>NC_091815.1:12368011-13004511 GCF_041296235.1 Equus asinus | reverse complement strand
ATGCATGATAGGAGTCACAGGAGAGAAGAGAGAAAGTAGAATTATATGAAGAAACAATGGCTGAAAACTTACCAAATTTGATGAAAGACATTAATCTAGACATCCAAGAAGCTCAGTGAACTATAATATAAAAAGATCCACACCGAGACACATTATAACCGAACGGTCAAAAGATAAAGAGGGAATCCTGAAAGCAGCAATAGAGAACCAACTCGTCACATTCACTGGACCTTCTATAAGATTAACATTTGATTTCTTGTCAGAAACCATGGAGGCCAGAAGGCAGTGGGGTGGTGTATTCAGTGTGCTGAAAGAAAAAAAAGTCAACCAAGGATCCTATATCTGGCAAAATAGTCTTCAAAAATGAAGGAGAAATTGAGGTATTCCTCAGTGAACAAAAGCTGAGATGGTTTGTTGCTAGTAGACCTGCCCTATGAGAAATGCTAAAGAAAGTCCTTCAAGCTGAAATGAAAGGATACTGAACAGTAACTCAAATACAGAGGAAGAAGTAAAAAACATTGGTAAAGATAATTACATAGGTAAATATAAACATCAATATTAGTGTGTTTTTTGGTTTGTAGCTCTTTTTCCTATTTGATAAAAGACAACTACACCAAACAATAATTGTAACTCTATGTTGATAAGCACAAAATGTATAAAGATATAATTTGTGACAATAACAACATAAAGGCCAATGATGGAGCTATATAGGAAAAACGTTTTTATATACTGTTGAAGCGTCCTATTAATTCAAATTGGATTGTTATAAATTAAGGTGTTACTATAATCCCAGAAAATAAAACAGTAAAAGAAACAAGGGAATCAAAACAGTATACTTGAAAACATCTATCTAACACAAAATATGGCAATAATGGAGGAATTTATTTATAGAAATAAATGACATAGAAAACAAATTGCAAAACAGTACAAGTCTTTACTTATTAGTAATTACCTTAAATATAAGTGGAATAAACTCTCCAATTAACAGGCAGAGATTGAGAGGCAAAGGACATTATATCCTGATAAAAGGGTTAATCCATCAAGATATAACAATTAAAAACATATACACCTAAAGCCCCAGAAAGTTTCAAACAAAAGCTGACAGAATTGAAGGGAGAAAAAGTTCAACAAAAATGGAGACTTCAACACCCCACTTTCCCTATTGGATAGAACAATTAAACAAAAGATAAACAAGGAAAGAACTTGAACAACACTGTAAACCGACTAGGCGTGAGAGACGTCTATGGAACAGTCTACCCAACAACAGCAATACACATTCTTCTCAAGTGCACAAGGAAAATTCTCCAGATAGACCACAAAACAATCTAAATAGATTTTAGAAGACTGAAACCATACATTGTATTTTCTATTACCACAATGGAATTAGAAATGGGTAACAGGAGGAAATCTGGAAATTCTACAGATATGTGGAAAGTAAACAACATACTTAAAAAAAACCAAAACACAGAATCCAATGGGTTAAAGAAGATAGCACAAGAGAAATTAGAAAATACTTTGAGATTAATGAAAATGGAAGTACAACATACTAAAACATGGGATGCAGTGAAAACAGTGCTCAGAAGGAAATTTATAGCTGTAAATGCCTACATCGAAAAAGAAAGAAAATCTCAAATCAATAACCTAAGCTTCCACTTTAAGGAATTAGAAAAAGAAGAACAAACTAAACTCAAAGCAACAAGAAGGAAGGAAAATAAAGATTAGAGGGCAGATAAACAAAATAGAGAATAGAAAAACAATAGAATCAATAAAACAAGAAAATGGTTCTTTGAAAAAGATCAACAAAATTGACAAACCTTTAGCTAGATTGACAGGAAGATGGAGAGAGGGAGGAGACTCAATTACTAAAATCAGAAATGAAAGTGGGGGCATTACTAACAATCTTCTGGAAATAAAAGATTATAAGAAAATACTGTTAACAATTGTAGCCAACATATTAGATAACCCAGATGAAATGGGAAAATTCCTAGAAACACAAATTCCCACATCTGATTCAAGAAGAAATAGAAAATCTCAATAGACCTATAATAAGATTACATCAATAATCAAAAAATTCTCAACAAAGAAAAACCCGTACCAGAAGGCTTCACTGGTGAATCTATCAAACATTTAAAGAAGTAACACCAATCCTTAAACGCTTCCCCCCAAATTGAGGAAGAACATTTCCTAACTCATTTTATGACACCAGTGTTACCTTGATACCAAAGCCAGACAAAGACATCACGAAAAAAGTGCAAAAATCCCCAGTGAAATACTAGCAAACTGAATCTAGCAGCATGTTAAAAGGATTATTCACCATGATCAAGTGGGATTTATCAAAGGAATACAAGGATTATTTGATACATGAAAATCAATCACTATAATACACACTATTAATTGAATAAAGGGGGATAAAAACCTAATAATCATCTCAATTGATGCAGAAAAAGCATTTGAGAAAGCCCAACTCTCTTCCATGATTAAAAAAAAAAATTCCTAAGAAATTTAGAAGGGAAATTTATCAATCTGAAATAAAGGGCATCTATGAAACGCCACAGCTGACATACTTAATGGGGAAGGATAAAAGCTTTCCCCCAGTATCAGGAACAAGACAAAGATGTCTGCTCTTGCCACTGCTATTCAACATTGTATTGGAAGTTCTAGCCAGGGCAGTTAGGAAAGAAAAAGAAAGAAAAGCATTCAACTTGGAAAGTAAGGATTAAAACTCTTTCTATTCACAGATGACATTATCTTACATATAGAAAATTCTAAAATATCCACACAAAAACTATTAGAGCTAATAAATGAATTCAGCAGAGTTGCAGGAGGGGATACATGATCAACATACAAAAATCAGTTGTATATTTATACACTAGCAATGAACAATCTGAAAATGAAATTAAGAAAACAATCCCATTTATAATAATATCAAAAAGAATAAAATACTTAAGGATAAATTTAACCAAGGTGGTGTAAGACCTATACACTGAAAAATACAAAATACCTTCTGCTCATGGATTGGAAGACTTAGTATTGTTGAGATGGCAGTACTCTGCAAATTGATCTGCAGATTCAATCCAGTCCCTATCAAAATTCCAACTGTCTTTTTGCAGGTATAGACAAGCTGATTCTAAAATTCACATGGAATTGCAAGGGACTGGTCCCCAAATATCCAAAAGAGTCTTAGAAAAAGACAAAAAAGTCAGGGAACCCAAACTTCTTTACTTCAAAACTACAAACAAAGCTACAGTAATTCAAACTGTGATACTGGTATAAAGACAGACATATAGACCCATGGAATAAAATTGAGAAGTAAACCTAAACATCTATGCTCAACTGACTTTTGACAAGGGTGCCAGGACCATTCAATTGGGAAATAATTTTCTCTTCAACAAATAGTGCAGGGACAGCTGGATCTCCACAAACTAAGGGATAAAGTTGGATCCTTACCTCACATCATATACAAAAATTAACTCAAAATAGATCAAAGAACTAAATGTAAGAGCTAAAACTAGTAAAATCTTAGAAGAAAACATAGGAATAGTTATCACCTTGGATTTGGCAATGGATTCTTAGATATGCTACCAAAAGCACAAGCAACAACAAAAAATAGATAAATTCTTCATCAAAGGACTTCATCAAAATTAAAACTTCTGTGTTTCAAAAGACATTATCAAGAAAGTAAAGACACAACCCACAGAATGAGAGAAAATATTTGCAAATCCTCTGATAGAAGCCTAATATCCATGATACATAAAGAACTCTTACAATTCACCAAGAAAAAGAACCCAATTTTAAAAATGCGCAAAAGACTTGAACAGACATTTCTCCAACAAATATATACAAATGGCCAACAAACACATGAAAAGATGCTCAGCATCGCTAGTCATTAGGTAAATGCAACTTAAAGCCACAATGAGATATGACTTCACACCTAGTATGATGGCTATAATCAAAAAGACTGATGTTGGTGAGGATGTGGAAAAACTGAAACCCTGTGTGTTCATTGCTGGTGGGACTGTAAAGTGGTACAGCTGCTGTGCAAAAACAGTCTGGTGGTTCCTCCAAAACTTAGACACAGTTATCAGTTGACTCAGCAATTCCAGCCCTAGTTATAGACCCAAGAGAAATGAAAACGTATATCCACACAAAAGCTTATATGCAAACGTTCATAGCAGTATTATTCATAATATCCAAAAAGTGCAAACAACTCAAATGTCCATCAATTGAATAGGTGAATAAAATGTGGTTCATCTATACAATGGAATATCATTCAGCCATAAAAGGGAACAGAGTACTGATACACATTACAACATGAGAGAACCTTGAAAACTCTACGCTAAGTGAAAAAAGAGTCAGACACAAAAGACCACATATTGTATAATTCAATTTATATGAAATGTCCAGAATAGGCAAGTCCATAGAGACAGAAATACTACTGGTTTCCAAAGGATGGTGGGAGAGGGAATGGGAAATACCTGCTTAATAGGTACAGGGTTTCTTTTGGGGATGATGATAATGTTCTGGAATTAGAGAGTAGTGATTGCACAACATTTTGAAGTGACTGAATTTGTAGTTTAAAATGGTTAAAATTTTGGATTTTATATTATGTGAATTTTACATAGAAATTTTTTTAAAAAAACTTTAATGTGCCCATGAATCCTCTGGGGATCTCATTAAAAAGTAGATTTTGATTCAGGAGGCCAAGGTGTGTCCCGAATTCTGCATTTCTGATAAGCTCCCAGGTGATGCCACTGCTGTTCATCTGTGGCCATGTTTTGAGCAGGATTCTTGGCCTTATCTCTGTGCCCCATCAGCTCCTATAAATAAGGAGAGCAGAAGCACAGACTCACCAGGGGCTCCCAGGTCTGAGCCTGCAGGTGAATGTGGGCCTGAGGGCATGAAAGTAGATGGAGAAGGGGCTGTAGCTATAGAGGTCACTGACAGAGACACAGAAGGGACCAAAGAAGTAGCTTTTATTGTGCACAAAGCTGAGGAAGGAAGGCCAGAATGCACGGCTCTGTTCTCAGAAGAAAGCTGTCTGACAGGTACATCACGTCAGCTGCCGGGCTCCTCCGCCTCCCGTGCCCAGGAGGGATCTGAAAGAAAGGGAGTAGCCTTGGAGTGGGCAAGCAGAGGGTGCTGAAGGCTTCCTTACTGCCCCTCCCAGTCCCCAGGGAACTCCTGTTCCAGGAAACACAGGGCTCCAGGAGGGAGCAGGGTGGCAATCCCTCCACTGCCTGATCAGAGGATGCCAGTCTTTCCTGAGAGGGTGTTATGCTGCCACAGAATTGGTTCCTTGGAAGGGAGATGAAAGGAGCCAAGGAGGTTTGAGGCATGAAAAGGGCCAGCAGAGGACACAGCTGCTCTGTGTCAGGGTGATGCTGAGAGTGGCCCTCAGGTGAATGGGGCCAGCTCTTCCAGGAGCCCCGAGCTGTGGCTGTGGCAACCCCCAGGGTGGGGGTAGGGGCAGAGAACACTTAGGGTGAGGTGAGGTGGATGCTTTCCCACTTCTGTCCCAGGTGGAGCTGGAGCCGCTCCTAGCTTGTCAGGGCTACACCTGTGTGGTGGATCAGCCATCCCTATCCTGCTTGCCCAGCCCCAGACGCTATAGTCTCTGCTACCTGAGCTGCTCACCCTCTCCAAAGAGGTCAGGGGTCAGGTTGAAGGGTCCTGGGGGCAGGTTCCAGGCCAGCTCCTCCAGCTGACCCAGCAGGCCTTTCACTTCTGCCTCCAGGTGCTCCACTGTCTTCTCCACCATCTAGAGCAAGGAGAGATGGGAGCCGGGTGGGGGTGGGGGAGGGGCAGGGTGAGTGGAGGACAAGAGTGGTGCCAAGTCCTGCTTAATCAGCCACATCCTAAGGAGCACCTGGAGGACCACTGGGGTGCAGTGGGGACAGAACTGAGTGACAGGCAACCTGGGACCTCCTCATTCAGGTTTTGCCCCTACCTACCTTCCAGTTCCCCCGATGACAAAAATCCTAGGAGCTCTCTCTCTAAGGTCACTCTGGCACTCTGCAGTTTTAGAGGTTTGGCCTGGAGCGAGTCTGAGATCCCCTTTTCCCTTTCAGGACTTTGTCACTGCGAGCTAACATTCCTTTTGTTGCCCTGCCCCCAGGTGGCAACCCTGCCAAATGACAGGTTTGGGATTTGGAAATTTTCTTTATTCGGGGTTCTTAACTTTTTTTGTGAATGAACCCCATTAGCAGTCTGATGAAACCTACAGACCCCTTCTCAGAAAATGCTTTAACTGAAAAAATAAAATATAGGATTTATAAGAACAGCCATTGCATCAAAGTATTATTCAAATATTAAAAGTTAAAATATTTAAAAGTTATTTTATTGAGGTCATAGTGGCTTGTAATTGTGTAACTTTCAGGTGTACATTATGATATTTCAGTTTCTGTATAGACTATCGTGTTCACCACCAGTAGTCTAGTTTTTATCCCAAAATTAAATTTTTGAGGTAAAAAATTTAACTCACTACATAACATGATCTAGCATCAGATCTAACAGCCACCATAATTTTGACATACTTATGAGAATGAATGATATGTTGAGATATTCATAAAAACTATAATTGGAAGAAATTACCTGATTTCTATCAATGACAAAGTCACGGTGCTGTAATTACTACTACGGTTTGTTGTCTGCATTTAGAATGAATGGGAATGCTAAATTTCAGTTAAAGTTTTATGAAATAAACTGGAATTTTCACCCGCACAATTTTGGGGACCACAGGTTACAAACCGTGGCGATATAACAACACTAAGGGAATGAATTTCCACTTCTCCAGTAATTGTGTGGAGATCTCTGGCTTGGTATGACCAAGAGCCCCAGAAGAGGCAGCTCTGTTGGTGGCTGGTCAGCTTAACAACCGAGGTAGGGCAGGGAGATGGTTAACATGGTGGCCAGAAAGCAGGATTGGCCTAGATTTCCCCGATTTTCCAAAGGAAGGTTGGCCTCAGCCCTATAAAGCCTGAAGCCTGGCAGGTGGTCCTAAAGCTGCATGTCCTCCCCGGTCACCCTTATTACCTCCTCTATGACGTGTAAACGGCTGTGGACAGCCAGGTGTCTGTCACACCTGGGGCTCCCAGCTAGGTCTCCGTGGGAGGGGATGAGGGGTTCCGCAGCTGTGGGAAAACAAGTCTTGTCACTGTGGGGCCCTCAGTTTCCCTGTAACACTGGAGACTCCTGTAAAGCACTGGGCTCAAGTGAGGTGGGTCCTGAAAACATCACAAAGAGAAGCAAAGGAAGGCTCAGTGTGGGTCAGGGTGTGAGTGTGGGGCTCCCCTAATCACTCCCTTATCTCTATGGCCATGGTCACCTGGAGACCCAGGTGGGCTTCCTCAAGGAGCTGCTGCCTGAACTGGGTAAGGTAAGGAAGGGAGGAAAGGTCTCAGCCAGGGAGAATGGCATGTGCAAAGATAGGGAGGCATGAAATAGCATGGCTCAGTGTATAAACCCTCAGGGAGTTTGGAGTGGCTGCAAAGTACAGGGTGGGTGGGAGATGAGACTGGAGAGGTGGGTCTTAGAAATGAAGCCAAAGGCCCTAATAAACCAATCATGATGCTGGTTTTGGGGGTTATTTTAACAGAAGAATGACATAGTCATATATGTGTTTTTAAAATACAGGGAGTGAATTGGAGGGATTTGTCTTTGAAGAAGGAAAGTTACTGCAGTAATAAAGTAAGAAGTGACGAAAGGAAGCAGTAGCAGGAGGAATAGAGAGTAAGGAAATATTCTAGTAGAAGCATTGACATTGGTGACCAGTTAGTACTATCGACATTTGATGAGTGCTTACTATGTACCACATAGTGGGCTAAACAAATGTGTTAACTCAGTCAACCTCTACAACAGCCTATTATTATCCCCAATTTACATGTAAGGAAATCGATTCACAGAGGGATGAAATGATATGTCCAAAGTCACACAGCTGGTAAGCAGAGAATCTGAAGTTCAACCTGTTCAACTCTTGACTCATCATTTTTCTCCCTACGTTGGTTCTTCCCTGGTTCTTCCTGGCACCACCAACCCTCATACCAGAAGTCTTAGAGCCCTGGTCCCGAACTCAGGTTTCAGAGTTGGTGGCTCTGAGATGCTGGCAGGGCATCAGAGTTGGCTGGAACCTTGAAGAACCTCCAAGAATCTTGGAAGGAGGATGCTGTCTCAGAAACAAAGAGAAGCAAAGAGCTTTACAGAGGATGAAGCAGCCAACGCGGCCTAAAGCAGCAGGGAGGTCTAGAAAGATAAGGACCAAAAAACATAGCAACAGCAAAGTCACTGCTAAATTCTACCCCAGCACTTTTAGTGGAGTTGTGGAAGAAAGCAAAGTTTAGACTGCAGTGGGATGAGAAGGAAAATGTTTTCATGAAGCTTGGCTGTGAAACAAGGGAGCTCACATCACAAGGTCCACACAAGTGTTTATTGTTGTCATTTCTGGTTTTTTAAGCAGTGAAGAAACACAACCATGCTTATAGCCTGAGGAACAGGAAGAAGACTGGAGAACTGAAGGAATGCATTTCCTGAAGGGATGAGAGGCCAAGGAATCCAGAAATGATGGTGGGGGTATAGGAAAAACATGGAAGGAAGAGAGAGAGAATGCAGCAAAAATGGGTAAAAAAGTTCTGCTCCAAGATCTCTAAGGTCCAAAAAGTTGAGTGACTTCCCACCTGATGGCCTCTATTCACTCTGTAAAGTAAGAGGGGCTTCATCTGCTGAAAATTCATGGAGAGTTAGGAAGGAGGAGAGCTAGTTGTTAAATTTTCAGAAATTCTGTGCGTGGGTTGTTAAATACAGCCACTAAAATGGGAGTCTTGGTGAGAGCATTTACACCATAAAAACTGGCAAGTGTCTTTTTCTTTTTTTTTAGAGCCAGTTTATCAGCACACCACTGGGTTGGGGGCTTGAATAAAAAGATGGCTCCAAAAGGGGATGAAGGGAACAGGAGGCAGTATAGGACTGTGCGGGATGACCTGACATCAGTGAGGAACTTTGGAAGTGCTATTCCTCCCCTAGCAGCTTCGCAGGCTGGGTGTAGAGCAGCAAAGACAGATGGCTGGATGGAGCTAAAACCTGAGAGTCTGCAGGATGAGTGTGGTGGAGGGTAAGAGCACAAAAGCATTGATTTGACCAGCAATGGTTTAAGGGGATGAGCTCTGGAGCTTAGCTTGGATAAGGAAGGAAAGGAGGCCAATTGGAGGGCCACTAAGTTGGGAGAAGTGATGAGATGATGGAGGTAACAGAAGGAACAGTGGTAATGGATACTGCAGTTTTAGCTTTTCGAGATGGAGCAACCTCATAGTGACAGTATCAAGATTGTAGCCATGGATGCGGACATCTGAAGCAGAATGGAGGTAAGACTTATTGGGTTCAATCTTTCTAGATGCAAAATTCTTGTAACTGTAAGGCCTTGGTATTGGTTGGTTTGCTCAAAGTGACATATAAAGTTGCCCAGAAGGGTGGCAGGTCTTAAGGTAAGGACAGAGATGGTGATCCATTTTGCTGGTGATGATGTGTCACTCTGAGAGGTTGAGTAACTTGCCCAAGGTCACACAATCAGTAAATGACTGGACCCCAAGCACCCTGGCCTTCTCCTGACTTCACTTGAGCAATCTGGCCTTCTGGAACTCTGCCAGAGTCCCCCTGGCCTGCGATTCTCTAGATCCTAGCTCTTCCACTCAGGGGTGAGAACCAAGAGCAGGGACAAAACTTCCTTCCACTCTAAGCATCTTTTGTGGAGAACAATTTGTTTTTTTACATTCTCCTTTTCATTATTTCCCTCCACTGAACTTAGAAAAGCCTCTTCAAAAGACAATGGGCTTCTTGTTGACTTTGGGGAAGGAAGGGGACATTATAATGGCACTTTGGTTTTTTTTTTAAAAGGGAGTCTTTTAGAGATCTATACTAAAATATTTACAGATGAAACGCTATGATGTCCTGGATTTACTTCAAAATAATCCAGGCCTGGGAGTGGGAGGAGGCATGGGTAGGTACATAGAGCAAATAAGATTGGCCAAGATTGGTAATTGTTAAAATTGGGTAATGGGGGACATGGAATCATTATTCTCTCTATCTTTGTATATATGGTTTGAAATATCTATAACAAAAGCCAGTTGTCTGATAGGATTGTTAGCAAAAAGCAGAAGTCATCATGGGCTGCATGCATTGATATAAAATGTTCAGGACAAGGGAGGGTGGTGATCTGAGAGACCCCACTTGGAGGGCTGTGCTCCATTCTGGGCCATACATTGTGAGAAGGCCTTTGACAGACAGGAGCAGGTGTAGAGGTGCCATGGTGAAGGGACTCCAAATTTTGACTCATTTCTCTCAGCTGAAAGAACAGGGGTGCTCAGCCTGGAGAGGAAAGATGGAGAAGGCAGGAAGAGTTGTTCTCACTCACAGGGAGGGCTGTCTGAGAAGATGGGGGTCTGTCTCAACATGGATCTGTGTTCACACATACCCTTTGCAGGCTCCGCCCAGGGGCCTTTGGCCAAACTTTTCCCCTGAGCCTCACTACCCTCTCTAAACTACGCTTTTCCCCTCAAAGCTCCCCCAGCTTAGGCCAAGAGCAAGCAATGTGACCTTGCCAGCCAAGTGGGGATCTGCCAGCTTTGTAAGTCACGAATGACATGAATCTGCTCCTCTCCATTGGCCCAAAACATCATGTTCTCTACATTCTTCGATGAGGTCTAACTTGGCTCCAAAACCCCTCCAGGGAAAAGTCTGGGCTGAGGTTGCGCTCCACATCACACAGCACTAATCCTTTACATCTGGACAGAACTGTGCCCTGCGCTCCACTGCACAACTGTCCATGAGCTCATCCAGTCCTCCTGACAAGCTCATCTGAGAGAGAAAGCTGGGGGCAGGACCAGGGACCCCACAACCATCCTGCACTGCTGCTCCCTCCCCTACACATATCCTCATGGCATTGACCTCAACTCATGACGGCAGAAAATACACTGGAGACACTGTTCTCAGCCTGGCTTGGCCACTAATTGGTGGAGGCCTGTGGAAACTTCCTTCTCCCTGAGGCTCTGCTGCCTCCTCTGTAATACAGGGTGGGGTAGGCTCGAGACACTGCCACCCACATGTAGTTCACGATTCTGCTATCTTTCAAAGCCTACTGAGAGGCCTCAAAAATTAGCTGCAAGGACAGAACTGGGATGAATCAAAGACAAGTTTCTTCTTAGGGCAGAAGCTCCAGCAAGGCAAGACCTGGGTGTCACACACACACACACACACACACACACACACTAATGCCTGCTTTACGGGACTTTTGGAAAGCTCAAACAATAGTAGGAGTGGGGAAAGCTGAAGGATTACCATGACCAACCTTGAGCAGCCAAAGCTGTGGTTTCTGTGTTCCTTCCTTCCTTTGCTCCCACCCTCCGTGCCCTGGCCAGTTGGGAAATGGACTTTCTTGGATGCTGGGTTGTTTTCCCTGGCCTGCCTCCCGTTCAGGGCCTGTGTGCACCCTGGATGGCAGCCATGGGTGGAACATTGTGCACTAGGGAGAGCAGGCTACTGGTGGAAGCCAGAGGCCCAGGCAGAGGTGCTAGAGCCCAGAGGCCCAGGTGGAGGTGCTGGGATAACTTCTCTAGTTAAAGAGACATGGCCACTGCGTCCTGGTCCTCAGAGGTGGGAAGTACGGCCCCCTCCCACTCATAGGCATAGAAGACCTTTTGTATTTGGGACTCAAACACTAAGAAGGTGCCTACAACTCAAATGATTTCTGCCATGCTGGATGATGACAAATACTTTCTCGGTGGTGACCCTGAGGCATGCTGCTGTGCCTCCTGAATCATCAAAGATATAATCTATTCCACCAGGAACAATTGTCACTTTGGGGTTAATTATATTTGACCACATTCAATATAAGAGAATAATAAACTTTACCACATTCAATATTTGTATTAAAATTTATGATTTATTCAAAACTATCAGTGGTTTTTTTTTTGTTTTTTGTTTTTTTAACTAGAAGAATACTATTTTTAAACAATTATATGAAGAACTCCAATCTGTGGAAATGCTCTGGCTGAAACAGGAGAGAGACCCTCGAGCCCCCAAAGAGAGAGCTCAGATTCTGAGGCACATTTTTGTTTCGTTTTGTTCCATTCTGTTAGAGACAAGTCCTATCTCCCTCAGTCTCGCGTCATTTTCCAGATGTGGATTTGAGCCCAGCTGACCAGTCTGAGAGCTTACCAATGTCCTTCCAATACATTCAGTATCTGGTTAAGTTAGTATTTTGCTTAGGATACAAACCAGACAGTTGTACAAAGAACTCCCCTCGATTACAGACGTTTTTTATTTCTTTCTCATGTATTGGTTCAGAGGTAGACTGGCTGGTGGTCAGGGCTGGCAGGCAGCTCCTTGAGTCTGTATAGAATCCAGATTCCTTCTATCTTGGAATACTGTTTTTTTAATCCACTGGGTTAAAATGTACTACTAGAACACTCCAAAATTCCACAATACTGAGAAGGTCTAAACAGCCATCCAGGATAAACCTCTCTCCACGTGCTGTGAAAGAACACAAGACTGGGAGTGGGAGACGCAGTCCCAACTCCACTGCTTACTGACTGTGCTCTCTGCCTCTCACTCAGCTTCCTCGTCTGTGAGGGACCTGCTCTGCCCTGTCTACCTTGAGGGACTGCTGTGCTGATCAAAGGGGATCCTACCCTTGAAGATGCCTTGGAATTGCCAAGTGATGTGCAAACACCATGGAAAGCATTTACCAGGTGAGCTGAAGACTGAGCAAGGCAGTGAAAGCCCCCAGGGCGCCGACTCTCCACATGGAGCCAGTGCTCCTTGCTAGATCACTGTGATCAGGTCTCCCCAAGATGGGGAAGTGTCTGCTCTAGGACTAATCCCGTGCAGGGATCCAAGGGACGCTTGGCAGGGGCTCCTGCAACAAGTGCACAAAGGGCTGAGTGCTGACCTGGCTTTCTGGGCTCTGTTACAAGCCAATCCCACTTGCTGGATCCTTGGTTTCTTCACCTTGAGAATAGGCACAACCATACTCTATATTCAAAGTTACTTTTGATTTGTGATCACTAATTACATGCTAGGCTTTTTGTTGCGTGCTGACATGATCTCATTTAATTTGATCCGTGAGCTCAGTACCTCCTTTTTTACAGATTAGAAAACCAAAGATCAAAGAGATTGAGTAACATGCCCAAGATTTCACAGGTAGGAGGTGGTGGGGACAGAATTTAAATATACCTGCTAGACACTGTCTATACTGTGTCCTGGCAATCATGTGAACTTGTATAAGTTAAGGGCTTCCCATCTTGGGGTCTCAGCTGCCTGCTCTGTAAATAAGGATCTGGACAGGTATGGGCAAAGGGGACCTGCACACATGACACCTTTGCAGCTGTCTGGAGGCCCTATAAGAACCCAAATAGTGTGCCTTGGGTCAAATTATCTTTGGGTGGTTCATTCCCCACAACATCCATTTTTGTAAACAGAAATGCTGTGATCCTCATCACAGCCCTTCAGCATCTTCCCCTTTCACCCAAAGCAAAAAAACAGAATTCCAATACAGGACAGACGTCCACGGGGACTTGCAGCAGCAGTGGACAGTGAGAGCTTCCCTGATGGGCCCCAAGGCATGGGTGAGAATGGTTACACTGGTTAAAAGGACAAGGCTCTAGGCCTTCAGATCCCTCTGACAGCAAAATAGGAAAGGGACTTAGCT
Source organism: Equus asinus (assembly GCF_041296235.1). Taxonomy (NCBI): domain Eukaryota; kingdom Metazoa; phylum Chordata; class Mammalia; order Perissodactyla; family Equidae; genus Equus; species Equus asinus. The sequence continues at coordinate 12,990,818 of NC_091815.1, read as the reverse complement.
GAAGCCTTAACTTAAAAAAAAGTCTGTACAAGTAACACAAAACAGTTTGCTTCATGCAATACATAAAGAGCTTTTGCAAATCAATATGAAAAATCCCAATACCAAAATTAAAATGTCTAAGACAATTTGCACAGATTAGTAGAAATGACCAATATGCATTTGAAGGAAAAGTCTAACTTAAGGAATAATCAAAGAAATGCGAATTAAAGCAATAAAGACCATTCTTGCAAAAAAAAAAATCTAACTGGAATTAGATCAAGCTTCTAGATCTATAAGCAATACAGGGGAGAGAAGAACATTTAAATGTCACCTAGGGGATGTAATCAGCTCAAATCTAATTGTGGAAAACTTTACAGGACAAATTACCCAGTTTCTTCAACAAATAAATTTTTTTTAAAAAAGGGGAAAAGAGAACTTACATATTAAAAGAAACTTAGACATATCAAACAAAAGCAATGCACGCACCTTATTTGGATCAAACAAACCAAATATAAAAACATATGACACAATCAGGGATACTTGAACTCTGATTGCACATTTGATAATGCTAAGGAATTATTGTTCATTTTTAGGGTGTGATAATGGTACTGCAGTTATGCTTATTAAAAGATTATTTATCTTTTAGAGATACATAAGGAAATATTTATAGATGAAAATATATGATGCCTGGAATTTCCTCTAAAACAATCTGAGGGAGAGGGGGGAGGGTGGGAATTGTAGATGAATAGACCCTTTTTGAAGAGGGGTGATAGGTACATGGGGCTTCATTATACTATTCTGCTCTTCTATCCAAAAGATTTCATAATCAAAATTTAAGAAAAACAACGGTATATTATCTGAAGTCTGAAAGGTTATACACAAAAATGTGTGACCTCAATGTGAAATTACATTAGTATGTTTATACTTCCTCTTTTTTTTCTTAATGTGTAGCAATGAGCAAGCATAATCAGAAAGAAAATGTTTAAAAACAGTTTTAAATTAAAGTGTATATACCATCTGTGGCCACGGGGCCACGAAGAGCCACTTGTGGGTAGCAGCCAGCTCCTCCCTCTAGGGGAGCACAGATGAAGCTTTGTCCCCTCAGCTCCTGGAGCTGGGGACTCTAGGAGGAGGGTAAGGGAGAGGGAGCAAAAGGGAAGCTCATGCTCTATGGGCCTGGATCTGTGCTGGGCATCATCCCAGCTACTCTTCACAGGCTGTGAGGAAGTGGTTGTTGGTCCTCCCTAACACGTGGAGAAACTGAGAGTCAGAGAGATCAGTGGAGCTGTCTGAGGGGACAAGAGAAGGAGGCTATGTGTTGAGACGTGTTCCATGCTGGGCCCTTTCCTTCCCATCCAATCCTTGAAGTCAGCCCTGTGGGGTGAGTATTATTCTCCCCAACTTACAGAGGACGAAACAGCCTCAGAGAAGTGAAGTGACATCCAAGGTCGCTCAGCACTGGCCTCAATCCTTTCCCTGAGAGCTTACTCCCACAGTTCACTGTGCCCCAAAAGGGACTGGGCACAGGTGAGGGGGGCTCCATCTTAACATAGACACTTCAGCTGGGTGACTCCAGGTTGATGGGGGGCAGCCTGGCTGGGGGCAAGGAGCTGACTGAGAGGGCAGAAGGCCTGGATGCTTGGGGAGACCTCAGCCTTCCTCTCGCCTGCACAGTTGGGATGAGCACCAGTGGTCTCTGGCTGGGGCCTGCACGAGATGCTGGGTAAATGGGAATGTGGCTTGTAAACTCTAAAGTGCTGTGCAGAGTCTTGGGGGTGGGGGTGGAATGAGCACTTGTGTGTACCGTAAGTATATCTGCAGCCATCCTGTCTGAGCCTCACCTGTGAAGGGGCAGCACTAAGACTGCTGTCAGCAGAAGGGAGGGAAGAGAGTGCAAGGCAAGGATCCCAGCCAGGGGAGCACCCAGAGGACCTCTCTCTCCTGTACCCTGTTCCCACGCACCCACCCAAGGCAACTCAGGGGCTCAGGGAAGCTCTCCGGAAGCCTGGAGACTTGCCTCCTCCCCCAGACAGCAGAACCCCCCTAGGCCTCCTGGCAGGTGACCCAGTGGCCTTTCTCCTGGGCCCGCCTGCCTGGTTCCTGACTGGCTGGCTGTGCTAGGCCAGGCCTGGGTAGCTTCCCTGGCAATGCCCAGTAAAACCAGGCCTGGACGCCTCTGCAGGCCTTCTGGATGAAGCTGGCCTGGGGGGCTGCCCCACCCTGTAGACTTGACCTCCCACCCTGTGATCCTTGTCCCTTCCTCTCTCTCCTTGGGCATCGGGTTTCTCCACTCTCTCTCTTTAAGTCTCTCTCAAATCTTTCTCTTTTCCTCAATATCCTCCTTCTCTCTCCTCACCTTCCCTTCTTTTTCTTGCCAGGTTAGTTCCTCTATTTCTTTCCTGGTTGTACCTTTTGCTTCTCAAACTCCTTTTTCTATCTTTCCTCCTTCATAGTTCATACCCATCTGTTTACTTCCAAAGTCTCTTTCTCTCAGCCTCTCCCTTTCTCTCTTTATTCTTCTCTTTCTCCTTTCTCTCTAACTCTCTCTGCCCATCTGCCTTTTTCTCTTTCTTTTTCTGTTTTCTCTTTCTCTCTCTCTCTCTCTCTCCCCCTCTCTGCATCCCTTTCTCCAGCTTTCTCTCCATCTGGCTCTGTTTCCATCTTCTCCCCTCTCCACCCTCCCTCCCTTCATCTCTCTTGCTCATCCTACCTCGCTCGGCGCAGCTCTCCCCTACCCTCGCCCTCGCCCTCGCCCTCGCCCTCACCCGGCACCCGGGTCCCACTCACCGACAAAGGCGCCCGCGGCGCGGAGCAGGGCGAGCCCGGCCAGCGCGCAGAGCAGGGACCGCATGGTGCCGGCCCAGCCGAGCGCAGCGCAGCGTCTGCCCCCAGCTGCTCTCCCCAGGATCGCGCCGGGCCCGCCCAGGAGGAAATGCTCTCAGTCCTAGCCAAAATTCCTGGGCGGCTCCCGGCTTTCTGGCTTGAGCGAACCCGCCCCCTCCAGAGGCCCCCTCCGCAACGTGCGGGCAGCGCCGAGCCTAAACACCCCGCAGGCGGAGGGGCCAACGTGTTAGCCTGGGCGCCTGCACAGGAGGGAGCCGCCCTCTGAGTTCCCCGCGCCTCCCGGGATGGGGGCGCAGAAGGGGAGAGAGAGGGGTGAGGGAGTGGGTTCTAGGCGATGGGTCCCGGGGCCCAGGTACTGGTTGTGAGCCCTTTTCATAGATGGGCAGACTGAAGCTTAGAGAGAAGCGCCTTCCTCTGTGTCACCGACAGCTGTGGCACAGGATCTGAACACTGACTGCTTGGAGCATGGAAGCTTTTCTCTCTGTCCGCCTGTGACAGCGCCTGGCCCTGAGCAGTAGACTCAAAAGTGGTGTCTGCCTTCTATAGAAACTTATTATTTTGCTAAAGGAGTAATAGTAATGTTAAAAGATACTTTACAAAAAAAAGGTAAAATCATGACTTTCATTCAGATATAAAACGAGCATGTGCTGAAGATTTTAACTCACCATTAATGAGGGAATCAGTAAGAGGTGACAACCAGTCCTACAAACAGACAGAGCTGGAATATTGACACGAATGTGCAAAAGGAGGTAAAACTGGCTTCTTTCACACAGGGAGGGAGGAGAATTAATTGAACCTATAACAGGAATTATCTGCATATCTATAGACAAGAATTATGTTGCATTGCTATTACAGTTTGCTGACTTCTAAAATGGCTCAAAGGCAATGAAAGGCCCAGGCCCTAACTAAATCAGAATCAGAATCAGAGTGTTCAGCAAATACTTAATCTCTGTACTAGATAGTTGTTAGGTAACCTCTGCAGGTGGGAGGAAAGGAAATAATTCTCATGTTCACATATGTCTGCCCTCCAGGAGCTCACAGTCTATTAGCCACCATAATATTAATAAACAGTAGCTAAGCTGTGATGGACTTACTTCTACATACACCACTTCTCTGATCTTCACTGCAACTCCATGAGGGGCACATCATTACATCCATTTTGCAGATCAAGAAATTGAGGCTCAGGGATGTTAAGAACGTTGCCAATAGTCACACAGCTGGTATAATGTGGAGTCAGGATTTGAATCCAGTTTTGCTGTCTCTGCAGACCAGCCCTTAGATAATAATATATACTAGGTCCCTGAGAGCCAGGTTGTATTTTCCATTCTAAGCAAGATCAGAAGAAGAGCTGGGTGGGTTTTTCAGTGAACTTCAAATCGTCCCCACCTCCTTCCAGTTTAGAACACAATAGTCGAATCCTCACCCATGGGACACCCCACCCAACAAGTGTAAAAAAAGTTAAGTTTTAGTGAAAAGAAAAAGCAAGAGCTGCAGCCCCGACGTCTGTGCTGCAGAGCCTGAGTGCCTCACCTGGCTGTAAGCAGAGCGTCTTCACCAGCAAACCCACGAGCATGTCTTTATCCATCAAGGGTCCCCATTAGGTTAACTGGAGTCCTGGCAGATTAAGGCTGCCCCTCTGCCTTCTCTGTTCCTCACTGTGACTATGCAATTGTCCAGTACAGTCACCACACTATCCAGTAATCCTAAATTCTCACTTCCTCCTCCAGGTAATAGCCTTGGGCACAGAAATTCCGGTTCTGAGTCAGCAGATCTTGGGCAGAAAGTTGGATCTAAATTTTTAAAAAGCTCTCATTGAGATTAGGATGCCCAGATGAGCTAGCTCAGAAAAAGTGTTTATTTCAGGAATGCCAAGCATCCCTATGTTCATCACAGCATTTTTCACAATAGCCAAGATGTGGTAGCAACCCAAGTGCCCATCAATGGACGAATGGATAAATAAGATGTGGTATATATACACAATGGAGTAGTACTCAGCCATAAATAAGACAAAATTGTGCCATTTGCAACAACATGGGTGGACCTTGAGGGTATTATGCTAAGCAAAATAAGCCAGACAGAGAAAGACAAATACCAAATGATTTCACTCATATGTGGAAGATAAACAAACGCATAGATAAGGAGAACAGATTAGTGGTTACCAGAGGGGAAGGAGGAGGGGGGAGGGCGAAAGGGATAAAGGGGTACACATGTGTGATGATGGATAAAAACTAGACTATTGGTGGTGAATATAATGCAGTCTATACAGAAACTGAAATATAGTTATGTACTCTTGAAATTTACACAATGTTATAAGCCAATGCGACCTCTATAAAATAATAATAAAAAAAGAATTTCTCACACTGGGTAGTAGGACAGTCCTTGGTAGTTTACCCAGGTGGGAAGTTGTCAAAGAATAGCCAGACCCACAGGGATTCTTGAAGCTCAGAATGAGCAGGCCACCTAATATTTTGAATTTGCAATAAACACAACACATATGCAATACTTTCATATTGTGGTAGAGTCACAAAGTAATACAGCAAACAGAGTAAAACATGAAACTCCTCCCTATCACTAACTCCTCCTGCCCAGTGATTCCAGTCTAGTCCCCTCAGCTTGGTGGACTCTTCCAGTTCCTTGTCTATGCATGCCCTATCTATCTAATACGTATTCAGACACAATTGTATATACCTGGGATTGAATAATAGATATTTTTGGGATTTGCTTTCACATTAATGCTTATCACAGTCATAACATCAAATCTCCAAGATCATTCTATGCTAATACACTTAAATCCATCTGGTTCTTTTTAAGAGTTCCAAAATATCTCATGAATGTGTGCACCATTATTTGTCCAGACAATCCCCTATTGATGGACATATAGTTTGTTTCCTGTCTTCTCCAATATAAAGCATGCTTTAATGAACATCCTTTTGCATATATCTTTATATACATATTACATACTCATGTATTTCTGAAAGACTAGATTCCTGGAAGAGGAATCATTGAGTCAGAGAGCCTTTTATGTTTTGCTGGGTAGACAAAAACCTCACTAAATCCCTAGGAGGGGCCTGGCACTCAGAGCACTGCTCCAAGACACACCCATCACATTGTAGTCCATGTTGTCCTGCAGGGGTGCTATTTACATAAAATGCTTCTGGAGTGGGAGACCTGAAGTTGTAGATCTAGCAGCCATGTACATTCCCCAACACTGGGTGTTTATCTTTTAAAATTTTGACAATTTGATGAGGAAAAATGTTACTTTCTTGTTTTTATTTACACGCTATTTATTATGAGTGAAGTTGAGCTTTACTCAAATATTTTTTCCTCTTTTCTTTACATATTCTGATTAGTAATCCAATGCTTGTTGTATATGTTGGCAATGTTTTCTTTCATTTTTCCATTGTCTTTAATTTTCTTTGTGGTGTCTTTCATCGTACAAAAGTTTTGGATGTTTGGGTAGCAAAATCTCTCAATGTCTTCTTTTATGGCTTCTAGATTTTACACACTGCTTATGATTTCTCACATCAAGGCCATAAAAATATTTTCCAATATTTTCTTCAAATAGTTTTAAGTTTTTTTAATGGTATAATCTCTAATCCATCTAGAATTTTTTATGGGATTGAGAGGAAAAGTTCAAACAAAATTTTTCCCCCAGTGGACGTCTAAATATTCTAATGCTCCTTGTTGCATAGTCCATTCTTTATCCACTAATTTGAACATAAAATAAATTATTGGTTAGCTATTCATTCCCAAGTGGAGTTCCAGAAAAGTCTTTAGCCATCATGTCTGTCATAAGGTCAAAGAACAAAAATAAAATAACCTTATTTGAATAAATACTGATGAAATTAAGCAGCCGTACCTGCTTAAAAACAACAAACTCTAAGAGTTAGAAATAAAGGAAATAAAGGGAGGTTTCCTTAACAATATAATTACCTTTATCTTAAACAAATAGTTCACATGTACATACAGGAGAAAAGAGAGAGGCATTCTTCATTAAGCCAGGAATGAAGTAAAGATGATACCATCACAATTGTTCATTATCCATGATCTGATCAATGCAATAAAGCACAAATGAAGAGTTATGGGGAAGGAGACAAATTATGGTTATCAGTAGAAGATTAAATTGCTTTCTTAGGAAATCTTAGAACTAGAAGAACTACTTGAATTACTCCATAAATTGGCTGGATTTAGGATAAGTGTTTGGAAATCAATTTATTTCCTCATACCAATAGAAGCCAGCCCAAACAGGTAAAGGAAAACTTCCAGATGTTAATAAGGACCCAGTTTGCTAATGTCCTCCTTTCAACATTCTCTAAAAATGACCCATGAAATTAAAAATAAGAGAAACTGGTGTCATTGTCAGGAACTAGGAAATATGCCAACCATATGCCAGGCCTCTAAGCAAGTTGGCAGCCAGCTGGGACTAATGACAATAAACACTGTTATGTATTATTACTGCTACACTTCTTTGAAACTGGTATTGTGCTAAGGCCATATACGTGTTGTTCATTTAATCCTTGCGTCAATAAACCTATCTGGTAGGTATCCTTATCTCATTTGTCAAATAAGATGTATTTGATCAAGGTCAGAGGGTGGCGAATCTCAGCTTGAAAACCAGGTAGATGTTCTTCTGAAATCCGTACTCTTGCATTATCAGACCTCTTGACTCTCAGGCCCCAGAGGTGTAACTAGATGGTGAGGGAATCTGGAAGGAGGTGAAGGTGAGAAGAGGGCAAAGGGGGTATTTGGGGGCTCAGAGTGGCAAGTCCTCAGAGCGGCTAGGGGGAGACCACCCATAACCACCTCATAAATGAAGCACCGAAATGTGCAGAGCTTCTCTTTCATCTAATGCTCTGGCAGGTAACATCAAGATCCACAGTGAACACAGTGTGAGGCTCGGTGAAGTTAGGAGGTGATCCAAGGTCACACAGATGCCATTCAGAAATGTGGAGATTTGCCTCCAGAGTGCCTGTGCCTCCACAGGCAATGCTACAGGATGCACACCGGCCTCCCACCCTAGCTGTGCTGAGGGGACAAATGGTGGGGAGTCTTGCTTTCCTAGCCCAGGCCTAAGGCAAGGGGCCAAGGGAAACAAGAAATAGGGGCTGGCCGTCTCTTTAGGGGTAGAGATCAGGGAAGAGTGACAGCCTAACTGGAAGGGCCTCAGTAGCCAGAGGGGTCAGAGCCACACAAAGCCTCCTTTTCTTCTTGTCTTGGCACAGGCAAGACCATGCTGGGTGGGCCGGGTCACCTCCTCTCCACAGAGATGGAGGGGGACCACTAGCCCCGGGCCACGTAAGTTATGGTAAGAGAAAGTGAAGCAGTGGGGTGTGGGTATGGAGGTCTCTGTTGGGAGATGGAAAGCTGAGTGGGGCAGGGGTCTTGACAAGTTGAAATTTAAGAAGTGCTTTCTTTTAAAAAAATAAAATATACTCCCTGTCTTGCATGCAGTCCCGAATTCTCCCTGGTAGGGAGGGAGATATAGGAAGATGGGAAAACCTGCTGGGTACAGGGAGAAGTGAAGTGTGTGGGGAGGGTAGAGGTTTGATATGAACAATTATAATATCAATAATTGTAGTCCTAATAGCCAATATTCGTTGCTTCTGACTTGGTGTCAAGCACGCTCTGTCGCTCAGTTAATCGCCGCTGCCGCTCTACCAGGTGGGTTTGCTGGTTCACCCAGAGCTTTGCAATAGCAGTTTCCCAACCAGTGTCTTTTGAAGTGATGAATCCACATTTAAATGTGGAGGAAGCCGGCCAAATGGTGTCTAGCAAGGTATCCCACCTGCTCAGCTTTGGGATATTTTTGCACAGATTCACATAGCTCATGTCAATTTAGTTCATTGTAAAAGCCATTGACATTTCCTGAGAACAAGTTCATCCGTGATTCCAGGATCCTCTGTGGGCTTGGTGGGTAGGGAGTCAGTTGGCATGTCCCTCAGCTCTTTGAGAACTTTGTCTGCAGTGTTCTCTAGGAAGATCTCATTTTGCTCCTTGAGGTTGGAGTTGGGGTAAAATGTAAGCTGTCTGAGGACCCTGCTTGGCTGACTATTCAAAGCATTTGAGAGTTGAATTCCTCAGCGGGGGGAGCAGGAAATTGAGTTCAAACCTGGCTCTACCTTACTGGTTGTGTAGCCTTAGGCGGGTCACCTCTCTGAGCTTCAGTTCCCTCACTAGCAAAGAGGGAGTAAGAAGAACACCTACTTCACAGCAGAAGATGTGAATTCCCTTGCCTTTCTCTGACCTGCCTCCTTGAGCTTTCCTGAGCCTGTCACTATTGTTTCCTTTCTTATTCATTTGCAGGTTGCGAGTTTCCTGAGGGTAGAAAGGGTGTCAGCAATGCCTGACTGGCCTGCAGAGGCCCTTAGAAGGAGTTCAAGATTTCCAGGGAGTCAGGAAAGTCAGCTGCTGACCCAGGAAGAGCCAGAAGCTCCCTCTGCTTCCTGAAGCGGGTGCAGAGTCAAGGTCCTGTGCAGGAGGTCTTTGAACGTGAGTAGGGTTTTTCTAAGCAGTGTGTACTGCGTGCTGTGGAGATTGGTGGGGTGTGGGCGGGTGATAGGAGAGTGAAGGGCAATAGCTCTGGGGGAATGTTTGGCCAGGTTATTGAGGGCCTTGAAGGCCACTCTCAGGAGAGTCAGTCTTTAAGCCGTAGGCAGAGGTGCTTGCAGGGTTTTTGGCTGAAGCACGACACAATCATGCCCCACCCCCTTCTTCTTTTTTAAAAATCTTTTTTCTTTGAAGTAATTTTAGACTTACAAAAATAATACAGCAAGTTCTTGAATACTCTTTACCAGCTTCCCCAAGTATAACATCTTACATAACTACAGGAGAATTATCGAAGTCAGGAAATTAGCATTAATATACTACTGTTAAAGAATCTACAGACTTTATTCAGATATGGCCAGTTCTCCCACTAATGTTCTTTTTCTGGTCCAGGATGTAATCCAGGATCCCACACTGCGTTCAATTGTCATGTCTCTTTAAGGACTCTTTAATGTAGAACAACTCCTCAGTCTTTTTTTTTTCTCTCATAACTTTGACAGTTTTTAAGAGTCCAGGCCAATTATTTTTGTCTTTCGTGACCTTGACAGTTTTGAAGAGTACTGGCCAATTATTTTTGTAGAGTGTCCCTCAACTTGTATTTGTCTGATGTTTTCTCATGATGAGGTTGAAGTTATCCATTTTTGGTGAGCATCCCACAAAAGTGATGTTGTGTCGTTCCCAGTGCATCATATCAGAAGGCACATGTGATATTGCTGTGTCTCATTACTGGTGATGTTCACTTTGAAAGATGATGTGGTAAAGATGATGTCTGCTAGGGTTCTCCGCTATAAAATTACTGCTTTCCTTTTTGTAATTAATAAGTATTGTTTGGGGAGATACTTTGAGACTATACAAATCTTTTTATCATTACTTTCAACTACCTAATTCTAGCATTCACTGATGATTCTTGTCTGCAATATGTATTACCTTTGATTTTCCAAAGGTGATTTCTATTTGCATAATTCCTTCTCCATTTATTAATTGAAATTCAGTTGTAAGGATGAGCTGTACCTTCCCTATTTATTTATTCAGTTATTTATTCCAGTATTAACTCATTGATATTTATTTTATTCTACAGATTATAATCCATTACTAACATTTTTTGTTTTGTTGCTCAAATTGTCCCACATATAGTCATTAGGAGCATCTTCAAGTTGGCTCCTGCGTCCTTTTGAAATACTCCCATTCTATTTTGAGCACTTCCTTACTTTCTGACACCACAAGATGTTTCAGGCTCATCTTGTATTTTCATTGCCCCCTCCCTAGACTCAGTCATTTCTCCAAGGAACCCTGGTTCCTTTTCTTGGAGAATGACATCTAGAAATGAAGATCTGGGTGCTGAGTGTGTTCATTGCACTGAGGCGTCATTGCTTCTAAGCCCTGTCAGCAGACAGAGCTGGGGAATATGGGTTAGCAGTTCTTTTTATGGGCATTCTAGGATTGTGCAAATAAGAAAATATATTATATTTAATGGGAGCTACATTTCTCACTGTTGAAGAAAGGAATTGCAAATGAGGAAAGGGGAGAGGGTAAAATGAGCCCTGTTGTCTTAGATTGGAATCAGCGGTATCAGCATGAATTCATCGTTTTTTATATATATATACAAACTGATAGATATAGAAATAAATATGACCTAGCAATTCCACTCCCAGGTATATACTTAAGAGAAATGCATGGCATAAGAAGATATGGACAGGAATGTTCACAGCTGTACTATCATAATAGTCCTAAAATGGAAACTACCCAAATTCGTATTGACAGCAGACTAGATAATGAATGGATCTACCACTAGATGCAACAATATGGATGAATCTTGGAAAAATACAATTAATGAAAGAAATTTTCGCAAAAAAAATCTGTGTGATTCAATTTATATGAAGTACAAACACAGGCAAAATTAATCCATGTTGTGAGAACTCAGTATTGAGTGACTTTTGTGTGTGCTGCGGGTGGGTGGTGACTGAGAAAAATGAGGGGGCTTCTCAGATGCTGGTAATGTTCTGCAATTTGATCTGGGCGCTGGTTACACAGGTGTGCTCAATTCTTAAGATGTATACATGTTATACTTCAATAAAAAGTTTAAAAAAAATCTCTATCTCCTAGCTCTAAACTTCATGTTATCTTCATTTCCCCTCAGCGGCTGCAGCAACCCATTAACTGAATACAACAGGACCCACCACTAAACCTTAGGCATTAGAATTTAATTCTTTCCCTTAATCCTAATTGAAAGATCATGTAAACTGGTATTAACCTTCAATAATCTAATCTGGCCCCCTCACCCTCCTGGTTCCTTCCAGACTATGCGTGTTTGGTATTAGCCTTCCAGGGCTAGGACCCTTGATCCAGCCCCACCTTGTGGTGTAGGGTGGGAAAAGATTATTTAGGCCCACTCGACTAGAAGGGTGAGTAGGAGGGATAAGATTAGGGTTGTTGAAGGTTAACACGATCTCTGATCTTCCAGTTACTGCCTTCCAGGTTTTCTCATCTAAGATTAAGGGCAAGAATTAACTCTAAGGCTTCCATTTTTGTGAAGAATTATAATGAATAGGGCTTCTGTCCTGTGTGCTATTAAAAGGTACATTAAAAAAAAGATAAAATCATGACTGTCAAACAGATATAAAATAAACATGTGTTAAGTGATTTATAAATAGTGATTATAAAATAAACATGATTTAATTCTCTATTTCACAGAGAAACCAGAGGATGGATGCTTGTGACTGTGAACTGTCCACCCATTAGCATTTTAGCAGACTAGCAGAGTTCACAAATTTCTGCAGCTATATGTGTCCTGTATAGTAAAACTTCTTTGACAAAAATGAACATGTTCATTAACAGACCCAGAGATATAGGCTCTCTGTAGACGTAAAAAAAGGAGCAAAAGTATATAAAGTTAAATTATGCTCGGTATGCATGTTTCAGTATTCCACTTTGCTTAGAAATTATCCAGGGGCTGGTGCTGTGGCTGAGTGTTTAAGTTTGCACGGTCCACTTTGGCAGCCCAGGGTTTTGCCAGTCAGATCCTAGGTGCAGACATGGCATAGCTCAACAGGCCATGCTGAGGTGGCGTCCCACATAATACAACCACAAGGACCTACCACTAGAATAACAACTATGTACTGGGGGGCTTTGGGGAGAAGAAGAAGAAGAAGAAGAAAAACCCCAGAAGACTGGCAACAGTTGTTAGCTCAGGTGCTAATCTCAAAAAAAAAAATTAAGTACCCAGTGAATATCCATCAATTAAATTAATCAGTCCAAGCTCTTAAGTTACTTAAAGATCCTGGAAAATATCTTCAAGCTGATAAACGACAAAATGTATTAACTTTTGAAATAAAATTCATCAGCATAACAGTTCAACTTTGTTAAAACAAATTTGCATTTATAAATTTAAACAATATGTAAAAGTACTGCTAGCCTATTTGATCAGTAAACATGCATAAGTTTAGGAAAAAGCATACCAAAGTAGAATTAAAATGTATACTCCTATCATACAAATAATTAATGTGCAAGTTTCAAGAGTTATTTTATTCACATATAAGCAAATAAATGTGGATATATATACACACACATACACCTCCTGTTCTATCACAAATATTAGCATTTGTACTCCTCATTTGTTTCTACTTGTATTTTAGAGATCTTTCCATATCAGTACATAAAAGAACTTCCTCATGCAGTTTCTTTTAAAGCTGCATAAAATTTTATTATATGCTATGGCAAATAATGCTGCAATGAAAAATCTTGTCCATACATTACTTCCATGCATCAGAATATATCTTTATTCCTAGGTCAAAGGTTATGTGCATTTACATTTTGATTGATAATGACAAGTTGCCTTATAGAGGTGGTTTAATATACACTCATCAGCAGTGTATAAAAATGCCTTTTTCCTCACACAAGCTCCAAGTGTGTTAGAAAAGTTGAATATGTTTCTCAACATGATAGGTGGAAAATTGTTCTCTGAGTACTGTTTTAATTTGCATTTCTTTTAATATGAGTGAGGTTTAATATCTTTTAAAATATCAAAAACTATTTATATTTCCTTTTCTGCGACCTAGATGTTCATATCATTTACTCTTTTTTCTATTGTGTTATTAGGCTTTTTCTTATTGAATTGTGGAAGTTCTTTATATATTAGAGAACTTCACTTTTGTCTGCAATATGAGTTGCATATATTTATTCCAGTTTCATGATTGTCTTTTCAGTCTTCTTACAATTGTTTTAACATAAATTTTTTTATTAACATAAATTTTAAATTTTTTGTAGTAAAATTTACCAGCATTTCTGTTAATACTTTTTTAATGACATTTGTGTTTTATGTTGTAGACAAACCTTTCCTACTACAAGGTTTAAAAGTATATATACCCATTTTTTTCTAATACTTCATGTTTTCAGGGTTTTTAACATTTGAATCTTTTTTTCTCCACAAATAGGATTTTTTATTTATCACCATTAAAAGTCTGAATTTTAAACAGATTCTTGGGCTGGTGGCTTGCATTCATCTTTAGCACCTGTCTCATCCCCAGTAGCTTTTCCACAACCTTCTCCATGAAACTCCATGACTTTTCCCAGTTCAAACTTGGGCTTCTTCAGCATTTTTACTTTTCCAACTAAGACATCATGGAGTGGATAAATAGATTGGCAAGCCTTTTCTGTGTCTTTCCAATGCTGTCTGGAATCAGTTTACTGACTACTTCTTTCAAGTCATCTGTCTGTACCTCTTGGGTCATGACTTCCATCATCTTCTTCCAGATTTGGCACGCCTGTTGGTGCTGAGCATAAGAGGTCTACTGAATCTGATTGTTGTGTTTTTTAGTAAAACCAACACAGAGAAGACGAGGCAAATAACCATTGGTAGTCTTGATATCAACAAGAGAGCTTCAATCATGGTCTGCCGTTTTTTGACCATAGAGCACATTCTGTCATAAGTAAGATCCACACCATGGAAATTAGATAGACAGTTTTTGCCCTGAACATCCTCAGTTATTAGCTTGAATTTTCTAAGTGCAACTTGATCATTCTGCAGATCAACAGGGCTCACTTCAAACACACAACCCTTGAGGCCGTCAGGTGTGATTTTGGTCCCTTGAGTTCTCATGACTAGTTTTCCTAATATTTCTTATATATATATATTTTAAAATATATTTTTATATTTGTTTATTATTTATTTATATATATTTTATTTTATATATATATATTTTATGTATATTTTTAAAGGACTATTAGCCCTGAGCTAACATCTGCCACCAATCCTCCTCTTTTTGCTGAGGAAGACTGGCCCTGAGCTAACATCTGTGGCCATCTTCCTCTACTTTATATGTGGGCCGCCTGCCACAGCATGGCTTGCCAAGCAGTGCTAGGTGTGCACCTGGGATCCAAACTGGCAAACCCTGGGCCACTGAAGTGGCACATGTGAATGGTTGCACCCTCAGGCTGGGCCCCCACTATTTCTCATATGAACATAGCTGGTGCTTTCACATCATACAAATCTTTCTTAAAAATTGGATCAACCACTTTCTTCTTGGCTCCCTTTTTGGTACCTTTCTTAAAGTGCTTGTTCTTGCCGATTGCCATGGTGCTACTCAGAGAGCCTAAAGGGCTACATTTGAATCTTGAGGTAAATGTGACTCATACCAATTCTATATTTTTCCAGATGACTATCTAGTTTCCCCAGAAACATTAATTACACAACTTTTTTTTCCTATACTGATTTTAAAATTTGCTTAGGAACCATACAAAATTCCTCCATATATTTAGGTCTTTTTCTGGACTATCTATTCTGTTTATTTGTTATGTTGGTTATTCATGACCAGTTCTATCCTCTTTTCATTACTGAAGCTTTATAATATGCTGTAATATCTGATTGGTATAGTTCCTCTTCTTCTGTTTTTGATTTTTTTCCTGGTTCTTCTTGACTTTATTTATCTATATGAACTTTAGAATCAGCTCATTTGATTATAAAAGTATTTCATTTGTAGCTTATTTAATTTATAAAATAACTTAGAGAAAATTGCTATCTCCATGATCTTGATTCTTCTTGTCCAAGAGCATGGTATGTCTTTCCACTTGTTCAAGTCTTCTTTGGTGTCCCCCAATAGCATTTCCAAGTTTTCTTCATGGAGATTGTATCAGTTAGCTTTTCCTGTATAATAAACCGTCCCCAAACTTAATGCTTTTTTTTTTTTGAGGTTTCTACAGTGATTTATTGTTCATTATTTCTACAACTTTTTCATGAAGATAATTCACATATTGAAAACATCCTCAAACATTTAAAAGACATTATCACTTTAAATAACTGACATTTTACTAGCAAAGTTATGAGAATCTACAACACTAAAATTCTTCTTACTTTTTTAAAAGAAAGAACACTGATGAACTAGTGGACACAATTTCCCTTCTTTGCGGAGCTTATCAGTGTCAGTTGCAACTCCAATAAAAGTTACATTGACAAATATTCTTGGCACAGTTCTTTCACCAGTCATTTTGTAAAGAACATCTTGAAACTGGCTTCCATATTCAAGTATGTCCAATTCTACCACTTTATAATTAACATTTGTGTAATGGAAAAGTTTTTTTGCCATTGTACAGTAAGAAAGATATTTTTGAGAAAATTACCACACAATTATCAGAAGTCGTTACTTGGATCCGATTCACAGGAGCAATTGCTGACTTCCCCAAAGATGGTGATGTGCCGTTCTCCATCCCTGATGCCGCAGTGCCCACTGCCTGCCAAACCAGCCCCCTGAGCAGATGGAGATGACTCCCCATCAGCGCCTTGCAGCACCAGGAGGGCATGGTGGGAGCGCAGGGCTGCAGCGAGCAGAGGGGCGGGTGACCGTGGCCTGGGACAGCTTGCCTCCTCTGGCCGGCCCTGCCCCTAAAGGTTTTAAACCACAAGCTATTATTTAGTGCATGATTCTGCAAGTTATCAGTTTGTGCTGGGCTCAGCTGGGTGGTTTTTCTGTTGGTCTCCTCTGATCTCAGGTGGACTCACTTATGAACCTGATCGGCTGATGGGATAGCTAGGACTAGTAGCCTTTTGATGGCCTTGTTTGGGAGGAATAGAATGACTACATGGTATCTCATCCTTCAGAAGGCTAGTCCAGGCTTTGTACATGATGTCTAATACTCTGAGATTTTCAGTTAGCTCTTCAAAATTATACGCAAAATTGCAGGTGCATTTGTGTGAGTATGTGTGCACACTCAGGGATTTAGGATTATCAAATCCTAAAAGAGGTCCATAATCCCAAAGAGATTAAGAACCAAAGGGCTGTGATCCTCCTGTGATAGAATTGAGGTAAAGGTCCTGGTTCTCTCTTCCCAATAGCATGAAGCGTCCTCCCACCTTGGGTTCTTAAGTAACCAATACTATGTCACTGTGAGCGACCCTGGGGTGCTCTCTATTCTGCCCATCCTCAGCCTGCAGAAGTAGACTTTCTCCCAGTCCTCTGGGCTGAGGTTCCTCCTTTCAGGCTCTACTACTGACCTATCACCTCAAATTTGGTTCTCCTGACTGCTCCACCTTTCCATGATCTAAGTCTCATATACTGTTGGTAGGAATGTAAGTTTGTACAGCCTTTGTGGAGGGCCATTTGCCAATGTCTACAATAATTTTCAATGTGATGCCCTTTGACTTTGCAATTTCCCTTCCAAGAATCTACTCCATACATAATGAAACAAGTGTATAAAAATGGTATGTGGTATACTAAGCAGATGTTAAAATGAATGAACTATATCTATGTATACCAGCAGGAAATTACTTGCTAGACTTATCATTGAATAAAGGAAGCAAGTTGCAGAAGAGTGTGTGTAATACAATCCCATTCATAAACAAAAGTATGTCTATGAGTATGTATGCATGTATATTATACACTCTTTCATTCATACCTATTTTTATATATATAGCCGATATCTAGAAAAGTGCACATTCAACTGCTAAAGTGTAATTGCTTTTCTACACAAGGGTTAGGTTGAGAGTGAGGGTACTGGGATAATGGGGAACTTCATGTTAGACATTTCTCATTGTTGAACTATTTGGTGTTTCACAGCAAGCACAGGATACATTTGTGATAGCAGTAACAGTAATTCTTGTTGCAGCCAAGCTCATCTTTGTCCAGAAAAGGAAATTGAGGCCCACAGAAAGGGCCTTGCCCAGGTTTAGGCAGTAGGTTAGCAGCAATGAAGTGGAGAGGGGAGCCGATGAGGAAGCAGGACTTAGAGGGAGAATAGGTGAGCAGAGGAGGCCCAGCTGGGGAGACGCATAGAAAATGTACTGATCATAAGGAGCAGGAGAGGCTTGGCACTGCCTCCTAAACTCTGAGTGTCCCTGGTCCAGTGAGAAAGTGAACAGGGCTTTGGGACTCAGCTTTGCAGCACAAGGCACAGTCCCTGAATGTGAAGGTGACCACGATGCCAATGGGAGATGATGCTGATGACTAGTTCTAACTACAGCTGAGGGTGAAGTGAGAAGTGTAGTGGGTGCCAGAGAGCAGGGTGGAGAGGCCCAGGGGTCACGAATTCCCCTTTCAAACGTTTTCTGTGAAGGAGCCCCTGTCATCACTTCCATTTTAGAAAAGGGTTTGAGAATGGATAAGAAACCTGCCCGAGGTCACCCTGGACTCCAAAGCTTGCTCTTAAGTGTGAACATGCTCCAGACTGTGCCTTGAGCCCTGAGTATGGCCTAAAGTTACATAGTCCTTGGACACCGTTCAAATCACAATTAAATTGAGCATGTTGCAGCACAAATTTGAAAACCACTGAACTTGACTAAGAAGGAACAAAGAAACAAAGAAAAAAAAGGCCTATGCAAGTATCTTTGCCCTGGAACAATTTTGCTTTTAACTTAATTCCCTAGGACTACAGGGTAGATGAATGGAGAATTCTAAAGTGTTCCTACCAGTCTGCAGATTTTATTTCTTAAAAACTTAAAATATATTGAGAAATTTGTATGTTGTAAAGCTTAAATGGGGGAGTGGGTTTGCGTGTTTCTGACACAGGTATAAATGTAGTTTGTAGGGGCTGGCCCGGTGGCACAGCGGTGAAGTGCGTACGTTCCGCTTCTCAGTGGCCCGGGGTTCACCAGTTCGGATCCCGGGTGCAGATATGGCACCACTTGGCAAGCCATGCTGTGGCAGGCGTCCCACTTCCAGTGACAGGGAACTCACTACTTCTCCCAGTAAATTGTCTATCACTAGTAGATAGTGCTTCTGGAATTTTTTGGAATTTTAAAGCTGGAAACTTATAAATCATCAAGTGTAACTGCCTCATGAGGAAACCCAAGTTCAAGAGGTGGAATGATTTGCTCAAGATTGCATGGCTAGTTAAGTGGCAGCTGCTACCCTCTTCTGCCTTCTGCTCTTGCTCACTAAGTCCATTTTCCTTAATGCATCTGAGAGCCTTGGTACTGCATCCACCAACGCCCCCCACACTCCCCAAAGAACAGTTCCTGGAGGCCCCAGGCTGTCTGTTTGCGGGGCCTCTTTGGATCACAGATTATATATATATAAAAATATATATATATATATATAAATATATATATATATATATACACACACACACACACACACACACTTTTTTTTTTTTTTGGTGAGGAAGATGGTCCCTGAGCTAACATCTGCGTCCATCTTCCTCTATTTTGTATGTGGGACGTGGCCACAGCATGGTTTGATGAGTGGTGTGTAGGTCCACACCCAGGATCCAAACCTGCGAACCACGGGCTACCAAAGTGGAGTGCCAAACTTAACCACTATGCCACCTGGCCAGTCCTAATCCCAGACAATATTGAAGGTTCACTGACCCATCCGTGGAACCCATGATGAGAACCTCCATTTTAGAACTTCTAAGTGATGAAGGCCAAATTCTCCTTGCTACATTCTGTAAGACAATCCTCCTCCTCCACCCCACAGTCACAGGGCTGATTCAACTCTACTCTGCTCCTGGGCTCAGCCCAGCCTTCTCTAATCCCAGTGGCCCCTTAACCTCCACCTTGACCCCGCTTGAAGATGCCTGGTCTCAGGCTCACAGGCCCCCTGAAGGCTGATATCCGTTTACTAACCCGCTCCACCTAGTCTGGAGAAAGAGTTACAGCTGAATTGCTTGGAGCTCTCTTCCCCACAGTGACTATGGAAGAATGGCATATGTACATGCGCAGGAGAGGGGCCTGGCCCTGCCCACCCCCAGAAGCCCTCTGTGCTGCTGACACGACCTTGGATGATGCCTCACAGAGAGGGCAGCATGGCCAGCTCTGTGTTCCTGAGCTGGCCCCTCCTCCTTTTTTGAAAAAAGTTATTTTATTGAGGTCATATTGGCTTATAACATTATGCAAATTTCAGGTATACATTATTGTATGTCAGTTTCTGTATAGATTGCACTGTGTTTACCACGGATAGTCTGGGTTTTATCCATCACCATACATATGAGCCCCCGTACCCCTTCACCCTCCACCCACTCCCTTCCTGTCTGGTAACCACTAATCTGTTCTCCTTGTCCGTGTGTGTGTTTATCTTCCACATGTGAGTGAATTCATGCAGTATTCGTCTTTCTCTGTCTGGCTTATTTTGCTTAACATAATACCCTCAAGGTCCATCCATATTGTTGCAAATGGCTCTTGAATTAACTAGTTGTGGTGAGAAATCAGAAGGCATCACTGGGATCTTTTCCTGGCCTGAGTCTCTGCTGCACAGTTCCTCAGTGGCTTCAGAGGGGGCTGCTCTGGACAGTCCTTGCTCAGACTCGTGTTCAAATGGAAATGTCTTTTCTTAATAGATGCCATTTCAAAGAGGCATTTCAAATGAATCCCTTGCTTGAAGTAGAAATGGAATAATTTCTATAAAGGGAATTAGATGGTGGAGTCTGTTTTAAATACCTATTTCACAGAGCAATGTATTTCACTGTGAATATATTGAATCCAGGGAATGATTTTATACTATGGTCACATCTGTAATTTACAACCAATAGGCCATGAATACACGTTACAAACACAGGCTTTAGAGTCACAGGGATACAGGTTTGATTCCTGGTTCTACCACTCACTAGCTCTGATTGTTAACAAGCTACTTAATTTCATTAGGCCTCAATTTTTAAATTGGGAAAATAGAATGGCAGTGCCCACCTCCTAGGGGTTAAGGTGAGGATTAAATGAAAAGATGCAAGCAAGGCTCTAATCATAATGCCTGGCACACAGTGAGTATTCAGTTAAGGTTTGTTCTTTTCATTAACATAGAAGTCATTCTGTGGGATTCCTGCAGATTCAGAGGATGTAATGGGATTTCATAAGGAGTTCCTGCCTCTGGCCAACAGTGTGTTTTGCAACAGGTGTGACAGGATGCCAGTACAACACTACTGACATGTTGAAAATTGAAATTTCATAATATATTTATTTTCAGTTTCCTAGGAAATACTTTGTAATACCCACAACATAAGCCTGGCAAACTGGCTGTGCAGATGTTAAAGCTTCATAAATGCTGTAAATACCCCAATTCTGTGTACATGTGCAACGTATTATTGCTTCACGATTAACCCTGGCAAAAAAACCCCTAGTCTGCAGAGTGTTTACAATATTTGTGCATTGCTATGGATACAGTGTCAAAGGCAGGTGCCAGCAACATGAACTGGATGTAGGGGCTTATGGCAGCTAACAACGATGGAAACTATTCTTACTCTTAATGCATCATTCTTGGATAATATTTACAAGATATTTGGGAGGTGAAGCATGCTGTGGAGAACATTACTTTGGATGTTTTGTGCAACACTACTGAGAGGGAGCTTGGTGAAATATTGAGGAGGTGGGGACCTAGGTCTGCCACCACACTGGCTGTGTGACATTGGTGGTTACGTTCATTTGTAGGTGCTCAGTTTCTCCCAGTGTAAAGAGGTGTGTATGTGTGTGGGGTGTTTATCTTAAGATTTCTGCAGTCCCTTCCAGCATTCTGATTACAAGTGAACCACGAACATGGTTTCATCTCATATCCTGTGTAGTTTGATGCAATTCTGGCTAAGTAGAGCAAAATTAAGATAGATTTGTGGAGGTGTCCAAGATTAGCTATGCTAGTTGGCCAGCCTGGACTTTCTTTTTCTATTGTTATCTGTCTTGTTCATAAACCTCGTGGGTTCCAGTTGGCTCTCATGCTGTCTTAGAGACAGATGTTTTTCCCCCTCCAAGGGAGCAGCATGGAATGTGGACAACTCAGCTCTTGTTGGCAAATTGTCAAGAATTAAATGAAAATCAGATTAAGTTACCAAACTCACACTGTCCTTGGAATCCTTTTCAAGATGCCAAAGTTTAGTAGCAATTGACATATTGCAACATGATTGGGTCTTTAAGTCATATATATCAAAATATTATTCATGTAAATTAAAAATACATGCTCACAAAAACAACAATGTACATTGTGCAAGAATACATGCACAGCAAACACATTGGAATTGTTGCCTGGGAGGGGGGACTGTAGTGGAAGGGGGATAAAAGGAAGCAAACAAAACAAGAGGAGAGTAGTTGCTGAGACTCAAAGAGATGATGACATTTACCCAAGGTGATGGAGCTAGTAAGCAGTGGGTAACAATTTGAACACAGTGTCACTCAAAAGGCCAGGACCTTGTTCTACTACATCCTGCTGCCTTTTTGCTCTTAAGTGGAAACTACGACAATAACAACAAAAGATTGAATTGTGGCTTGTTATTTATCAGTTCTCTCAGAGGGTTGCTATGCTGTTACTTTTCCCTCTGGAAGTAAACTTCTTGCAAGATTCCCTCTTAGGGAGCTTTGTCTTTATCAGATCTTGTCTTTTTTGGGTGATTTCATCTTCCAGTAACAGGAAAGGTAAGGTAAATTAATTCAACTCAGGGTTTCTGAGGTTGTATCAGGGTGAATAATTCCAGTTCACAGAGATTTTTAGAGGCCTCTAGAGAGTTAGAAAGTGGGAAGTTCTTCAAACTTTGGTTCTTAACGTGATATACCACTATCCCAGAGATGGGCACCTGAAATATATATTTTTTATTTTTTTTTGAAGATTGGCACCTGAGCTAACATCTGGTGCCAATCTTCTTTTTTTCTTCTTCTTTGCCCTAGAGCCCCCAAGTACATTGTTGTATATTCTAGTTGTAGGTCCTTCTGGCTCTGCTAGGTGGGACGCCACCTCAGCATGGCTTGATAAGCAGTGCCATGTCTGTGCCCAGGATCCGAACCAGTAAAACCTGGGGCAGCTGAAGTGGGGCGCACAAACTTAATCACTTGGTCATGGGGCTGGCCCCAAGGCACCTGAAATAGCACAGCAGGTGTGTTGTGAAAGAACTTTTGCCCATTTTGTCTGGGGAATGTACTCCATGGTGGGCATCTATTACAAGACTTGACACCTAGGAAAAAAGTGAAATAATAATATTTATATGTCTTTACTTTTATTCGAAAAATTACACACAGAAATGATAAACTGGGAATTAATGATATTTGTTACATAAGCGTAAATAAAAATAAGATTGAATTTTCCCTCTTGCCCAAAGGGAAGGAGATCTTTTCCTCTTTCTCTTTTCTTGGAGCATTTCCTTGAGAAACTGTATTTATGAGTGTATAATTAATATAGTAAATATACAATATGTAACTATATATATAACATGTAATTGCATTTATGAATGTATAATATAATAAATATATAATATATAACAATGTAATTGTATTTATGACTGTATTTATGAGTAAACTATATTTATGAGTCCTTTCCCCATCTCTTTGATATGTATATAAACCTTATGTAAAAGCTAAATAAGCCTCTTGATGATGTTACCACCCAGGAATGTTTTCTTAAAGGCTTGGGAGCTATTGCTTAGAAATGTAAATATCCAGGGAGACAGTGGCCCTATCACCTTGACACCGTGAGAATTGAGCCTACTGCCTTGCACCAAGCTGTAGCTACCTGCTTGTCATTAGAGAGAGAAATTTTATCCTTCCTTAGGATGAAGGTAATACAGATGGTCACCCTACTTACTAGGTGAATTTAGGAAGAACTATGAAAAAATGTACAGCAACTGGTGCTGTCATGTCCCCTTACGTGAAAACTAGTTATCGTTTATCTTGAGAACATGTATGTAATGGATCTTATCTGCTTGCCTATCTAGAAGGGTGAGATTTCTTTCTGTCTTTGCAATCTTGTTAGAAGATTGTCTGGGAGGCACATCATAGTCTGGTTTAGTGCTTATTAAATAATAAAACTGCTTTCTTTCTTTTCTCCATTTGTGGAAAGGATTTCTGGGTTGGCAAGAGATTTTATTTTTAGCTTTTCCTCCTACAGTTACCTATAGAGAGTGGGTAGGATTGGGCTGGAAGAGATAGAGGAGGGAATGAGACTTCTTCAATTATACTTCTTATATAGTTTTGCCTTTTGAACCCTATTGATGTCTTATATATTAAAGAACATAAGAACATTAACAAGGATGGGGAAAAAGGAAACCCGAAAATTGAATACAAATTAGCAAATGAACTTAAAACCTAACTGAACAGCAACTATGGCATATTCACAAGGAGGCAAAAATATAACTCCTATGACATACATTGTACGGATCAAAAGGACTGCCAAGAAAGTTTGTTCTTCGTAGGAATATTGGCTGACAAGTCAGCTATTCTAAAACTATTTTGTGTGTGTTGTAGGACTGAGTGATTAAGTAAATACATTGATATTTGAACTAGAGTTCTCCTTGTGGGAGGAGACACAAGGAAAGGAAAAACCCTGTTGCAAAGAATTGGAATTACAAGGTATCAGTATGAATTCATGATTAAAAAAAAAAAATCTATGTCCTTAGCTCTGTCCACTGAATGGTTCTAAAGCAAGGACACCCTTGGCAGCAAGAAACAAACCAGATCTTGGTTTCTAAACACCTTTCTTCAATGCAAGAAAGCCAAACTGCTTGGAGAATAGGCTGATTCTAGGCCTAGCATAGAAAAATTACAGCTTGTTGAAAATACTAAAAAACTGATGAGAGCATTTCAAAAGAACGCAGAAATCACCTTGAAGGGGCTCCCACTGGCCAAATTTTAGCAGCAAAATAAATGAACTTAGAAACAATTTATAACACATTGAATAAAAAAGAATTCATAAGTTCATAATGATACCTCCAATACTAAACAAACCAATAAATGAAAATAGGAGAAGGAAGAAAACTCTTCTATGCAGAAAAATGCCAACTGATAAATGTAGAAGAAGTGATAGAAATAGGAAAATCACCAGTTTACAAACATCGTGGTAAAAATTGTTTGAGACAAGAATCATCAATGGATGCTTCAACAATTGGTGGGGAACATGTGGTCATGTGGTATTGTAGTATAACTCCTCGGATCTCTTATTAATTCAAAGGGAGGGGAGATATCTGTAATATTTTTTTTAATATCCTTTTTTTTTCCTTTTTCTCCCCAAAGCTCCCCGGTATATAGTTGTATCTTCTTAGTTGTGGGTCCTTCTAGTTTGTGGCACGTGGGACGCTGCCTCAGAGTGGCTCGAGGAGCGGCGCCATGTCTGCGCCCAGGATTCGAACTGACGAAACACTGGGCTGCCTGCAGCGGAGCTCGCGAACTTAACCACTGGGCCCCGGGGCCGGCCTCAGGAGATACCTTTAAAGTGGAGAAAACTGTTGAACACCAGCTTACCAAGTGATGAAATTTAGGATCATTAATAATGGGACAAACATCGTGGCTCTTGATGTGATGCACTGAAAAGGACATAGCGTCATCTGGCTCTACTCCTACTAGTGTGTTTAACTTCAGTCTGATCATGAGGAAGCAGACAAAATTGAGGGCCATTCTGCAACATAAATGGCCTGGGCTTTTAAAAAATGTCAGTAATTAAAGGTAAAAACCAAAACAAAAAAGGCAAGGGAACCCTTCTAGATTAAAGGAAACCAAAGAGACTTGATCACTAAATGCTGTGTGTGATCCTGGATGGGATCCTGGACTTCCCCACTACTGCAGTCCAAAGGCTTCTAAAGACATTATCAGCACAATGGGAGAAATTTGAATCTGAACTGTATAAGATAATGTTAAATGTCCTGAGTGTAATACTTATGTGGGGGTTGTGTAACACAACACCTGTGTTCTTAGGAGATGCACACTGAAGATGAAGTGTCATGGTGCCAGCAACTGCTCTCAAATGATTTGGGGGAAAAAAGAAAAAGTTATATAGGGAGAGAGAAAAAGAGAGTGATAAGGCAAATGTGGCAAAATGTTAACTGGTGAACCTGGGAGGTGAAGGGTATGTGGATGTCCTCTAACCTCTTCTCTGTGACTTTTCTGAATGTTTGAAAATTTTCAAATAAAAACAATTACATATCCTATTTTTGTTCTTTTGGCAGTTGCGCCTGTTAACCTAAAAATAAAGAGCCGAAATGAGAGGCAGTGAGATGTTTATTTTGGGATCAAAGAATTGCAATTCAAGGAGCACAGATTCGGGTAGAAACCCAAATACTGTCCTAATTACAGGAGAGGGGCTTAGGGTTTTTATGGGGAAAAGGGAGGATGAGAGGAGCTGTATTAAAGAAGAGTTCATTTGTGCTAGATAAGGTAAGGCTAGCTTTGTACTTCAGAGATTGGCTTGCGGTATGATCATCAGGCAAAAGGCCAGACTTGTTTGGTTAATGATTGGTGATCAGCAAAATCCAGTTTCATCAGTCCTTACAAACAGGATATTCTTGTCCTTACTCACTTCTTGGAATGTTGGTGGTTTGGTCCAGTTTGGAAGATAAAGAAAACAAGTGTTGCAAGGCAATTCCTCTGCAATGGCTGCTCTGGCTCTGTTTTAATATGGCTCCACTCACGTCATCTTTCACACACCTAATTCATCACTTCATGTTTGTTCATCCTGATTGCTTTTTAAAATTTATTAGTATCTATATTTCCTCCTAAGGTGGCAACTGTTTAGTGGATGAAAATAATCCATAACCAATCTATAAATGAAAATTTGGGAGAGAGTTTATTCTGAGCTAAAATGTGAGGACCGTGAAGTGGGGTGTGCAGAGTGGTTATATACCCCCAAAGAGGATGTTTCACATATGACTGAAATGTCCCTTTTACAATAGTTGCGAGACTGCTCAGTCAGCACAGTGATTGATGGACACAGCAGGGTGGCAGGTCTGTTGTCTCGAGCTGGGTGGTCACAGATAAGCTGGATGGTCACAGGCAGGCGCAGCAGTCAGTTCCTAGCCTAAGGAAAGATGCTTGTCCTTAAGGAAATGCCAATGTGGGGGGAAGTTGCACCTTTATCTTAAGGCCGTTTGTTCTTGCCATAGGAAATGTTTAAAGCAGATATACGATGCATGCTCAATCGCCATGTCAGGCCTTTTTGGAAACTCAAAGTCAGGCCGAATTAGGTTTACACCAAATGACTTCCTCATATATTCCAATATATCCTATTGCTTGCCATTTCTACTTGTCAGTTTCAACTTACCCTCATGCCCAGTTAACTCATCCTACTGCCTCCCTCCCCCATACACACATGCACACACACATGCTATCATGGAAATTTTCTAGAACATATATAATTTAAATTTGGGGTTATTTTGAAAACATTATCTCCTTTTATTTTTCTTTCATGACTCTCTCCCCTTTCCTCCCCCATATCTCTTGCAGCACTGCCTGACTTTTTTCATTATTTAAGGACTTCATTCAAAGGTGCTTTCAATGTGGGTCTTTGTGTGGCAAACATTCTGTGCCCTTGGATACAGGGAATTTTCTATGACTTTCTCCTATTTGAACGATAATTTGGCTGAATATAAAATTCTACAAAGTTATTTTTCCTCAATATTTTTAAACTACTATTCCACTGTCTTCTAGCATCCAATGTAGCTGTTTGATATCCATCTCATTGTCATTTCTTTGGAGGTGATCTGCTCTTTCTCTCTGGAAGCTTTTAGACTTTTCTCTTTGTCATTATTCTCAAATTTTATTGTTATTCCTAGGAATGGATTTTTCCTGATCTCTGTTCTCTGCCCCTTTATGAGCCCTTTCGAATAAGGTTATTTAGGGGAAATTTATCTCCACTATTTCCTCAAATATCTTCTCTGCTGCATTTTTACTTTTCTCTACATTTGGAACTATTGCCCAGGCATTGGTATTTCTATATTTATCATCCACATTTCTAAGCTTTTCTTTCATATTTTATATTTTTTGTGTTTTCCTACTGTGAGACTTCCACAATCTTGTGTCCACAAATTCTTTCTTCAACTATATTCATTCTATTTCACTTACTCTGTTTTCACTTATTAGATTTTTTTATTTCAACTATTTTATTTTTCATGTCTAATATTTTCACTTACTTCTTTTTTATGATTTCTTGTTCTTATTTCATGTTGCTAATATCTTCTTTTAATAATGCCTTGTCTCCTACTTAAAGAACATCTTTAGATTCCAGGTCTTTCTGTTCCAGAGCTTTTGTTTCAGATGGTATGTGTGGCTCGGTGTATATGTGTCATCCTTAGCTATCTGGTTATTTGGTTTGTGAGCTCATTTTCCCTTCAGGCATCAACTAGCATGCCTGCTACTATGCATTGGGGGAGGGTTAAAGCCAATTAGAATTGGCCTTAACTATATATTGGAATCAGAGATTTAAAGATGAGAATCCAGGAACCACAGAACCCTTCATGAAAACTGACGCCATTCCACCAGTCAGTCTTCTGCCTGAGATTTTCTCTTTTAAACCTTTAGGAAGAAATAACAACATAATCCACAATCCTGGTGATTTGGTTGGGAGCATGGTGGAGTGAATGCCTGTGTCTATTTTCATGAACTTTCCCCTGTCTCCCAGTGAGGGTTTTGTGTTGCTAATATTGACAGACACTGCCATGGGCACTGTTATTACCTACTTCTGTGCTGAAGGGTCGGAGAGAGATGACTATCTGTCTTAAGGCAACTTGAGGGAGAGACAGAAATGGAAGGTAAAAAGTTCTCCTCCAAGCTAGTTCTCCCTGCTGCCCAAGGCCATGGCCACCCCTCCCCACTCCACACCAATTCTAGTAGTCTTGTCTAGGGGAGATTCCCTAATTTTTCCTCGGTTTTAGGAATCCATGCTTCTCTTGTGCGTTGACTGTTTTTTCAGGGTTGATCTTGGAAGACGCAGTCAGTGGCCTGAGCTAGTGAGCCATCTGAGCAGAGATCCCCTCAGGGTCTTCAACTATAAAATGGGCATAACTGTTACCTCACAGAATTGTTGTGGGTTTTGCATATTTTATGTCAGTGTCTAGAACAAAATGTTTGAAAAGTATTGGGTTTTTTATTTTCAAAAGGCCTCAATTCCAAACTTTTATCCTCAAGGAGGGGGAGTATGCAGACATGCCAATTGGCTAATTTCATCAGCATTTTTAGCACTGCAACAGTGCTCTTTGCTGATTATGTCAGGACTCCAAGTGCTGAGCTCCCAGTGAGGGTGTTTAGCTGTTTTTCTTACAAAAACATGTTGGCATGCATAGAAATCAACCCAAAGCCTCATGAAATCAGAGTTGAATTGTTTTATTTCTAGTTCTAAATTTTCTCTAAAAATCTTGCTATTCAAAGTGATCTGCAGATCAGCAGCTTTAACACGACCAGGGAGCCTACTAGACATGTGAAAACTTGGACATGCTCTACACTCACTGAATCAGAATCTGCACTTTCACAAGATCTCACGTGATGCATTTGCATGGTCAAGTTTAAGAAGTGCAGGATGCATCCTCAGCCAGCCTTCCAATAAAACTATACTCTTGTTTAATGCGTTATAGTGTAAAAAGTTGCTTTACCTAGATGATTTCATTTAAATTTACCATTCTATTTTTACCCCAGCCACAATGTAAAATTACTTATATTCTTTTTAATGATGAGTTTAAACTGAGGTCCAGGACGGTGACAAAAATCCTGTAGTTAGAGCCAGGTTAAACTCCGCACTTCAGTCTCAGTGAGTACTGTGATACTTTCTAATTACTAGTAGTGTGCTGAACATATCATTAGTATGCATGGTGATTTTAGGTAATAATTATGCTTTATTCTCTTCTCATATGTATTAGAGGAATATATAACGAACAAACCAAGCCTGGCATTTCAGTTATTCTTGCTTAGGAAGGTTTTTAAAAAGTGAATTCAGGTGCAGTGTAGACATGACTAAAGTTATGAGTGGGCCCTACATGCTTGAGGTTTAAGGAACACTTCACTGCTTTATACTATAGATGCCATTTCTCTTTCATTTACAGCAATGTCAAGAGTGGCAATTTTTATTGAGTAATTTTTATTTACTAGCAACATCCTGTGCAACGTGTTGGTACAAGAGAAAAGTAAAAGTTCTTTCACGATTATTTCCCTGAACAGTATTAGTATGCCAAAGGTATTTTCCCTAATCCAACTTTATGACTTACTACAAACAGAAATGAGGCAATGGGTATACTCAAACCTATTACAAAAGGTTAGGAGCCATCTTAAATGTTTGTTGATAGAAATTGCAAACACAGTATTTAAAATAGGACTTTCAAATGTCCACTGTGAAATCAGTATAGATCTCCTCTTCATAAAGAGAAATGTGAAATGATAATTATACACTCTCATTGTCCAACCTTGATGAAAGGGAAACCAAGATTTCCAATTTGATGTGGTCAAGGAGTCTTGTAGAGAGAAGGGTCTCAAAGACTTAACAATATGTTACTCAGCTGTCCTACTAGCATTTTTTGGTCTGTGCTGATAAGAAAGGGAAGGATAAATATTTACAAGCCAGGTTGCTAAACTAAGAGCTTTAATTAACAAGGCTCCAGCAAGGGCCCATGCAAAGATAACAATGAGATTGCACTCTGTTCTCTAACCTCAATGGCAGGTTCTCTAACTTCTCTGTTTTCAGAGCCTATATGTAAACACATAAGGGCTCTCAGATAGCAAGTTGTTTTGCCAAAGAACCTCTTTACACATCTGGAGTATAACCTCTTAAACTCAAGACTTGTTTTAAAACCATGACTTATAAAATGTTTATATTGGATTGCATGAAGTCATAACATGTTGAATGCAGGAAATAGTTTATAAATCTATCCTGTTACTAGGTTGTGAGGTCATTCTCTCTTTTTTTTTTTTCCTAATTGGTTCTTTCTTTTTTGTCCTACCAAAACTATACATGCTTTTGATATTTCGGGGTCGGGGTAGGGGGTGGGTAAGAAAAGTTTAGTTTGTTTGCCCTCCATAGTTGCTTCCACCAAGAGCCTCTGGCCTTTTCTCATCCAAATTCAACATAAAGGTGTTTCTCCCATGTCACTACTATGACTGCAACACAAAGCCAAGATGTCACCATTTTTCTGTTTATTTTTTGCTTCACAGACTTACTTCTAAGCTCCTCTGCTGAGGCAGGGGAGAACAGGACACTCAATTATTTTTGTGTGGTGTTGTTACCTCACCTTGATGGGATGCAGTTTATGGGTCTATAAAATGAATGACCTGCACCATTTGCTCACTAAGATCCTTTTTTGCTCTAAGCCATAATACTCCAAACAGGATTAGAGGATTTTATACTTTTGGCACTTAAAAAAAGAATACTACTCTCACTTGGTGTGTAGACTGTATCAAATGCTGAGTGAAACATAAAACAAGAGGACAATCCTACAATGAAAGGAGACACTCACGTCCACCCATGACTCAGTGCATGGAGGAGTCAAATGCGCTATGGGCGTCTCTGTAAACATAATGAGGAACATATGCCCTACAACTAGGGCATCTGTATTTCTTACCAGTGAAAAAAAAATCCCTGAACTGTACAAACAGTTCCATAATAGAGCCTATTTGAGAAAAAGTACAATCAAGCATGTGACAATCTATCAAACCTGACATACAAAAAAAGCATTTGATTGGAGAAACATTTCTGAAGAAATTCACAGCATTTTATTCAAGTTAGTCCATTTCGCTCACTAATCTGCCATATTGTTTCTGGCACCATTAATATTATCCTCATTATTTCTCTTTGAAGAGGACCATTGCTTCTAAAAAATCTGGGTTGGAGTTCCATGATGTTTAACTCTATGATCAAAAATCTTTTTCTTTACCAAAAAGCAACCCCTTAATCATAAGAGAAACAGAGGGAAAGACCGACATTAATTTGCAGAAATTGATCTCCACCAGAAACAATTCATTAGTCCGTAATCTTTTGTTGTTGTGCTTTTACTTGGGGCCTTTCTTTGGAGGAAAGGGCTGTTTCTGACAAATGCTTGCTTAAAACAAATAATATGCCCTACTGTATCATGGAAGGAAAATAAGGTCTAGTGCCTAGAGAACAAGAAGGTAGTCCTCCAGGAAAGAAGCCCTAATGGCTTCTAGAGGTGACAGAGTCATTCTACCAGGGTCAGGGGACACAGTCAATGACCCTCCTGCCCCTACCAGTCAGTCATAAGGTACAACCAGGTGAATAGGAGTAGTAGTAACTAGCTGGATAAGCCATGGGCTAGAATCTTTAGAAAAGGAATGTTTGTATTTGAGTAAGCCAGAGCTGGAGGGAGACATCTAGAGAGCCTGGAGAAAGTGACCCAGAATAGGAAAGTGCGAAAGACACAGGTTTCCTATCAGGGGACCCACAGAATGGTGAGACTACAGTCAAAAGCAGTCCTGTGCTTTTCTTTGAGGGTGCACTGAATGGGTTCTAAACTTTTCACACACAAATTGGAATGATACTCAACAAGTGGAAAGTGAAATCAGAGTTTCCCTCCTTTGTTCAATAAACACTGACAGAATACCTGTGTGCAAGGCAACGGGACAGGTGCTAAAAGAAAAATAAAGCTGTCTAAGATGTGGTCCTGACTTGAAGGAGCAATCTAGTGGTGGCCATTAGACCCCTGCACACTACAGAGCACTGTCTCCGTGGGGCCATGTGGCGGCCAGGATCACTTCTGGCTGGAAGGATCAGGAAGGCATTCCCCAGTCCTCTCCTCCTGGTTCTCAGCAGGTCCTCTTTGCCTCTATGTAATCGCTCAGCCTGCCCCATTCCAGGCACTTGTTTATTTTCCTTATCTTTCTTGGTTGTGTGAGAAATAGAAGTTTGCAAGAATAAGATCTTGATTCACAGGTGCCTAGTAAAGCATGTGGAATTGATGTGTTGTGGAAGTATCACTCTATCTTGTTCCAGAAAGGTGGAAAAGATTGTGCAAAAGGAGAACAAAGATGGTGCTGGTAAGGGTAAGGTGTTTTAATCAGAAGGTGGGAGCAAAGGTATGCCAACAGGCAAATTTAGTGCCTGGCTTAAACCAGACGATAGGGAGAGCACCAACACAGCCAAGGACCTCAAGAAGGTAGCTAGAAGTCCTCTGCCAAACAGGTCAGTCTGCAGAATTGGAAAGTTAAAGTCTTTTCCTATTATCTGCTCAAGCTCAACCAGAATGTATGAAAGAATAATGAATAACTAGAGGGTCTTAACTTTCTAGAAAGTAGAAAGTTTGAGAAAAACACAGCACCCCTTAAAAAAGGTGGGGTTGAATATCAAAGGGAAGAGAAAGCTTTTGGATATCTTCTTTAAGTTTGTTTTTGGTGTTTTGGTCTGTAAGCAATCAAGATGGAGAGAGATGCTATCCCAAAGAGGAACGTCTGTAAGAACCAGAGTAGTTGAGCTCGACCATCTGTGATGCCTTTAGACCTAAAAAAAGAAAAAGAAAAGTTTAACCACCAGAATTTTAATGTTGTGGTTTCATAGGAGTTATTATCTTCTATTTTTTAAAAAACTTATTCCTTCTACCGACTTTCACTGGGTTTATTTTGCCATTTTCCTCCAGCTTCTTAACTTGAATACTTAGTTCATTTATTTTCATTTTTCTTGTGCATTTAGGAGGGTACACTCACTCTTCCCTGAGAAGCAGTCTGGCTACTGCCTAGGGCATGGTGTTATAGAACTGCTTCCCACGTGATTCTGATGAGGGGATAGGGTCAAAAAGCACTGATATGGCTTCAGAGCAAGTGTTTTGAAGATAGACCAGATGTAACTGGCCAATTACCAGCTGTGACCTTGGGCAAGTCACTCACTCTCTCTCAGAATCAGTTTCCTTGTCTGAAAAACAGGAATAATGTATTTATCTCACCAAAGTTTTGAGATGATTTATAAGATAATATATACAAAGTGCTTAGTAAAGGGCCTGGCACATAGTAATAATAAACACCTGTTTATACAGTCATTCAAACCAAACGGCTTAAAACAAAGCTTAAAAGAAAATATCCCAAAAGAAGTAAATGGCTTGCTACAGTCTCATTTGTATATAATTAAGTCTCATGTGGATGAATTTTAATTTAAAACAAAATTTAAAAACAATCTATGTAAAAATGATATAATTTTCCACACTAACAGATTAAAGGGGAAAAATCACATGATCATCTTAATAAAAGCAGAAGAAGCATTTGATAAATTTCCACATCCATTCTTAACACAAGTTCTCAGCAAACATAGAAATGGAATAGAACGTCTTCATTCTGATAGAAGAAATCTACATAATTCTAGAAAAAACATGATGCAAAATGTTGAAAGCTTTCCCTTTGATCAGGAACAAGGCAAGGATGCCTACTATCACCACTTCTGGTCAACACTGTGCTGGAGGTAGTGGGCAGGGCAATAAGGGAAGAAACAGGAATAAAAGGTATATAAAATTGAAAAGAAGAAATAAAACTGTCTTTACTTCTGGACACAATTGTGTACCTAGAAAATTAAAAAGAATCTATAGATGAACTATTATAATTAATAAGCGAATTTAGCAAGGTCACTGGGTGTAAGGTCAACAGATAAAAATCGACTATATTCATACATTCTACCACCAAACAATAAAAAAATGATATACCAAAGTGGGCCGGGATGTATGAGACATTTATGTTTATGCAGTACTATTTATAACAGTAAAAAAACCAGAGACTTAAAAGTCCATCATGAGGGAGATTTGTTAAATACATTAAGGCATATACATAGAATAGAATACTATGCACTAATAAAATGAATAAAGTAAATTTATAGGTCTAGACATGGAAAAATAGGCATGTACGACACAAGAAAAAAGTTATGGAAGAGTTTATATTTATATGTACACATATTATGGTGTCTATAAAGTAGAACATAGAGTCCAATCTTATCTCTGGTTAAAAGGAATTCACCAACTGTCCTACACAAATGTCCTGCATGTCTTCATATATTGATTCATTCACTTACACTTGCTCATTAATTCATTATTCAGAAGGAATATTTATTCTGATTTATAGTGACCAATGATACACTGCAACATGTTAGACCATAAACAAATGATTTCATGAACAAAATAGTGGTGACCTAACCTCTCTATGCCTGTTCTCCCTCCACCTTTCAAAGAACGGCATGGCAGGATGTTAAATTTGATTCTTTCTGTTTTCATTACAGGTTTCAAATGCCAACGACAAAATAGGTGTCAAGTACTCCAACACTGTCAGTGGACAGTGTCAGTGTGGCTGGACCACACACCTCCAAGCTGAGGTTTCACCGAGAGGCTGAAGAGGCCAGTGGAAAGAGGTGCTAGTGCTGTGGCATTTCCTATCACAAATCAAGCCCAAAGAACAGCTTCAATAGAACCAACTGGAGAGCTTGACACAAGTCCCCTGCAATTTGGGGGAAGGGATTTATATTTGATTCAAAAGATTAAAGGCTGGTAGGCAATTAAAGTGCATGCACTGGGAACCGCATGCACTTGCAGATTTTATCCCACTGGAGGGATAAGGAAGCTATTATCGTGAGCCATACAGATCTTGTGGAAGGGCGCTGGCAACGGGTGGGCCTAAAGACCTAACTGAACGGCAGAAAAATTCTCAATAAAAGGGAAATTCCCCCCTAATCATAGTTCCTGAGAGGAAACTGTGACTGGCATGCTGGAGGAGGCACCTGAAGGAATCGTCGTGGGAACTGCACAAAGGAGATCCCCAGTGATGGGTGGTTTTTCAAAGATCCACCAGGGACCCTCTGGAGAGAAAGAGCCAACACTGGGTATGCAACATCCACAGCACCTCACTGCTGATCACAAGGCACACTGTGCCCTGTTTCCCCTAACTGCTCCTACCAGCCCAAGGGGCACAAGCAGCTGTTGCTAGTGAATATGGCAAAAAGGTGGAATAAGAGAAGGCACTAACTACACTGTTTTCCCCACAACAGGCTCTTGATCCCCAGCTGGATGAGAAGAGCTATTTTGAATTAGATAAAAGTTTATAGTTTTAATAAATAGACTGTACTAGACTGGATAATATCAGATAGTGACTGGAAAATCTATAGTGCTGCTTCTGATTTCATGCAGGGCTGGGAGGGAGGCAGAAAATAATCCACAGAATGAGTTTACTTGGAGAGGAGTGAGAAAAAATAAAGTCTCTTTCTGCTCCTCTCCCAAAAACTCCAGCTTGTTTAATAAACCAGAAGATAATCTATTTAAAGCACTTAGTGGTGTCTGGCATAGGGTGCACCCAATAAATATTATTTCTATTATTAAAAAGTAGTGGTAATAAAGTATCTTATTTTCCACTTTTAGAGGCAATACAACAATAACACAGGTGGCAGTTAATCTTGACCAGAAACAAAGTTAACTGCAAAGCAGTCTGGCATTACTATAGCCATCTCTTTCATTACATTATACTTTCTGTATATGCTTACATAAGTACAAATGTAAAGAGAATCTTTTCTATTACTGTCACATAGTATTGACTTACACTGACATCTGTTGAGTAGGGTTTAGTCAAGGGGCTTTTAACTTGCATTGCAACCCAGAATTATCTGCGAAGCTTGAAAAAATAACAAATTCTCATGCCCGAAGTCAGGCCTACCAGGTTAGGATCTCTGGGTCTGGAAACCAGATATGTAGACATAAGCATTTTGAAAAAGCTCATCAGGTGATTCTGTTGTGAAACTAGAATGGGGCATCATCAGCCTAAGTCAATAATTTAGCCCCTCTTCAAACTAGAAGGTAGCCTCCTAATCTTTTGTTCTAGTTGGGGCTATACAGAGAATTTTAAAAAAAATACAAAAATCATCAAATTAAGTAATGAAATAATTGATTAGCTAACACAAATGAAATGAATTCATTAATTAAATGTTTACTGAATACTCCCTCTAAGCTAGGCTCAGTATTAGGTGTGGGGATTCAACTCTACCCTGAGAGTGCTCTCAGCCTACAAATGCATGAATTATTTAAATGTGGCTACTCTCAACTTAGATACCAAGAGAAAAGCGACAAAGACCTATTAAAAACACTTACTTGCATAATACCACGGCACACAAGGACTCTCCCACGTGAATCAGCCAGGCAAGCCAATACCTGAAACAAAAGTCAGCCTAGTTTAAGGTGATGGTTATCACAGAAACCTCAAAAAGAAAGGTGCTTTAACGTGAACTAGCACTACTCTTAAATATCTAAAGGCAACTGCAGGCCTTCCTGGCGTACAGTGAGACCGGAGCTGCAGTGTCCACACCCCATTTCCGCAGCTGTCCTTACCCATTATGCAGGAGGGCGTGATGATGGTCCACCAAGTACTGAGTGAAGGGGCCCAGGGGCCCTAGGTTCTGATAAGGAATACTCTGAGGCCAGAAGACAACCCACTGAAAAAGAACCAGAGGCACACAATACCTATTAGGTCACTTAAATCAGCAAATGTTCCCTTTTGAGAGAGGCTAGGAAATAATTCTGATTCCACAAGAACAACTATAGACCAAAGAAACTCTGAATTAAGTCACCTGGGCTTCCACTCTCTACTTATATTTTCTAAACACTATTCTAGTGGGAGATTTATGCTCAGGAAACTATATGGTTATCAGACTCAATGTCCAAGTTGGATGACTTCTTAATGAACTCCACCAAAAACATTATTTTATACAGTTTATTAACACATTTTAAGAGTTTATGTGCCCTGGCTAGCTTTTTTACTGCAGAAACCATGCCTTGAGCCAAACGCCTGTGGGTTTTTTTGGTGAGGAAGATTGGCCCTGAGTTCAAATCTGTCGTCAATCTTCCTTTGTGCTTGAGGAAGACTGGCACTGAGCTAACATCCATGCCAATCGTCCTCTACTTTGTATATGGTATGCTGCCACAGCATCGCTGATGAGTGGTGTGTAGGTCCTCGCCTGGGATCTGGGCCAGAGAACTTCTAGGCTGCCAAGTGGAGGGCACTAACTTAACCACTATGCCACCGGGCCGGCCCCCGAAACCCCAGTTTAATTTAAAATCCCTTTCTCTTCTTTCACTTTTTCTACCTCTAAAATTGGGAATGATCCTGCACAAAGTTGGAAAATAAGTGAGATCAGGTTTGTGAAGTGCTAATAGCAACTACTTAATCACATAAGCTTTTTGTAATCTCATCAGCTTTCCCTCAGTCTCTGTGTTGTAATCTCTGCCAGCTTAGGCTTTTCTGAGAACAATTATGTGCCAACAGGCCCAAAATTTATTGTCCCATTCAGATCTCAGCCAGGAGCAGTACTGCCTCTCCTATCATGTTGTTACACATCCAAAATATAAATAAAGCATGAAAAATCACTGCATCCTCCAAAAGCAAGGGGACTAGAAGGAGCAGCACCTGCCAGTTCCAAAATATCCCAATTTGAAGTCCCCAAAGCTTTCCTCCATCTGTATTCTAACTAGTCAGAGATGCAGAATCACAGAACAGAAATGCACCTTCAAGAGTTTTCAGTTCAATACCTCCATTTTACGTATGGGGAAATCAGGACAAAGGTGGTCAGATTCGTCAATAATCAACACTGTGGACACGACAAACACACTTCTTTTACTTTTTTCCTTTTCTTTTTTTATTGCAGTAACACTGATTTATAACATTATATAAATTTCAAGCGTACATCGTCATATATTTCGATTTCTGTGTAGCTTACATCATGTTCACCACCCAAAGACTAATTTCAATTCATCACCACACACATGGACAAACACACTTCTAATCCCCAATCACCACAATCTCCTGAGCAATATCCAAATAGCTTTGCCTTCCTTCAAAATTATACCAACTTAGTCCACAACCTACTTTTCCAGGCATCTATCCCATTATCCTTTAAAGGAACTCAAGACAAAAGTCGCTCCTCTTCTAGTAGAGATCCTCAGTCTTCTTGATTCCATATCTATGCCATACATTTTTATCCTTTCTATCCCTTCTTAACAACTATCCTACCCATCCCTTAGGTCTATTCCCATTTTCCAAGCAATTCTAACTGCCTCAAGCATTCTGCGTCGGAAGCCCTATCCTGACTTGGCAGGCCTACGGG
Source organism: Equus asinus (assembly GCF_041296235.1). Lineage (NCBI taxonomy): Eukaryota > Metazoa > Chordata > Mammalia > Perissodactyla > Equidae > Equus > Equus asinus. Next base: position 12,952,254 of record NC_091815.1, on the reverse strand, counting down.
AGTCTGCCAACTTGGATTCCCCCTCCGTCAGCTCTCCTCACACTCAGTTTAGTCTAGCAACCGTGGATGTGCGAGGACGCAAAGGCATGAACACTCTTAAAGCAGAAACCGTCCAAAGAGCCAACCTAACTTCCGCTTACGCCAGTAACCTAGGCAACCACCGGGCACGCAAGTGCAAGACCTCCCTTCCACAACTTCCCCGTCCCCCTCCCCCCCGCCGTACGAGGGCCTGGCAGGCCAAAATAGATGCCCCGTCCCGCCCTATACCTCACCGCAAAATATCCCAGCCCCACGACCGTGACCAGCGAGGGCAAGGCTCTGCACGTACGGAAATAGGCCGTAGCAGCTCTGCTGCCCTCTGACTTCGCCACCACCATCTTGAAAGAGCTAGACGCTGAGTCATGGGGTGGGAAGCCGTCCCCGCCCCCATAGAGGGAAAGCCTGAATAGCCGGTTTCTCAGGACCTCGAGCCCGGGCGACGGGCAGGGGCAGAGGAGTGCGCCTGCGTCTTCTTGTCGGCCTGCACCCCTTTCACTTGGCTCAAAGCGCCTGAGAGCCGGAATGTGCCTGCGCGGACTCTCCTCGCCCGCAGGCGCGGATCTTACGCTAGGCCGTTGCCCTTACGGTGTAATAGCCAAAGGAGAGGGTGATGACGGTGAGCCAGAACAGACTGCTCCTCTGGAAGTACGCCTCGTCGCCGGCGGCCTTCCCCATCGTTGCAGCACATCCCCGGAAGGCGCTGCCGGGGCACACTGCTCCGCTGGAGGTTGGAGGCAGGACCTCCGGGAGGGTGAAGGTCTAAGGATTCGGAACCTTGGGGAGCGAATCTTGCAGAGCTCTGGTCTGGTGCCCTGGTCATCTTGCAGGGGAGACCCCTCTCTCAGTGTCACTTTCCTGGGTTTAAGAAAAAGATGTTGGAATAGATGGTGCTTTCCGCCTCTAATAACCATGAGTCTAATTTTTGAACTTCAGCTCTGCCATGCTCGGTGAGAAATCATGCCATGCTTCTTCATTAGTGAAGTATCGAACCCTAGGGCACAGCAGTTATGAACAGGGGCTGTGGGATAGACACCCGGGTTAAGTCCTGGCTCTGCCATTAACTTTTTGTCTGTGCCTTGATTTCTCTACCCCGGGGCTTTGGGTCGATTAAATGAGTTATGCGTGTATTACACTCACAAAAGTGTTTGGCCCCTAGTGCTTTATAAGTTTTGGTTATTATTAATATTACTGAGCCTTCGACGTGTGTGCCGAGCCTGTGCTAAGCACTGTGTCATCAGTGCGCAGTGGGAGACATATCAGACAGAAGCGTGTTCTCAGACTTCATGAGAGGAAGACCATTTCGCTGGGACCTTAAAAGTGAGTGAAAACAATAGCTCATATTTATTGAGTGCTTACTACGTTCAAGACATTGTTTAAAGTACTGTTAAACAACTCTATGCAGTAGACTATTGTCCTTCATTTGAAAGAAGAGGAGACAGCACAGAGAGGTGCCTAAAGTCCTGCAAGTGGGTAGGAATATTGGAAGCCAGTGGTAGCCGAATGCTCTGGTCCTCTTAAGGACCATGCTATATGAGGTGTGGCACATTTCCAGAACTTCTTCAGTTGACATGGAAACAGCTAAGGTTCTGTTTCCTTGTTTTTTACATGAGTGTATTCGGTTATGTCTTAATGAATTCCAGAATATGTGACAAAATCCTTTCCCAGGTAAACCACAGTGCCTGTCACTATCAGGGTTACCAGTGCTAAACAGCTTGTCTTAGTCGTAATCTTTCTTCATCATATCACCCTCTTGGTTCTCCCTCTCTGAATACCTGTTTTCTCAGCTTTCCTTTTACCTGTCCCCTAGATACAGGTTTTCCCTATTGTCTTCTCTCTGTGTTTATAGTATCTTTGAGATTCAATTTCACCTCCATCTGGATAACTTTAAAACAATCTCTCCAGCCTTAGCCTCTCTCAGTTTCCTGCTGGTAACTTTCACTAAGTATCGCACCACACCTCAAAGACAAGTCCACTGTTGTTATCCACCAAGTCAGTCCTCACCAAGGCTCCCCTATTTATTTTAATAGCATCTTCCTTCTTCCAGGTACCCAGATTCCCCCCTTGGGCTGCCCTCATATCTAGTCTGCTGTCAAGTGTTCTATTGATTAACATGATATCTCATCCTCTGAATTAAACTGTGGTTTAATTTCTGTTGCCTCCCTGGGTCATTCCTTCCTATGTTCTACCACTTCAACAACCCACATGCAATCCGTTTATCGAATTTGTCCTACAAATGACAGGGTAACTCTCCTCAAGTACACTGCTGATTAAGCCTTTAACAGAACTTTTCAAGAATTTCTCTAATTTTAGACTATTTTTCAGTATTTCTCTTTTATGGTTAGGCTGTCATGCACATATAAGGAATTCAGAAGGTACCAGAAGATCTTTACTCAGATATGAGTAGTTTATGTCAATCCACAAGGAACTCACAATCAACTGGAAATTCGGAGGGGTTTCCTCTCTTCTACCTAAGTTACCCTCTCCACACATGCCAGAGGTGGCTAAATTCTTTTGTTTTCTTTTTAAAGATTGGCACCTGAGCTAACATCTGTTGCCAGTCTTCTTTTTTTTCCTCCCCAAAGTCCTCCCAGTACATAGTTGTATATTCTTGTTGTGGGTGCTTCTGGTTCTGCTGTGTGGGATGCTGCCTCAGCATGGCTTGATGAGCGGTGCTAGGTCCATGCCCAGGATCTGAACTGTTGAAACCCTGGGCCATCGAAGTGGAGCACATGAACTTAACCACTCAGCCATGGGGCTGGCCCCCCAACTAAATTCTGTATCCTATATTGCCATCCCCTCTGGGTTGGCAAAGAAATCTCTTACCCTTTTACACTTTATCTCTTTCTTTCCCCTCTGGATGGATTAATGACCTAAACATTGAAAACAATGAAGAAAATATGGGAGAAGAGTTTTACAACCTTTGAGAGAGGGGAAAGAAACTATTTAGCAAGATATGAAAATGAAAAGCCATAGAGGGCAAGAAAAAAATTTAACTGCATCTAAATTAAAAACTTTGTTCTTATGAAAGGCACCATAAGTAACATTGAAGGACCTGGAAGAAGAAATTCTTCAATGTATATAATAGGCAAATGAGTGAAGGATATGAATTGGACATCTGTTAAAGAGAAGACTTGAATGGCCAAGAAACATGAAAAGACGTTCAACCTTAATGATAATTTGGGATGTGCAAAATAAAGCAAAAAAAGATAGTTTTTTCCTATAAGCTTGGTCTACCAGGTATTGAGACACACTATAAAGAGCTATAATAATTAAAAACATTTGATATTTGATATGTAAATCAAATAAATCAGTGGAAAATGATACTCCAGAGATCTGACATATACACAAGCATTTATGATAAAGGTAGCATTTCAAATTAAGGAAGAAAGAATGAACTATTCATTAAATTATTTTATGATGATTCGTTATCTATTTGGGAAAAAATATTTTAAACTCTACCCTCCCCCAACACAAGTATACCAATAATGCAGTATCATGACGTCCAGAGATAATAGTACCCCTAGGGGATTTCTGATGAGATGGCTGTAGTGTAGGATGGGCATGTGCTAATATAGCAACCCAGTTTTCCAGGATCATGGGGGAGTGAGGAAGGGAGAGCAATCTAAACAAATTTATGGGAATTTGGATACAGCATTGTGTCCAGAGAATTAAGAGCAATTTGTTGTTGCAAGAAGGAACAATGTGGGAACATTGTGAAGTTGAGTGAAGGGAGTTGAGGCTCACAAGGTGGGTAGGGTCCTGATCATGAATGTCGTTAGGTATCAAACTAAGTAGTTTTGATTTGATCCCTTAGCCAAGGTAAGTCAGTAAAAACTTTTTTTTTCTTTTTTTTTGCTCAAGGAAGATTAGCCCTGAGTTAACATCTGTGCCGGTCTTCCTCTATTTTGTATGTGGGTTGCCGCCACAGCATGCCTGACAAGTGGTGTAGGTCTGCACTGGGGATCCTGCGAACCTGGCATGCAGAAGTGTAGCATAGTGAACTTAATCACTACGCCATGGGGCTGGCCCCCCAATTTTATTTTTTTAATCAGTGAGGGGAAAATGACTGGTGTACGTTGGATGGAGTTAAATTGGAATCAGGGAAACTAGGAAAGATGAAAGGTTGACAAAGTATAATGTGAATGGAGAAAAGGTTATGTCATTCACTCAAATATTCAGTCAGTCCTTCTGAGGACTCATTTAGTGTCAGGTGCAGTGCTAGGTCCTGGAGATACAGCTGTGAATAAGACAAATACAGTCCAGGCTTCAGGTTGGGTACAGTGTAGTTCTGATGACAGGCAAATCAATAGGGATTTACTAGAGGCAGCATAACTTAATATTTTAATACAACTGACCATTTGACCTTAAGGTATGAGATCCTACATTCATGGGTTGCAAACAGAAATGTCCTCAGGGCATTAAATTAACAAATGAATGAAAGGGATAGGGATGATCCAATTTGGTGTGGTGAAACTCTGGGGAAACCAAGGTGGGTTTGTCCTGCCTAAAAATCTTCAAATTCAAATAATGATGATGGTTGATGATGACGATGATGATAATCAGATTTTGTGCAGGATTTTGGCCTATAGGACACTGATTTATTATGTGTATTTGGGAAATGGTTAGTTTAGAAGTGGCATAAAGTAAATCTTCAATAAATGTTAGCTGTTGTTCTTACTATTGTTTATACTTCCATGAACTGAGTGCTGTGATATGGGAGGAGGAGGCAAGCAAATGGATAAAATTCAGTTTGAGAAAATACAATTCATTGAATGGGCAATTTACATAAAATCATCTCAACAAAACCCAAAGTGCTCAAAGCGAATTTGAATTGTCAGTTTGCCAAATTCACCAGATTTGTGGAGTGTAGCTTTAATACTTCAATAGGTATGTTATATAGCTTTGTCAGGCATGTTTACTTTTGGTCATGGAGTAACTTTTCTGTTTATATTGATATTTTGTGAATCTTTTAACATGTCATTTCCTGTTTTGTTGAACTTTGGAATTTTTAAGGATTTCTGAGCCAAGTTTTCAGATAGCGTATTGTACTAGTTAGGATTACATATGGCTTTAGACTTTTATTTTCCTCCCACAAATCCAGGTGTTGACTTCTAGGGCTAGTTTTGATACTGGCCCTGATATCAGTTTCCCTACATTAAACCAAGCATATATGGGGTTAAAAGCAAAGCACTTATTCCCTGCTTACTCCCTGGCTTCCTGGCACCAGAATCCGCCATCACTGATTGAGGCAGACAACCAAGGACAGCCACCTGCATTCCTTATCATCTCTTTCTCCTCCCTGCAAACAGCTTCCTGAGGCTGAATGCAGGCTGGTGAGAAAGCTCCAACCAGCAAGGCCACTGACTCCCCCCACCCACAAGCAGACACATTCCTTGCAACCTTTAAAAACCCCTTGCCTCTGATCTTTTGGGGCGATGAGATGAAACAAGATGAATTTGAGGGCTCAGTCTCAACTCCCAGCTTGACGTCACCCAAAATAGAATCCTTTCCTTGCCATAAGCCTGGCATTCCAGTTTTTATTTGTCCCCTCTTGTGTGGCGGGTAAAGAACCTATGTTTGTAGCCAGTAACAGTTTGGGGGTCCCCATAGAGCCTGTAGGGGGTTAGGGAGAATTCCCCCATACCCATTTCCCTCTGGTTCTTATGGCTGGTCAAAAAATTTAAAAGGCAGGGGGCCGGCCCCCTGTCCAAGTGGTTAAGTTTGCGTGCTCTGTTGGGGTGGTCCAGGGTTTTCTGGTTCAGATCCTAGATGTGGACGTGGCACTGCTCATAAAGCCATGCTGAGGTGGCGTCCCACATGCCACAACTAGAAAGACCCACAGCTAGAAGTATACAACTATGTACCAGGGGGCTTTGGGGAGAAAAAAGGAAAAATAAAATCTTTTAAAAAACATTAAAAAGGCAGGTTAGCAGGAGGAAGTAAAACAAAGTTTAATAACGTGTACATGGGAGAAACCCAGGAAAACTGAACAACTTGCCAGAATGGCCAAAGGTGTCACCTTAAATATCATCTTCAGCTAAAGGCAAAGGAGGATGTTGGGGGTATCCGTTTGGGACTTCAAAGGGGAGGAAGACAATTCACATGGAAATGGAAAGCAAATGTTTGTTAGACATCTGTTTGCTGGGCCCCCTATAGAGAATGTGGCCCAAGAGACAGAATTTTGATAAGATGAGCTTATTGGTGCCTTTCTTATCACACCTATTTTCCCTTATACTATAGTTATCTCATGGTATTAGCTGCTTCCTGGATCAGGCCTTCTATGTTAAATCCTTTTAGGCAGTTTGGGGGAAGGTGAAATGTTCTTCCTGAGTCTTCTGAATCTTTATTGTCTTCAGCTCAAAATAATCTGCATAACAGAGTGGCATATGCTGGGGCAGCCTGCTTTGAACCCCATCAGGACATTTGGCCTGTTCTCAGTTTACTTCCACTAGGCTTGTGGCCTTGTGGTTAACCCTCCCAGGCATCCTTAAGCCTGTGTGAATAATTTTACTCTTCCTCTTGGAATACTGTAGCACATTGCATACAGTTTGACAGAGATCAACTTCTCCTCATGAATAACCAACATTTCAGCATAGGGTAAGGGATGGAAGGAAGTGAAACTACTGTTGCCTGAAATAAAGAGTCTAGGTGATATTAGAGAAGGAGTTTATTCAATAATCAGCATGAGGAGTTCAGACCCCAGGAAAACTGTTCAAGAGAGTGCTCTGATGGAACTGCTCTGAGGGGTATGAGATTAAGTGCAGTTTATGTCTCTTTCACAAACAGTGTACATGCAGGGAAGAGGAAAAAAACCCCTTACAGCTAGAGTTCACATATCTTAACAAAAGGGATAGAGCACATCGCGGCTTTTCTCTAGATTATATAATAAAGGTAACATAAACAAGAATTTCTTGATTATATATCAAACAAGTTCAGAGATACTGACATTATCTATGTGGGGAGGGAGGCAAGGACCAGGGTCATTAATTATTCCCTCAATCTCTAAGATGCAGCTGGGAGATGTGAGAGTGAGGTACCCCTTTCTCTTTTCCTGATGTGGATCTGTCCAGCTGGCATCTTCAGTCATGAGGTGTGGGGTTGCAAGGTCATTTTAACACAGGCTGAAGATGGCCTGCACAGCTGTTTCACAGTGCAGCACAGACGTTATTGTACTGACTTAAAGCCCATGAAATTTTCTTGCTAGATTTACCTATTATACTACGGAGAGAGGTCCCAAAAATCTGTCCACAATGCTGAATAATTTCCCTTTGAGCATGTACATTGAAAAACAAAAAGAAAAGGATCACTTAAAGGTGAAGCCAAAGGCTTTGTTTAAATAAAAACAATGAAAAAATGACCCAAACTTTGGTATAACAAACACATTATTGCTAATCGCTAAATAGAACAATTGTGGCACACAGGAGGGGCTCAGAAATATTTATTTAATAAGTGAATGAACGAAATATTCTGTTTCCAACATCTGTGTAGAAGGCAAATGTTATATTTTTGCAGTAGGCAAACTGAGGACTAACCACATTTTTGTGCATTTATGGTTTAAATTTTAACATCACAAAAACAATGGGGAAAATGAATTAAAAATTCACTGGATGCAAAAAGTAGAGGAAACATCCCCAAATTCTGCAGGCAGGGAAAAACCCAGAGGAAAACACTTAAGGAAAACAAAATTACTCTACAGAGCACCAAATTCTTAAATCACTTGTTGTTATTGCTGCCTTTTTCTTTTTAACCAGATGATTATTTTAATCAAATTGCCATGTTGATCAACTTGCTTTTGGTTAAAGTATTTTCTTCTAATGTCACCTGGGACTTTTCTTTGCAGCACCTGAAGCAGATTGTCGACGAAAATAATCCATAACCAATCTATAGATGAAAATTTGGGTGAGTTTATTCTGAGCTTAAATCTGAGGATTATAACCCGGGAGAGTCTTTCCACAAAGGAACAGATCACTCCAAAGAGTTGGGGGGGGGGTATACAGGGTCATTATATACCCTCAAAGAGAATGTTTCACATATGATTGGAATGTCCCTTTTACAATAGTCGCGAGACTGCTCTGTTGGCACAGCGATTGATGGAAATAGCAGGTAGGTCTTCTGTCTCGGTGAACACAGCAGGTGGCAGTCTGTTGTCTCCAGCTGGGTGGTCACAGGTGAGCTGGGAGGTGAGTGCAGCAATCAGTTCCTAGCCTAAGGAAAAATGCTAATGTGGGGGGAAGTTGCATCTTTATCTCAAGGGCCTTTGTTCTGGCCATAGGAAATGTCTAAGCAGATATGCAATGCGTGCTCAATAGCCAGTCAGGCCCTTTTGGAGGAAAAAAAAGAAATCAGGGTGAATTAGATTTATACCAAATGGCTTCCTCATATACTCCAATATATCCTATTACTTGCCATTTTTATTTGTCAAGATGTACAGGCCAGGAGGGCGGAGAGTATCTCAGTACCTGGAAGTGGCCTAGCCTGTTGGAGCTAAGAGTTTGCAGGAAGTCACAGAGTCTCAAAGGCGAGGCTGAAAGGGAAGTAGTGGCCAGGTCATGAAACTCCTTATTAGGCATTCTAGTAAGTTCTGGCTTTTCCTTGCAGGTGACAATTGGGAGTTAAGTACTTCTAAAAGTTCACTCTAATGTTGCTTCTCTGAGAGCAGAGACTGCATTTGTGCTTTTGCACAGCTGTGTCACAGGGCTCAATACACAGGGCCTGGTCTATGTTGGGCTCTCACGTTATGAGGTATTTTTAAAAAGCATAAAGGACTCAAGTGGATATTCCTTGAAGCCAAGCTTAATATTGTTGATGCAAATAATCCGTAACCAATCTATAAATCAAAATTGGGGTGAGTTTATTATGAGCCAGAATTTGAGGGCCATATAGCCCAGGAGAGTCCTTCCACAAAGGAATGGCGCACTCCACAGAAGTAGGGGTGCACAGAGTGGTTGTGTACCACCAGAAAATATGTGTCATATTTGATGCGGGGTCGGTGAGCCGAGGAGTCGAAAGAAAGATTTCTTAGACTCTCAAGATCTGGCAGTAGTGCTCTTTTATTTAGAGAATAGTGTGGAATAGCATGGGGACAGGACCCACGGGCAGTCAGAGCTCCTGCTGCTGCTGCTGCCCCGAGTTGAGGGTTAGGGCTAAATTTAAGGCATAGGTATGTGAGTCATCTCTTTACAAGACAAAGGAAAAAAAAGTTAAAATGGTACCAGTGCCGGTAGGGTCCGGCCATGGGGCGGCCCCACAACTTTTAGATAAGAATCAAACCGGATTGAGTAAATGGCAGAAGTCACCGCTCAAATATTATCTTCAGCTAAAGACAAAGGAGGATTTTGGGGTGGGGGGTTAGTTACATGAGGTTGCCAGACAGTAAACAACTTAAGTTCTTGCCTTCCCCATTAAGGGTTTCCAGAGATAAAGCCATCCCCCCTTCCTCCTGGCGCAGAGAGGGAGGCATGGAGATTTCCTTCACAAATGCAATTGTCTCTGATCAAAGGGCAAACAAATTCCACTCCTCGGAGCCTGCTTCTTATCTGTAGTTTTAAAAGTAACCAGCCTAAAAATCCTCATCATAAACTGTTTTAAAATTAAGCAGCCTAAAAATCCTCATCAATATTGATGCGGGGTCGGTGAGCTGAGGAGTCGAAAGAAAGATTTCTTAGACTCTCAAGATCTGGCAGTAGTGCTCTTTTATTTAGAGAATAGTGTGGAATAGCATGGGGACAGGGCCCATGGGCAGGCAGAGCAGCTGCTGCTGCCCCCGCTGGCATGGGGACAGGACCCATGGGCAGGCAGAGCTGGTGCGTGGGGACAGGACCCATGGGCGGTCAGAGCTCCTGCTGCTGCCCCGAGTTGAGGGTTAGGGCTAATTTTCTAAGGCATGGGTACGGGACTTATTTTTACTGGAGAAAAGAAAAGATGATGTAAAAAGTCATTAAATGATTTCAGTGCAGATGGGGTCTGGTTATTGTGCGGTCATATAACTTTAGATACGAATCTGGCCATACAGATCGGCATGTAGGTGAGGATGCCCTGGGCTTCGCTCCCTGGGGCGGTCCTAATTCATACCATAAAAAAAGTCCACTGGGTCGTATAGTTTGGCATGTAGGCCAGGTCACCTTGGGCTTCTCTAGCTGGGGCAGCCTTAATCCACATCAATATGATTGAAATGCCCCTTTTACAATAGTGATGAGATTGCCCTGTCATGACTGGTGGACACAGAAAGTAGCAGGTGTGTTGTCTTGAGCTGGGTGGTGACAAGTGGGTGCAGCAATCAATTCCTAGTCTAGGGAGAGATGCTTATCCTTAAGGAAATGCCAATGCACCAGGAGGTGCATCTTTATCTCAAGGGCATTTTTTCTTGTCTTTGGGACATAGCCGATGCTTAAAGCAGATATACAATGTATGCTCAATGGCCACCTCAGGCCCTTTTGGGAAAAAACAAGGTTAGGCCAAATTAGTTTTGCACCAAATGGCTTCCTCATATACTCCAATATCCTATTGCTTGCCATTTATTTATCAATATAAAGAATCTGAAGTAAGAGAGTTTTCAAGAAAAAAAGGATTGGCCAACGATGTTTGATGCCTTAGGGAGGAAGTTTAACTATACGATTAGGCAATTTAGAGGCTGATTTGTTGACCTTTGTCAGTGACATCTAAATGATGGAATGGGACCAGAGGCAAGACTGACTGGAGTTAGGGAAAGAACCTGAAGCAAGGAAGTGAACGTGTCTGGCAGAATGTATTTTGGAAGCAGCTTGATGGAGGAGGCACAGGAAAGGTCACCACCTAGTGTGAATTCAAGGTACTGAGAGAAAAAATAAAGCCAAGAATAGCTGATTTGAACTTTGAATTACTGGGAAGAAAAAAAAAAGCAGAGAAATCAGTTTAGGTCCAACCTTATCTTGGTTTGCTCTGCTCTCTTAGCCTCCAAACTCCTCCAACACTTCCAGCTCCCAAAATATTCCCCTCAACTACCTCAGAGCACCTGGTACTGCCCAAATGCACTGGCTTGGCTATCAGTGCCTCTGACCCCAAGCAGACAGCAGAGGACCAATCTACAGTCATAACTCATTAACATGACCTCCCATGATTTCATCTGCCCACCAAGTCTCTTCCTTGTGCTTTATCTTCATTTGTTGGTAAGGTGTGATCTCTGTTGAAATCAAGTCAGAAACACGGGCTTTCCCTCTGCCTGCACCTCTGCCATTAACATGCCTAATTAAACCTTACTTCCACCTGCTTTATGTTCCTCTAGGCATTTTCCTCTTCTTAGAGTTTGACCTCAGGCAATTTAGCTCATCTCTCTGGGCTTCAGTGTCCTCATATGTATCACAGGTATGAGTAATATATATCCACGTAGGGCTATTGCAAGACTTAAGTAATATAATGTGTGAGAGATCAATTCGTTGGGTTTGTCACATAAATTTGTAGCAATTTTTTTAAATAGAAAGGGGCACATGTGGATCCCTCTGAATTCAGATGAATTAATATGAAAGAACTGTCAAGCATGTGTTATGTTTTTCAGACCTGGAGTATATAAAAACCTTCTCCCACACATTTGGGAAGGTAAAAAGTCCTAGAATTGTGAAGAAAACTCCAATGGCCTGCAATTTCCTCATCTGTAAAATGGAGGGTTTGGTTATCTCAAGGACTGTTTCAAGGATAAGATGAATTAGCAAATGATCTAATGTCTATAATCCTTATTCAATATTAGTCTCTGGTCTCTTCTGCTCCCAATCTCAGTATTCCTTAGTCGAATGATATATCAAGCAATGTGGATCCTCTGTGAGCCTGACAAGCCTTCCATACTCACACATCCTGCAGTCTATAACATAATAGGATGGTAGTGACAAGCATGAGGTCAGAGATCAGACTGTCTGGGTCAGAGGCTTCCTCTATGGTCTAAATCTCTCTGTCCCTGGTGTCCTCTAAGTCTAAGTGGGGGTAAAATAGTACCTACTTTGTCAGGGTATTACAAAGATAAATAAGAAAATTGGATTCAGTTGGTGCTCAATGAATGGAAGCCAGGTTTTGAAGAGGTGGATTAGGTAAGGTGATCCAAGGGTGTATCTGGGGTGGAGCCCCACCTAGGGTGGAGCCATGTCTAGGGCTGTGTCTAAGGTGTGTCTAGGGTGGGCACCTCAGGGGTATATTATTGCTGCTCCAGAGCTCATCACTTTGTCACTCCAAAAGACCCTGGACTAGAGATTCAACATGTCTTCCAACGGTGAGTTTCTTTGGTGAGAGGCAACCTACCTTATGTACTAGTGCTTTCCGAGGGATTGAGCTTTCATTTTTTAAAAGTGCAGGTTTGTAGGCTGAGGACAGCTCATGTCACTGATGTAATTGTTTGTGGTTGCCGAACAGTGGAATTGGGTGCTAGGACTTTCTGAGAGGCTCAGGTATTTGAAAATGAAGTTTTGATTACATTAAAAGGGATATCTTGTCAATTGTATCTCAATAAAACTGGAATAAAAAAGAGAAATGAGAACAAACCTAAATAAATATCCAACAATATGGAACTCATTATAAAAAATATTTCTTATATTTTAGAGATATATATTGAAGTAGTTTTGGGTGAAACAGTATGTCTGGGATTCACTTCAGAGTAATGGGAAGGGGTGTCAAGGAGGTGAGTGGATGAAATAAGACTGGCTATGTAGTGCCATTTATTTGAGTCAGTGATAGGATCATCAGGTTCATTCCTCTCTTCTCTCTTACTTTTCATGCATGTTTAAAAGTTAACAGGGTAAAAAGTTAAAAAAAAACCTTCCCAAACCTAAAGAGCTATCCTGGAAGAATTGCTGAAGTGGTCCTGGGATTTTTTCCCCCCTGGTTCCCAAATGATTTGATATTCTGTGCAATTCAAAATAACTTGGAACTTTCCAAGCTTGGGGTATGAAAGAGACTTGACAATCTTGTTCTTTGAGAAGGTAGATATCACAAAATATCAGTGTTCTGGCTTTGATTTTTTTTTTTAGAAGAACCTTAACTGAGGAGAGAAGGCTCTGTGGTCTGCTCCAACTGTGTCTTATATCTTTTGGTGTTGTGCTCAATGAATAATATGTGACTCATTTGTCAGAGGCTCCTGAACTATGTATGGTGGACCCAGGAGTCCACTGCTCCCATCACCATCTCTGTCTCGAGGCAAAAATCTTCAACAGAGAGACTCCAAAGCAATGATGGCTCAATCACAGTGCCTGTAGGATGTGAAGTCCTCCAAGCAAGTGCTTTGGGAATGGCTTTCAGTCTTTCACCACTGAGTATTATATTTGCTGTGGGTCTTTCAAAAATGGCTTTTATTATGTTGAGGTACTTTCTTTCTGTTCCTAGTTTGTTGAGTGTTTTTATCCTGAATGGGTGTTGAAAATTGTCAAGTGCTTTTTCTGCATCAATTAAGATGATAATATGGTTTTTGTGCTTTTTGTTAATATGGTATGTTACATTGAAATTTTTGTATCTTAAACCATCCTTGCATTTCAGGTATAAATCCCACTTGGTCATGATGTATAAACACTTTAATGTGCTGTTGAATTTGGTTTGCTAGTATTTTGTTAAGGATTTTTGCATCAATATTTATCAGAGATATTGTTCTGTAGTTTTCTTATGATATTTTTGTCTACCTTTGTTATCAGGATAATGGAGGGTAAAACTCATAAAATGAGTTTGGAAGTATTCTCTTCTCTTCAATGTTTTGGAAGTATTTGAGAAGGATTGGCATTAATTTTTCTCAAAATGTTTGGTAGAATTCTCCAGTGAAGCCATCTTGTCCTAGGCTTTTCTTTACTGGGAGGTTTTTGATTACTGAGTCAGTCTTGTTATTAGTCTGTTCAGATTTTCTTTTTCTGCATGATTTAGTCTTGGTAGATTGAGTGTTTCCAGAAATTTTTCCATTTCTTCTAGGTTATCAAATATGTTGGTATACAGTTGTTATGAAACACAAATGCAGGTTCATTTACCTGATGCATTGTAGGCACAATAAGCGAAATGTCAGGCTTGTGGCAAGGAAAGAGGTTTACTATTGAAAGGCAGTCAGACAAGGACATGGGAGTTAGAACTCAGATTCACCTCCTTAAAGGGAAAAAGGGAGGGGTTTTTATCTGGGGTTTTAGGTAGGAAAGGGAGAGCATGTGCTGGAGTGTTAAGTAGGGGTAGCGGGAGCATAATGCATTGCTGGTTGGTACCTTCTCATCAGCCTGCATTTGGCCTTGAAGACTGAATTTCTTTTCCCTTGACTGGACTTTTCTGTTTAGTTTTCATCTTCAGCCTACATTTGGCCTTATGAAGCTGAATCTTGACATCTGGGTCTTGAGTTCCTGGGAAAGACAGCTCCTTCCTTTACTAAGGAGGGACATCAAAATCTGGTTAGTTTTAAACAATAGTTGATTATGCAAAGCTGGAGTTAGCAAAGCTTATCTCAAAGTTTTCTGCTCTAGGGGAGATTTTTTAACTTTTTCATTCTTGGTTTCACAATTGTTCGTAGTATTCTCTTGTACTCATTTTTATTTCCATGGTATTAGGTGTGATGCTCCCATTTCTGATTTTTATTTGAATCTTTCTTAGTTAATGTAGACAAGGATCTATCTATTTTGTTGATCCTTTAGAAAAACCAACTGCTAGTTTTGTTGATCTTTTCAGTTTTTTTCTATTCTCTACTTTTTAAAAAAATTTTATTTTTCCTTTTTCTCCCCAAAGCCCCCCAGTACATAGTTGTGTATTTTTAGTTGTGGGTCCTTCTAGTTGTGGCATGTGGGATGCCACCTCAGCATGGCCTGACAAGTGGTGCCATGTCCACCCCCAGGATCTGAACTGGCAAAACCCTTGGCTGCCAAAGCAGAGCACTCAAACTTAACCACTTGGGACATGGGGCCGGCCCCTTTATTCTCCATTTTTAAAAATCTTTAATCTTTATTATATCCTTCTGTCTTCTATTTGGATTTAGTTTGTTCTTTTTCTAATCACTTGAGGTCTAAGGTTAGGTTGTTGATTTGATA
This sequence comes from Equus asinus, assembly GCF_041296235.1. NCBI lineage: Eukaryota > Metazoa > Chordata > Mammalia > Perissodactyla > Equidae > Equus > Equus asinus. Next base: position 12,937,216 of record NC_091815.1, on the reverse strand, counting down.
TATTTTTTAACGTACTCACTTACAGCTAAAAAATTCTCTCTTAGCACTGCTTTCACTGCATCCCATAAGTTTTGGTGTTATGTTTTTTATTTTCACTTGTCATAAGGTATTTTCTAATTTCCATGGTGACTTGTTTGACCCATTGATTGTTCTAGGGTATGTTGATTGATTTCTACAGATGGGTAGATTTTCAGCTTCCTTTTGGCTATTAATTTCTAATTTCATTCCACTGTAATTGGAAATATACTTTGTGTGATTTCAATATTGAATTTTTTAAGACTGCTTTTGTGGCCTAATGTATGGTCTCTTCTAGAAAATGTTTCATGTGCACTTGAGAAGAATGTATATTCTTCATTTAGGTGGGGTGTTCTGTATATGTCTGGTATGTCTAATTAGTCTATACTTTTGTTCAAGTCCTCTATTTCCTTATTGATCTTCTGTTTGGTTGTTTTATCCATCATAGAAAGTGGGGCATTGATGTTCCTACTATTATTATGTTGTTCACTATTTCTACCTTCAATTTTGTCAATGTTGGCTTCATATATTTGAGAGGTCTGAGGTTTGGTCTGTCATACTTAAAATTATTGTATCTCTTTGGTAAATTGATCCTTTTGTCATTATATAATGTCTTAGTCTCATAACAGTTGTGACTTGAAGTATATTTTGCCTGATGTTAGTATAGCCACCTGTGCTTTCTTTTGGTTACTATTTGCATGGGATGTCTTCTTCCATCTTTTCACTCTTTGGCCTATATGTGTCCTTAGGTCCAAAATGAGTCTCTCATAGACAGTGTATAGTTAAACCTTGTTTTTTTGTTTTGTTCTTGTTTTTACCATTCTTGTAACCTCACTACAAAACCTTCCTACTGTTTTCAAGTGTCCTTTGATTGCTGTGTTGAAGGATATGTGCATTTTCAATTTGATTGTATATAATAAAATTACTTCCAAGGTGGTTCTAAGAACTTATACTTATACCAACCCTGCTTCTGATTTCCTATTTTCTTTATCGTTCTTCCCTACTCTAGTCCCATACATTTAAGTTGGTTACCAGATGGGTGTGAGCTGGTTTATTTGTATTTCTTCAATTACTAATGAGGCTGAGCATTTTTTCATCAGCCTTTTCTTTTATAATGTGTGACTTCTTATTAAACTAAAGAAATCCTTCCCTACCCTTGTTGCTAGTGCTGTTGAGTTGATTCCCTACCTTAGAGGTCATAAATCTCATTTTCTCCTCATAATTTTAAAGATAGGCCTTTAACCTATTAGTAATCTTATTATTGTAAATAGGTGTGAGGTGGGGTTCCACTTTTTAAAAATCTTTTATGAATGGTTAGTCAGTGAACAGTCTTTTCTTTTTCTAGATACTATCATTATTCCTCAATGCATTTCCCTTTCCATTTATATATTTTTCAGGATCTCCAGTCGAAGAAGATGGTCATAAGGAAGTTAAAGGAACAAAATGGAGAGGAGGAAAGGGAAAACAACGACATAAATTTACTACAGATGAATTGTATATTCTTAATCAGACATTTGAAGAGACTCCTTACCCTGATTTTACCACTCGAAAAGAACTGGCCAAACAACTGCGTTGTCAAGTATATATAATTGATGTAAATGAAATATTCAAAGCTTTGCATTCATATATCTTTTATTGACAAATATAAAATGTAAAGAATTCTGAAAAAGTTTCATAGTATTTCATCACACAGAACAAAGTGTTGACATCTGGTCACTTTTCTTATTTATGTCAGTGTGGGCATGAATATGTTATGTATGTGTTTTATGGAAAATAGACTATTGTGGATCAAGTTTGGAAGCAGAGACCAGTTAAGATTCTGTTGTAATTATCTAGGATAAGGACAATGATGGTTTGGATTAGGTTGCTGACTGTAGAAGTATAAAGAACTATTATTATTATTATTACTTTTGAGGAAGATTAGCCTTGAGCTAACATCTGCCACCAATCCTCCTCTTTTTGCTGAGGAAGATTGACCCTGAGCTAACATCGGTGCCCATCTTCCTCTACTTTATATGTGGGACGCCTGCCACAGCATGGCTTGACAAGCAGTGCATAGGTCCACACCCAGGATCTGAACCAGTGGATCCCAGGCCAACAAAGCAGAATGTGTGGATTTAACTGCTGCACCACTGGGCTGGCACCTAGAGAACTATTATTTTGAAGGTAGAGCCAATAGTTTGCTGAGAGGTCTTTGCATCTTCTCACTGTATATCCAATAAAGAGGGATCCAAAATTTTGGCCTAAGCAAGTGGAAGATTAGAGTTGCCTTTAAGATAGGGAGGCCTGGAATAGAGTGGTTTTATGCTAGAGGCATTAGGAGCTTTACTTTGGACATAATAAGTTCAGTATGCCAATTAAACCTCCAAGTGGAAATAGTAAGTAAATAGTTGAATATCCAAGTCTGAAGTGCAAGAGAAAGGACTTGGCTCAATAGTGTCCCATCACTTGGCACAATACATCACAGCTATAGCAGGTGCTTCATAACCATTTGCTGTGTGAACCAAATTTTGTCCAGGGAATCTCTCATATGATTGTTTTTAGAAATGATTGATAATAGCTCCATGAAATTTTATTAGAGCTGTACTTTTTGTGCCATACACACAATTAGGAAGATTTTCTTATTTCTCTTTGTCCTGTAATTTCCATAGATCTTTGAATTTATTGGTTGTTTGTTTGACAATAGGAGGAAATTATCTTGGTGGAAATAAGAAAGGGAATGCAAGAGTAGCTTTGGAGGATAAAAGTATAGGCAAATACTATGTAAGTAATTATGTCATCATATTATAAGAGTTTCATGAGTTGGAAACATTTCAAGAAAAATACAAGTTAATGATTTCATATAACTAAGTAGAAACTCTAAAAAAGGTAACAGCCAGGAAACAATAGAGACTGGTCAAATACTTAAAACATTTTTATACTGTATTTTCTTTACATTTCTGGATTCATGACCACTGGGTTTCTCAAGTTCAAACTGTTTTTTAGTCTTTTTTTTTTAATCCTCCAAACATGTCACAGGGATAGTTTTATAACATGAAGTTCACAGATATGGCCATTCAAATTGCCTTGCACTGAATTGAGCTGCATGTGCTTAGAGAGAGTGTCCGTGATGTGATCAGGAAGCAAACACAGTTGGGGGAGGATCAGGGCAGGCTGTTAGACTAGGGAAAGTGAGCACTTGTTTTCTGGTTGGGTCTTCGTGAAATCAACATTCGAACTGGCCCTATAATCTCTGACAAATTGACTCTTGTAACTCAGCTTTCTGTAAAATTATCTATGTTGTGGAGTTGTGAGGAAAAAATGAGAAAGTGTGTTTGGAGGTGTCAGGGTCACTGTGCGCAGTCAGAATTTTGCTTTAAACAATCATCATGAGGGGATCAGAGATCCGTTTAGCTTTAGTAATACTAATGGCCTAAAGCTATTCTGAACTGGGAGCCAGAGGGCAGTTCCAGGAGTGAGCAGATGGCAAAAGGCCCCCAGGTACTGTTGCTTAGGCTGCATGACTCTAACTGTCTACAGCAACCCTGGCTTATTAGGATGGATTGTCTACAAAAGCATTTTATCATTTCCAGCTCACCCAATGTCCTGGGGATTATGGGTTGGCATGTATAATTATCCTCATTTTAGGGAGGATGAACAATGGAGACTAGAGGTGTTAAAATGAAATGCTTAGAGACACATATACAATACAGTAAAGTTATGACTTAAACTCTTGCTTATGTATAACGTTTGAAAACAATGAATTTAAGAACATGATTTAGAATACATTGAGCCATGAATTCATTCTTATGCAGCAGCTTGAGTAATGGTTTAATGTAGGTTTGAATGTACAGAAGGGCCAGTGAAGACTTTGAAGGTGGTTGGAGTTTTGGAATTGTGTACAGTATGACTTCCATAATCACACGTGTAGCCCCAGGGAAGATTGCCTTTATTTTTGAGTACAAGGTCAGGAGGAAAGTCAGTGATAATGCTGAGACTAGGCTTAACTACAAAATTCTCTCCTACATTATGGAAATATACTGAGGAATATAACCAGATAAGTCAATTTGATAAAACACTACTCTTTTTTTCTCTTTAGAACTGGTTCCAGAATAAAAGAGCCCGACTGCCACCCAGAGAGAGACACAGAATGTTTGCTATTTGGAAACTACATGAATTCCCTGTTCAAGGTCGTTCATGTTTAAGCCTCCAGGATACTCAGGCAGAATCTCCCAACTACACCACTGAGCACAACTTCTCTTCTACTGAGGAGGCTGTACTGGGGAGAGCTGGCTATTCTTCTCTAGAGACACAGGAAATTCCCAGTCAACAGGATGGCCCAGGCGACACTATGGTCCCAGGCATTGTAAAGGAACCAAGCTGTACTTTGGAGTATCAAGGTGATACGAGAAGTAAACTTTGTCCTGCCTATCCATTTTCCAGCTACAAATCAGCACTCTTTTTTCATCCTCCTACATCTTCTGTGCAGTATTTTTAGAGGGATGGGCCTGAGAAAGAAGAAAGCCAGCATGCAAGGCCCTTCATTCTGCACCATATTTCTACTGTGCAGGGAGAGAGGCAACAGCAACAGGAGAAGAAGGCCCATTGTCATCACTCACTATTTCAAGGACAGCAGGCTAATGGTTGCAGATGTCCTTTACAGCAGCCTCAACAGCTTCAGGATTATCAAGAGAATCTGCTCTTCCAGGCTCAGTATCTAATGCACCTGAGTTGTGGGGATTTAGGGCAGCAGGTGCCTTCCCTTCCATCACAAGAGCAGAGGGGGTTTTCTCAAACTAATGGAGAGCCCCTGTGTTCTCAGCTGCAGCATACACCTCTACAAATGGTGGTCAAGTCTCGGCCAATGCCTCTTGGGCAAGGTATGCGTCAAGGAGCTGCCGAGGAATCCCATTCTGAAATGCAGCATCTTTGGGATGAGGGGTCTGCAAAGGTCCACTGCTGGGATCGAGATTGTGGCCACAGGAAATAATAACCATATAACATTCAATAGTAATCCACACAGCAGATCAAGGCGAACACCTCTCCAGAGCCTGAACATAAACACTGTCTTGAGGAAAGCTCCATGAGCTGTTGATCCCTTCTGGTTGGGCAGCAGTGTCCACCAGTGTTTTAGCCCCTGATCATACAGCTTATAGTGCCCTCTAGGGCTGGGCTAGAGGATGGAGCACAAAACCAACAAACACAAACATAGCAAGACAACCAGCAAACAGCAGTTGCCAAATTCAAAGCAATTTGTGCTTCAGAAGAAAGAGGCCCTTGCACAGTACCTGTTTCAGATATTGTCTGCCCCTCAGAGGGGAGATAGCCAACAAGAATCCGAAGGACCCCACTGCAGCAGCCTTTGGATGAGAGGCCTATGAGGCTGCTACTGCAATGTTCCTACACCATGGAGCCACCACAGTAGCCATATGTCCTGCAGCAGCCTCACTGAAGCCCTACTGTGAGAGACATCCAAACGTCAGCCAGGTCTCCATACATCTAAAAGGCAGTCCCTTTGTTGAGGCCACCCAAGTTTTCCCCACTTAAGGCAAGAACTTCAGTGGAGATGCAGGCCCAGCTGTTGCCCTTTGAAGAGCCCCAGGAGGATCCTGTGCTGGGTCAGGTGTGCAGCCCCCACCATCCCCCTTACCTGAGAGCTGCTGCCTGGGAACCCAGAGTGTTGTGACCAAGTCTCCTGTGGATGTGCATAAAGCAGATGTCACAAGATCTGAGAGTACCCAGTTGAGCATCTGAATGCTACATTATTTCATATGTACACAATTACCTCATCTGCCAGTAATGGCACCTGTATTTCTATACAATCCTTATTCTATTTTCCTTTTACTGTGTTGGCTGAAAACTGCAGTAATACATTGAATCAGCAGAGTGAGAGGTGACATCGTTGTCAGTATTTCCCAGTTTCATATTTAGTATGTGGCATTTACTATACTGCATATTATCAATTTCTGCAAAAGGAGTCCACTTATTTCTAATTTGTTCAGTTTCTTTATTTCTTCCCTCTCTATGGATTTTGAAGCACTTAAATGTTTTTTCATTGATTGCAATTATATAATTTTTTTTCTCTTGTAACTTGTTCCTGTGGTGATTTAAATAGATTTTTCTTATATCAAAGAATGTCGTGTTTTTGGAATAACCCAACTACGTCATGATGTATCCTTCTTATGTATTTTTGGGTTGTAGTTTCCAATATTTTGATTACAATCATAGCATCTATGTTCACAAAGGAGTGGGCCTCTAATCATTTTCTTTACTAGCACTATCTTTAGGGGTCTGGATCATGTTAAACCAGCCTTGGAATGAATTAGGTTTGCTACCTCTCTCACTATTCTCTAAAATCTTGTGTAAAAACTTATTCCTTCATTAAATGAATTTTCTAGTCAATCCGTCTGAGTCTGATGTTTTCTTTATGGGAAGATTTTTGACTACTAATTCCATATTTTAAATGATCATAGGACAACCATTTCTCCTTGAGTCATTTTTGCCAAGTTGAACTTTTCCAAGAATATGTCCATTTCATCTCTGTTCTCAAATTTATTGCTATAAAGTCATTGGAAATATCCTCTTAACTGATGTGCCTGGAGCATATGTAGTAATGTATATTGCATTTTACAATTTATATTTGTACTTTTTATTCTTTCTTTCTTTGGCAGAGGTTTGGAAAGACCCGGCCAGGCCAGCCCAGAGAAGCCTCAGGATGCAGACCTGTGCAGTGGATTACATCTTGTCACCTTGCCCATGAAGGCCTCTGTCAGGTCTGGTCCATTCCCATCAGTTGACAGTCTCCTCCAGGGGAACATCTGTTAAAGCGGAGAGGAATCCTCAGGTGCAAAAAGCCTCCCCTTTGCCTCTGGAGCAGGATTTAGCACCTGGAAATGGGAGTTGGGATTCACTCACTAGCAGTCTAGGTCAGATCTTAGGCTCTGAAGAAGGTCCAAGTGCTGTTTCTTGCTGGAGAGTTGGGACTCATTCCTTGGCCTGGCCAGTTTGTACTTTGTGCAAGTCAGGAGTCAGGAATTTGTGGCTGGCCCTAAACAAAGGACTTTGTACCCCTGAAGAGTTTCCCAGGGAGTCAGGTGCAGTCCTGTTGCTCCCCAACCAGCTCCAGTGGAGAACCAAGGTTGAAGAAGAAAAGAGTGTCAGGCAACTGGCCAGCTACAGAGGGGAGACTGCTGTGGGGATTCAGATAGTCCCCAGTCACTGAGGGGCCTCTCCTTAAAAGCCTTTATGTGTTCCAGGCAGGCAGGAGCCAAACTGTACCTTTGATACCTCTCTTGGCTGGGGCATGGGTGGAGGTCAGATGGCTGGTAGCTGTATGCAAAGTTTTTGGGTGAAAAGAGTATTAAACCTCTTAAAGTGTGTTATTACTTGTCTCAGATAAGATGTGGTCAAAATGAATTCCTATAGGAAATACCACAGGTATTTTTATCTCCTTACAAGTGCTTCATCTGGATCCTATATCTTAATTCACTTCAAGTCCTTGGTAGCCCATCACAACAGTGGTTGACATGGCAGAAACTACACTGAGTGGCAATTACTATTGTAGTAAGAGATGGGAGATAGTTACAGAATGAACAGAATATTCCTTTCATTTCCTCAAGAATAGGAGAAACCAACACAGTTTTTGAGGTACACCCCAAGGAAAAGTCCCATGAAGATTGTCTGCCTATCAGTATGTCCATTCTGCAATTTTTGAAAGTCAAACTGAGTTTTATAATCGCCTAGACAAAGACAGATAGATGGAAAGAAAGAATTGGGGAGCAAACATTTGCACAAAGGTTTATTCATTTCTTTCTACATTATACTCTATAATAAATATTTGAATTGCAGTTGCAAAATAAGCAAATACTTCTTTCTCATTGAAAATATTTAGCAAAAAGCATTGTAAAGTTCTTGAATGGTGGATAAAGTTGCCTCTCAGAACCACACCCTGACCTCTTTGGGGCATTGTCTGTCTCTCACTGAAAATGTTCTCAGCTGAAAAATGACACACCTGCTTTCAATAGAAAAGATCTGATCAAAAAAATCTGTGGAGAATGCATGAACGCTGCACAAATTACAAGGCCTCTCCAGGGCCTGGCCTGGTGGTGTAGCAGTTAAGTTCACGTGCTCTGCTTTAGCAGTCTGCGGTTCGCAGTTTTGGATTGCAGGCACGGACCTATACACTGCTCATCAAGCCATGCTGTGGTGGCATCCAACATACAAAATAGAGGGAGATTGGCACAGACCTTAGTTCAGGGATAATCTTCCTCAAGCAAAAAGAGGAAGGTTGGCAACAGATGTTAGCTCACGGCCAATCTTCCTCACAAAAAAAAAGCCTATCCAACATAAAATAAAATGGCCAAGCCAAGATAATTAAGAAACAAGAGAACTTGAACATAGTAAAGAACAACATGTTTATATATGTATAAACTAGAGAGCACAGAACCAAAGTCATATTTGGAAAGGCATTATGATAGATGCAAAATTACCTACTGTAATCTTTACTTTCACATCCTCTTAATCTGATTGCTTTGAAATCCTTTGTAAAGGCATTAAATATTTAATGAAATGATTAAATAGAAAGATATTTAAGAAATAGGTGGGCCACCCTAGGTCTTGATAAATCCTGTGTCTCTGGGATTTGCTAAATTGGCCAGCAGTCTCTGTGAAAGCTAGGTGACTCTCCCAATATGGATTTGATCAGCATTTCAAGTGATAAGTTCCCATCAACCTCTTCACTGTTTTCTTTTATAATAACAAAAGCCTAATTTATTTTCCAGAGTTTATGAAAGTTTAAATTATCACCATGATTGGAGGGATATGTTTTTGGAGGAGACCCAGTGATAAACTGGATCCAAGGACGGTGTCTTTTGAAAAGTGTTACTGTAATTTCAAGTTTAAGATGGCAACCAGGGGTACCACACATGAGTTGTTTACCTGAAGTGTTAAAGTTAACATTTTAGTTGGACAAAACACAAGGAATTCCTAACATTATATATTTAATTTTATCAAAATATGTCATTTATTCCACTGTACCAACTTCTATGATTTTATTCAAACTTTTAATTTTTTCATGATATTGTTTCATTTAGTTTCAGGAATTTTCCTAGGTTCTGTTCCTTCCTATTTTCTTTGCATGTAATGTCATGGATGTTCTGTAAACTCTTGCTTTGTATACTTCGATCATTGATTATCATCCTTTCTAAAATATATATTTATACCTATTTGTGTCCATAGTAGCATGGCTTAATCTGTGTCCCTAAAGTAAAAATATATAGTCATCATTGAATGTACAGACTTTCAACCTGGAATAAACAAAAACTATGTGCTCCCACCACAATCCTTCATGCTCCCTATCCCTTTTTTGTTTTCATCAGGCTCACTACAAAGAGAGCCCAGCAAAGGAGGATTGTTTTGAACCACAGTGAAAAGGATATCCTCCAATCATGGTTTGAACAGAACGCTTATCCTGGAATAGCTACCAGGGAACAACTGACCAAAGAAATTGACATTCTAGAACCTAGAATAACGGTTGGCATTAATTTCTATTTCATTCTCTCTCAGAATCAAAGTAACAAGAAAAGCTAGGCTAAACGTTTTTGAGCAATTCTCTTATATCAGGTATTTTGCCAAGAAATTTTTCCTGTTGTATAATGGAAAAATAACACAAATACAGAATTCTGTTTATAACTTTTACTAACAGTGGAAATATTGGTTGTGTGTATTCACTGATGGGGGAAGGATGATGTACTGGCTCAGGCTTTCTGCATAGGAGATAATGAAAGCAAATTTTGAGATTTACAGAATATAGTACAGAATTGGATGAGTATGATAATGATATGGTGCCTTTAGTTATTGGATTAAATACAGCAAAACAATAACATATAATTTAGAGAAAACTGTGGAGTAAGAATTCATGGAAATTGCCAATTCATAGGCTAATCTTTAGTTAATGTCTGAAGTGTGATTCATACACAAAAGAGTGTTGGAAGTAAAGTTCTGTATTGAATTATTTTGAATAAAATTGTTGATGTAAAAATGAAACAACTGCTGTTGTGATGAATTTCTCCTAATCATTAAAGAGATAGATGTATATAATTATACCAGGTGAAGCAGTATTTAAACTGATGAAGATAAGTAAAAATGTCTTTTTAGAGATAAATGAGTTCAGGGTTTTGTATGCATTATGTAGTCTCAGGTTAACAATTGGCTAGAATGACCTCAGTCTTGGAGGATGCTGAAAAGAAGAAATTTTTCTTATCTCTCTATGTATCTGTTCTGGATAGGGAAGACAGTATTTACTCAAACTCTGGTAATGAAAGTGATTCATGTGGAAACACCTGTCAGAGAGATTTGGCTGTCAGAGAGAGAGAGAGAGAGATAGACAGAGACAGAGAGAGGGATTTCTTTGAGGAGACATAGCAGTGTTTTGAACGAGGGAAATTTACTTTGGATACTATGAGAATGATCATAGAAGACATGCTAATTTGAGTGTGGATCAAGTGCTGTCCTGAACTTCTTGCTAATATTTGAGATAATAACATTCCTAGAATAATACGTGGCCTTTCTCTTATGGATAATACTCCACCAGCAGATGCCAAACCAGCGTTGTTCAATTGGATCAATGTTTGGAGTGATATAGACTGAGTTACATGACTCACACCTTCTTTTTCCCACTTAGATTTGGTTTGAAAACCACAGCTTAGATAGAGATGGCTGAGATCTGAATGCTCCTTAGGAGACTATCAAACCCAAGGATGGGATAAGCCTCATCTTAGGACTCATGGTAAGAAGTCAGCAGTCCAAATACAGTTCAGTAATAGATCTCCTTGAGAGGATAAACAACTCTGCATGTTGTGCCCAAATTTTCTGCAAACAACTGCACAGAACAGGAAAAAATAATAGTATGGTTGGGGCATCCTAGTGTCAAAGATATAAACATCATCCCACTGTTTGCTGGGAAAGGCAGGTTCTTAGCAAGAAAGCCTTTGGACTTTGTTTCTGCTGTTGCTAAGCAGTGCAGTGTCCTGCTCTTCTGTCACCTCAGGGGTTTTATCCAAGGGCCAAGAGTTGTTGATGAATTCCTCGGGGAAATAAGAGGGAGTGAAGGTTGTCAGAATGATATTTAGAAATCTCTGTTTTGAGGTTAAATGTGAAAGATCGCCTAAAAACCCTTTTTTCTTCTCGAGTTTTCCTTTACAATGCTTACCAAAAGAAGCCAGACAAAAGGAGACATCCATCACTGGATCACCAACTTGTTCAAGCCTTTGAGAGGAATTGATTTCCTGGTATCAGCACCAGGGAAGAACTAGCTAGACAAACAGACATTCCAGAACCCAGAATTCGGATAAGTTGTCTGTGGCACACAATTTTGTCCTCTCTGGAAGTGGTATGCCCCCTGAGATGTTGATGAAGAAATGAGGGCTATTTGGGGTTATCCCAGTGATCTAGCGTAAAAATATATAATGGGAAACACCTGACATTGTGAGTTTGAGTCTGGAAAAAGGACATATTTTCAAATCAAATTGGCAGGAGCATATGCATTTAGAACCAATAGTAGGACAAAAAGTGGAAAAAAGTGAAAGTTGATACTTATTTTGAGAACATACTCTGTGGCAGGGCTTCCAAACCCCGGCAGTACTATCATGTTTGGCTAATTAGTTCTCTGTTGTGAGGGCTTTCCTGTGTGTGGGAGGATGTTCATCAGCATCCTGGATCCCTAGGCACTAGACACCAGTAGAGGCCCTGACCCCACCCCTCTCCTAATTGTAAGCATCTAGGGTCATTGCCAATGACCTGGGGTGGGGATGGGTGCACAATGACCCCTACTGGACAACTACTGTTCTACATAAGTCATGAGGATAGTGGTTTCATGTATGTTAAATGTTTGTGAATTATGAAGCAGGTGCTTGGGTAAATCAAGATGGAAACTCTCATTTGGATCAAAGAACCTAGGATTCTAATTGAACATGCATTCAGAAGCCCTGTGTTCTTATCTATGAAACTCAAGCTGGTCAGGAGAGCTCCTTTCCTGATCCAGCCTGGGCTGATTCTAGATCCATTTTTCTTTTCCATCTGTATTCAGTGGCTACCTTTGTCATGACCTCCATCCATAATAGATGTGCTTGTATACACATCAACTATACACATGGACTAGAGGCATGAATTTCAACCCATGACTGAACCAGGGATAACCTCTGAGCCAGATTAGGTGATTTCCATTTGGGTTGCAGCCATTAGCAAACAGACGAAAGGTTCCGAGGAATGCATATATACTTGAGGACTTGGAGTATTCTGGGTAGGAAAGAAGAGGTGCATATCTAAATATTTGCCCTAGAACTCATAAGGTGATTGATATTAAGGTATAGATTTCCAGGAAATGAAGAGAAAGAGAGTTCCTGGGCAGAGTGTGAAAGGCCCATAATTCCAGCCAATAAATGTGGGATCCACTCCTACACAGGTCTCAGTAGTTACCCTGAATTTGTACCTAGTTTTCAAAGAGCAGAAGAAAGGTATAGATAGAATCCCCCCTGAGATTAGGCCAACATGCATGGCCCTCTACCTCTCCTGTATTCAGGAAAGATAGAGCTGAATGCTCTGATATCCGTATCTCCCTTTATCCGTCCTAGATATGGTTTCAGAACCAAAGAGCTCAGCACCCAGGGCAGAGTAGAAGTGAAGCTGTGAATTTCCTGGCAGAAAGACCCCAAGTAGGAGACCTTATCTGGCTGTTCAGCTGGAACAAAGCAACCTGCACACTGCCCCAGGCAGCTCTCATCACTTTCCTATGCTCAAATATTTCATCAGCAAACAATCACCTGTACTGACTCTTTATCCACTTCACACATCTTTTGTTCCTTGGATTTTTTCTGGGGGCCATGTGGGCCAGTAACTGGAGGCCATGGTGGTCCAGCCCTCTCAGGCTGTGAAGGGAGGATGGAACTCTCACCTTCCTCAGACACTTATGAGTGACTTGTCAACAGGACCAACAGTGAGGGGCATCCTTCACCTACTCACCCTCCTCTCTAGCCCCCATATCAAGGAAAATATTGGGAGCATGAGCACACTGGCATGGCAGCTCTGTCCTTCCAAGACTCCCCTCAGCATGACCCTGACAGTCCTCAGTGACAGTTGCATGATCTGGGTCCGTGAGACATATCTCTCTTTATGCAGCGTTGGAATGAGTCATTCCAGTCTGTGATTGCTGAATGGGAAACCTATGATGGGATGCTTCAGCTGCCTGGACACACTGAGACACTTTTCTGAAGCAGCAGGGCCAGCTACCTGAAGAGCCATCTTGTCCATTTGACCAACCACACTAGCTCTCTGTAGAAACCTCAAGCATTTTACATCAACTCTTGTCAACCACATTTTCAGGAAAAGACAATCTTTCTGAATCCATATCTATCAGCAGAGGACCATTTGTGACCTGAACAACCTCTCAGTGAAGATTTTCAAGCTCTGCTCCACATGCTGCAAAGCTCATCAGGGCCTCTGCTTTAGTAGGAGGAAAGCATCATTCTCACAATCTTGATCCATGCCTCCTTTCCTTTGATGCAGAATCAGTGTGATTTAAGGTGGATGAATGAGAGACACATCATGTTTGGGGGCAAGAAGGAACATAAACCACTTGGAAGTATAAAGGTTGCATCTTTGCTTATTTGGTTATTTTTTTAAAACTTTTAATTGTGGTAAGGAATACATAATATAAAATTTACCATTTTAACAATTAAATTTTTTTTTAAATTTATTTTTGTTTTTTTAATTTTTAATTTTTTTTAATTTTTATTTTTTCAGATGTACATCATTTTTCGAATTCTGTATACATTACATCATGTTCACCACCCGAACACTAATTATAGTGCATCCCCTCACATGTGACCCTAATCACCCCTTTTGCCCTCCCCCCTTTCCCAAATGGTAACCACCAGTCCAATCTCCAATGCGATGTTTTTTTTTTTTTTGTCGTTTTTATCTTCTACTTAGTGAGATCATATGGTATTTGACTTTCTCCCTCTGACTTATTTCACTCAGCATAATACCCTCAAGGCCCATCCATGTTGTCACAAATGGCTGGATTTCGTCATTTCTTATGGCTGAGTAGTAGTCCATCGTGTATATATACCACACCTTCTTTATCCATTCATCCCTTGATGGGCACCTAGGTTGCTTCCAAGTCTTGGAGATTGTGTACAATGCCGCAGTGAACATAGGGGTGCAAGTATCTTTATGCTTCTGTGTTTTCAAGTTCTTTGGATAAATACCCAGCAGTGGAATAGCTGGATCATATGGGAGATCTATCCTTAATTTTCTGAGGATACTCCATACTGCTTTCCATAGTGGCTGCACCAGTTTGCACTGCCACCAGCAGTGAACAAGTGTTCCCTTCTCTCCACATCCTCTCCAACATTTGTTGTTTCCTGTCTTGTTAATTATAGCCATTCTGACTGGAGTGAGGTGATACCTCATTGTAGTTTTGATTTGCATTTCCCTGATAGCTTATGATGTTGAGCATCTTTTCATATGCCTGTTGGCCATTGGTATATCTTCTTTGGAGAAATCTCTGTTCAGATCTTTTGCCCATTTTCTAATTGGATTGTTGGGGGTTTTTTTTTGTTGAGCTGTATGAGTTCTTTGTATATTTTGGATATTAACCCCTTATCTGATATATGGTTTGCAAATATCTTCTCCCAATTGTTAGGTTGTCTTTTCGTTTTGTTGATGGTTTCCTTTGCTGTGCAGAAGCTTTTTAGTTTGATGTAGTCCCATTTGTTCATTTTTTCTTTTGTTCCCCTTGCCCGGTCAGGCATGGGACTTGAAAATATGCTGCTCAGACCGATGTCAAAGAGCGTACTGCCCATGTTTTCTTCTAGAAGCTTCATGGTTTTGGGTCTTACATTCAAGACTTTAATCCATTTTGAGTTGATTTTTGTGCATGGAGTACTAGCTGTGCATAAATGTGTGGGTTTACTTCTGGGCTCTCAATTCTGTTCCATTGATCCGTGTGTCTGTTTTTGTGCCAGTACCATACTGTTTTGGTTACTATGGCTTTGTAGTATAATTTGAAATCAGGGAGTGTGACACCTCCAGCTTTGTTCTTTTTTCTCAGGAATCCTTTGGCTATTCGATGTCTTTTGTTGTTCCATATATATTTTAGGATTCTTGTTTCTATTTCAGTGAAAAATGTCTTTGGAAC
Organism: Equus asinus; assembly: GCF_041296235.1. Lineage (NCBI taxonomy): Eukaryota > Metazoa > Chordata > Mammalia > Perissodactyla > Equidae > Equus > Equus asinus. The sequence continues at coordinate 12,922,026 of NC_091815.1, read as the reverse complement.
TTTGATAGAGATTACATTGTATCTGTAGATTGCTTTAGGGAGTATAGATATTTTATCTATGTTAAATTTTCCCATTCCAAGAGCACGGAATATCTTTCCATTTCTTAGTGTCTTCTTCTATTTCTTTTGACAATGTTTTACAATTTTCAGTGTATAGGTCTTTCATTTGTTTAGTTAAATTTATTCCTAGGTAGTTTATTCTTTTTGTTGGAATTGTAAATGGGATTGTTTTCTTAATTTCTCTTTCTGCTACTTCATTGTTAGTGTATAGAAACACAACTGATTTTTATGTTGATTTTTTACCCTTCAACTTTACTATTTTCCCATTTATTATTTCTAAAGCGTTTTGGTGGATTCTTTAGGGTTTTCTTTATATAAAATCATATCATCTGCAAATAGTGACAGTTTTACTTCTTCCTTTCCAATATGGATCACTTTTATTTCCTTTTCTTGCTTGATTGCTCTGGCTAGAACTTCCAAATTATGTTAAGTAAGAGTGGTGAAAGTGGGCATCCTTGTCTAACTCCTGTTCTTAGAGGGATAGCTTTCAGTTATTCACCATTGGGAATGATATTAGCTGTGGGTTTGTCATATATGGCCTTTATTATATTGAGGTTCTTTCTATACCCATTTTATTCAAGGTTTTTATTGTAAATGGATGCTGTATCTTTCAAATATTTTCTCCTCATCTATTGAGATAATCATGAGAGTTTATTCTTCATTCTGTTAATGTGGTGTATCACGTTGATGCATTTGCCGATGTTGAACCATCCCTGCATCCCTGAAATAAGTCCCACTTGATCACAGTGTATATTTTTAATGTATTGTTGTATTCGATTTGAAAGTATTTTGTTAAGAATTTTTGCATTGATGTTCATCAGTGATATTGCCCTATCATTTTCTTTTTTTGTGTTGTCCTTGCCTGGTTTTGGTATCGGGGTAATGTTGGCTTCATAGAATGAATTAGGAAGCCTCCCCTCCTCTTCAATTTTTTGGAAGAGTTTGAGAAGGATAGGTATTGTGTCTCTTTGAATGTTTGGTAGAATTCACCAGGGAAGATGCCTAGTCCTGGAATTCATTTTGGGGGACTTTTTTGATTTGTTTCCATCTCCTTATTGGTGATTGGTCTATTCGAATTCTCTATTTCTTCTTGATTAAGTTTTGTAAGGTTTCACGATTCTAAGAATTTATCCATTTTTTCTAGAACATTCAATTTGTTGGCATATAGCTTTCTGTAGTATTCTCTTACAATCTTGTATTTGTGATGTATCCATTGTAATTTCTCCTCTTTCATTTCTGAGTTTAAGTTTTCTCTCTTTTTTTCTTGGTGAGTCTAGCTAAAGGTTTGTCAATTTTGTTTTCAAAAAACTAGATCTTAGTTTCATTGATTCCCCCCCCATTTTTAAGACTCTATTTCATTTATTTCTCCTCTTATTTTTGTTATATCTTTCCTTCTACTGATTTTGATCTTTGTTCTTCTCTTTCCAGGGCTGTTAGATGCACTGTTAGATTGTTTATTTGAGATTTTCTTGTTTGTTGAGGTAAGCCTATATTGCTATAAACTTCCCTCTTAGAACCACTTTTGATGTATCCCATAAATTTTGACATGTCGTATTTTCATTTTCATTTGTCAAGTACTTTTTGATTTCTCCTTTGATTTCTTCATGGACTCAATCGTTATTCAGTAGCATTTTGTTTAATCTCCACATTTTTGTGGCTTTTCCAATTTTCTCCCTTTAGTTGATTTCTAGTTTCATACTGTTGTAGTCAGAAGAGATGCTTGGTATTATTTCAATCTTCTTAAGTTTATTGAAACTTGTTTTGTGGCCTAATATGTGATATATTATGGAGAATGTCCAATGTGCATTTGAAAAGAATGTGTATTCTGCAGTTTTTGGATGGAATGTTCTGTATATATCTACTAAATCCATTGGTCTAATGTGTCATTTAAGATCACTGTTTCCTTATTGATCTTCTGTTTGGGTGATCTATCCATTGGTGTAAGTAGTGTGTTCAAGTCCCCTATTATTATTGTGTTGCTATTTCTCATTTTATGTCTTTTATTAACTGCTTTATATATGGAGGTTCTCCCATGTTGGTTGCAGATATATTTATGTGTTATATCCTCTTGTTGCATTGTTCCCTTTATCATCATGTAGTGCCTTTCTTTGTCTCCTGTTACAGTTTTTGTTTTAGTTTCTTTTTTCTGAGATAACTATTGCTACCCCAGCTTTGTTTCATTTGCCATTTGCATGGAGTATCTTTTTCCATCCCTTCACTTTCAGTTTGTGAGTGTCTTTAGGTCTGAAGTATGTCTGTTGTATGCAGCATATATATGGGTCTTGTTTTTTATCCAATTGGCCACCCTATGCTTTTTGAGTGGAGCATTTACTCCATTGACATTTATAGTAGCTCTTGGTAAGAATGTGTTTATTGCCATTTTGTTAATTTTTCCCGGGTGTTTTAGTAGTTCTAATCTGTTCCTTTCTTCTTCTCTTGCTCTGTTCTCTGTGGTTTGATGGCTTTCTTTTTTTTTTTATTATGTTGGGGTTCCTTTCTCTTATTTTTTTTGTATTTATTATTAGTTTCTGTTTTGTGATTACCATGTGGTTCATATAAAATAACCTATGTATGTAACAACCTATATTAAGTTGATAGTCTTTTAAGTTTGATCTGTTGCTAAGCTCTACTCCTTTACTCCTCTCCTTCCACATTTTATGTTTTTGATATCATATCTAACCTCTTTTTTGTTCCTGTATATCCATTGCCCTCTTATCGTGGAAATAGATAATTTTAGTATTTTTGTCTTTTGACCATATTAGCTTCATAGGTGGTTGATCTTTCTTGTATATTTGCCTTTACCAGTGATTTTACTGCTTTTTTGGATAATTTTCCTATTCCTACTTATGGTCTTTTGTTTTCCACTTAAGTTCCATTAGCATTTCTTGTAAATCTGGTTTCTTGGTGATAAACTCCCTTAATTTTTGATTGTCTGGGGAACACTTTATCTCTCCTTCCATCCTAATGATAACCTTGCTAGGGAGAGTAGTCTTGGCTGTAGGTGTTTTCCTTACAGCACTTTAAATATATCACTCTATTCCCTTCTAGCCTGCAAAGCTTCTGGTGAATAGTCAGCAGGCAACCTTATGTGGTTTCCTTTGTACATAACTTGTTGCCTTTCTCTTGTGGCTTTTAGGATTCTCTCGTTATGTTTAATTAGAGGACATTTTAAGTATAATGTGTCTTGGTGTGGGCCTCTTTGGGTTTATCTTGTTTGGTGCTCTCTGTACCTGGATGTCTGCTTCCTTCCTTAGGTTAGGAAAGTTTTCAGGTATTATTTCTTCAAATAGATTCTCTTCCCCTTTGTCTCCATATTCTTCTTCTGGGACACCTGTAGCACAGATGTAAGAGCACTTGGTCTTGTTCCAGAGGTCCCTTATAATGTGCTTATTATTTTTAATTCTTTTTTCTTTTATCTGTTCTGCTTGGGTGATTTCTTCTAGTCTTTCATCCAGCTGATCCATTCTTCTGTATTATTTACTCTGCTTTTGAGTCCCACAAGTGAATTTTTCATTTCCAGTGTTGCATTTTTAATTTATGATTTCTTCTTTTTCATATTTGCCAATTCTTGTTGAAGTTCTCACTAAATCCATCCATTGTTCTCCCAAGCTCAGTGAGCATCTGAACATCTTATTACTCTTTGCTTGAACTCTTTTTCACTTAGATTGTTTTTCTCTGTTTCATTTAGTTCTTTTTCTGAGGTTTTGTCCTGTTCCCTTACATGGAACATATTCCTTTGTCTCCTCATTTTGCCTATTTCTCTGTGCTTATATCTATGTATTAGGTATGTCAGCTACACCTCCCAATCTTGGAGAGATGGACTTATGTACAAGATTCCCTATGAGGCCCAGCAGTTTGCTTCCCTCTCATCACCAGTTCCAACTCTTTCTGGATGTCTCTGTGTGGGCTACATATGTCCTTCTGTTATAGCAGGGTTGCTCTTGCTACAGGTGCCCAGGGAGTGTAGGCTGTCCCCCTGGCATGCTGGTTGTAATGCTTAGCTGCATTTAGCTGTTATGGTCCTTTCAGTCACTTTATCAGGCATGGGAAGCTCCAGCATAGTTGGCTGCAAGGACTAATAGCACATTCCTGTTTCAGTTTTTCTAAGTGAGTAGGTCATCAGTATGGCTGGTTGCTAGGCTCAATACCTTACAATTGCTGCAGGCCTGCTGCCGGCAAGGCTGTTGTCAGCTGTCTCAGGGTTGTAGGTGAGTGGGCCTAGCACAGGTATTGGAGCGCCCAGTTTTTCAGGCCTTGGAAGATGGGGCCAATCCCCTATGTGGCTGTTTGAGAAGCACAAGTCTGCTGCAGCTGACAGTCCTCACCACCCACAGGGCCACACACCGTGTCAACAGAGTCCTGCCCTAAGTGTGTGTCCAGATTCACTCAAGTGGACTCAATTGCCCCACTGCAGAATCCCCACATGCTCCACAAATGCAGGCCTTCCCCTCATACACATCCTGCCCCACAGAGGCAGATCCACTCACCTGGTAGCATCTGTATCAGTCACCCCACCTATGTGGACCCACAAGTTGTCTAAGTTCTTGCTCTTTGCAGGCTGCCTGCCCTGGTTAAGCTGGACTAAATTGGTGGTCTGGTGGGGGTAGGGGGGGCAGACTCCTGCACTAACAGGCCAGAGGAAGAACTCCAATGGTATCTGCCAGTGTCTGTCTCAACACACCTGAAGTAGACCAGAATAATGGTTACCACCAATGTCTAAGTCCCTGCAGGGGTCTTGCCTCTCATTGAGATGCTCCCAGAGTCTATCAGGTGAGTCTCTTTTCACCAAAGGATAGTGTACCTTCCTTCTGCTGATTTTAGGTAGCTTTCTGAAGAGGGTGAATTGGTGCATGGGCTCTTTTTCTCCCCTTGTGTCTGATAGTGTTTCTGGGGATACTCCTCATTTTAGTTAATAGCCAACAAAAGTATTCCAGGTATTAGGACACTTGCCTCAGTTGTGCCGAGTACAAAAGCTGTTTATTGTGGTAATGCTCCCTTGCTCAGATCCACCACTCCTGTATGGAAGGCTTTGTACCTTAAGGTTGTGTCCAGCTAGCCACGAATAATCGTGGCTATAAGATGGCTTTTTTCCTCTCTAGAAAGGAATTTCTGCCTCTTCCACTGCCATCAGCACCATCCCTTGTTGTGGTGGTTCTTTTTATCCAGTTTTCAGTTCTTTCTTAGGGGTAGTTGTTCAAAGAGTAGTTGTAAATTCATTCTGTCCATGGGAGGAGGTGAGTTCAGAGTCTGCCCATGCCACCATCTTGACGCCATCTGCTGAAAAGTCTTATAGAAGATGTTCCTAAAGAACTACAAGCAAGATTCTTTATCCCCTGTGTTCTTTAAGTGAATGAAATTCATAGATATTCCCTCATGCTTTTAGTGAAATGTTTGATCTGTCTTATATGAAGACGTTCCTAAATGGCTGTAAGCAAGACAGATTAACCACAGTTTTCTTTCCTTGATTGAACGTTATAGACATTACGTCACAACTGGAGTGGTATGTTTTGTAAGGCTTATATGAGGATGTTCTTAAATAGCTACCTGAAAGCTTAGTTCACCACAGTGTTATTTCATTATAAGGACGTCATCACCATTCTTTAAACCATATAATAAAATCTTTGAAAACCTTTATCAGAAGATGTTCCTGAAAGTTAGGTACAGCACAATATTCTTTCTTTGTAAGAAGATGATCAGTGTTCTGTGAGGCCTTAGCTAAAATGCTTGAAAAGTCTTGTAAGAAGATGTTCCTAAACAGCTACAACCGAGATGGATTAACCACTGGCTTATTACCCTGAATGAACATTATAGATATTCTGTCACACTGGTTGTGATGTTTGTTGTCTTATATGAAGATTTTCCTAAACAATTACTTGCAAGCTGGGTTTAGAAAAGTGATCTTTCCTTGTGATAAAGTAATAGTCATTCTGCATAACATATACTGAAATGTCTGAAAATCTTATAAGAAGCTGTTCCTAGTGATCTACAGGCAAGATGGTTTAACTGCAGTGTTCTTCCAGTGAATGAATGTTATAGACACTCTGTCATACCTGTACTGATATGTTTGTTAAGCCTGATATGAACATGTTCCTGAATAGCTACCTGCAAGCTGGGTTCACCACAGTGTTCTTTCATTGTAAGAATGTGATACCATCCTGTGCAGCATATTCTAAATTGTTTGGAAACCCATAGAGGAAGATGTTTCTAAACAGCTGCAAACAAGTTGGTTTAACCACAGTGTGATTTCACAGAATGAACGTTATAGATATCTGTCCCACCTGTAATGAAATCTTTGATAATGTTCCTAAACAGCTATGTGCAAGCTAGGTTCAACACAGTGTTTCTTTCCTTGTAAGAAAGTGATAGCCATTGTGTTCAGAATATACTGAGATGTTTGAAACTCATATTAGAAGATGTTTCAGAAGAGCTAGAAGTAAGATGGTTTACTACAGTGTTCTTTCAGTGAAAGAATGTTATGGATATTCTGTCATGCAGGGAGTGACTTGTTTGTTAGCTCTTATATGTGAATGTTCCTTTACAGGTATCTGCAAGCTGGGTTCATAACAGTGTTCTTTGATTATAAGGGAGTTATAGGCAGTCTGTCAGGCCTAAGCTAAAATGTCTGAAATGTTTTATACAAAGATTTTCCCAGAAAGCTACAAGCAAGATGGCTTAACTACAGTGTTCTTCCAGTGAATGAACACTATAAATATTCTTCCACAGCTTTATTGATATGTTTGTTAGTATTATATCAAGATATTTCTAAACAGCTACCTGAAAGCTTGGTTCAGCACAGTGTTCTTTCCTTGTCAGGACTTGTTAGCCATTCTGTTTGGCATATAGTCAAAAGTTTGAAAAGTCATATATGAAGATGTTCCTAAAGAGCTCCAAGCAAAATGGCTTAACCAGAGTGTTATTTCATCATTGAATGTTAAGATAGTCTGTCCTGCCTGTAGTGAAATGTTCATTAAGAGTTATATGAAGATGTTTCTAAACAGCTGTCTTCAAGCCTGGTTCAGTACAGTGTTCTTTCATTGTAAGAAAGAGAGGCATTCTGTAAGGTATAAGCTGAAATGTTTGAAAAGTCTTATAAGAAAATATTCCTAAACAAATACAAGCAAGACAATTTAAACACAATGTTCTTTCAGTGAATGAACATTGTAAGTGTTCTGTCATGCCTGTAGTGACATGTTTTTTAACTTGCATTTGTATATTCCTAAAAAGTTATGTGCAGACTGGGCTCACAATAGCGTACTTTCCCTGTGAGACAGTGATAGCTGTTTGTATGGCATATACTGGAATGTTTACAAAGTCATAAAAAGATCATCCCAGAGTACTACAAGCAAGATGGTTTAACCACAGTCTTGGTTCAGTGTATGAATGTAATAAATATTCTTTCACACATGCAGTGAGTTGTTGATAAGTCTTATGTGAAGATGTTCCTAAACAGCTAAATTCAAGATGGCTTAAGCACAGTATTCTTTCAATGTATAAAAGTGATCAGCATTTTGTAAGGTCTAAGCTGAAATGTTTGAAATATCTTGTAAGATGTTCCTAAACAGCACAAGCAAGATGGTTTACCCACAGTGTTATTTCAGAGAATGAATGTTATAGATATTCCCTGATGCCTGTAGTGAAATGTTTGAGAGGTCTTGTAAGAAAACATCCATAAACAGCTACAAGCAAGATGGTTTAATTATGCTGTTATTTCAATGAATTAATTTTATAGAAACTGTGTTACCCCTGTAATGAAATGTTGAACAGTCTTATATGAAGATGATTCTAAATAGCTACGTTTAAAATGGATTCAGAATGGTGTTCTTTCATTGCAAGAAATTGATAGGGTTCTGCAAAGCATAACCGAAATCTTTCAGAATTCTTATAAGATTTTCCTAAGCAGTTACAAAATTTTTTAACTCCAGTGTTCTTTAAGTGAATGAAAGTTATAGATATTCCTTCACACCAATAGTGAACTGTTTAAGTGTTACATCATGATGTTACTAAACAGCTACAAGGTCATTTATTCACAGCATCCTTTAATTGTGAGAAAGTGACATTCATTCTGTAAGGGGTGTACTGAACTGTATGTAAGCCTTCTCTGATGACGTTCCTAAACACCTACAAGCAACATAGTTTCACCCAAGTGTTCTTTTGTTGTAAGAAAGTGATAGCCATTCTGTATGGCATCTACTGAAAAGTTTGAAAAGTCTTAATATAAGATGTTCCTAAAGATCTAAAAAAAGATATTTCAACCATATTATTGTTTCATTAAATGAACTTTAAATATATTCTGTCCTGCTTGTTGTGAAATGTTTGCTAACTCTTATGCGTAACCATTTGTAAACAGCTACCTTCAAGCTGCTTTCAGCACAATGCTCTTTCATTGTAAGAAATTGATAGCTGTTCTGTAAGGCCTAACCTGAAATGTTTGACATAATGTGTATAACATTCATTCAGAGAAAGAACACTGTGGTTAAACCATGTTGTTTGAAGCTATTTAGGAACATTTTCATGTAAGACATTTCAAACATTTCAGTATATGTCTTACATAATGACTGTAATTTTCTTACAGTGAAAGAACACTGTGGTGAACCATCTTGCTTGTAGATGTTTAGGAACATTTTAATACAAAACATTTCAAACATTTCCTTATATGCCCTAAAGACATCTGTCACTTTCTTACAGTGAAAGTACACTGTGTTAAACGATCTTGATTGTAGCTCTTTAGGAACACCATATGAGAATTATCAAACATTTCACTATTGGTGTGAGAGAATATCTATAATAATCTTTGACTGAAACAACACTGTGGCTAAACCAATGTGCTTGTAGCAGTTTAGGTACATTTTATTAGAAGATATTTCAAATATTTCAGCATATGCCTTATAGAATGACTTTCACTTTATTGCAAGGAAAACACTGTGCTGACCCAGAGTGCACATAGTTGTTTAGGAACATCTTCATGTGAGACTTATCAAACTTTTCACTATGGGCATGTCAGAATATGTATAACTTTCATTCACTGAAAGAGCATGGTGCTTAAAGCATTTTTCTTGCATCTGTTTAGTAAATCTTCATATAAGACATCAAAAAGTTCACTATTGCATGAGTGAATATCTATAACTTTCATTCACTGAAAGAATACTTTGGTTAAACCTTCTTGCTTACAGCTCTATAAGACATCTTCTTATAAGATTTTTGAATTATTTCAGATTATACCTTATAAAATGACTATGACTTCATTACAATGAAAGAACACTGTTCTGAACCCACCTGAAGCTAGCTACTTAGAAACACCTTCATATAAGACTTAATCAAAGAATTCACTACAGTTGTAACAGAATATCTATAACATACATTCACTGCAATAACACTGCTGTTAAACTGTCTTGATTGTAGCTATTTAGGAACATCTTTTAAGACCTTTCAAACATTTCAAGTTATGCTTTATGGAACACCTATCACACTCTTACAATAAATGATCACTGTGCTGAACCTAGCTTGATGGTAGTCATTTAGAAACAGCCTCATACAACATTTATCAAACTTTTCACTGCAGGCTGGAGAGAATGTCTATAAATTTACTTTCTAAAGGAACACTGTAGTTAAACAATCTTACTTGTAGCTGTAGAAACATCCTCCTATAAGATTTTCAAAGATTTCAGTATATGCTGTACAGAATGGCTATCATATTCTTACAAGGAAAGAGCATGTGCTGAACCAAGCTTGCAGGTGGCTGCTTAGGAACATCTTCATGTAAGACATAAGAAACATTTCACTACAAGTGTCACTGAGTTTCTGTAACATCATTCACTGACAGAACACTGTAGATAACCATCCAGTTTGTAGCTCTTTAGGAACAGCTTCATGTGAGGCTTATCAAACACATTTCACCACAGGCCTGAGGGAATATTTGTAACTATCATTCACTGAAAGAAGACGTGTTGAAACCATCTTGCTTGTTGCTGCTTAGGAACATCTTCCTGTAAGACCTTTCAAAAATATCAGGTTATGCCTTAGATAATGCCTATCACTTTTGTACAATGAAAGTACACTATGAAAATCCAGCTTGAAGGTAGTTGTTTAGAAAAATCTTCATGTAAGATTTTCAAATATTTCACCACAACCGTGATAGAATATCTATAATATTCAAGCACTGAAATAACACTGTAGTCCAACTCTCTATGTTGTAGCTCTTAAGGAACATTTTCATACAAGATTTTTCAATCATTTGTGTATATGCTGAACAGAATGGCCATTATTTTCTTATGAGCAAAGAACAGCTTGCTGAACCAGCTTGCACATAGCTGTTTAAGAACACTTTTATAGGGGATTTATCAAATATTTTACTACAGCTGTGAGGAAATATCTGCACCTTCCATTCACTGAAAGAACACTGTGGTTAGAGCATCTTACTTGTAGCTGTTTAGGAACATCTTCTTATAAGGCTTTTCAAGAGTTTTAGGTTAGGGCTTTGGGAAAACTGATCACTTTCTTACGTTAAAGAACAAGGTGCTGATCCCAGCTTGAATGTAGCTGTTTAGAAACGTCTTCACATAAGACTCATCATACATTTCACTGCAGGTAGGACAGAATATCTATAACATTCATTCACTGAAATAACACTGTGGTTAAACCATCTTGCTTGGAGCTCTTTAGGTACATTTTCTTACAAGACATTTTACACATTTCAGCATATGCCATTCATGATGCTATTACTTTCTTTATAGGAACTACATTCTGCTGAACCCAGTTTGCATGTAGACATTTAGGGACATCTTATAAAACTTATCAAATATTTCACTACAGATGTGACAGACTATTACATTCACTCACTGAAAGAACACTATGGTGAGACCATATTCCTTATACCTGTTTAGGAACATCTTATAAGACATTTCAAACTTTTCAGGTTAGGCCTTAAAGGCTATCACTTTCTTACAATGAAAGAACTCTGTGATGAACCCAGCTTGCTGGTATCTATTTAGGAACTTCTTCACATAAAACTTATCAAACATTTTACTACAAATGTGAGGGAATATCTATAACTTTCATTCACTGAAAGAACACTGTTTAAACATCTTGCTTGTAGCTCTTTAGGATCATCTTCTTATAAGACATTTCAAACATTTAAGTTTACGCCTTAGAGAACAGCTATCAATTTCTTACAATGAATGAACACTGTGCTGACCCAGGTTGAAGGTAAGTTGTCCAGAATCATCTTCTTATAAGGCTTATCAAACATTCCACTATAGGCAGATCAGAATACTTATAACATTCATTCACAGAAATAATATGTTGGTTACACCATCTTGCTTGTAGCCCTTTTAAGTACATTTTCTTACAAGACATTTCCAACATTCAGTAAATGCTGTACAGGACAGTTATCACTTTCTTACAGGGAAACACACTGTGCTGAATTCCGCTTTCAGGTAGTTGTTTAAGAATATCTTCGTTTAAGACTTATCAAAAATTTCATTACACGCATGACAGAATATAATATTCATTCACTGTAAGAACACTGTACTTCAACCATCTTGCATGTAGCTGCTTAGGAATGTCTTAATTTATGACTTATCAAAGATTTCACTACTGGCAGGAGAGAATATTTTAACTTTCATTCAGGGAAAGAAATCTGTTAAACCATCTTACTTGTAGCTGTTTAGAAACATCTTCATAGGGGCCGGCCCGGTGGTGCAGTGGTTAAATGCACACGTTCCACATCTCAGCAGCCTGGGGTTCACAGGTTTGGATCTCAATTGTGGACACGGCACCACTTGGAAAACCATGCTGTGGTAGGTGTCCCACACATAAGGTGGAGGAATATGGGCACAGATGTTAGCTTAGGGCCTGTCTTCCTCAGCAAAAAGAGGAGGGTTGGCAGTAGTTAGTTCACTGCTAATCTTCCTCAAAAAAAAAATCTTTATATAAGACTTAACAAACATTTCACTATTGGCAGGATAGAGTATCTATATCATTCATTCAGTGAAAGAAGACTGTGGTTAAACCATCTTTCTTGTAGGTATTTAGGAACATCTTCCTATAAGACCTATCAGACATTTCAGTACATGTGAAAAAATATCTATAACATTCATTCACTGAAAAGACACCTTGTTTAAACCATTTTCCTTGGTGCTTTTGGAACATCTTCATATGGGCTTTTCAAACATTTCAGTATATGCTAAACAGAATGGCTTCACTTTCTTTCAATGAATGAACACTCTGATGATACCATCTTGCTGGTAGCTATTTAGGCAATGTTCATATAAGACATAGTAAACTTCACTACAAGCATGAAGGAATATCTATAACTTTCATTCACTGAAATAACACTGTGCAGAACCATCTTGTTTGTAGTTCTTTAGGTACATTTTCTTACAAGAAATTTCAAGCTTTTGTTACATGGGGCATACAGAATGATCTTTCTTACAGGCAAATAAACTGCACTGAATGCCGGCTTGCAGGTAGCTGTTTAGGAACATCTTCTTATAAGACTTATCAAATATTTCACATCAAGCATAAGATAATACATAAGATAAGTAACATTCTTTCACTGAAAGAACACAGTAGTTAAACATTCTTACTTGTAACTGTTTTGAAACATCTTCACATAAAACATTTCACTACAGGAATGAGGGAATATCTATAACATTCAATCACTGCAAGAATATTGTGCCTAAATGATCTTACTTGTAGATGCTGAGGAATATATTCTTGAAAGACTTTTCAAATATTTCAGGTTAGGCCTTAGAGAATGCCTATCACTTTCTTAGAATGAAAGAACACTGTGCTGAATGAAGCTAAAAGGTAGCTCTTTAGAAATATCTTCATAGAACATAACATACTTTTTACTACTGGTGGGATAGATTATCTATAATATTCATTAACTGAAAAATCACAGAGGTTAACCATCTTGCTTGTAGCTGTTTAGGAGAACCTTCATAGAAGATGTTAGAAACATTTCAGATTAGGTCTTAAGGAAAGGCTATCAATTTCTTACATGGAATTAACACTGTGTTGAATCCAACTTGTAGATAGCTATTGAGGAAAATCCTCATATACAACTTATCAAGTATTTCTCCATAGGAATTACAGAATACCTAGAATGTTTATTCACTGAAAATATCCATTGGTTAAACGATCTTGCTAGTTAGCAGTTTAGGAAGATCCTTGCATAAGGTTTATCAAACATTTCACTACAGGTATGACAATATATATATAACATTTTTCACTGATGCAATACTGTGGTTAAAGCACGTTGCTTATAGATTCTTAGGAACATGTTATTATGAGACATTTCAAACATTTCTGGTTAGATCTTACAGAATGGCTATCATTTCTTACAATGAAAGAACACTGACTGACCCCAGCTTGAAGGTATCTGTTTAGAAACACCTTCGTGTAAGCCATCAAAAATTTCACCACAGGCAGGATAGAATGTCTATAACATTCATTAACTGAAATAACACTGTGGTTAAACCATCTTGATTGTGGCTCTTTAGGAACATCTTGGATGACTTTTCAAGTATTTCTGTATATGTTGTGGAGAATGGCTGTCACCTTCTTACAAGGAAAGAACGCTGCAGAACATATCGTGGTAGCTGTTTAGGAACATCTTCATATAAGATGATAAACATTTCACTACAGGTGTGACTGAATAACTGTAACACTCATTCACTGAAAGAACACTGGTTAAACCATCTTGCTTCTAGGTGTTTAAGAACATCTTCATATAAGAGCTAGCAACGATTTTACTACAGGTGTGATGGTTATCTATATCTTTCATTCACTGAGAGAACACTGTGGTTAAACCTTCTTGCTTGTAGCTGTTTAGGAACACCTTCTTATAAGACTTTTCAAACATTTCATGTTATGCCTTACAGAACACACTTTCTTACAATGAAATTACTCTGTGCTGAACCCAGCTCGAAGGTAAATATTTAGAAAAATCTTCATATATGACTTATCAGGGGAATGCTGAGACAATGGTGGCATAGCAGGACTCTGAATTCACCTCCTCCCATGAGCCAAATAAATTTACAGTTACCCTTGGCACAAGTACACTTGACGACTGGAAACTGGATAAAAAGAACCCCTACAACAAGGGACAGTGCTAACTAAGGTGAACGATCAAGAAATATCTTTCTGGGGAAGAAAACAACACATTCTGGCCATGGTGCTTCACAGTCAATTGCAATCTTAAGGTCCAAAGCTTTCCCTTGAGGAGAGGGTATCTGAGCACAGAGAGCTAAGCCACAATAAGTAGCTTTTGAACTCAGCACCACCGAGATGAAAGTCATAGTATCTGGCTTTGCTGTCTCTTAAAAACAATGATGAATACCCCTTGAAGAGCTATGGAACATAAGAGAAAGAAAATCCTGCTCCTAACAAGCCCATGAAAAATTTACTCATTTCATAAAGTAACACAAAATCACCAGAAAGAAAGATGCTCAGCTCTTTGGTGCAAAGAGACTCACATGATAGGCCCTGGGTGCATCTCAAGGAAGAAGGAGGCAGCTGGGACCACCTCCACAGGAACTGAGACATTGGCAGCAGCCATGATTGTGACCTATAATAGGCATACTAACACAGATACTGGCAGACATCATTGGAGTTACTGGCATGTTAGGAGTTTTCCCTGACCACTAGAGCACTGTTTTAATCCAGCTCACTCAGGGCAGGTAGCCCTCCCTAGGGGTGAGCCCCATGACCAGCAAGCCCTTGTGGGCCTGCATATGTGGGATGTGTGGTCTCACTGCAGTGGGGAGGATGGGTCTGCCTTCATGGGACAGAGAGTGCATGAGGGGTGGGCCTGGGGTGTCTGAGTGTGTGGGGACTCTGCAGCAGGGTAAGTGGGTCCACATCAGTGTGGTGGGTGTGCACTCAGGGCAGGACTGTGTGGATGGGTTGGATGGGCCCAAGGGTGGTGGGGCTTGTCAGCTGCAGCAAACTTGTGCTTTTCAAATAACCACATAGGGGATCTGCCCCACCTCCAATGCCTGAAACAATTGTTTGCTGCCACACCAGGGACCAGTGCCACCCAGCTACTCTCCTGAGAGAGCTGACAACAGCCTTGCAGGGTAGATGCCTACAGCAAGTGTGAGTCCCTAAGCCTAGCAACCAGCCATGCTGGATACCTCCTTATTTAACAGAAAAACTGCAGGAGGATTGTCATATTAGACTTTTCAGCCAACAATGCTGGTATCCCCTGCCCAATAAAGTGACTGAAGGGACCATAGAAGTCACATGCAGCTGAGCCTTACAACCAGCTAGCCATGGACAGAGTAGCCTTCCCATACACCTGCAGTAAGAGCCACCCTGCCACAACAGGACACACACAGCCCACACAGGGGACACATTTGGAACACTGGAATAGGTAATGACAGGGAAGCATGTTTCTTGGTTTCATAAGGAATCTCTTACATAAAGCCCATTCTCTAAGATTGGGAGACATAGCAGATATACCTAAAACATAGATATAAGCACAGAGAAATAGGCAAAATAAGGAGACAAAAGAATATCTTCCAAATATGGAACAGGGCAAATCCTCTGAAAAAGAACTAAATGAAACAGAGACAAATAACTTACTTGATAAAAAGTACAAACTAATCATGATAAGGATGCTCACTAATCTTGGAAGAGGAATAGATGAACATAGTGAAAAATTGAACAAAGTATTGGAAAATATAAGAAAGAACCAACTAGAACTAAAGAATAAAATAAAGGAAAGGAAAAATTCACTAGAGGATATCAATAGCAGAATAGATGATACAAAAGAACAGATCAGTGAGCTGGGTGAAAGACCAGAGGAAATCACCCAAGCTGAACAGAAAAAATAAAAAGAATGAGGACAGTCTAAGGGACATCTGGGACAACATCAAGTGCAATAACTTCTTTATTAGGTGTCTCAGAAGGAGAAGAAGAGAGACAAAGAGGTAGAGAAGCCATTCAAAGAAATAATTGCTGAACCCTCCTACCTAAGGAAGGAAACAGACATCCAGAGACAGGAAACACAGAGAGCACCAAACAAGAAGAACCCAAAGAGGACCACACCAAGACAAATGATAATCAAAATGACAAGAACTAAAGACAAAGAGAAAATCCTAAAAGCTGCAAGAGAAAGGCAATAAGTTACATAGAAAGGAAATCCCGTAAGTCTATCCACTGACTTCTCAGTAGAAACCTTACAGGCTAGAAGGGAGTGATGTGATTTATTTAAAGTGCTTAAAGGAAAAAGCCTACACAAGAATACTCTACCTGACAAGGTTATCATTCAGAATGGAGGGAGAGATAAACAGTTTTCCAGACAAGCCAAAACTAAACGAGTTTAATATCAATAAGCCAGTCTTACAAGAAATGCTAAAGGGACTTATTTAAGTGGAAAAGACAAAAACCACAGATAGGAATAAAAAATTTATCAACAAAACCAAACAAGAAAATCATTGTTAAAGGCATATATACAATACAGGTAGCAGATCAACCACCTATGAAGTGAACATGAAGGTCAAAAGACAAGATTGCTAAAATTATTTCCATGATAAGAGGATAACAGATACACATGCACAAAAAAGGGGTTAAATATGATAGCAAAAATATAGAATGTGGGAGAAAGGGAGTAAAAAGTAGAGCTTTTAGCAAGAGGTCAAACTTAAGAGACCATCAACATTATATAGATGGCTATATATACATATATTATTATATATGAACCTCATGGTAATCACAAACCAGAAACCTATAATAAATACACAAAAAATTTAGAGAAAGGAAGCCAACATAATACTAAATAAATCCATCAAACCATAAGGGAAGAGAGCAAGAGAAGAAGAGCGGAACAGAGAATAACTAAAACACCCAGAAAAAAAGTAACACAATGGCAATAAGTACATACTTATAAATAGGTACTTTAAATGTCAATAGACTAAATGCTACCATCAAAGACATAGGGTGGCTGATTGGATAAAAAACAAGACCTATATATATGCTGCACACAAGAGACACACTTCAGACCTAAAGACACTCATAAACTGAAAGTGAGGGATGGAAAAAGATACTCCATGCAAATTGCAATGAAAAGAAAGCTGGGGTAGCAATACTTATCTCAGACAAAAGAGACTTTAAAACAAAAACTGTAACAAGAGACAAAGAAGGGCACTATGTAATGATAAAGGGAACAATCCAACAAGAGGATACAACACAGGTAAATGTCTATGCATCCAACATAAGAGCACCTAAATATATAAAGTAATTATTAGCATAAATAAGGAGAAATAGACAACAACGAAATAATTTTAAAGGACTTTAATACTCCGCCTACATCAAAGGATAGATCATCCAAACAGAAAATCAATCATGAAACTTTGGCCTTAAATGAAACATTAAACCAGATGGACTTAGTAGGTATATATGAAACATTCTATCCAAAACCCACAGAACCCACATTCTTTTCAAATGGACATAGAACTTTCTCCAGTATAGATCACATCTTAGGCCATAAAATGTTTGAATAAATTTAAGAAGATTGAAATAATACCAAGCATCCTTTCTGACCACAATGGTATGAACCTAGAAATCAACTACAGGAAGAAAATTGGAAAAACCACAAAAATGTGGAGATTAACCAAAATGCTACTGAATAATGATATGATCAAAGGAGAAATAGAAAAATACCTGGAGACAAATAAAAATGAAAATACAACTTGCCAAAATTTATGGGATACAGCAAAAGTGGTTCTAAGAGGGAAGTTTATAGCAATGCAAGCCTACCTAAACAAACAAGAAAAATCTCAAAAAATCTAACAGTGCACATAACAGGACTGGAAAAAGAAGAACAAGTAAAGCCCAAAAGCAGTAGAAGGAAGTAAATAATAAAAATAAGAGCAGAAACAAATAAAATAAAGGCTAAAGAACAATAGAAAAGAATCAATGAAAATAAGAGCTGGTTCTTTGAAAAGGTAAACAAAATGGACAAATCCTTAGTCAGAATCATCATAAAAATAAGAGAGAATGCTCAAATAAATAAAATCAGACATGAAAGAGGAGAAAATTACAATGAAAACCTCAGAAATATAAAAGATTATGAGTATATGAAAAGCTATACACCAATAAATTGGATAAACTAGAAATAATAGATAACTTCTTAAAATCATACAACGTTTCAAAACTGAATCAAGCAGAAATGGAAAATTTGAATAGACCAACCACCTGTAAGGGATGGAAACTGTAATCAAAAACCTCCCAGAAAATGAAAGTCCAGGAATACATGGCTTCCCTGGTGAATTCTACCAAACATTAAAAGAAGACATAATACCTATCAATTTCCAGCTCTTTCAAAAAATAAGAGGACGAGAATCTTCTTAACTCATTCTACAAGGCCAACGTTACCTTACTACCAAAACCAGACAAGAACAACACAAAAAAAGAAAATTACAGGCCAATATCACTGATGAACATTGATGCAAAAATCCTCAACAAAATACTAGCAAATTGAATGTAACAATACATTAAAAAGGTCATACACAATGATCAAGTGGGATTTATTCCAGGAATGCAGAAATGGTTCAACATTTGCAAATCAATCAAAGTGAAACACCACATTAACAAAAGGAAGACAAAAATCACATGATCATCTCAATAGATGCAGAGGGAGCATTTAACAAGATACAGCATCCATTTATGATAAAAACTCAGAATAAAATAGGTATAGAAGGAAAGCAAGTCAACATAAAAAGGCCATAAATGGCAAACCCACGGCTAATATCATTCTCAATGGAGAAAAACTGAAAACTATCCATCTAAGAACAGGAACCAGATAAGGATGCCCACTTTCACCACTCTTATTTAATATAGCCTTGGCAGTCCTACGTGGAGCAATCAGTCAAGAAAAAGAAAGAAAAAGAATCCAAATTGGAAAAGAAGTGAAACTATGACTATTTGCAGATGACATCATTTTATATATAGAAAACTCTAAAGAATTCAACAAAAATTTCCAGAAATAGTAAATGAATACAGTCAATTTGCAGGATACAATATCAACATACAAAAATCAGTTGCATTTCTATACAGTGACAACAAAGTAGTAGAAAGAGAAATTAAGCATACAATATTATTTACAATTGCAACAGAAAGAATGCAATACGTAGGAATAAACTTGACCAAAAAGGTGAAAGACCAGTACACTGAAAATTGTAAAATTTTGTCAAAAGAAATAGAAAGCACAAAGACATGGAAAGATATTTCACACTCTTGAACTGGAAAAATTAACATAGTTAAAATGTCCGTACTTCCTAAAGCAATCTACAGATTCAATGCAATCCTTATCAAAGTTACAATGACATTTTTCACAGAAATAGAGCAAAGAGTCATAAAATTTAAATGGAACAACAAAAGGCCCTGAATAGCCAAGGGAATCCTAAGAAAAACAACAAAGCTTGATACATCACACTCCCTGATTTAAGAATACACTACAAAGCCTTAGTAATCAAAACTGCATGGCACTGTCACAAAAACAGACACACAGATCAATGGAACAGAATTGAAAGCCCAGAAATAAAACCGCTCATCTATGAACAGTGAATTTTTGACAACGGAGCAGAGAACACACCATGGAGAAAGGAAAGTTTCTTCAATAAATGGTGTTGGGAAAACTGGGCAGCCACATGAAAAGAATAAAACTAGACCATTATCTTACCCCATACACAAAAATTAACTCAAAGTGGATTAAAGACTTGACTGTAAGACTGGAATCATAAGACTTCTAGAAGAAAACATAAGCAGTATGCTCTTAGACTTTGGTCTTATCAGTAAATTTCAAGAACCATGTATGACAAGGCAAGGGAAACACTAGAAACAATAAACAAATGGGACCAAATAAAACTAAAAAGCTTCTCCACAGCAATGGAAACCATCAACAAAACAAAAACACAACCTAACAACTGGGAGAAGACATTTATAAACCATATATCTGATAAGGGGTTAATATCCAAAATATCCAATGAACTCATACATCTCAACAACAAAAAAACTAACATCCCAATTAAAAAATGGGAGAAAATCTGAAAAGACAGTTTTCCAAAGAAGATATCCAGATGGCCAACAGGAACATGAAAAGTTGTTCAACATTAGTAATTATTAGGGAAATGCAAATCAAAACTACAATGAAATATCACTTCATGTCCATCAGAATGGCTATAATTAACAAGAGAAGAAATGACAAGTCTTGGAGAAGATGTAGGTAAAGGGAAGTATCCTACATTGCTGATGGAAATGCAAGCTGGTGTAGTGACTATGGAAAACAGTATGGAGATTCCTCAAAAAATTAAGAATAGAAGTACCATATGATCCAGCTATTCCACTGCTGGATATTTATCCAAAGAATAGGAAAACATGAATGTGTAAAGATAGATGCACCCTATGTTCATTGCAGCATTATTCACAATATCCAAGACTTGGAAACACCCTAAGTGCCCATCAAGGGACGTATGGATATAGAAGATGTGGTATAGATACACAGTAGAATACTATGGAGCCATAAAAAATGATAAAATGTGGCCATTTGTGACAACATGGATGGACCTTTAAGGTATTATGCTAAGTGAAATAAGTCACAGGGAGAAAGTCCAACACCATATGACCTTGCTTATAAATAGAAGATAAAAACAACAATAGCAACATCAACCAAACACAGATACAGAGATTAGATTGTTGGTTATCAGAGGGGAAGGGTGGAGGGAGGAAGAGATCACTGGGCATGTGTGTATGCTGATGGATAGTAATTCATCTTTGAGTGGTGAACATGAAGTAATATACACAAAATCAAAATATACAGATGTACACCTGAAATTTAAATGTTATAAACTAATATAACCTCAGTTTTAAAAAGTACAGTAAAAGCAAAAGAAAAGTTATACCTTTTTGTAAGTCAGATACTGAAATGATAAAAATGTCTTATCAGAAGATGTTCCTAAACAGCTACAAGCAAGGTGGTTTGCCACAGTGTTCTTTCATTGTAAGAAAGTGGCAGCCACTCTGCAAGGCATATACTTAAATGTTTGAAATGTCTCATATGAAGACTTTCCTCAGCAGCTTCCAGCAAGATGTTTTCACAACAGTGTTCCTTCTTTGTAAGAAGGTGATAGTCGTTCAATAAGGCATAAATTGCTGTGTTTGAATTGTCTTATAAGAAGATGTTTCTAAACAGCTACAAGCATGATGGTTTAATCAAAGTACTATGTCAGTGAATGGATGTTATAGATATGGTCTCATGCCTATAGTGCAATGTTTGATAAGTCTTACAATGGAAATATTCCTAAACAGCTACAAGCAAGATGGTTTAACCTTGGCGTTCTTTCATTGTAAGAAACTGACAGGGGCTTTGTAAAGCATTTACTGAAATGTTTGAAATATCTTATATTATGATGTCCCTAAACACTTACAAGCAATATTGAGCCACCACACTGTTCCTTCATTGTAAGAAAGTGATATCCGTTCTGTAAGGCATATCCTGAAATATTTGAAATGTCTTATTAGAATATGTTCCTAAACAGTACCGGCAACATTGTTTAACCACAGTGTTCTCTTAGTGAATGAATGTTACATTCTCTCACATCTGTAGTGAAATGTTTGATGTCTTATATGAAGATGTTTTTCAGCAGTTACAAGTAAGATGGTTTCACCACAGTGTTCTAACATTCATGAAAGAAAGATCCATTCAGTAGATATATTCTGAAATTTAAAAAATGTCTTATAAGAAGATGTTCCCAAACGGCTAAAATAAACCTGGTTTAACCACAGTGTTTCTTCAATGTAAGAAAGTGTTAGGTGTTCTATAAGGCACATACAGAAATGTTTGAAATGTTTTATGAGATGTTCCTAAAACTACAAGTAGCATGGTTTAACCACCGTGTTCTAGCATTGAATGAATGTTATTGATATTCTATCATGCATGTAGTAAAATGTTTTAAAAGTCTTGTACAAAGATGTTCCTAAACACCTACAATGAAAATTGTTTAAACACATGTACTTTCGGTGAAAGAATGTTACAGATATTCTCTCAATCCTGTATTGAAATGTTTTGCAACTCTTATATGAAGATGTTCCTAAACAGCTCCAAGCAAGATGGTTTAACCATAGTGTTCTTTCAGTGAGAGTGTTATGACATTTTCTCACAAATGCACTGAAATATTTCATAATGCTTACACAAAGAGCTTCCTAAAAAGCTACAAGAAGATGTTTTTTAAACACAAGGCTCTTTATGTAAATGAGTGTTATATATATTCTCTAATACCTGTAATGAAAAGTTTGATAGGTCTTATAGGGAGCTGTTCCTAAACAGCTGCAAGCAAGATGGTTTAACCAAAGTTTTATCTTTCAGTGAAGGAATTTTACAGATATTCCACCCTGCCTATAGTGAAGTGTTTGATAAGTCCTATATGAAGATGTTCCTAAACAGCTATGTGCAAGATGGTTTAACCACAGTGTTCTTTCATTGTAAGAAATGGAAACCTGCTCTGTAAGGCGTTTACTCAGTGTTTTAAATGCCTTAAGTGAAGATATTCCTAAACAGCAACAATCAAGACAGATTCATCACAGTGTTCTTTCATTGTAAGAAAGTGACAGCCATTCTGTACCACATACACGGAAATATTTGAAATGTTTTATTAGAATATGTTCCTAAACAGCTCCCAGCAATGTTGTTTAATCACAGTATTTTTTGGGTGAATGAATGTTACACTCTCTCACATCTGTAGTGAAAAGTTTGATAAGTCATATAAAGATGTGTTTAAACGGCTACAAGCAAGATGGTTTCTCCACAGTGTTCTTTCATTTTGAGAAAGTGACAACCACTCTGTAAGGTCTACACTGAAATATTTGAAATGTCTTAAATAAAAATGTTACTAAGCAACTTAAAGCAAGATGTTTTCATGACAGTGATCTTTCATTGTACGAAAGTAACAGTCATTCTATAAGGCATGTAATGCAATGTTTGAGTTGTCTCTAAGAAAATGTTCCCAAATGACTACAAACAGGAAGTCTTAGCCACAGTGTTTTTTCAGTTAATGAATGTTATAGATATTCTCTCATGCATATGTTGAAATGTGTGATAAGTCTTATATGAAAATGTTCCTAAAGAGCTACAAGCAACAAGGTTTCACCAAAGTTTCCTTTCAATCTAAGAAAATGAAGGCTGTTCTGAAAGGCGTATACTGAAATTTTGAAGTATCTTATATGAACATGTTGGTAAACAGCTTCAAGCAAGATGATTCCACCACAGTGTTCTTTTATTGTAAGAAGCTGATAGCCTTTTTTCCAGACTACACTGACGTGTTTGAATTGTCTCATAAGAAGTTGCTCCTGAACAGCTACAAGGAGGATGGATTAATCACATTGTTCTTTCAGTGAATGAATATTACAGATATTCCCTCAGGCCTGTAAAGAAATGTTTGAAATTACTTATGTGAAGTTGTTCTTAAACAACTTTGAGCAACGTGGTTTCACCATAGTGTTCCTTCATTGTGAAAACATGATAGCCATTCCACAAAGCATATATTGAAGTTTTAAAAATGTGTTTTAAGAAGATATTTTTAAAACAAATGCAAGCAACATGGTTTAACCCGTGTTGTTTCAGTGAATGAATGTTATATTCTCTCACTGCTGTAGTGAAATGTTGATAATTCTCATATAAAGAAGTTTCTTTTTATTTATTTATTCAATTTTGGTTTATCTTTGTTTTTTACTGTGGTAACATTGGTCTATAACATTATATAAACTTCGGTTGTGCAACCCTATATTTGAATTTCTGTGTAGATTACATCATGCTCATAACCCAAAGACTGCCTACAATCCACCATGATACACGTGTGCCTAATCATCCCTTTCACCTTCCTCCCTCCCTTCACCCTCTGGTAACCATCAATGCAATCTCTGTCTCTATGTTACTTTGTTGTTGTTTTTATCTTCTATTAATGAGTGAGATCATATGGTATTTCACTTTCTCCCTCTGACTTATTTCACTTAGTATAATACCCTCAAGGCACATCCATGTTGTCACAAATCACCATATTTCACCCTTTTTTATGGCTGGGTAGTATTCCATTGTGTACGTAGACCACATCTTCTTTATCTATTCATCCCTTGATGGTCACTAAGTGTTTTTTCGAGTCTTGGCTATTGTGAATAATGCTGAAGTGAACATAGGGTGCATATATCTTTATTCATTCATGTTTTTATGTCCTTTGGATAAATACCCATCAGTGGAATAGCTGGATTGTACGGAAGTTCTATTCTTAAGTTTCTGAGGAATGTCCATACTGTTCTTCATAGTGACTGCACTGGTTTGTATTCCCACCAGTAGTGTATGAGAGTTCCATTTTCCCCACATCCTCTCCAAGACTTGTTAATTATAGCCATTCTGATGGGTGTGAGGTAGTATCTCACTGGAATTTTGATTTGCATTTCCCTCATAATTAGTGACACAGAAGTGGAATGTGTGAACTCAACCACTGTGCCACAGGGCTGGCCCCTGACCATTTTTTAATTGGGTTGTTAGTTTTTCGTTGTTGAGATGTAGGAGTTCTCTATATATTTTGGATATTAACCCTTTATCAGATATACGGTTTGCAAATATCTTCTCCCAATTGTTAGGTTGTCTTATTTTTGTTGATTTTCTTTTCTGTGCAGAAGCTTTTTAGCTTGATGTAGTCCCATGCATTTATTTTTTCTATTGTTTCCCTTGCCCAGTCAGATCTGGTACTTGAAAATATGCTGCTAAGACCAACATCTAATAGTGAACTGCTTAGGTTTTCTTCTAGAAGTTTTGTAGTTTCAGGTCTTATGTTCAAGTCTATAATCCATTTTGAGTTAATTTTTGCGTGTGGTGTAAGATAATGGTCTACTTCCATTCTTTTCCATGTTGCTGTCCAGTTTTCCCAACACCACTTATTGAAGAGACTTTCCTTTCTCCATTTTACATTCTTGGCTCCCTCGTTGAAAATTAGCTGTCCATAGATGTGTGGTTTTACTTGGGGCTTTCAATTCTGTTACATTGATCTGTGAGTCTGGTTTTGTGCCAGTACCATGCTGTTTTGATTACTGTAGGTTTGGAGTATATCTTGAAGTCAGAGAGTATGATACCTCCAGCTTTGTTCTTTTTTCTCAGGATTCCTTTGGCTATTTGGGGTCTTTTATTATTCCATATAAATTTTAAGATTCTTTGCTTTGTGAAAAATGTCATTGGAAGTTTGATAAGGATTGCAGTGAATCTGTAGATTGCTTTAGAAAGTCTGGACATTTTAACTATATAAATTATTCCAATCCAAGAACATGAAATATCTTTCTATGTCTTTGTGTCTTCTTCTATTTCTTTTAATAATGTTTTACAGGTTTCAGTGTAGGTCTTTCACCTTTTTGGTTAAGTTTATTCCTAGGTATTGTACTCTTTCTGTTGCAATTGTAAATGGGATTATATTCTTAATTTCTGTTTCTACTAATCAATTCTTAGTGTATAGAAAAGCAATTCATTTTTGTAGGTTGATTTTGTATCCTGTAACTTTACCATATTCATTTACTATTTCTAAAATCTTTTGTGGATCCTTTGGGGTTTTCTATATATAAAATCATGTCATCTGCAAAAAGTGGCGGTTTCACTTCTTACTTTCCAATTTTGATCCCATTTATTTTTTGTCTTGCCATTGATCTGGTAGGACTTCCAATACTGCGTTAAATAAGAGTGATGGAATAAGACACCCTTGTCTGGTTCCTGTTTTAGATGGATAGATTTCAGTTTTTCATCATTGAGATTATTAGCTGTGGGTTTGTCATATATGGCCTTTATGATGTTGAACTACTTTCTTTCTATACCCATTTTATTCAGAGTTTTTTAAAATCATAAATGTATGCTCTATCTTGTCAAGGGATTTCTCTACATCTGTTAAGATGACTATGTGATTTTTCTTCTTCATTTTGTTAATGTGGTGTATCACTCTGATTTACAGATGTTAAACCATCCCTGCATCACTGGAATTACTTCCAATTGTCATGGTGCATGATATTTTTCATATTTTTGTATTTGATTTGCTAGTATTTTGTTAAGGATTTTTGCATTGATGCTCATCAGTGATATTGGCCTGTAATTTTCTGTTTTGTGTCTTCCTTGTTTGGCTTTGGTTTCAAGGTAAGGTTGATTTTGTGGAATGAGTTAGGAAGCTTTGCCTCCTCTTCAATTTTTTGTAAGAGTTTGATCTGGATAGGCACCATTTCTTATCTGAATGTTTGCTGGCATTCACCATGGAAGCCATCTGGTCCTGGATTTTTATTTTGGGGTATGTTTTTCATTACTGTTTCAATTTCCTTACTTGTGACTGGTCTATTCAATTTCTCTATTTATTCTTGATTCAGTTTTGGAAGCTTTCATGATTCTAAGAATTTATTTTTTTCTAGCTTATTCGATTTGTTGATATACAGCTTTTCATAGTATTCTCTTATAATCTTTTGTATTTTTTAGGTCTGTTGCAATTTCTCTTCTTTCGTTTCTGATTTTACTTTCATTTCTGATTTATTTGCGCACTCTCTCTTATTTTCTTGGTAAGCCTAGCTAAAGTTTTATCAAATTTATTTATCTTTTGAAAGAATGGCTCCTGATTTCATTGATTTTTTCTATTTTTTTAGACTCTATTTCAATTATTTTTGCTCTTTTCATTATATCCTTCTTTCTACTGATTTCGGGCCCTGTTTGTTCCTCTTTTTCCAGTTCCATTGGGTGCACTGTTAGATTGTTTATTTGAGATTTTTCTTGTTTGTTGAGGTAGGCCTATATTGCTACAAACTTTACTCTTAGAATCACTTTTGCTATGTTCCATAAATTTTGGCATGTTGTATTTTCATTTTCCTTTGTCTCCAGGTATTTTTTTAATTTCTCCGTTGATTTATCCATTGACCCAATCGTTGTTTAGTAGCATTTTGTTTGATCTCCACATATTTGTGGTTTTTCCAATTTTCTTCTTATAGTTGACTTCTAGTTTCATACCATTGTAGTCAGAAAATATGCTTGGTTTATTTCAATGTTCTTAAATTTATAGAGACTTTTTTGTGGCCTCATATGCCATCTATCCTGGAGAATGTTCCATGTCCTCTTGAAAAAAATGTGTATTCTGAGGTTGTTGGATGCAATGTTTGGTATATATCTACTACGTCCAGCTGGTCTAATTTATTATTGAAGGCCAATATTTCCTTATTGATTTACTGTTTGGATGATCTATCCATTGGTGAAAGTGGAGTGTTAAAGTCTCCTATTATTATTGTGTTGCTGTCTATTTCTCCTTTTAGGTCTGTTAATAATCACTTTTATATTTAGGTCCTCCTATATTAGGTGCATAGATATTTACAAGTACTGTATCTTCTTGTTGGATTGTTCCCCTTATTATCATGTAGTGCCCTTCTTTGTATCTTGTTACAGTTTTTGTTTTAAAGTCTCTTTTGTCTGAGATAAGTATTGCTACCCCAGCTTTCTTTTCATTGCAATTTGCATGGAGTATCTTTTTCCATCCCTCACTTTCAGTTTGTGAGTGTCTTTAGGTCTGAAGTGTGTCTCTTGTGTGCAGCATATATATAGGTCTTGTTTTTTTATCCAATCAGCCACCCTATGTCTTTGATTGTAGCATTTAGCTCATTGACATTTATTGTATCTATTGATAAGAATGTACTTATTGCCATTTTGTTATTTTTATGGGTGTTTTAGTAGTTCTTCTCCGTCCCTTTCTTCTTCCCTTGTGGTTTGATGGCTTTGTTTAGTATTATGTTTGGGTTCCTTTCTCTTAATTTTTTCTATATTTGTTATAGGTTTCTGGTTTGTGATTGCCATGAGGTTCATAGATAATAACCTATGTATATATCAGTTTATATTAAGTTGATGATCTCTTTAGTTTGACATTTGCTAAAAGCTCTACTCTTTTACTCCACCCCTTTATCTAACCTCTTTTTGTATGTATGTGTATCCATTACCCTCTTGTCATGGAAATAGATAACTTTTGTACTGTTGTATTTTGACCTTCGTATTATCTTCATAGGTGGTTATCTGCTACATTTACCATATAGTTGCCTTTACTGGTGATTTTATTGTCTTCTTTTTTGATAATTTTCTTATTCTTATTTGTGTTCTTCTCTTTCTCACTTAAATAAGTCCCTTTTGCATTTCTTGTAAAGCTGGTTTCTTGGAGTTAAATTATTTGCTTTTGCTTGTTTGGGGAAGTCTTTATCTCTCCTTCTATTCTGAATGATAACCTTGCTAGGGAGAGTATTCTTGGCCGTAGGTGTTTTCCTTTCAGCATTTTAAATATACCGTGCTGCTCCTTTGTAGCCTGTAAGTTTTCTGCTGAGAAGCCAGCTGATAGAAGTATGGAGTTTCCTTTGTATGTAACTTGTTGTCTTTCTCTTGTGACTTTTAAAATTCTCTCTGTATCTTTAATAGTATACATTTTAATTATAATGTGTCTTGGTGTGGGCCTCTTTGGATTTATCTTGTTTTGTGCTGTCTGTGATTCCTGTACCTGGATGTCTGCTTCCTTCCTTAGGTTAGAAAAGTTTTCAGCCATTATTTCTTCAAATAGATTCTCTGCCCTTTTTTCTCTCTCTTCTCACTGGGACTCCTATAACACAGATATTACTGTTCTTGATGTTGTCCCAGTTGTCTCTTATACTGTCTTCATTCTTTTAAATTCTTTTTTCTTTTGTTTGTTCAGGCTGGGTTATTTCCTCTAGTCTTTCATCCAGCTTGCTAATCCATTCTTCATATCATATACTTTGCTATTGAGACCCTATAGAGAATTTTTCATTTCCAGTATTGTATTCTTAATTTCTGATTTGTTCTTTTTTGTATTTTCCACTTCTTTGTTGAAGTTCTCACTGAGTTCATCCATTCTTCTCCTGAGACCAATGAGCATCTTTATGACTATTTTTTTGAACTCTTTGTCAGGTAGATTGTTTATTTCTGTTCAATTTAGTTCTTTTTCTGGGGTTTTGTTCTGTTCCTTTACTTGGAACATATTCCTTTGTCTCCTCATTTTCCTCCTTCTCTGTGCTTATATCTATGTATTAGTTACATCAGCTACATCTCCCAGTTTGGAGACGTGGCCTTGTGTACAAGATTCCCTATGAGGTCCAGTAGTGTGCTTTCCTTTAATCACCAGTTCCCGATGTTCCAGGGTTTTTCCCTTTGTGGTTTACGTGTCCTTATTTTATGGCAGTGTTGCTCTTGCTGCAGGTACCCAAGGAGGCTAGGCTGTCCCCATAGCTTGCTGGTTGTTATGCTCAGCTGTGTGTGGCTGCTATCATCCTTTCAGCCACTTTATCAGGCATGGGGAGCCCCAGCATAGTTGGATGCAAGTTCTAATAGCACATTCCTGTTGCAGTTTTTCTGTTAAGTGAGTAGACCTCCAGCATTATTGGTTGCTAGACTCAGGGGATTACACTTGTTGTAGGCCTCTGGCCTAGGAGGCTGTTGTCAGCTCTCTCATTGTTACTGCTGAGTGGGCCCAGCCCCAGGCATGGGAGTACCTAATTGTTTCAAGATTGAGAAGTGGGGCAAGTCCCCTATGTGGTTTTTTGACAAGCACAAGTCTGCTGCAGCTGTCAGGCTCCACCCCCTTCAGGGCTACACGCTCCATGAACACCTTCTTGCCCCATGTATGTGACCTGAAAAACTGAATTGGACCCAGTCACCCACTGCAGAGGTGCCACACACTCCACCAATGCAGGCCCACCACTCATGTACACCCTACCCTACTGAGGCAGACCCACTTGCCCAGTTACATAGGTTTCAGGCACTCCACCTATATTGGCCCACAAGTTGCCCAAGGGCTTGCTGTTGGCTGGGGCCAGTCCCTAGGGTGGGCTGCCCACCCTGGCTGAGCTGGATTAAATTAGTACTCTAGTGGGTGTGGCATTCCCATGGTCTAACAGGCCAGGGAAGGTACTCCAATATTGTCTGACAGCATCTGTGTAAGCATGCCTGCACTAGGTCACAATAATGGCTGCCACCAATCTTAAGTCCCTGGAAAGGTCTTGCCTCTCATTGAGATGCACCTAGAGCATATCAGTTGAGTCTCTTTGTATCTTTTCACCAAAGGACTGTGTACCTTTCTTTCTCATGATTTTAGATTGCTTTCTGAAATGGATGAATTTATGTGTGGGCCCTTTAAGAGCGGGCTTTTTTTTACCCTTATATCCAATAACTTTTCTCAGGGTATTCCCTGTTGTAGTTAATAGCCAGAAAGGCAAGTATTATAAGACTTGTCTCGGTTGTACTGAGACCAAAAGTTGCTTATTTTGGTAATGCTCTCCCACTCAGATCCCTGACTCCTCCAGAGAAGCCTTCATAGTTTAAGGTTACTCCCAGCCTGCCATGAAGCATTGCAGCTCAAAGGTTGCTTTTTTTTCTCCAGAAGTGGATTTCTGTATCTTCCACCTCAATCAGAACTGTCCCTTATTGTCAGGATTCTTTTTAGCCAGTTTTCTGTTCTCTCTTAATAATAATTGTTCCAAGAGTAGTTGTAAATTTATTCTGTCCATGGGAGGAGGTGAATTCAGAGTCCTCCTATGTCACCATCTTGACGCTGTCCTCTATAAAGATGTTTCTAAGAAGCTACCAGAAATTGGTTTCATCACAGCATCCTTTCATTTACAAAAGTAATAGCTGTTCTGTAGTCATATACTGAAATATTTGAAATTTCTCTTAAGATGTTCCTAAACAGCTACAAGCAATATTGTTTAGCCACAATGATCTTTCAGTGAATGAATGTCACAGATATTCTCTCATAATTGTAGTGACATGTTTGATAAGTCATATGATTTTTTTCCTGAACAGCCATAAACAAGACTGTTTAACTGAGAAGTTATTTCATTGTAAAAAAAAATGATACCTGTATGTAAGGCATTTACTGATGGGTTCAAAATGTCTTATATTAAGATTTCCTTAAACAGTTACAAGCTATATTGTTTTGCCACAGTGTTGCTTTACTGTAAGAGAGTGATAGTTGTTCTGTAGGCATATATGGAATTGTTTGAACTGTCTTATGAGAAGATGTTCCCAAACAGCTACGAGAATAGTTTAACCACAGTGTTCTTTCAGTGAATGAATGTTATTGATATTCTCTCATGCCTGTAGTAAAATGTTTGATGTCTTGTATGAAGATTTTCCTAAAGACCTACAAGGAAGATGGTTTAAAATGTGTACTTTCAGTGAATGTATGCTGTAGATATTTTCTCAGTTCTGTAATGAAATGTTTTATGTCATATGAACATGTTCATAAACGGCTCCAAACAAGATCATTTAATCACAATATTCTTTCAGTGAATGAATGTTATAGATATTCCCTCATGTCTGTAGTGATTTCATATGAAAATGTTCCTAAACAGTCACAAGCAAGATGGTTTAACCAGAGTGTTCTTTCAGTGTAAGAAAGTGATAGCCATTCTGTAAGGCAATAATAACTGTTTGAAGTGTCTTTTATGAAGATGTTTCTAAACAACTACAAGCAAAATGGTTTCACACAGTGTTTTTTCAGTTTAAGAAAGTAATAGCCATTTTTTAAAGCATATACTGAAATGATTTAAATGTCTTATAGGAATATGTTCCTAAACAGCTACAAGCTATACAGTTTAACCAGAGTATTCTTTCAATGAATCAATGTAATAGATATTCTGTCCCACCTATAGTGAAATGTTTGACAGATCTTGTATGAAGATGTTCCTAACAGATAAAAGCAAGGTGGTTTAATTGTAGTGTTCTTTCATTGTAAGAAAGTGATAGCTGATGTGTAAGGAATGTACTGAAATGTCTTGTATGAAAATGTTCCTAAGCAACTTCAAGCAAGATATTTTCACGACTGTTCTTTCATTGTAAGAAAATGATAGTCATTCTATAAGGCATATACTGAAATATTCGAATTGCCTCACAATAAAGTGTTCCTTCCTACACAGCTACAAGCAGGATGGTTTCATCAAAGTGTTATTTTAGTGAATGAATGTTACAGATATTCATTCATGCATAGATTGAAATGTTTGATAAGTCTTATATGAAAACGTACGTAAACAGCTATGAGCATGATGGTTTCACCACAATGATCTTTCATTCTAAGAAAATGATAACCGTTCTGAAAGGCAGCTATTGAAATGTATGAAACTTCTTATATGAAGATGACCCTAAGCAGCCTCTAGCAAGATGTTTTCACTGCAGTGTTCTTTCATTCCTACAAAGTGATAGGCATTCTGTAAGGCTTATACTGAAATATTTGAATTGTCTCCTAAGAAGATGTTCCTAAACAGCCATGAGTAGGATGGTTTAACCACAGTGTTATTTCATTGAATAAATGTTATAGAAATTCTCTCATACCTTTAGTGAAATGTTGGTAAGTCTTATATGAAGATATTCTGAAATAGCTACAACAAAGACAGTTAAACAGCATGCTCTTTCAATGAATGAATGTTGTAAATATTCTGTGCTGCCTATGTGAAATGTTTCATACATCTTATATGAAGATTTTCTTACACATCTACTTAAGATTTGTCAGCCAGAGTGTACAATCAAGGTAAGAAAGTAACATCTATTCTGCAGGGAATATACTGAAATGTGTGAGCTATCTTCTATGAAGAACTTCTTGTACAGCTCCAAGCAAGATGGTTCACCAATGTGTTTTTTCATTGGAAGAAAATGATAACTATTTTGTAAGGCATATGCAGAAATGTTTGAAATGTCTTATAAGAAGATGTTTCTAAACAGCTACAATCAACATGATTTGACCAGTGTCATTTCAGTGAATGGATGTTAGATATTCTTTCATGCCTGTAGTCAATTATTTGTTGTGTTTTATTAAGATGTTCCTGAAGAGCAGCAAGCAAACTGGCTTAACCACAGTGTACTTACACTGTAAGAATGCGATAGTCTTTCTGTGAGGCTTATACTGAAAAGTCTGAAATGTTTTATAGGAAGATATTCCTAAACAGCTACAGGCAAGATGGTTTCACTATAGTGTTCTCTCAGTGAAAGAAGGTTATAGATCATCTGTTATGTCTCTAGTGAAATGTTTGCTAAGTCATATAAAGATGATCATAAATAGCTACCTGCTACCTTGGTTCAGAATAGTGTTCTTCCACAGTAAGAATTTGATAGCCATTCTGTACAGCATATACATTTGTTTGAAATGTCTTGTATGAACATGTTCATAAACAACTATAAGAAAGTTTCACTACAATGTTGTTTCAGTGAATGAATGTTGTAGATATTCTGGTGTCAGCACGGTGTTCTTTCATTGCAAGAGAATGATAGTCATTCTGTACAACATATACTGAAAAGCTTGAAAGACTTAAATGAAGATTTTCCTTAACAGGTACAAACCAGCCAGTATCACCACTGTGTTCTGTGAGTGAATGAATGTTACTGATATTCTGTCATGTCTGTAGGGAAATGTTTAAGTGTTATATGAAGACGTTCCTAAAGAGGTACAAGCAAGCTGGCTTCACAATAGTGTTCTTTCATTTAATGAATGTTATATGTAATTCTGTCATTCTTGTAGTGAAATGTTTAATAAGTTTTTAAATAAGTTTGTGAATAGGTACTGGCAAGCTAGGTTCAGAACAGTGTTCTTTCATTTTAAAGAAAAAGTGATAGCTTTTATGTATGGCACAGCCTGAAAAGTTTGAAATGACTTATTTGAAGATGTTCCTAAACAGCTGCAAATGAGATGGCTCACCACAGTGTTCTTTCACTGAATGAGTGTTATAGATATTCTGTCAGATCAGTAGGGAAATTTTTGATGTCTTATATGCAAATGTTCATAAAGAGCTACAAAAGCTTGTTTCATCATAGTGTTCTCTTTTTTTTTGAAATAAGGTAAATTTATTGCGTTTTAGTTTAACAAATAGTATTTTTTAAAATTATTATATTTGGGTTATAATGGTTTATAACATTGTGTAATTTTGGGTGTATATTATCGTTGATCAGTTTCTGTAGACTGCATCGTGTTCACCACCAAAGTCTTATTTTTATCCATCACCATACATATGTGGCCCTTTATCCCTTTCACCCTCCCCACAGTGCCTTTTGTCTCTGGTAACCGCTACTCTGTTCTCTTTATCCATATGTTTGTTTATCTTCCACAAATGAGAGAAATCATATGGTTTTTGCCTTCTCTGTCTGGCTTATTTTGCTTAATGTAATACCATCTAGGACCATACATGTTGTTGCAAATGAAATGATATTGGTTTTTTTATGGATGAGCAGTATTCCATTTTATATATGTACTCCATGTCCTCTTTATCCATTCACCAGTTGGTGGGCATATGGATTGCTTCCTTGTCTTGGATATTGTGAATAATGCTGCAATGAATATATAGGGATACACAAATCTCTTTGAGTTGTTGATTTAAAGTTGTTTGATAAGTACCCAGCAATGGGATATCTGGATTGTAGGGCATTCGTATTTTTAATTGTTTGAGAAATCTCTACACTCTTTTCCTTAGTGGCTGAGCCAGTTTGCATTGCCACCAGCAGTGTATGAGAGTTCCCTTTTCTCCACATCCTCTCTAACATTTGTTATGCTTTGTCTTGGTAATTTTAGCCATTCTGACTGGTGTAAGGCAGTATCTTATTGTAGTCTTGATTTGCATTTCCCTGATAATTAGTGATGTTGAACATCTTTTCATGTGCCTGTTGGCTATCTGTATATCTTCTTTGGAAAAATATCTGTTCATATCCTCTGCCCATTTTTTGATAGGATTGTTTGATCTTTCTGTTGTTGAGTTGAATGAGTTCTTTATATATTTTGGAAATTAGTACCATGTTGGATATATGATTTACAAATATTTCCTCCCTTTTGGTGGGCTGTCTTTTAATTTTGTTCATAATTTCCTTTGCCTTACAGAAGTATTTTAGTCTGATGTTGTTCCATTTGTTAGTTTTTCCTTTTGTTTCCCTTGTCTGAGTAGACATGAAATTCAAGAAAATGCTGCTAAGACTGATGTCAAAGAGTGTACAGCCTACATTTTCTTCCAGCAGTTGTACGGTTTCAGGTCTAACATTCAAGTCTTTAATCCACTTGGAGTTAATTTTTCAGTATGGTGCAAGACAGTGGTCTAATTTCATTCTTTTGCATGTGGCTGTCCAGTTTTACCAAGACCATTTATTGAAGAGACTTTGCTTTCTCCATTGTATGTTCTTGGCTCCTTTGTTGAATATTAGCTTTGTGTTGATATGTAGTTTTGCTTCTGGGCTTCCAATTCTGTTCCTTTGATCTCTGTGTCTGCTTGTGTGCCAGTACCATGTTGCTTTGATTACTATAGCATTGAGGTCGGCGATTGTGATGCCTCCATCTTTGACCTTTTTCTCAGGACTCCTTTGTCTATTCAGGGTCTTTTGTTTTTACATATAAATTTTAGGATCCTCTGTTCTGTTTC
The DNA here is from genome assembly GCF_041296235.1 of Equus asinus. Classification (NCBI taxonomy): domain Eukaryota; kingdom Metazoa; phylum Chordata; class Mammalia; order Perissodactyla; family Equidae; genus Equus; species Equus asinus. The sequence continues at coordinate 12,886,527 of NC_091815.1, read as the reverse complement.
CATGAAGAATGTCATTGCAGTTCTGATTAGGATTGCATTGAATCTGTAATTGCTTTAAGTAATATGGACATTTTAATTATGTTTACTCTTCCAATCCATAAGCATGGAATTTCTTTCCATTTCTTTAAGTCCTCTTTGATGTTTTTGAATAATGCCATATAGTTTTCAGTGTATAGATCTTTCATCTCTTTAGTTAAATTTATTCCTAGATACTTTTTCTTTTCGTTGTGATTGTAAATAGGATTTTATTCTTTACTTCTCTCTGCCAGTTAGTTGTTAGAGTATAGAAATGTAACTGATTTTTGAAAGTTGGTTTTGTACCCTGCAACTTTGCTGTAGTTATTGATTAGTTCTAATAGTTTTCTGAATGATTCTTTAGGGTTTTCTATATATAGAAACTTGTCATCCACAAACAATGAGAGTTTCACTTCTTCCTTTCCAATTTGGATACCTTTTATTTCTTTTTCTTTCCTAATTGCTCTGGCCAAAACCTCTAGTACTATCTCGAATAGAAGTGGGAAGAATGGGCATCTGTGTCTTGTTCCTCTTCTCAGAGGGATGGCTTTCAGTTTTTTCCCCATTGAGTATGATGTTGGCTGTAGGTTTGTCATATATGGCCTTTATTATGTTGAGGTGCTTTCCTTCTATGCGCATTTTCTTGAGAGTTTTTGTTGTAAATGGAAGTTGGGTCTTGTCAAATGCTATTTTGCATCTGTTGAGGTGATCATGTAATTTTTATTCCTTATTTTGTTAATATGATGTATCACACTGATTGATTTGAGGATGTTGAACCATCCCTGCATCCCTGATATAAGTCCCACCTGATCATGATGTATGGTCCTTTTAATGTATTGCTATATTCAGTTCATCAATATTTTGTTGAGGATTTTTGCCTCAACGTTAATGAGTGATATTGGCCTGTAATTTTCCTTATTTGTGTTGTCCTTTTCTGGTTTTGGTATCATGGTAATGTTGACCTCATAGAATGAGTTAGGGAGTGTTCTGTCTTCTTTAACTTTTTGGAAAAGCTTGCTATGGATAGGTATTAAACCTTACTTGATTGTCTAGTCAAATTCTCCAAAGAAGCCATCTGGCCTTGGCCTTTTGTTTTATGGGAGGACTTGTTTTCATGAGGAAGAATTGCCCTGAACTAACATTAGTGCCAATCTTCCTTTATTTTGCATGTGGTTCACCACGAGAGCATGGCTGCCAATGAGTGGTTTAGTGGTGTAGGTCTGCACCCTGGAACCAAAGCTGGGCCAAACTTAACCACTAGGCCATGGGGCTGGCCCTGGGAGGTTTTTTTTTTTTATTACTGTTTCAATCCCTTTCCTTGTGATTGGTCTATTCAGATTCTCTATTTCTTCTTGATTTTGTTCTGGGAGGTGGTATGAGTCTAAGAATTTATCCATTTCATCTAGGTTGTCCAATTTGCTGGCACACTAGTTTTTTCATAGCATACTCTTATAATTCCTTGTATTTCTGTGGTAGCCATTGTAACTTCTCCTTTTTCGTTTCTAATGTTATTTGACCCTTATTTATTTTTTCCTTAGTGAGTCTGACTAAAGTTTGTCTATTTTGTTTATCTTCTCAAAGAACCAACTCAGTTTCATTTATACTTTCTACTGTTTATTTATTTCACTTATTTCTGGTCTAATTTTTATTATTTATCTCCTGCTTTCTTGAGCTTTGTTTGTCCTTCTTCTCCTAGTTCTTCTAGATGTGGTTGAAGGTTACTTATTTGAGTTGTTTAAAATTTCTTGAGGTAGGCCTGTATTGCTATATATTTCCCTTTTAGAACTGCTCTTCCTTCATCCCATTAGAGTTGGTATGTTTTATTTTCATTTTCATTTGTCTATTGGTATTTTTTAATTTCTCTTTTGATTTCTTCATTGATCCAATGGTTAAATAGCATGTTGTTTAGTCTCCACTTACTTGTGACTGTCCCAGCCTTTTTCTTGTAGGTGATTTCAAGTTTCATAGCATTGTGGTTGGAAAAGATGCTTGATATGATTTCAGTCTTCTTAAATTTCTTGAGATTTGCTTTATTTTCCCACATATGGTCTATCCTTGACAATGTTCTATGTGCACTTGAGAAGAATGTGTATTCTGCTGTTTTGGGACAACTGTTAAAGCCACTGTGTTCTTTCAATGAATGAATGTTATAGATATTCTGTCACATTTGTAGTGAAGTGCTTGATAAGTCTTTTGTGAAGATGTCCCTAAACAGCTACCCATAAGCTAGGTCAAGCACAGTGCTCTTTCATTTTAATAAAGTGATAGCACTTCAGATAGCTTTATATGAAGGTGTTCCTCACCAGTTACAAGGAAACTGCTTTCATCCCTGTGTTCATTCAATGAGTGAATGTTTAGAGATTCTGTCATTCCTGCAAAGGAATGTTTAATAAGTCTTACATGAAGATGTTGAAATATTATAAAAGCCTTATATGAAGGTGTTCCTATTCAGCTAAAACCAAACTAGAATAAAAATAACTTTCTTTTATTAAATAAGTATAATATATATCCTGTCATGCTTATAGTGCAATGTTTCATAAGTCTTATATGAAGAGGTTTCAAACAGCCACCAGCAAGCTGGGTTTAGCACAGTGTCCTTTAACTGTAAGTAAGTGAGAGCCATTCTGTATGGCATATACTTAAATGTTAGAGAGGTCTTATATGAAGATGTTCCTAAATAGAATCCAACAAGATGTGCTCAGGACAGAATAATTTCATCATAAGATAGTGACAGCCATTTAGTATGGCATATACAGAAATGCTGAAAAGGACTTAAATGAAGATCTTCCTTAACAGTAAAACCAAGCCACTTTCACCATAGTGTTCTTTCATCGAATGGATGTAATAGATATTCTGTCATGCCCGTAGTTAAATGTTCAATAGGTCTTACATAAAAATACTCCTAATAATCTACCTGAAAGCTATGAAACACAACCTTCTTTCCTTGTAAGAAGGGTATGGCCATGCTGTATGCCATATACTGAAATGCTTGAAAAGCTTTATACGAAGATGTTCCTCAACAGTTACAAGAAAACTGCTTTCATCCCTGTGTTCATTCAATGAGTGAATGTTTAGAGATTCTGTCATTCCTGCAAAGGAATGTTTAATAAGTCTTACATGAAGATGTTTCTAAACAGCTACAAGGAAATTTTTTTAAATATAGTGTTATTACATTGAATAAACATTAAAGATATCCTGTCATGACTGTAGGCAAATGTCTGATAAGACTTGAGCAAAATATTAATAAACAATTACTTGCAAGCTGGGTTCATCACAGTATTCTTTTCTGGCTATGGAGATGATAGCCATTCTGTATGGCATAAAGTGATATGTTTGAAGAGCCTTTGATTTATATTCTTAAACAGCTAACAAGCAAGATGGTTTCTTCACAGTGTTCTTTCAGTGAATGAATGTTCTAGATATTGTCACATCTGTGGTGAAATATTTGATATATGATGTTCCTAAACAGCTACCTATAAACTGGATTCAGCATGTGTTCTTTCATTTTGTGAAAATGATAGTCGCTCTGTGTGGAATATACTTAAGTATTTGAAGTGTATTATGTGCAGACGTTCCTAAACAGTGAAAAGAAGATGGTTTTTGCATAATTTTCTTTCAGATAACAAATGTTATAGACATTGTCACATCTGTAGTCAAATGTTTGATATGATTTATGTGAAAATATCCCTAAACAGCTACCTGTTGGCTTGATTAAGCACAATGCTCTTTCATTGTAAGAAAGTGATAGCTGTTCCATGTGGCATATACTGAAATGTTTGAAATGTCATCTGTGAAGATGTTCCTTAAGAGCTACTTGCTGGGTGTTTTCAAGACAATGTTCTTTCAGTGAATGAATGTTGTAGATAGTCTATCACACCCGTAGTGAAATGCTGGATAAGTTTTATGAAGATGTCCCTAAGTAGCTACAAGCAAAATGGTTTCACAACAGTGTTCTTACAGACATTGAAGGTTATAGATATTCTGTCATGCCTGTAGTGAAATGTTTGATAAGACTTGCATGAACACTTACATGAAGATGTTTCTAAACAGCCACAAGCAAGCTTTTTCAACACAGTATTTCATTGAATGAATGTAATAATTATCACATTGTGGCTGCAGAGAAACGTTTGATAAGACACACACAAAATGTTCATAAATAGCATGTGCCAGCTGGTTGCATCACAATGTTGTTTAATTTAATGGAAGTGATCATCATTCTGTATAGCATATGATGTGTTTGAATAGCCTTATATAAAGATATTCCTAAAAACTTATGAGCAATCTGGTTTCACCAGAGTGTGTTCCTCAGTGAAGGAATCTTACAGAGATTCTGTCAGAGCAGTAGTGACATGTTTGGTGTTTTGTATGAAGAAACCCTAAATGGCTTCCTGCAAGATGAGTTCAACACAGTGTTATTTCATTTTAAGAAAATGATAGTCATTCTGTTTGGCATAAACTGAAATATTAGAAAAGCCTTATATCAAGAGGTTCCTAATTAGCTACCAGCAATCTGGCTTCACAATAGTGTTCTTTCATTGAATGGATGTAATAGATACTTTGTAGTGAAATGTATGATAAGTCTCTTATGAAAAGGTTCCTAAACAGCTGCCTGCAATCTGGCTTCAGCACATTATATCATTGTCTCAAAGTGATATTCATTCAGTATGTCTTATATGGAAACGCTTGAAATGGTGAACATGAAGAAGTTTCTAAATATGTACAAGCAAGATTGTTTCTCCACAGTTTTCTTTCAGTGACTGAATGTTATGTATAGTCTGTCACGACTATTGTAAAATGTTTGATGAGTCTTATGTAAAAACGTTCCTAGATAGCTATCTGTGAGCTCTATTTAGCACAGTGTTCTTTCATTGTAGGAAAATGATACCCATTCATTATGGCATATACTGAAATGTGAGAAATGTCTCAAATACACATGTTCCTAATAATAGCTTCAAGATGCTTTCACCACAGAGTTCTTTCAGTGAAACAATATTGCAGATATTCTGTGACACTTGTAGTGAAGTGTTAGTTAAAACTTACTTGCAAGCTGGATTCAGCACAGTGTTTCTTTCATTGTTTGAAACTCATATTCAATCAGAACAGCAAATATTGAAATGGTTGTAATGACTAATATGAAGATGATCCTTAATGGCTGCAAGTAAGATGGTTTCACCACAGTTTTCTCTCAGTGAACAAATGCTGTATATATTCTGTCCCACATGCAATGAAATGTTTGTTAAGTCTTATATGAACATGTTCCTAAACAGCTACCCGCAAACTGGGCTTAGAACAGTGTTCTCACATTGTTAGTAATTGATAGGTCATCTGTAGGGCATAGGCTGAAATGTTTGAAATGTCTTATGTGAATATGCCCCTAAACAGCTGTAAACACATTTGTTTCACCAGAGTTCCTTTAGTGTCTGAATCTTATGGATATTTTTCAAGTCTGTAGTGTAATTTTTTAAGTATTTTATGAAGTTCTTCCTAAACAGATACTAGGAAACAAGGGTTCAGCTCATCCTTCTTTCCTTGAGTGAATATTAAAATTATTCTGTCATGACCATAGCGCAATATTTGTTAAGACTTATAAAAAGATATTTCTAAAAAAACAACTTTCCAGCTGGGTTCTTAACATTGTTCTTTCATTTTATGGAAGTGATAACCATTCTGGATGGAATACACTGAAATGTTTGAAAAGACTTGTATGAAGATACTCCTAAATAGCTACAAGCAATCTGGTTACACCACAGTGTTCTTTCATTTAATAAACTTTATATATAGTCTCCTATAGCTGTAGTGAAATGTTTTATATCATATCTGAAAATGTTCCTACAGCTACCTGCAAGCTGGGATCAGCACACTGACTTTTCATTGTAATAAAGTGATAGTTACTTTGTATGGCATACACTGAAATGTCAGAAAAGACTTATATGAGTGTATTTCTAAAGAGATACGAGCAAGCTGGTTTCACAATAGTGATCTTTCATTGAATTAATGTAATAGATATTCTGTCGCACATGTTGTGAAATTTTCAATAAATCTTACATGAAAATGTTACTATAAGTCTACCTGAAAGCTGAGTTAAGTACAATGTTTTTTCATTTTAAGAAAGTATAGCTGTTCTCTATGGCTCATACTGAAATGCTAGAAAAGACTTACATGAAGATGTTCCTTAAAAGCTACAAGGAAGTTGCTTTCACCACAGCATTCTTTCAATGAGGGAATGTTATAGATATTCCATCATGCCCGTAGTGAAATGTTTGATAGGACTTATTTGAAGATTCCCCTAAACAGCTGCAAGCAAGGTGTTTTCACCACAGTGTTCATTCAGAAAATGAATGTTATACGTATTCTGTCATGCCTCAAGAGAACTATTTGATGTCTTATGTGAGAGTGTTCCTGAACAGCTACAAGCAAGCTTTTTCAACATAGTGTGGTTTCCTTGAATGAATGTTATGGATATCATGTTGCGGCTGTAGAGAAACGTTTGATAAGACATAAATGAAATGCTCATAAAGAGCCACTGGTTTCATCAGAACGTTCTTTCTGGATATGGAAGTGATAGCCATTCTGTAGGCATAATGAAGTGTTTGAAGAGCCTTATACGAAGACATTCCCAAGGCGCCAGAAGTAATCTGGCTTCACCACAGTGTTCTTTCAGTGAACGAGTGTTATAGCTAGTCTGTCATGCCTGTAGTGAAATGTTTAATAAGTCTTATATGAAGAGGTTTCAAACAGCCGCCAGCAAGCCGGGTTTAGCACAGTGTCCTTTAACTGTAAGTAAGTGAGAGCCATTCTGTATGGCATATACTTAAATGTTAGAGAGGTCTTATATGAAGATGTTCCTAAATAGAATCCAACAAGATGTGTTCAGGACAGAATAATTTCATCATAAGATAGTGACAGCCGTTTAGTATGGCATATACTGAAATGCTGAAAAGGACTGAAATGAAGATCTTCCTTAACAGTAAAACCAAGCCACTTTCACCATAGTGTTCTTTCATTGAATGGATGTAATAGATATTCTGTCATGCCTGTAGTTAAATGTTCAATAGGTCTTACATAAAAATACTCCTAATAATCTACCTGAAAGCTATGAAACACAACCTTCTTTCCTTGTAAGAAGGGTATGGCCATGCTGTATGCCATATACTGAAATGCTTGAAAAGCTTTATACGAAGATGTTCCTCAACAGTTACAAGAAAACTGCTTTCATCCCTGTGTTCGTTCAATGAGTGAATGTTTAGAGATTCTGTCATTCCTGCAAAGGAATGTTTAATAAGTCTTACATGAAGATGTTTCTAAACAGCTACAAGGAAATTTTTTTAAATATAGTGTTATTACATTGAATAAACATTAAAGATATCCTGTCATGACTGTAGGCAAATGTCTGATGAGACTTGAGCAAGATATTAATAAACAATTACTTGCAAGCTGGGTTCATCACAGTATTCTTTCCTGGCTATGGAGATGATAGCCATTCTGTATGGCATAAAGTGATATGTTTGAAGAGCCTTTGATTTATATTCTTAAACAGCTAACAAGCAAGATGGTTTCTTCACAGTGTTCTTTCAGTGAATGAATGTTCTAGATATTGTCACATCTGTGGTGAAATATTTGATATATGATGTTCCTAAACAGCTACCTATAAACTGGATTCAGCATGTGTTCTTTCATTTTGTGAAAATGATAGTCGCTCTGTGTGGAATATACTTAAGTATTTGAAGTGTATTATGTGCAGACGTTCCTAAACAGTGAAAAGAAGATGGTTTTTGCATAATTTTCTTTCAGATAACAAATGTTATAGACATTGTCACATCTGTAGTCAAATGTTTGATATGATTTATGTGAAAATATCCCTAAACAGCTACCTGTTGGCTTGATTAAGCACAATGCTCTTTCATTGTAAGAAAGTGATAGCTGTTCCATGTGGCATATACTGAAATGTTTGAAATGTCATCTGTGAAGATGTTCCTTAAGAGCTACTTGCTAGGTGTTTTCAAGACAATGTTCTTTCAGTGAATGAATGTTGTAGATAGTCTATCACACCCGTAGTGAAATGCTGGATAAGTTTTATGAAGATGTCCCTAAGTAGCTACAAGCAAAATGGTTTCACAACAGTGTTCTTACAGACATTGAAGGTTATAGATATTCTGTCATGCCTGTAGTGAAATGTTTGATAAGACTTGCATGAACACTTACATGAAGATGTTTCTAAACAGCCACAAGCAAGCTTTTTCAACACAGTATTTCATTGAATGAATGTAATAATTATCACATTGTGGCTGCAGAGAAACGTTTGATAAGACACACACAAAATGTTCATAAATAGCATGTGCCAGCTGGTTGCATCACAATGTTGTTTAATTTAATGGAAGTGATCATCATTCTGTATAGCATATGATGTGTTTGAATAGCCTTATATAAAGATATTCCTAAAAACTTATGAGCAATCTGGTTTCACCAGAGTGTGTTCCTCAGTGAAGGAATCTTACAGAGATTCTGTCAGAGCAGTAGTGACATGTTTGGTGTTTTGTATGAAGAAACCCTAAATGGCTTCCTGCAAGATGAGTTCAACACAGTGTTATTTCATTTTAAGAAAATGATAGTCATTCTGTTTGGCATAAACTGAAATATTAGAAAAGCCTTATATCAAGAGGTTCCTAATTAGCTACCAGCAATCTGGCTTCACAATAGTGTTCTTTCATTGAATGGATGTAATAGATACTTTGTAGTGAAATGTATGATAAGTCTCTTATGAAAAGGTTCCTAAACAGCTGCCTGCAATCTGGCTTCAGCACATTATATCATTGTCTCAAAGTGATATTCATTCAGTATGTCTTATATGGAAACGCTTGAAATGGTGAACATGAAGAAGTTTCTAAATATGTACAAGCAAGATTGTTTCTCCACAGTTTTCTTTCAGTGACTGAATGTTATGTATAGTCTGTCACGACTATTGTAAAATGTTTGATGAGTCTTATGTAAAAACGTTCCTAGATAGCTATCTGTGAGCTCTATTTAGCACAGTGTTCTTTCATTGTAGGAAAATGATACCCATTCATTATGGCATATACTGAAATGTGAGAAATGTCTTAAATACAAATGTTCCTAATAATAGCTTCAAGATGCTTTCACCACAGAGTTCTTTCAGTGAAACAATATTGCAGATATTCTGTGACACTTGTAGTGAAGTGTTAGTTAAAACTTACTTGCAAGCTGGATTCAGCACAGTGTTTCTTTCATTGTTTGAAACTCATATTCAATCAGAACAGCAAATATTGAAATGGTTATAATGACTAATATGAAGAGGATCCTTAATGGCTGCAAGTAAGATGGTTTCACCACAGTTTTCTCTCAGTGAGCAAATGCTGTATATATTCTGTCCCGCATGCAATGAAATGTTTGTTAAGTCTTATATGAACATGTTCCTAAACAGCTACCCGCAAACTGGGCTTAGAACAGTGTTCTCACACTGTTAGTAATTGATAGGTCATCTGTAGGGCATATGCTGAAATGTTTGAAATGTCTTATGTGAATATGCCCCTAAACAGCTGTAAACACATTTGTTTCACCAGAGTTCCTTTAGTGTCTGAATCTTATGGATATTTTTCAAGTCTGTAGTGTAATTTTTTAAGTATTTTATGAAGTTCTTCCTAAACAGATACTAGGAAACAAGGGTTCAGCTCATCCTTCTTTCCTTGAGTGAATATTAAAATCATTCTGTCATGACCATAGCGCAATATTTGTTAAGACTTATAAAAAGATATTTCTAAAAGACAACTTTCCAGCTGGGTTCTTAACATTGTTCTTTCATTTTATGGAAGTGATAACCATTCTGGATGGAATACACTGAAATGTTTGAAAAGACTTGTATGAAGATACTCCTAAATAGCTACAAGCAATCTGGTTACACCACAGTGTTCTTTCATTTAATAAACTTTATATATAGTCTCCTATAGCTGTAGTGAAATGTTTTATATCATATATGAAAATGTTCCTACAGCTACCTGCAAGCTGGGATCAGCACACTGACTTTTCATTGTAATAAAGTGATAGTTACTTTGTATGGCATACACTGAAATGTCAGAAAAGACTTATATGAGTCTATTTCTAAAGAGATACAAGCAAGCTGGTTTCACAATAGTGATCTTTCATTGAATTAATGTAATAGATATTCTGTCGCACATGTTGTGAAATGTTCAATAAATCTTACATGAAAATGTTACTATAAGTCTACCTGAAAGCTGAGTTAAGTACAATGTTTTTTCATTTTAAGAAAGTATAGCTGTTCTCTATGGCTCATACTGAAATGCTAGAAAAGACTTACATGAAGATGTTCCTTAAAAGCTACAAGGAAGTTGCTTTCACCACAGCATTCTTTCAATGAGTGAATGTTATAGATATTCCATCATGCCCGTAGTGAAATGTTTGATAGGACTTATTTGAAGATTCCCCTAAACAGCTGCAAGCAAGGTGTTTTCACCACAGTGTTCATTCAGAAAATGAATGTTATACGTATTCTGTCATGCCTCAAGAGAACTATTTGATGTCTTATGTGAGAGTGTTCCTGAACAGCTACAAGCAAGCTTTTTCAACATAGTGTGGTTTCCTTGAATGAATGTTATGGATATCATGTTGCGGCTGTAGAGAAACGTTTGATAAGACATAAATGAAATGCTCATAAAGAGCCACTGGTTTCATCAGAACGTTCTTTCTGGATATGGAAGTGATAGCCATTCTGTAGGCATAATGAAGTGTTTGAAGAGCCTTATACGAAGACATTCCCAAGGCGCCAGAAGTAATCTGGCTTCACCACAGTGTTCTTTCAGTGAACGAGTGTTATAGCTAGTCTGTCATGCCTGTAGTGAAATGTTTAATAAGTCTTATATGAAGAGGTTTCAAACAGCCGCCAGCAAGCCGGGTTTAGCACAGTGTCCTTTAACTGTAAGTAAGTGAGAGCCATTCTGTATGGCATATACTTAAATGTTAGAGAGGTCTTATATGAAGATGTTCCTAAATAGAATCCAACAAGATGTGTTCAGGACAGAATAATTTCATCATAAGATAGTGACAGCCGTTTAGTATGGCATATACTGAAATGCTGAAAAGGACTGAAATGAAGATCTTCCTTAACAGTAAAACCAAGCCACTTTCACCATAGTGTTCTTTCATTGAATGGATGTAATAGATATTCTGTCATGCCTGTAGTTAAATGTTCAATAGGTCTTACATAAAAATACTCCTAATAATCTACCTGAAAGCTATGAAACACAACCTTCTTTCCTTGTAAGAAGGGTATGGCCATGCTGTATGCCATATACTGAAATGCTTGAAAAGCTTTATACGAAGATGTTCCTCAACAGTTACAAGAAAACTGCTTTCATCCCTGTGTTCGTTCAATGAGTGAATGTTTAGAGATTCTGTCATTCCTGCAAAGGAATGTTTAATAAGTCTTACATGAAGATGTTTCTAAACAGCTACAAGGAAATTTTTTTAAATATAGTGTTATTACATTGAATAAACATTAAAGACATCCTGTCATGACTGTAGGCAAATGTCTGATGAGACTTGAGCAAGATATTAATAAACAATTACTTGCAAGCTGGGTTCATCACAGTATTCTTTCCTGGCTATGGAGATGATAGCCATTCTGTATGGCATAAAGTGATATGTTTGAAGAGCCTTTGATTTATATTCTTAAACAGCTAACAAGCAAGATGGTTTCTTCACAGTGTTCTTTCAGTGAATGAATGTTCTAGATATTGTCACATCTGTGGTGAAATATTTGATATATGATGTTCCTAAACAGCTACCTATAAACTGGATTCAGCATGTGTTCTTTCATTTTGTGAAAATGATAGTCGCTCTGTGTGGAATATACTTAAGTATTTGAAGTGTATTATGTGCAGACGTTCCTAAACAGTGAAAAGAAGATGGTTTTTGCATAATTTTCTTTCAGATAACAAATGTTATAGACATTGTCACATCTGTAGTCAAATGTTTGATATGATTTATGTGAAAATATCCCTAAACAGCTACCTGTTGGCTTGATTAAGCACAATGCTCTTTCATTGTAAGAAAGTGATAGCTGTTCCATGTGGCATATACTGAAATGTTTGAAATGTCATCTGTGAAGATGTTCCTTAAGAGCTACTTGCTAGGTGTTTTCAAGACAATGTTCTTTCAGTGAATGAATGTTGTAGATAGTCTATCACACCCGTAGTGAAATGCTGGATAAGTTTTATGAAGATGTCCCTAAGTAGCTACAAGCAAAATGGTTTCACAACAGTGTTCTTACAGACATTGAAGGTTATAGATATTCTGTCATGCCTGTAGTGAAATGTTTGATAAGACTTGCATGAACACTTACATGAAGATGTTTCTAAACAGCCACAAGCAAGCTTTTTCAACACAGTATTTCATTGAATGAATGTAATAATTATCACATTGTGGCTGCAGAGAAACGTTTGATAAGACACACACAAAATGTTCATAAATAGCATGTGCCAGCTGGTTGCATCACAATGTTGTTTAATTTAATGGAAGTGATCATCATTCTGTATAGCATATGATGTGTTTGAATAGCCTTATATAAAGATATTCCTAAAAACTTATGAGCAATCTGGTTTCACCAGAGTGTGTTCCTCAGTGAAGGAATCTTACAGAGATTCTGTCAGAGCAGTAGTGACATGTTTGGTGTTTTGTATGAAGAAACCCTAAATGGCTTCCTGCAAGATGAGTTCAACACAGTGTTATTTCATTTTAAGAAAATGATAGTCATTCTGTTTGGCATAAACTGAAATATTAGAAAAGCCTTATATCAAGAGGTTCCTAATTAGCTACCAGCAATCTGGCTTCACAATAGTGTTCTTTCATTGAATGGATGTAATAGATACTTTGTAGTGAAATGTATGATAAGTCTCTTATGAAAAGGTTCCTAAACAGCTGCCTGCAATCTGGCTTCAGCACATTATATCATTGTCTCAAAGTGATATTCATTCAGTATGTCTTATATGGAAACGCTTGAAATGGTGAACATGAAGAAGTTTCTAAATATGTACAAGCAAGATTGTTTCTCCACAGTTTTCTTTCAGTGACTGAATGTTATGTATAGTCTGTCACGACTATTGTAAAATGTTTGATGAGTCTTATGTAAAAACGTTCCTAGATAGCTATCTGTGAGCTCTATTTAGCACAGTGTTCTTTCATTGTAGGAAAATGATACCCATTCATTATGGCATATACTGAAATGTGAGAAATGTCTTAAATACAAATGTTCCTAATAATAGCTTCAAGATGCTTTCACCACAGAGTTCTTTCAGTGAAACAATATTGCAGATATTCTGTGACACTTGTAGTGAAGTGTTAGTTAAAACTTACTTGCAAGCTGGATTCAGCACAGTGTTTCTTTCATTGTTTGAAACTCATATTCAATCAGAACAGCAAATATTGAAATGGTTATAATGACTAATATGAAGAGGATCCTTAATGGCTGCAAGTAAGATGGTTTCACCACAGTTTTCTCTCAGTGAGCAAATGCTGTATATATTCTGTCCCGCATGCAATGAAATGTTTGTTAAGTCTTATATGAACATGTTCCTAAACAGCTACCCGCAAACTGGGCTTAGAACAGTGTTCTCACACTGTTAGTAATTGATAGGTCATCTGTAGGGCATATGCTGAAATGTTTGAAATGTCTTATGTGAATATGCCCCTAAACAGCTGTAAGCACATTTGTTTCACCAGAGTTCCTTTAGTGTCTGAATCTTATGGATATTTTTCAAGTCTGTAGTGTAATTTTTTAAGTATTTTATGAAGTTCTTCCTAAACAGATACTAGGAAACAAGGGTTCAGCTCATCCTTCTTTCCTTGAGTGAATATTAAAATCATTCTGTCATGACCATAGCGCAATATTTGTTAAGACTTATAAAAAGATATTTCTAAAAGACAACTTTCCAGCTGGGTTCTTAACATTGTTCTTTCATTTTATGGAAGTGATAACCATTCTGGATGGAATACACTGAAATGTTTGAAAAGACTTGTATGAAGATACTCCTAAATAGCTACAAGCAATCTGGTTACACCACAGTGTTCTTTCATTTAATAAACTTTATATATAGTCTCCTATAGCTGTAGTGAAATGTTTTATATCATATATGAAAATGTTCCTACAGCTACCTGCAAGCTGGGATCAGCACACTGACTTTTCATTGTAATAAAGTGATAGTTACTTTGTATGGCATACACTGAAATGTCAGAAAAGACTTATATGAGTCTATTTCTAAAGAGATACAAGCAAGCTGGTTTCACAATAGTGATCTTTCATTGAATTAATGTAATAGATATTCTGTCGCACATGTTGTGAAATGTTCAATAAATCTTACATGAAAATGTTACTATAAGTCTACCTGAAAGCTGAGTTAAGTACAATGTTTTTTCATTTTAAGAAAGTATAGCTGTTCTCTATGGCTCATACTGAAATGCTAGAAAAGACTTACATGAAGATGTTCCTTAAAAGCTACAAGGAAGTTGCTTTCACCACAGCATTCTTTCAATGAGTGAATGTTATAGATATTCCATCATGCCCGTAGTGAAATGTTTGATAGGACTTATTTGAAGATTCCCCTAAACAGCTGCAAGCAAGGTGTTTTCACCACAGTGTTCATTCAGAAAATGAATGTTATACGTATTCTGTCATGCCTCAAGAGAACTATTTGATGTCTTATGTGAGAGTGTTCCTGAACAGCTACAAGCAAGCTTTTTCAACATAGTGTGGTTTCCTTGAATGAATGTTATGGATATCATGTTGCGGCTGTAGAGAAACGTTTGATAAGACATAAATGAAATGCTCATAAAGAGCCACTGGTTTCATCAGAACGTTCTTTCTGGATATGGAAGTGATAGCCATTCTGTAGGCATAATGAAGTGTTTGAAGAGCCTTATACGAAGACATTCCCAAGGCGCCAGAAGTAATCTGGCTTCACCACAGTGTTCTTTCAGTGAACGAGTGTTATAGCTAGTCTGTCATGCCTGTAGTGAAATGTTTAATAAGTCTTATATGAAGAGGTTTCAAACAGCCGCCAGCAAGCCGGGTTTAGCACAGTGTCCTTTAACTGTAAGTAAGTGAGAGCCATTCTGTATGGCATATACTTAAATGTTAGAGAGGTCTTATATGAAGATGTTCCTAAATAGAATCCAACAAGATGTGTTCAGGACAGAATAATTTCATCATAAGATAGTGACAGCCGTTTAGTATGGCATATACTGAAATGCTGAAAAGGACTGAAATGAAGATCTTCCTTAACAGTAAAACCAAGCCACTTTCACCATAGTGTTCTTTCATTGAATGGATGTAATAGATATTCTGTCATGCCTGTAGTTAAATGTTCAATAGGTCTTACATAAAAATACTCCTAATAATCTACCTGAAAGCTATGAAACACAACCTTCTTTCCTTGTAAGAAGGGTATGGCCATGCTGTATGCCATATACTGAAATGCTTGAAAAGCTTTATACGAAGATGTTCCTCAACAGTTACAAGAAAACTGCTTTCATCCCTGTGTTCGTTCAATGAGTGAATGTTTAGAGATTCTGTCATTCCTGCAAAGGAATGTTTAATAAGTCTTACATGAAGATGTTTCTAAACAGCTACAAGGAAATTTTTTTAAATATAGTGTTATTACATTGAATAAACATTAAAGACATCCTGTCATGACTGTAGGCAAATGTCTGATGAGACTTGAGCAAGATATTAATAAACAATTACTTGCAAGCTGGGTTCATCACAGTATTCTTTCCTGGCTATGGAGATGATAGCCATTCTGTATGGCATAAAGTGATATGTTTGAAGAGCCTTTGATTTATATTCTTAAACAGCTAACAAGCAAGATGGTTTCTTCACAGTGTTCTTTCAGTGAATGAATGTTCTAGATATTGTCACATCTGTGGTGAAATATTTGATATATGATGTTCCTAAACAGCTACCTATAAACTGGATTCAGCATGTGTTCTTTCATTTTGTGAAAATGATAGTCGCTCTGTGTGGAATATACTTAAGTATTTGAAGTGTATTATGTGCAGACGTTCCTAAACAGTGAAAAGAAGATGGTTTTTGCATAATTTTCTTTCAGATAACAAATGTTATAGACATTGTCACATCTGTAGTCAAATGTTTGATATGATTTATGTGAAAATATCCCTAAACAGCTACCTGTTGGCTTGATTAAGCACAATGCTCTTTCATTGTAAGAAAGTGATAGCTGTTCCATGTGGCATATACTGAAATGTTTGAAATGTCATCTGTGAAGATGTTCCTTAAGAGCTACTTGCTAGGTGTTTTCAAGACAATGTTCTTTCAGTGAATGAATGTTGTAGATAGTCTATCACACCCGTAGTGAAATGCTGGATAAGTTTTATGAAGATGTCCCTAAGTAGCTACAAGCAAAATGGTTTCACAACAGTGTTCTTACAGACATTGAAGGTTATAGATATTCTGTCATGCCTGTAGTGAAATGTTTGATAAGACTTGCATGAACACTTACATGAAGATGTTTCTAAACAGCCACAAGCAAGCTTTTTCAACACAGTATTTCATTGAATGAATGTAATAATTATCACATTGTGGCTGCAGAGAAACGTTTGATAAGACACACACAAAATGTTCATAAATAGCATGTGCCAGCTGGTTGCATCACAATGTTGTTTAATTTAATGGAAGTGATCATCATTCTGTATAGCATATGATGTGTTTGAATAGCCTTATATAAAGATATTCCTAAAAACTTATGAGCAATCTGGTTTCACCAGAGTGTGTTCCTCAGTGAAGGAATCTTACAGAGATTCTGTCAGAGCAGTAGTGACATGTTTGGTGTTTTGTATGAAGAAACCCTAAATGGCTTCCTGCAAGATGAGTTCAACACAGTGTTATTTCATTTTAAGAAAATGATAGTCATTCTGTTTGGCATAAACTGAAATATTAGAAAAGCCTTATATCAAGAGGTTCCTAATTAGCTACCAGCAATCTGGCTTCACAATAGTGTTCTTTCATTGAATGGATGTAATAGATACTTTGTAGTGAAATGTATGATAAGTCTCTTATGAAAAGGTTCCTAAACAGCTGCCTGCAATCTGGCTTCAGCACATTATATCATTGTCTCAAAGTGATATTCATTCAGTATGTCTTATATGGAAACGCTTGAAATGGTGAACATGAAGAAGTTTCTAAATATGTACAAGCAAGATTGTTTCTCCACAGTTTTCTTTCAGTGACTGAATGTTATGTATAGTCTGTCACGACTATTGTAAAATGTTTGATGAGTCTTATGTAAAAACGTTCCTAGATAGCTATCTGTGAGCTCTATTTAGCACAGTGTTCTTTCATTGTAGGAAAATGATACCCATTCATTATGGCATATACTGAAATGTGAGAAATGTCTCAAATACAAATGTTCCTAATAATAGCTTCAAGATGCTTTCACCACAGAGTTCTTTCAGTGAAACAATATTGCAGATATTCTGTGACACTTGTAGTGAAGTGTTAGTTAAAACTTACTTGCAAGCTGGATTCAGCACAGTGTTTCTTTCATTGTTTGAAACTCATATTCAATCAGAACAGCAAATATTGAAATGGTTATAATGACTAATATGAAGAGGATCCTTAATGGCTGCAAGTAAGATGGTTTCACCACAGTTTTCTCTCAGTGAGCAAATGCTGTATATATTCTGTCCCGCATGCAATGAAATGTTTGTTAAGTCTTATATGAACATGTTCCTAAACAGCTACCCGCAAACTGGGCTTAGAACAGTGTTCTCACACTGTTAGTAATTGATAGGTCATCTGTAGGGCATATGCTGAAATGTTTGAAATGTCTTATGTGAATATGCCCCTAAACAGCTGTAAGCACATTTGTTTCACCAGAGTTCCTTTAGTGTCTGAATCTTATGGATATTTTTCAAGTCTGTAGTGTAATTTTTTAAGTATTTTATGAAGTTCTTCCTAAACAGATACTAGGAAACAAGGGTTCAGCTCATCCTTCTTTCCTTGAGTGAATATTAAAATCATTCTGTCATGACCATAGCGCAATATTTGTTAAGACTTATAAAAAGATATTTCTAAAAGACAACTTTCCAGCTGGGTTCTTAACATTGTTCTTTCATTTTATGGAAGTGATAACCATTCTGGATGGAATACACTGAAATGTTTGAAAAGACTTGTATGAAGATACTCCTAAATAGCTACAAGCAATCTGGTTACACCACAGTGTTCTTTCATTTAATAAACTTTATATATAGTCTCCTATAGCTGTAGTGAAATGTTTTATATCATATATGAAAATGTTCCTACAGCTACCTGCAAGCTGGGATCAGCACACTGACTTTTCATTGTAATAAAGTGATAGTTACTTTGTATGGCATACACTGAAATGTCAGAAAAGACTTATATGAGTCTATTTCTAAAGAGATACAAGCAAGCTGGTTTCACAATAGTGATCTTTCATTGAATTAATGTAATAGATATTCTGTCGCACATGTTGTGAAATGTTCAATAAATCTTACATGAAAATGTTACTATAAGTCTACCTGAAAGCTGAGTTAAGTACAATGTTTTTTCATTTTAAGAAAGTATAGCTGTTCTCTATGGCTCATACTGAAATGCTAGAAAAGACTTACATGAAGATGTTCCTTAAAAGCTACAAGGAAGTTGCTTTCACCACAGCATTCTTTCAATGAGTGAATGTTATAGATATTCCATCATGCCCGTAGTGAAATGTTTGATAGGACTTATTTGAAGATTCCCCTAAACAGCTGCAAGCAAGGTGTTTTCACCACAGTGTTCATTCAGAAAATGAATGTTATACGTGTTCTGTCATGCCTCAAGAGAACTATTTGATGTCTTATGTGAGAGTGTTCCTGAACAGCTACAAGCAAGCTTTTTCAACATAGTGTGGTTTCCTTGAATGAATGTTATGGATATCATGTTGCGGCTGTAGAGAAACGTTTGATAAGACATAAATGAAATGCTCATAAAGAGCCACTGGTTTCATCAGAACGTTCTTTCTGGATATGGAAGTGATAGCCATTCTGTAGGCATAATGAAGTGTTTGAAGAGCCTTATACGAAGACATTCCCAAGGCGCCAGAAGTAATCTGGCTTCACCACAGTGTTCTTTCAGTGAACGAGTGTTATAGCTAGTCTGTCATGCCTGTAGTGAAATGTTTAATAAGTCTTATATGAAGAGGTTTCAAACAGCCGCCAGCAAGCCGGGTTTAGCACAGTGTCCTTTAACTGTAAGTAAGTGAGAGCCATTCTGTATGGCATATACTTAAATGTTAGAGAGGTCTTATATGAAGATGTTCCTAAATAGAATCCAACAAGATGTGTTCAGGACAGAATAATTTCATCATAAGATAGTGACAGCCGTTTAGTATGGCATATACTGAAATGCTGAAAAGGACTGAAATGAAGATCTTCCTTAACAGTAAAACCAAGCCACTTTCACCATAGTGTTCTTTCATTGAATGGATGTAATAGATATTCTGTCATGCCTGTAGTTAAATGTTCAATAGGTCTTACATAAAAATACTCCTAATAATCTACCTGAAAGCTATTAAACACAACCTTCTTTCCTTGTAAGAAGGGTATGGCCATGCTGTATGCCATATACTGAAATGCTTGAAAAGCTTTATACGAAGATGTTCCTCAACAGTTACAAGAAAACTGCTTTCATCCCTGTGTTCGTTCAATGAGTGAATGTTTAGAGATTCTGTCATTCCTGCAAAGGAATGTTTAATAAGTCTTACATGAAGATGTTTCTAAACAGCTACAAGGAAATTTTTTTAAATATAGTGTTATTACATTGAATAAACATTAAAGACATCCTGTCATGACTGTAGGCAAATGTCTGATGAGACTTGAGCAAGATATTAATAAACAATTACTTGCAAGCTGGGTTCATCACAGTATTCTTTCCTGGCTATGGAGATGATAGCCATTCTGTATGGCATAAAGTGATATGTTTGAAGAGCCTTTGATTTATATTCTTAAACAGCTAACAAGCAAGATGGTTTCTTCACAGTGTTCTTTCAGTGAATGAATGTTCTAGATATTGTCACATCTGTGGTGAAATATTTGATATATGATGTTCCTAAACAGCTACCTATAAACTGGATTCAGCATGTGTTCTTTCATTTTGTGAAAATGATAGTCGCTCTGTGTGGAATATACTTAAGTATTTGAAGTGTATTATGTGCAGACGTTCCTAAACAGTGAAAAGAAGATGGTTTTTGCATAATTTTCTTTCAGATAACAAATGTTATAGACATTGTCACATCTGTAGTCAAATGTTTGATATGATTTATGTGAAAATATCCCTAAACAGCTACCTGTTGGCTTGATTAAGCACAATGCTCTTTCATTGTAAGAAAGTGATAGCTGTTCCATGTGGCATATACTGAAATGTTTGAAATGTCATCTGTGAAGATGTTCCTTAAGAGCTACTTGCTGGGTGTTTTCAAGACAATGTTCTTTCAGTGAATGGATGTTGTAGATAGTCTATCACACCCGTAGTGAAATGCTGGATAAGTTTTATGAAGATGTCCCTAAGTAGCTACAAGCAAAATGGTTTCACAACAGTGTTCTTACAGACATTGAAGGTTATAGATATTCTGTCATGCCTGTAGTGAAATGTTTGATAAGACTTGCATGAACACTTACATGAAGATGTTTCTAAACAGCCACAAGCAAGCTTTTTCAACACAGTATTTCATTGAATGAATGTAATAATTATCACATTGTGGCTGCAGAGAAACGTTTGATAAGACACACACAAAATGTTCATAAATAGCATGTGCCAGCTGGTTGCATCACAATGTTGTTTAATTTAATGGAAGTGATCATCATTCTGTATAGCATATGATGTGTTTGAATAGCCTTATATAAAGATATTCCTAAAAACTTATGAGCAATCTGGTTTCACCAGAGTGTGTTCCTCAGTGAAGGAATCTTACAGAGATTCTGTCAGAGCAGTAGTGACATGTTTGGTGTTTTGTATGAAGAAACCCTAAATGGCTTCCTGCAAGATGAGTTCAACACAGTGTTATTTCATTTTAAGAAAATGATAGTCATTCTGTTTGGCATAAACTGAAATATTAGAAAAGCCTTATATCAAGAGGTTCCTAATTAGCTACCAGCAATCTGGCTTCACAATAGTGTTCTTTCATTGAATGGATGTAATAGATACTTTGTAGTGAAATGTATGATAAGTCTCTTATGAAAAGGTTCCTAAACAGCTGCCTGCAATCTGGCTTCAGCACATTATATCATTGTCTCAAAGTGATATTCATTCAGTATGTCTTATATGGAAACGCTTGAAATGGTGAACATGAAGAAGTTTCTAAATATGTACAAGCAAGATTGTTTCTCCACAGTTTTCTTTCAGTGACTGAATGTTATGTATAGTCTGTCACGACTATTGTAAAATGTTTGATGAGTCTTATGTAAAAACGTTCCTAGATAGCTATCTGTGAGCTCTATTTAGCACAGTGTTCTTTCATTGTAGGAAAATGATACCCATTCATTATGGCATATACTGAAATGTGAGAAATGTCTCAAATACAAATGTTCCTAATAATAGCTTCAAGATGCTTTCACCACAGAGTTCTTTCAGTGAAACAATATTGCAGATATTCTGTGACACTTGTAGTGAAGTGTTAGTTAAAACTTACTTGCAAGCTGGATTCAGCACAGTGTTTCTTTCATTGTTTGAAACTCATATTCAATCAGAACAGCAAATATTGAAATGGTTATAATGACTAATATGAAGAGGATCCTTAATGGCTGCAAGTAAGATGGTTTCACCACAGTTTTCTCTCAGTGAGCAAATGCTGTATATATTCTGTCCCGCATGCAATGAAATGTTTGTTAAGTCTTATATGAACATGTTCCTAAACAGCTACCCGCAAACTGGGCTTAGAACAGTGTTCTCACACTGTTAGTAATTGATAGGTCATCTGTAGGGCATATGCTGAAATGTTTGAAATGTCTTATGTGAATATGCCCCTAAACAGCTGTAAGCACATTTGTTTCACCAGAGTTCCTTTAGTGTCTGAATCTTATGGATATTTTTCAAGTCTGTAGTGTAATTTTTTAAGTATTTTATGAAGTTCTTCCTAAACAGATACTAGGAAACAAGGGTTCAGCTCATCCTTCTTTCCTTGAGTGAATATTAAAATCATTCTGTCATGACCATAGCGCAATATTTGTTAAGACTTATAAAAAGATATTTCTAAAAGACAACTTTCCAGCTGGGTTCTTAACATTGTTCTTTCATTTTATGGAAGTGATAACCATTCTGGATGGAATACACTGAAATGTTTGAAAAGACTTGTATGAAGATACTCCTAAATAGCTACAAGCAATCTGGTTACACCACAGTGTTCTTTCATTTAATAAACTTTATATATAGTCTCCTATAGCTGTAGTGAAATGTTTTATATCATATATGAAAATGTTCCTACAGCTACCTGCAAGCTGGGATCAGCACACTGACTTTTCATTGTAATAAAGTGATAGTTACTTTGTATGGCATACACTGAAATGTCAGAAAAGACTTATATGAGTCTATTTCTAAAGAGATACAAGCAAGCTGGTTTCACAATAGTGATCTTTCATTGAATTAATGTAATAGATATTCTGTCGCACATGTTGTGAAATGTTCAATAAATCTTACATGAAAATGTTACTATAAGTCTACCTGAAAGCTGAGTTAAGTACAATGTTTTTTCATTTTAAGAAAGTATAGCTGTTCTCTATGGCTCATACTGAAATGCTAGAAAAGACTTACATGAAGATGTTCCTTAAAAGCTACAAGGAAGTTGCTTTCACCACAGCATTCTTTCAATGAGTGAATGTTATAGATATTCCATCATGCCCGTAGTGAAATGTTTGATAGGACTTATTTGAAGATTCCCCTAAACAGCTGCAAGCAAGGTGTTTTCACCACAGTGTTCATTCAGAAAATGAATGTTATACGTGTTCTGTCATGCCTCAAGAGAACTATTTGATGTCTTATGTGAGAGTGTTCCTGAACAGCTACAAGCAAGCTTTTTCAACATAGTGTGGTTTCCTTGAATGAATGTTATGGATATCATGTTGCGGCTGTAGAGAAACGTTTGATAAGACATAAATGAAATGCTCATAAAGAGCCACTGGTTTCATCAGAACGTTCTTTCTGGATATGGAAGTGATAGCCATTCTGTAGGCATAATGAAGTGTTTGAAGAGCCTTATACGAAGACATTCCCAAGGCGCCAGAAGTAATCTGGCTTCACCACAGTGTTCTTTCAGTGAACGAGTGTTATAGCTAGTCTGTCATGCCTGTAGTGAAATGTTTAATAAGTCTTATATGAAGAGGTTTCAAACAGCCGCCAGCAAGCCGGGTTTAGCACAGTGTCCTTTAACTGTAAGTAAGTGAGAGCCATTCTGTATGGCATATACTTAAATGTTAGAGAGGTCTTATATGAAGATGTTCCTAAATAGAATCCAACAAGATGTGTTCAGGACAGAATAATTTCATCATAAGATAGTGACAGCCGTTTAGTATGGCATATACTGAAATGCTGAAAAGGACTGAAATGAAGATCTTCCTTAACAGTAAAACCAAGCCACTTTCACCATAGTGTTCTTTCATTGAATGGATGTAATAGATATTCTGTCATGCCTGTAGTTAAATGTTCAATAGGTCTTACATAAAAATACTCCTAATAATCTACCTGAAAGCTATGAAACACAACCTTCTTTCCTTGTAAGAAGGGTATGGCCATGCTGTATGCCATATACTGAAATGCTTGAAAAGCTTTATACGAAGATGTTCCTCAACAGTTACAAGAAAACTGCTTTCATCCCTGTGTTCGTTCAATGAGTGAATGTTTAGAGATTCTGTCATTCCTGCAAAGGAATGTTTAATAAGTCTTACATGAAGATGTTTCTAAACAGCTACAAGGAAATTTTTTTAAATATAGTGTTATTACATTGAATAAACATTAAAGACATCCTGTCATGACTGTAGGCAAATGTCTGATGAGACTTGAGCAAGATATTAATAAACAATTACTTGCAAGCTGGGTTCATCACAGTATTCTTTCCTGGCTATGGAGATGATAGCCATTCTGTATGGCATAAAGTGATATGTTTGAAGAGCCTTTGATTTATATTCTTAAACAGCTAACAAGCAAGATGGTTTCTTCACAGTGTTCTTTCAGTGAATGAATGTTCTAGATATTGTCACATCTGTGGTGAAATATTTGATATATGATGTTCCTAAACAGCTACCTATAAACTGGATTCAGCATGTGTTCTTTCATTTTGTGAAAATGATAGTCGCTCTGTGTGGAATATACTTAAGTATTTGAAGTGTATTATGTGCAGACGTTCCTAAACAGTGAAAAGAAGATGGTTTTTGCATAATTTTCTTTCAGATAACAAATGTTATAGACATTGTCACATCTGTAGTCAAATGTTTGATATGATTTATGTGAAAATATCCCTAAACAGCTACCTGTTGGCTTGATTAAGCACAATGCTCTTTCATTGTAAGAAAGTGATAGCTGTTCCATGTGGCATATACTGAAATGTTTGAAATGTCATCTGTGAAGATGTTCCTTAAGAGCTACTTGCTGGGTGTTTTCAAGACAATGTTCTTTCAGTGAATGAATGTTGTAGATAGTCTATCACACCCGTAGTGAAATGCTGGATAAGTTTTATGAAGATGTCCCTAAGTAGCTACAAGCAAAATGGTTTCACAACAGTGTTCTTACAGACATTGAAGGTTATAGATATTCTGTCATGCCTGTAGTGAAATGTTTGATAAGACTTGCATGAACACTTACATGAAGATGTTTCTAAACAGCCACAAGCAAGCTTTTTCAACACAGTATTTCATTGAATGAATGTAATAATTATCACATTGTGGCTGCAGAGAAACGTTTGATAAGACACACACAAAATGTTCATAAATAGCATGTGCCAGCTGGTTGCATCACAATGTTGTTTAATTTAATGGAAGTGATCATCATTCTGTATAGCATATGATGTGTTTGAATAGCCTTATATAAAGATATTCCTAAAAACTTATGAGCAATCTGGTTTCACCAGAGTGTGTTCCTCAGTGAAGGAATCTTACAGAGATTCTGTCAGAGCAGTAGTGA
The DNA here is from genome assembly GCF_041296235.1 of Equus asinus. Classification (NCBI taxonomy): domain Eukaryota; kingdom Metazoa; phylum Chordata; class Mammalia; order Perissodactyla; family Equidae; genus Equus; species Equus asinus. The sequence continues at coordinate 12,861,308 of NC_091815.1, read as the reverse complement.
CATGTTTGGTGTTTTGTATGAAGAAACCCTAAATGGCTTCCTGCAAGATGAGTTCAACACAGTGTTATTTCATTTTAAGAAAATGATAGTCATTCTGTTTGGCATAAACTGAAATATTAGAAAAGCCTTATATCAAGAGGTTCCTAATTAGCTACCAGCAATCTGGCTTCACAATAGTGTTCTTTCATTGAATGGATGTAATAGATACTTTGTAGTGAAATGTATGATAAGTCTCTTATGAAAAGGTTCCTAAACAGCTGCCTGCAATCTGGCTTCAGCACATTATATCATTGTCTCAAAGTGATATTCATTCAGTATGTCTTATATGGAAACGCTTGAAATGGTGAACATGAAGAAGTTTCTAAATATGTACAAGCAAGATTGTTTCTCCACAGTTTTCTTTCAGTGACTGAATGTTATGTATAGTCTGTCACGACTATTGTAAAATGTTTGATGAGTCTTATGTAAAAACGTTCCTAGATAGCTATCTGTGAGCTCTATTTAGCACAGTGTTCTTTCATTGTAGGAAAATGATACCCATTCATTATGGCATATACTGAAATGTGAGAAATGTCTCAAATACAAATGTTCCTAATAATAGCTTCAAGATGCTTTCACCACAGAGTTCTTTCAGTGAAACAATATTGCAGATATTCTGTGACACTTGTAGTGAAGTGTTAGTTAAAACTTACTTGCAAGCTGGATTCAGCACAGTGTTTCTTTCATTGTTTGAAACTCATATTCAATCAGAACAGCAAATATTGAAATGGTTATAATGACTAATATGAAGAGGATCCTTAATGGCTGCAAGTAAGATGGTTTCACCACAGTTTTCTCTCAGTGAGCAAATGCTGTATATATTCTGTCCCGCATGCAATGAAATGTTTGTTAAGTCTTATATGAACATGTTCCTAAACAGCTACCCGCAAACTGGGCTTAGAACAGTGTTCTCACACTGTTAGTAATTGATAGGTCATCTGTAGGGCATATGCTGAAATGTTTGAAATGTCTTATGTGAATATGCCCCTAAACAGCTGTAAGCACATTTGTTTCACCAGAGTTCCTTTAGTGTCTGAATCTTATGGATATTTTTCAAGTCTGTAGTGTAATTTTTTAAGTATTTTATGAAGTTCTTCCTAAACAGATACTAGGAAACAAGGGTTCAGCTCATCCTTCTTTCCTTGAGTGAATATTAAAATCATTCTGTCATGACCATAGCGCAATATTTGTTAAGACTTATAAAAAGATATTTCTAAAAGACAACTTTCCAGCTGGGTTCTTAACATTGTTCTTTCATTTTATGGAAGTGATAACCATTCTGGATGGAATACACTGAAATGTTTGAAAAGACTTGTATGAAGATACTCCTAAATAGCTACAAGCAATCTGGTTACACCACAGTGTTCTTTCATTTAATAAACTTTATATATAGTCTCCTATAGCTGTAGTGAAATGTTTTATATCATATATGAAAATGTTCCTACAGCTACCTGCAAGCTGGGATCAGCACACTGACTTTTCATTGTAATAAAGTGATAGTTACTTTGTATGGCATACACTGAAATGTCAGAAAAGACTTATATGAGTCTATTTCTAAAGAGATACAAGCAAGCTGGTTTCACAATAGTGATCTTTCATTGAATTAATGTAATAGATATTCTGTCGCACATGTTGTGAAATGTTCAATAAATCTTACATGAAAATGTTACTATAAGTCTACCTGAAAGCTGAGTTAAGTACAATGTTTTTTCATTTTAAGAAAGTATAGCTGTTCTCTATGGCTCATACTGAAATGCTAGAAAAGACTTACATGAAGATGTTCCTTAAAAGCTACAAGGAAGTTGCTTTCACCACAGCATTCTTTCAATGTGTGAATGTTATAGATATTCCATCATGCCCGTAGTGAAATGTTTGATAGGACTTATTTGAAGATTCCCCTAAACAGCTGCAAGCAAGGTGTTTTCACCACAGTGTTCATTCAGAAAATGAATGTTATACGTGTTCTGTCATGCCTCAAGAGAACTATTTGATGTCTTATGTGAGAGTGTTCCTGAACAGCTACAAGCAAGCTTTTTCAACATAGTGTGGTTTCCTTGAATGAATGTTATGGATATCATGTTGCGGCTGTAGAGAAACGTTTGATAAGACATAAATGAAATGCTCATAAAGAGCCACTGGTTTCATCAGAACGTTCTTTCTGGATATGGAAGTGATAGCCATTCTGTAGGCATAATGAAGTGTTTGAAGAGCCTTATACGAAGACATTCCCAAGGCGCCAGAAGTAATCTGGCTTCACCACAGTGTTCTTTCAGTGAACGAGTGTTATAGCTAGTCTGTCATGCCTGTAGTGAAATGTTTAATAAGTCTTATATGAAGAGGTTTCAAACAGCCGCCAGCAAGCCGGGTTTAGCACAGTGTCCTTTAACTGTAAGTAAGTGAGAGCCATTCTGTATGGCATATACTTAAATGTTAGAGAGGTCTTATATGAAGATGTTCCTAAATAGAATCCAACAAGATGTGTTCAGGACAGAATAATTTCATCATAAGATAGTGACAGCCGTTTAGTATGGCATATACTGAAATGCTGAAAAGGACTGAAATGAAGATCTTCCTTAACAGTAAAACCAAGCCACTTTCACCATAGTGTTCTTTCATTGAATGGATGTAATAGATATTCTGTCATGCCTGTAGTTAAATGTTCAATAGGTCTTACATAAAAATACTCCTAATAATCTACCTGAAAGCTATGAAACACAACCTTCTTTCCTTGTAAGAAGGGTATGGCCATGCTGTATGCCATATACTGAAATGCTTGAAAAGCTTTATACGAAGATGTTCCTCAACAGTTACAAGAAAACTGCTTTCATCCCTGTGTTCGTTCAATGAGTGAATGTTTAGAGATTCTGTCATTCCTGCAAAGGAATGTTTAATAAGTCTTACATGAAGATGTTTCTAAACAGCTACAAGGAAATTTTTTTAAATATAGTGTTATTACATTGAATAAACATTAAAGACATCCTGTCATGACTGTAGGCAAATGTCTGATGAGACTTGAGCAAGATATTAATAAACAATTACTTGCAAGCTGGGTTCATCACAGTATTCTTTCCTGGCTATGGAGATGATAGCCATTCTGTATGGCATAAAGTGATATGTTTGAAGAGCCTTTGATTTATATTCTTAAACAGCTAACAAGCAAGATGGTTTCTTCACAGTGTTCTTTCAGTGAATGAATGTTCTAGATATTGTCACATCTGTGGTGAAATATTTGATATATGATGTTCCTAAACAGCTACCTATAAACTGGATTCAGCATGTGTTCTTTCATTTTGTGAAAATGATAGTCGCTCTGTGTGGAATATACTTAAGTATTTGAAGTGTATTATGTGCAGACGTTCCTAAACAGTGAAAAGAAGATGGTTTTTGCATAATTTTCTTTCAGATAACAAATGTTATAGACATTGTCACATCTGTAGTCAAATGTTTGATATGATTTATGTGAAAATATCCCTAAACAGCTACCTGTTGGCTTGATTAAGCACAATGCTCTTTCCTTGTAAGAAAGTGATAGCTGTTCCATGTGGCATATACTGAAATGTTTGAAATGTCATCTGTGAAGATGTTCCTTAAGAGCTACTTGCTGGGTGTTTTCAAGACAATGTTCTTTCAGTGAATGAATGTTGTAGATAGTCTATCACACCCGTAGTGAAATGCTGGATAAGTTTTATGAAGATGTCCCTAAGTAGCTACAAGCAAAATGGTTTCACAACAGTGTTCTTACAGACATTGAAGGTTATAGATATTCTGTCATGCCTGTAGTGAAATGTTTGATAAGACTTGCATGAACACTTACATGAAGATGTTTCTAAACAGCCACAAGCAAGCTTTTTCAACACAGTATTTCATTGAATGAATGTAATAATTATCACATTGTGGCTGCAGAGAAACGTTTGATAAGACACACACAAAATGTTCATAAATAGCATGTGCCAGCTGGTTGCATCACAATGTTGTTTAATTTAATGGAAGTGATCATCATTCTGTATAGCATATGATGTGTTTGAATAGCCTTATATAAAGATATTCCTAAAAACTTATGAGCAATCTGGTTTCACCAGAGTGTGTTCCTCAGTGAAGGAATCTTACAGAGATTCTGTCAGAGCAGTAGTGACATGTTTGGTGTTTTGTATGAAGAAACCCTAAATGGCTTCCTGCAAGATGAGTTCAACACAGTGTTATTTCATTTTAAGAAAATGATAGTCATTCTGTTTGGCATAAACTGAAATATTAGAAAAGCCTTATATCAAGAGGTTCCTAATTAGCTACCAGCAATCTGGCTTCACAATAGTGTTCTTTCATTGAATGGATGTAATAGATACTTTGTAGTGAAATGTATGATAAGTCTCTTATGAAAAGGTTCCTAAACAGCTGCCTGCAATCTGGCTTCAGCACATTATATCATTGTCTCAAAGTGATATTCATTCAGTATGTCTTATATGGAAACGCTTGAAATGGTGAACATGAAGAAGTTTCTAAATATGTACAAGCAAGATTGTTTCTCCACAGTTTTCTTTCAGTGACTGAATGTTATGTATAGTCTGTCACGACTATTGTAAAATGTTTGATGAGTCTTATGTAAAAACGTTCCTAGATAGCTATCTGTGAGCTCTATTTAGCACAGTGTTCTTTCATTGTAGGAAAATGATACCCATTCATTATGGCATATACTGAAATGTGAGAAATGTCTCAAATACAAATGTTCCTAATAATAGCTTCAAGATGCTTTCACCACAGAGTTCTTTCAGTGAAACAATATTGCAGATATTCTGTGACACTTGTAGTGAAGTGTTAGTTAAAACTTACTTGCAAGCTGGATTCAGCACAGTGTTTCTTTCATTGTTTGAAACTCATATTCAATCAGAACAGCAAATATTGAAATGGTTATAATGACTAATATGAAGAGGATCCTTAATGGCTGCAAGTAAGATGGTTTCACCACAGTTTTCTCTCAGTGAGCAAATGCTGTATATATTCTGTCCCGCATGCAATGAAATGTTTGTTAAGTCTTATATGAACATGTTCCTAAACAGCTACCCGCAAACTGGGCTTAGAACAGTGTTCTCACACTGTTAGTAATTGATAGGTCATCTGTAGGGCATATGCTGAAATGTTTGAAATGTCTTATGTGAATATGCCCCTAAACAGCTGTAAGCACATTTGTTTCACCAGAGTTCCTTTAGTGTCTGAATCTTATGGATATTTTTCAAGTCTGTAGTGTAATTTTTTAAGTATTTTATGAAGTTCTTCCTAAACAGATACTAGGAAACAAGGGTTCAGCTCATCCTTCTTTCCTTGAGTGAATATTAAAATCATTCTGTCATGACCATAGCGCAATATTTGTTAAGACTTATAAAAAGATATTTCTAAAAGACAACTTTCCAGCTGGGTTCTTAACATTGTTCTTTCATTTTATGGAAGTGATAACCATTCTGGATGGAATACACTGAAATGTTTGAAAAGACTTGTATGAAGATACTCCTAAATAGCTACAAGCAATCTGGTTACACCACAGTGTTCTTTCATTTAATAAACTTTATATATAGTCTCCTATAGCTGTAGTGAAATGTTTTATATCATATATGAAAATGTTCCTACAGCTACCTGCAAGCTGGGATCAGCACACTGACTTTTCATTGTAATAAAGTGATAGTTACTTTGTATGGCATACACTGAAATGTCAGAAAAGACTTATATGAGTGTATTTCTAAAGAGATACAAGCAAGCTGGTTTCACAATAGTGATCTTTCATTGAATTAATGTAATAGATATTCTGTCGCACATGTTGTGAAATGTTCAATAAATCTTACATGAAAATGTTACTATAAGTCTACCTGAAAGCTGAGTTAAGTACAATGTTTTTTCATTTTAAGAAAGTATAGCTGTTCTCTATGGCTCATACTGAAATGCTAGAAAAGACTTACATGAAGATGTTCCTTAAAAGCTACAAGGAAGTTGCTTTCACCACAGCATTCTTTCAATGAGTGAATGTTATAGATATTCCATCATGCCCGTAGTGAAATGTTTGATAGGACTTATTTGAAGATTCCCCTAAACAGCTGCAAGCAAGGTGTTTTCACCACAGTGTTCATTCAGAAAATGAATGTTATACGTGTTCTGTCATGCCTCAAGAGAACTATTTGATGTCTTATGTGAGAGTGTTCCTGAACAGCTACAAGCAAGCTTTTTCAACATAGTGTGGTTTCCTTGAATGAATGTTATGGATATCATGTTGCGGCTGTAGAGAAACGTTTGATAAGACATAAATGAAATGCTCATAAAGAGCCACTGGTTTCATCAGAACGTTCTTTCTGGATATGGAAGTGATAGCCATTCTGTAGGCATAATGAAGTGTTTGAAGAGCCTTATACGAAGACATTCCCAAGGCGCCAGAAGTAATCTGGCTTCACCACAGTGTTCTTTCAGTGAACGAGTGTTATAGCTAGTCTGTCATGCCTGTAGTGAAATGTTTAATAAGTCTTATATGAAGAGGTTTCAAACAGCCGCCAGCAAGCCGGGTTTAGCACAGTGTCCTTTAACTGTAAGTAAGTGAGAGCCATTCTGTATGGCATATACTTAAATGTTAGAGAGGTCTTATATGAAGATGTTCCTAAATAGAATCCAACAAGATGTGTTCAGGACAGAATAATTTCATCATAAGATAGTGACAGCCGTTTAGTATGGCATATACTGAAATGCTGAAAAGGACTGAAATGAAGATCTTCCTTAACAGTAAAACCAAGCCACTTTCACCATAGTGTTCTTTCATTGAATGGATGTAATAGATATTCTGTCATGCCTGTAGTTAAATGTTCAATAGGTCTTACATAAAAATACTCCTAATAATCTACCTGAAAGCTATGAAACACAACCTTCTTTCCTTGTAAGAAGGGTATGGCCATGCTGTATGCCATATACTGAAATGCTTGAAAAGCTTTATACGAAGATGTTCCTCAACAGTTACAAGAAAACTGCTTTCATCCCTGTGTTCGTTCAATGAGTGAATGTTTAGAGATTCTGTCATTCCTGCAAAGGAATGTTTAATAAGTCTTACATGAAGATGTTTCTAAACAGCTACAAGGAAATTTTTTTAAATATAGTGTTATTACATTGAATAAACATTAAAGACATCCTGTCATGACTGTAGGCAAATGTCTGATGAGACTTGAGCAAGATATTAATAAACAATTACTTGCAAGCTGGGTTCATCACAGTATTCTTTCCTGGCTATGGAGATGATAGCCATTCTGTATGGCATAAAGTGATATGTTTGAAGAGCCTTTGATTTATATTCTTAAACAGCTAACAAGCAAGATGGTTTCTTCACAGTGTTCTTTCAGTGAATGAATGTTCTAGATATTGTCACATCTGTGGTGAAATATTTGATATATGATGTTCCTAAACAGCTACCTATAAACTGGATTCAGCATGTGTTCTTTCATTTTGTGAAAATGATAGTCGCTCTGTGTGGAATATACTTAAGTATTTGAAGTGTATTATGTGCAGACGTTCCTAAACAGTGAAAAGAAGATGGTTTTTGCATAATTTTCTTTCAGATAACAAATGTTATAGACATTGTCACATCTGTAGTCAAATGTTTGATATGATTTATGTGAAAATATCCCTAAACAGCTACCTGTTGGCTTGATTAAGCACAATGCTCTTTCCTTGTAAGAAAGTGATAGCTGTTCCATGTGGCATATACTGAAATGTTTGAAATGTCATCTGTGAAGATGTTCCTTAAGAGCTACTTGCTGGGTGTTTTCAAGACAATGTTCTTTCAGTGAATGAATGTTGTAGATAGTCTATCACACCCGTAGTGAAATGCTGGATAAGTTTTATGAAGATGTCCCTAAGTAGCTACAAGCAAAATGGTTTCACAACAGTGTTCTTACAGACATTGAAGGTTATAGATATTCTGTCATGCCTGTAGTGAAATGTTTGATAAGACTTGCATGAACACTTACATGAAGATGTTTCTAAACAGCCACAAGCAAGCTTTTTCAACACAGTATTTCATTGAATGAATGTAATAATTATCACATTGTGGCTGCAGAGAAACGTTTGATAAGACACACACAAAATGTTCATAAATAGCATGTGCCAGCTGGTTGCATCACAATGTTGTTTAATTTAATGGAAGTGATCATCATTCTGTATAGCATATGATGTGTTTGAATAGCCTTATATAAAGATATTCCTAAAAACTTATGAGCAATCTGGTTTCACCAGAGTGTGTTCCTCAGTGAAGGAATCTTACAGAGATTCTGTCAGAGCAGTAGTGACATGTTTGGTGTTTTGTATGAAGAAACCCTAAATGGCTTCCTGCAAGATGAGTTCAACACAGTGTTATTTCATTTTAAGAAAATGATAGTCATTCTGTTTGGCATAAACTGAAATATTAGAAAAGCCTTATATCAAGAGGTTCCTAATTAGCTACCAGCAATCTGGCTTCACAATAGTGTTCTTTCATTGAATGGATGTAATAGATACTTTGTAGTGAAATGTATGATAAGTCTCTTATGAAAAGGTTCCTAAACAGCTGCCTGCAATCTGGCTTCAGCACATTATATCATTGTCTCAAAGTGATATTCATTCAGTATGTCTTATATGGAAACGCTTGAAATGGTGAACATGAAGAAGTTTCTAAATATGTACAAGCAAGATTGTTTCTCCACAGTTTTCTTTCAGTGACTGAATGTTATGTATAGTCTGTCACGACTATTGTAAAATGTTTGATGAGTCTTATGTAAAAACGTTCCTAGATAGCTATCTGTGAGCTCTATTTAGCACAGTGTTCTTTCATTGTAGGAAAATGATACCCATTCATTATGGCATATACTGAAATGTGAGAAATGTCTCAAATACAAATGTTCCTAATAATAGCTTCAAGATGCTTTCACCACAGAGTTCTTTCAGTGAAACAATATTGCAGATATTCTGTGACACTTGTAGTGAAGTGTTAGTTAAAACTTACTTGCAAGCTGGATTCAGCACAGTGTTTCTTTCATTGTTTGAAACTCATATTCAATCAGAACAGCAAATATTGAAATGGTTATAATGACTAATATGAAGAGGATCCTTAATGGCTGCAAGTAAGATGGTTTCACCACAGTTTTCTCTCAGTGAGCAAATGCTGTATATATTCTGTCCCGCATGCAATGAAATGTTTGTTAAGTCTTATATGAACATGTTCCTAAACAGCTACCCGCAAACTGGGCTTAGAACAGTGTTCTCACACTGTTAGTAATTGATAGGTCATCTGTAGGGCATATGCTGAAATGTTTGAAATGTCTTATGTGAATATGCCCCTAAACAGCTGTAAGCACATTTGTTTCACCAGAGTTCCTTTAGTGTCTGAATCTTATGGATATTTTTCAAGTCTGTAGTGTAATTTTTTAAGTATTTTATGAAGTTCTTCCTAAACAGATACTAGGAAACAAGGGTTCAGCTCATCCTTCTTTCCTTGAGTGAATATTAAAATCATTCTGTCATGACCATAGCGCAATATTTGTTAAGACTTATAAAAAGATATTTCTAAAAGACAACTTTCCAGCTGGGTTCTTAACATTGTTCTTTCATTTTATGGAAGTGATAACCATTCTGGATGGAATACACTGAAATGTTTGAAAAGACTTGTATGAAGATACTCCTAAATAGCTACAAGCAATCTGGTTACACCACAGTGTTCTTTCATTTAATAAACTTTATATATAGTCTCCTATAGCTGTAGTGAAATGTTTTATATCATATATGAAAATGTTCCTACAGCTACCTGCAAGCTGGGATCAGCACACTGACTTTTCATTGTAATAAAGTGATAGTTACTTTGTATGGCATACACTGAAATGTCAGAAAAGACTTATATGAGTCTATTTCTAAAGAGATACAAGCAAGCTGGTTTCACAATAGTGATCTTTCATTGAATTAATGTAATAGATATTCTGTCGCACATGTTGTGAAATGTTCAATAAATCTTACATGAAAATGTTACTATAAGTCTACCTGAAAGCTGAGTTAAGTACAATGTTTTTTCATTTTAAGAAAGTATAGCTGTTCTCTATGGCTCATACTGAAATGCTAGAAAAGACTTACATGAAGATGTTCCTTAAAAGCTACAAGGAAGTTGCTTTCACCACAGCATTCTTTCAATGAGTGAATGTTATAGATATTCCATCATGCCCGTAGTGAAATGTTTGATAGGACTTATTTGAAGATTCCCCTAAACAGCTGCAAGCAAGGTGTTTTCACCACAGTGTTCATTCAGAAAATGAATGTTATACGTGTTCTGTCATGCCTCAAGAGAACTATTTGATGTCTTATGTGAGAGTGTTCCTGAACAGCTACAAGCAAGCTTTTTCAACATAGTGTGGTTTCCTTGAATGAATGTTATGGATATCATGTTGCGGCTGTAGAGAAACGTTTGATAAGACATAAATGAAATGCTCATAAAGAGCCACTGGTTTCATCAGAACGTTCTTTCTGGATATGGAAGTGATAGCCATTCTGTAGGCATAATGAAGTGTTTGAAGAGCCTTATACGAAGACATTCCCAAGGCGCCAGAAGTAATCTGGCTTCACCACAGTGTTCTTTCAGTGAACGAGTGTTATAGCTAGTCTGTCATGCCTGTAGTGAAATGTTTAATAAGTCTTATATGAAGAGGTTTCAAACAGCCGCCAGCAAGCCGGGTTTAGCACAGTGTCCTTTAACTGTAAGTAAGTGAGAGCCATTCTGTATGGCATATACTTAAATGTTAGAGAGGTCTTATATGAAGATGTTCCTAAATAGAATCCAACAAGATGTGTTCAGGACAGAATAATTTCATCATAAGATAGTGACAGCCGTTTAGTATGGCATATACTGAAATGCTGAAAAGGACTGAAATGAAGATCTTCCTTAACAGTAAAACCAAGCCACTTTCACCATAGTGTTCTTTCATTGAATGGATGTAATAGATATTCTGTCATGCCTGTAGTTAAATGTTCAATAGGTCTTACATAAAAATACTCCTAATAATCTACCTGAAAGCTATGAAACACAACCTTCTTTCCTTGTAAGAAGGGTATGGCCATGCTGTATGCCATATACTGAAATGCTTGAAAAGCTTTATACGAAGATGTTCCTCAACAGTTACAAGAAAACTGCTTTCATCCCTGTGTTCGTTCAATGAGTGAATGTTTAGAGATTCTGTCATTCCTGCAAAGGAATGTTTAATAAGTCTTACATGAAGATGTTTCTAAACAGCTACAAGGAAATTTTTTTAAATATAGTGTTATTACATTGAATAAACATTAAAGACATCCTGTCATGACTGTAGGCAAATGTCTGATGAGACTTGAGCAAGATATTAATAAACAATTACTTGCAAGCTGGGTTCATCACAGTATTCTTTCCTGGCTATGGAGATGATAGCCATTCTGTATGGCATAAAGTGATATGTTTGAAGAGCCTTTGATTTATATTCTTAAACAGCTAACAAGCAAGATGGTTTCTTCACAGTGTTCTTTCAGTGAATGAATGTTCTAGATATTGTCACATCTGTGGTGAAATATTTGATATATGATGTTCCTAAACAGCTACCTATAAACTGGATTCAGCATGTGTTCTTTCATTTTGTGAAAATGATAGTCGCTCTGTGTGGAATATACTTAAGTATTTGAAGTGTATTATGTGCAGACGTTCCTAAACAGTGAAAAGAAGATGGTTTTTGCATAATTTTCTTTCAGATAACAAATGTTATAGACATTGTCACATCTGTAGTCAAATGTTTGATATGATTTATGTGAAAATATCCCTAAACAGCTACCTGTTGGCTTGATTAAGCACAATGCTCTTTCATTGTAAGAAAGTGATAGCTGTTCCATGTGGCATATACTGAAATGTTTGAAATGTCATCTGTGAAGATGTTCCTTAAGAGCTACTTGCTGGGTGTTTTCAAGACAATGTTCTTTCAGTGAATGGATGTTGTAGATAGTCTATCACACCCGTAGTGAAATGCTGGATAAGTTTTATGAAGATGTCCCTAAGTAGCTACAAGCAAAATGGTTTCACAACAGTGTTCTTACAGACATTGAAGGTTATAGATATTCTGTCATGCCTGTAGTGAAATGTTTGATAAGACTTGCATGAACACTTACATGAAGATGTTTCTAAACAGCCACAAGCAAGCTTTTTCAACACAGTATTTCATTGAATGAATGTAATAATTATCACATTGTGGCTGCAGAGAAACGTTTGATAAGACACACACAAAATGTTCATAAATAGCATGTGCCAGCTGGTTGCATCACAATGTTGTTTAATTTAATGGAAGTGATCATCATTCTGTATAGCATATGATGTGTTTGAATAGCCTTATATAAAGATATTCCTAAAAACTTATGAGCAATCTGGTTTCACCAGAGTGTGTTCCTCAGTGAAGGAATCTTACAGAGATTCTGTCAGAGCAGTAGTGACATGTTTGGTGTTTTGTATGAAGAAACCCTAAATGGCTTCCTGCAAGATGAGTTCAACACAGTGTTATTTCATTTTAAGAAAATGATAGTCATTCTGTTTGGCATAAACTGAAATATTAGAAAAGCCTTATATCAAGAGGTTCCTAATTAGCTACCAGCAATCTGGCTTCACAATAGTGTTCTTTCATTGAATGGATGTAATAGATACTTTGTAGTGAAATGTATGATAAGTCTCTTATGAAAAGGTTCCTAAACAGCTGCCTGCAATCTGGCTTCAGCACATTATATCATTGTCTCAAAGTGATATTCATTCAGTATGTCTTATATGGAAACGCTTGAAATGGTGAACATGAAGAAGTTTCTAAATATGTACAAGCAAGATTGTTTCTCCACAGTTTTCTTTCAGTGACTGAATGTTATGTATAGTCTGTCACGACTATTGTAAAATGTTTGATGAGTCTTATGTAAAAACGTTCCTAGATAGCTATCTGTGAGCTCTATTTAGCACAGTGTTCTTTCATTGTAGGAAAATGATACCCATTCATTATGGCATATACTGAAATGTGAGAAATGTCTCAAATACAAATGTTCCTAATAATAGCTTCAAGATGCTTTCACCACAGAGTTCTTTCAGTGAAACAATATTGCAGATATTCTGTGACACTTGTAGTGAAGTGTTAGTTAAAACTTACTTGCAAGCTGGATTCAGCACAGTGTTTCTTTCATTGTTTGAAACTCATATTCAATCAGAACAGCAAATATTGAAATGGTTATAATGACTAATATGAAGAGGATCCTTAATGGCTGCAAGTAAGATGGTTTCACCACAGTTTTCTCTCAGTGAGCAAATGCTGTATATATTCTGTCCCGCATGCAATGAAATGTTTGTTAAGTCTTATATGAACATGTTCCTAAACAGCTACCCGCAAACTGGGCTTAGAACAGTGTTCTCACACTGTTAGTAATTGATAGGTCATCTGTAGGGCATATGCTGAAATGTTTGAAATGTCTTATGTGAATATGCCCCTAAACAGCTGTAAGCACATTTGTTTCACCAGAGTTCCTTTAGTGTCTGAATCTTATGGATATTTTTCAAGTCTGTAGTGTAATTTTTTAAGTATTTTATGAAGTTCTTCCTAAACAGATACTAGGAAACAAGGGTTCAGCTCATCCTTCTTTCCTTGAGTGAATATTAAAATCATTCTGTCATGACCATAGCGCAATATTTGTTAAGACTTATAAAAAGATATTTCTAAAAGACAACTTTCCAGCTGGGTTCTTAACATTGTTCTTTCATTTTATGGAAGTGATAACCATTCTGGATGGAATACACTGAAATGTTTGAAAAGACTTGTATGAAGATACTCCTAAATAGCTACAAGCAATCTGGTTACACCACAGTGTTCTTTCATTTAATAAACTTTATATATAGTCTCCTATAGCTGTAGTGAAATGTTTTATATCATATATGAAAATGTTCCTACAGCTACCTGCAAGCTGGGATCAGCACACTGACTTTTCATTGTAATAAAGTGATAGTTACTTTGTATGGCATACACTGAAATGTCAGAAAAGACTTATATGAGTCTATTTCTAAAGAGATACAAGCAAGCTGGTTTCACAATAGTGATCTTTCATTGAATTAATGTAATAGATATTCTGTCGCACATGTTGTGAAATGTTCAATAAATCTTACATGAAAATGTTACTATAAGTCTACCTGAAAGCTGAGTTAAGTACAATGTTTTTTCATTTTAAGAAAGTATAGCTGTTCTCTATGGCTCATACTGAAATGCTAGAAAAGACTTACATGAAGATGTTCCTTAAAAGCTACAAGGAAGTTGCTTTCACCACAGCATTCTTTCAATGAGTGAATGTTATAGATATTCCATCATGCCCGTAGTGAAATGTTTGATAGGACTTATTTGAAGATTCCCCTAAACAGCTGCAAGCAAGGTGTTTTCACCACAGTGTTCATTCAGAAAATGAATGTTATACGTATTCTGTCATGCCTCAAGAGAACTATTTGATGTCTTATGTGAGAGTGTTCCTGAACAGCTACAAGCAAGCTTTTTCAACATAGTGTGGTTTCCTTGAATGAATGTTATGGATATCATGTTGCGGCTGTAGAGAAACGTTTGATAAGACATAAATGAAATGCTCATAAAGAGCCACTGGTTTCATCAGAACGTTCTTTCTGGATATGGAAGTGATAGCCATTCTGTAGGCATAATGAAGTGTTTGAAGAGCCTTATACGAAGACATTCCCAAGGCGCCAGAAGTAATCTGGCTTCACCACAGTGTTCTTTCAGTGAACGAGTGTTATAGCTAGTCTGTCATGCCTGTAGTGAAATGTTTAATAAGTCTTATATGAAGAGGTTTCAAACAGCCGCCAGCAAGCCGGGTTTAGCACAGTGTCCTTTAACTGTAAGTAAGTGAGAGCCATTCTGTATGGCATATACTTAAATGTTAGAGAGGTCTTATATGAAGATGTTCCTAAATAGAATCCAACAAGATGTGTTCAGGACAGAATAATTTCATCATAAGATAGTGACAGCCGTTTAGTATGGCATATACTGAAATGCTGAAAAGGACTGAAATGAAGATCTTCCTTAACAGTAAAACCAAGCCACTTTCACCATAGTGTTCTTTCATTGAATGGATGTAATAGATATTCTGTCATGCCTGTAGTTAAATGTTCAATAGGTCTTACATAAAAATACTCCTAATAATCTACCTGAAAGCTATGAAACACAACCTTCTTTCCTTGTAAGAAGGGTATGGCCATGCTGTATGCCATATACTGAAATGCTTGAAAAGCTTTATACGAAGATGTTCCTCAACAGTTACAAGAAAACTGCTTTCATCCCTGTGTTCGTTCAATGAGTGAATGTTTAGAGATTCTGTCATTCCTGCAAAGGAATGTTTAATAAGTCTTACATGAAGATGTTTCTAAACAGCTACAAGGAAATTTTTTTAAATATAGTGTTATTACATTGAATAAACATTAAAGACATCCTGTCATGACTGTAGGCAAATGTCTGATGAGACTTGAGCAAGATATTAATAAACAATTACTTGCAAGCTGGGTTCATCACAGTATTCTTTCCTGGCTATGGAGATGATAGCCATTCTGTATGGCATAAAGTGATATGTTTGAAGAGCCTTTGATTTATATTCTTAAACAGCTAACAAGCAAGATGGTTTCTTCACAGTGTTCTTTCAGTGAATGAATGTTCTAGATATTGTCACATCTGTGGTGAAATATTTGATATATGATGTTCCTAAACAGCTACCTATAAACTGGATTCAGCATGTGTTCTTTCATTTTGTGAAAATGATAGTCGCTCTGTGTGGAATATACTTAAGTATTTGAAGTGTATTATGTGCAGACGTTCCTAAACAGTGAAAAGAAGATGGTTTTTGCATAATTTTCTTTCAGATAACAAATGTTATAGACATTGTCACATCTGTAGTCAAATGTTTGATATGATTTATGTGAAAATATCCCTAAACAGCTACCTGTTGGCTTGATTAAGCACAATGCTCTTTCCTTGTAAGAAAGTGATAGCTGTTCCATGTGGCATATACTGAAATGTTTGAAATGTCATCTGTGAAGATGTTCCTTAAGAGCTACTTGCTGGGTGTTTTCAAGACAATGTTCTTTCAGTGAATGGATGTTGTAGATAGTCTATCACACCCGTAGTGAAATGCTGGATAAGTTTTATGAAGATGTCCCTAAGTAGCTACAAGCAAAATGGTTTCACAACAGTGTTCTTACAGACATTGAAGGTTATAGATATTCTGTCATGCCTGTAGTGAAATGTTTGATAAGACTTGCATGAACACTTACATGAAGATGTTTCTAAACAGCCACAAGCAAGCTTTTTCAACACAGTATTTCATTGAATGAATGTAATAATTATCACATTGTGGCTGCAGAGAAACGTTTGATAAGACACACACAAAATGTTCATAAATAGCATGTGCCAGCTGGTTGCATCACAATGTTGTTTAATTTAATGGAAGTGATCATCATTCTGTATAGCATATGATGTGTTTGAATAGCCTTATATAAAGATATTCCTAAAAACTTATGAGCAATCTGGTTTCACCAGAGTGTGTTCCTCAGTGAAGGAATCTTACAGAGATTCTGTCAGAGCAGTAGTGACATGTTTGGTGTTTTGTATGAAGAAACCCTAAATGGCTTCCTGCAAGATGAGTTCAACACAGTGTTATTTCATTTTAAGAAAATGATAGTCATTCTGTTTGGCATAAACTGAAATATTAGAAAAGCCTTATATCAAGAGGTTCCTAATTAGCTACCAGCAATCTGGCTTCACAATAGTGTTCTTTCATTGAATGGATGTAATAGATACTTTGTAGTGAAATGTATGATAAGTCTCTTATGAAAAGGTTCCTAAACAGCTGCCTGCAATCTGGCTTCAGCACATTATATCATTGTCTCAAAGTGATATTCATTCAGTATGTCTTATATGGAAACGCTTGAAATGGTGAACATGAAGAAGTTTCTAAATATGTACAAGCAAGATTGTTTCTCCACAGTTTTCTTTCAGTGACTGAATGTTATGTATAGTCTGTCACGACTATTGTAAAATGTTTGATGAGTCTTATGTAAAAACGTTCCTAGATAGCTATCTGTGAGCTCTATTTAGCACAGTGTTCTTTCATTGTAGGAAAATGATACCCATTCATTATGGCATATACTGAAATGTGAGAAATGTCTCAAATACAAATGTTCCTAATAATAGCTTCAAGATGCTTTCACCACAGAGTTCTTTCAGTGAAACAATATTGCAGATATTCTGTGACACTTGTAGTGAAGTGTTAGTTAAAACTTACTTGCAAGCTGGATTCAGCACAGTGTTTCTTTCATTGTTTGAAACTCATATTCAATCAGAACAGCAAATATTGAAATGGTTATAATGACTAATATGAAGAGGATCCTTAATGGCTGCAAGTAAGATGGTTTCACCACAGTTTTCTCTCAGTGAGCAAATGCTGTATATATTCTGTCCCGCATGCAATGAAATGTTTGTTAAGTCTTATATGAACATGTTCCTAAACAGCTACCCGCAAACTGGGCTTAGAACAGTGTTCTCACACTGTTAGTAATTGATAGGTCATCTGTAGGGCATATGCTGAAATGTTTGAAATGTCTTATGTGAATATGCCCCTAAACAGCTGTAAGCACATTTGTTTCACCAGAGTTCCTTTAGTGTCTGAATCTTATGGATATTTTTCAAGTCTGTAGTGTAATTTTTTAAGTATTTTATGAAGTTCTTCCTAAACAGATACTAGGAAACAAGGGTTCAGCTCATCCTTCTTTCCTTGAGTGAATATTAAAATCATTCTGTCATGACCATAGCGCAATATTTGTTAAGACTTATAAAAAGATATTTCTAAAAGACAACTTTCCAGCTGGGTTCTTAACATTGTTCTTTCATTTTATGGAAGTGATAACCATTCTGGATGGAATACACTGAAATGTTTGAAAAGACTTGTATGAAGATACTCCTAAATAGCTACAAGCAATCTGGTTACACCACAGTGTTCTTTCATTTAATAAACTTTATATATAGTCTCCTATAGCTGTAGTGAAATGTTTTATATCATATATGAAAATGTTCCTACAGCTACCTGCAAGCTGGGATCAGCACACTGACTTTTCATTGTAATAAAGTGATAGTTACTTTGTATGGCATACACTGAAATGTCAGAAAAGACTTATATGAGTCTATTTCTAAAGAGATACAAGCAAGCTGGTTTCACAATAGTGATCTTTCATTGAATTAATGTAATAGATATTCTGTCGCACATGTTGTGAAATGTTCAATAAATCTTACATGAAAATGTTACTATAAGTCTACCTGAAAGCTGAGTTAAGTACAATGTTTTTTCATTTTAAGAAAGTATAGCTGTTCTCTATGGCTCATACTGAAATGCTAGAAAAGACTTACATGAAGATGTTCCTTAAAAGCTACAAGGAAGTTGCTTTCACCACAGCATTCTTTCAATGAGTGAATGTTATAGATATTCCATCATGCCCGTAGTGAAATGTTTGATAGGACTTATTTGAAGATTCCCCTAAACAGCTGCAAGCAAGGTGTTTTCACCACAGTGTTCATTCAGAAAATGAATGTTATACGTGTTCTGTCATGCCTCAAGAGAACTATTTGATGTCTTATGTGAGAGTGTTCCTGAACAGCTACAAGCAAGCTTTTTCAACATAGTGTGGTTTCCTTGAATGAATGTTATGGATATCATGTTGCGGCTGTAGAGAAACGTTTGATAAGACATAAATGAAATGCTCATAAAGAGCCACTGGTTTCATCAGAACGTTCTTTCTGGATATGGAAGTGATAGCCATTCTGTAGGCATAATGAAGTGTTTGAAGAGCCTTATACGAAGACATTCCCAAGGCGCCAGAAGTAATCTGGCTTCACCACAGTGTTCTTTCAGTGAACGAGTGTTATAGCTAGTCTGTCATGCCTGTAGTGAAATGTTTAATAAGTCTTATATGAAGAGGTTTCAAACAGCCGCCAGCAAGCCGGGTTTAGCACAGTGTCCTTTAACTGTAAGTAAGTGAGAGCCATTCTGTATGGCATATACTTAAATGTTAGAGAGGTCTTATATGAAGATGTTCCTAAATAGAATCCAACAAGATGTGTTCAGGACAGAATAATTTCATCATAAGATAGTGACAGCCGTTTAGTATGGCATATACTGAAATGCTGAAAAGGACTGAAATGAAGATCTTCCTTAACAGTAAAACCAAGCCACTTTCACCATAGTGTTCTTTCATTGAATGGATGTAATAGATATTCTGTCATGCCTGTAGTTAAATGTTCAATAGGTCTTACATAAAAATACTCCTAATAATCTACCTGAAAGCTATGAAACACAACCTTCTTTCCTTGTAAGAAGGGTATGGCCATGCTGTATGCCATATACTGAAATGCTTGAAAAGCTTTATACGAAGATGTTCCTCAACAGTTACAAGAAAACTGCTTTCATCCCTGTGTTCGTTCAATGAGTGAATGTTTAGAGATTCTGTCATTCCTGCAAAGGAATGTTTAATAAGTCTTACATGAAGATGTTTCTAAACAGCTACAAGGAAATTTTTTTAAATATAGTGTTATTACATTGAATAAACATTAAAGACATCCTGTCATGACTGTAGGCAAATGTCTGATGAGACTTGAGCAAGATATTAATAAACAATTACTTGCAAGCTGGGTTCATCACAGTATTCTTTCCTGGCTATGGAGATGATAGCCATTCTGTATGGCATAAAGTGATATGTTTGAAGAGCCTTTGATTTATATTCTTAAACAGCTAACAAGCAAGATGGTTTCTTCACAGTGTTCTTTCAGTGAATGAATGTTCTAGATATTGTCACATCTGTGGTGAAATATTTGATATATGATGTTCCTAAACAGCTACCTATAAACTGGATTCAGCATGTGTTCTTTCATTTTGTGAAAATGATAGTCGCTCTGTGTGGAATATACTTAAGTATTTGAAGTGTATTATGTGCAGACGTTCCTAAACAGTGAAAAGAAGATGGTTTTTGCATAATTTTCTTTCAGATAACAAATGTTATAGACATTGTCACATCTGTAGTCAAATGTTTGATATGATTTATGTGAAAATATCCCTAAACAGCTACCTGTTGGCTTGATTAAGCACAATGCTCTTTCATTGTAAGAAAGTGATAGCTGTTCCATGTGGCATATACTGAAATGTTTGAAATGTCATCTGTGAAGATGTTCCTTAAGAGCTACTTGCTGGGTGTTTTCAAGACAATGTTCTTTCAGTGAATGGATGTTGTAGATAGTCTATCACACCCGTAGTGAAATGCTGGATAAGTTTTATGAAGATGTCCCTAAGTAGCTACAAGCAAAATGGTTTCACAACAGTGTTCTTACAGACATTGAAGGTTATAGATATTCTGTCATGCCTGTAGTGAAATGTTTGATAAGACTTGCATGAACACTTACATGAAGATGTTTCTAAACAGCCACAAGCAAGCTTTTTCAACACAGTATTTCATTGAATGAATGTAATAATTATCACATTGTGGCTGCAGAGAAACGTTTGATAAGACACACACAAAATGTTCATAAATAGCATGTGCCAGCTGGTTGCATCACAATGTTGTTTAATTTAATGGAAGTGATCATCATTCTGTATAGCATATGATGTGTTTGAATAGCCTTATATAAAGATATTCCTAAAAACTTATGAGCAATCTGGTTTCACCAGAGTGTGTTCCTCAGTGAAGGAATCTTACAGAGATTCTGTCAGAGCAGTAGTGACATGTTTGGTGTTTTGTATGAAGAAACCCTAAATGGCTTCCTGCAAGATGAGTTCAACACAGTGTTATTTCATTTTAAGAAAATGATAGTCATTCTGTTTGGCATAAACTGAAATATTAGAAAAGCCTTATATCAAGAGGTTCCTAATTAGCTACCAGCAATCTGGCTTCACAATAGTGTTCTTTCATTGAATGGATGTAATAGATACTTTGTAGTGAAATGTATGATAAGTCTCTTATGAAAAGGTTCCTAAACAGCTGCCTGCAATCTGGCTTCAGCACATTATATCATTGTCTCAAAGTGATATTCATTCAGTATGTCTTATATGGAAACGCTTGAAATGGTGAACATGAAGAAGTTTCTAAATATGTACAAGCAAGATTGTTTCTCCACAGTTTTCTTTCAGTGACTGAATGTTATGTATAGTCTGTCACGACTATTGTAAAATGTTTGATGAGTCTTATGTAAAAACGTTCCTAGATAGCTATCTGTGAGCTCTATTTAGCACAGTGTTCTTTCATTGTAGGAAAATGATACCCATTCATTATGGCATATACTGAAATGTGAGAAATGTCTCAAATACAAATGTTCCTAATAATAGCTTCAAGATGCTTTCACCACAGAGTTCTTTCAGTGAAACAATATTGCAGATATTCTGTGACACTTGTAGTGAAGTGTTAGTTAAAACTTACTTGCAAGCTGGATTCAGCACAGTGTTTCTTTCATTGTTTGAAACTCATATTCAATCAGAACAGCAAATATTGAAATGGTTATAATGACTAATATGAAGAGGATCCTTAATGGCTGCAAGTAAGATGGTTTCACCACAGTTTTCTCTCAGTGAGCAAATGCTGTATATATTCTGTCCCGCATGCAATGAAATGTTTGTTAAGTCTTATATGAACATGTTCCTAAACAGCTACCCGCAAACTGGGCTTAGAACAGTGTTCTCACACTGTTAGTAATTGATAGGTCATCTGTAGGGCATATGCTGAAATGTTTGAAATGTCTTATGTGAATATGCCCCTAAACAGCTGTAAGCACATTTGTTTCACCAGAGTTCCTTTAGTGTCTGAATCTTATGGATATTTTTCAAGTCTGTAGTGTAATTTTTTAAGTATTTTATGAAGTTCTTCCTAAACAGATACTAGGAAACAAGGGTTCAGCTCATCCTTCTTTCCTTGAGTGAATATTAAAATCATTCTGTCATGACCATAGCGCAATATTTGTTAAGACTTATAAAAAGATATTTCTAAAAGACAACTTTCCAGCTGGGTTCTTAACATTGTTCTTTCATTTTATGGAAGTGATAACCATTCTGGATGGAATACACTGAAATGTTTGAAAAGACTTGTATGAAGATACTCCTAAATAGCTACAAGCAATCTGGTTACACCACAGTGTTCTTTCATTTAATAAACTTTATATATAGTCTCCTATAGCTGTAGTGAAATGTTTTATATCATATATGAAAATGTTCCTACAGCTACCTGCAAGCTGGGATCAGCACACTGACTTTTCATTGTAATAAAGTGATAGTTACTTTGTATGGCATACACTGAAATGTCAGAAAAGACTTATATGAGTCTATTTCTAAAGAGATACAAGCAAGCTGGTTTCACAATAGTGATCTTTCATTGAATTAATGTAATAGATATTCTGTCGCACATGTTGTGAAATGTTCAATAAATCTTACATGAAAATGTTACTATAAGTCTACCTGAAAGCTGAGTTAAGTACAATGTTTTTTCATTTTAAGAAAGTATAGCTGTTCTCTATGGCTCATACTGAAATGCTAGAAAAGACTTACATGAAGATGTTCCTTAAAAGCTACAAGGAAGTTGCTTTCACCACAGCATTCTTTCAATGAGTGAATGTTATAGATATTCCATCATGCCCGTAGTGAAATGTTTGATAGGACTTATTTGAAGATTCCCCTAAACAGCTGCAAGCAAGGTGTTTTCACCACAGTGTTCATTCAGAAAATGAATGTTATACGTATTCTGTCATGCCTCAAGAGAACTATTTGATGTCTTATGTGAGAGTGTTCCTGAACAGCTACAAGCAAGCTTTTTCAACATAGTGTGGTTTCCTTGAATGAATGTTATGGATATCATGTTGCGGCTGTAGAGAAACGTTTGATAAGACATAAATGAAATGCTCATAAAGAGCCACTGGTTTCATCAGAACGTTCTTTCTGGATATGGAAGTGATAGCCATTCTGTAGGCATAATGAAGTGTTTGAAGAGCCTTATACGAAGACATTCCCAAGGCGCCAGAAGTAATCTGGCTTCACCACAGTGTTCTTTCAGTGAACGAGTGTTATAGCTAGTCTGTCATGCCTGTAGTGAAATGTTTAATAAGTCTTATATGAAGAGGTTTCAAACAGCCGCCAGCAAGCCGGGTTTAGCACAGTGTCCTTTAACTGTAAGTAAGTGAGAGCCATTCTGTATGGCATATACTTAAATGTTAGAGAGGTCTTATATGAAGATGTTCCTAAATAGAATCCAACAAGATGTGTTCAGGACAGAATAATTTCATCATAAGATAGTGACAGCCGTTTAGTATGGCATATACTGAAATGCTGAAAAGGACTGAAATGAAGATCTTCCTTAACAGTAAAACCAAGCCACTTTCACCATAGTGTTCTTTCATTGAATGGATGTAATAGATATTCTGTCATGCCTGTAGTTAAATGTTCAATAGGTCTTACATAAAAATACTCCTAATAATCTACCTGAAAGCTATGAAACACAACCTTCTTTCCTTGTAAGAAGGGTATGGCCATGCTGTATGCCATATACTGAAATGCTTGAAAAGCTTTATACGAAGATGTTCCTCAACAGTTACAAGAAAACTGCTTTCATCCCTGTGTTCGTTCAATGAGTGAATGTTTAGAGATTCTGTCATTCCTGCAAAGGAATGTTTAATAAGTCTTACATGAAGATGTTTCTAAACAGCTACAAGGAAATTTTTTTAAATATAGTGTTATTACATTGAATAAACATTAAAGACATCCTGTCATGACTGTAGGCAAATGTCTGATGAGACTTGAGCAAGATATTAATAAACAATTACTTGCAAGCTGGGTTCATCACAGTATTCTTTCCTGGCTATGGAGATGATAGCCATTCTGTATGGCATAAAGTGATATGTTTGAAGAGCCTTTGATTTATATTCTTAAACAGCTAACAAGCAAGATGGTTTCTTCACAGTGTTCTTTCAGTGAATGAATGTTCTAGATATTGTCACATCTGTGGTGAAATATTTGATATATGATGTTCCTAAACAGCTACCTATAAACTGGATTCAGCATGTGTTCTTTCATTTTGTGAAAATGATAGTCGCTCTGTGTGGAATATACTTAAGTATTTGAAGTGTATTATGTGCAGACGTTCCTAAACAGTGAAAAGAAGATGGTTTTTGCATAATTTTCTTTCAGATAACAAATGTTATAGACATTGTCACATCTGTAGTCAAATGTTTGATATGATTTATGTGAAAATATCCCTAAACAGCTACCTGTTGGCTTGATTAAGCACAATGCTCTTTCCTTGTAAGAAAGTGATAGCTGTTCCATGTGGCATATACTGAAATGTTTGAAATGTCATCTGTGAAGATGTTCCTTAAGAGCTACTTGCTGGGTGTTTTCAAGACAATGTTCTTTCAGTGAATGGATGTTGTAGATAGTCTATCACACCCGTAGTGAAATGCTGGATAAGTTTTATGAAGATGTCCCTAAGTAGCTACAAGCAAAATGGTTTCACAACAGTGTTCTTACAGACATTGAAGGTTATAGATATTCTGTCATGCCTGTAGTGAAATGTTTGATAAGACTTGCATGAACACTTACATGAAGATGTTTCTAAACAGCCACAAGCAAGCTTTTTCAACACAGTATTTCATTGAATGAATGTAATAATTATCACATTGTGGCTGCAGAGAAACGTTTGATAAGACACACACAAAATGTTCATAAATAGCATGTGCCAGCTGGTTGCATCACAATGTTGTTTAATTTAATGGAAGTGATCATCATTCTGTATAGCATATGATGTGTTTGAATAGCCTTATATAAAGATATTCCTAAAAACTTATGAGCAATCTGGTTTCACCAGAGTGTGTTCCTCAGTGAAGGAATCTTACAGAGATTCTGTCAGAGCAGTAGTGACATGTTTGGTGTTTTGTATGAAGAAACCCTAAATGGCTTCCTGCAAGATGAGTTCAACACAGTGTTATTTCATTTTAAGAAAATGATAGTCATTCTGTTTGGCATAAACTGAAATATTAGAAAAGCCTTATATCAAGAGGTTCCTAATTAGCTACCAGCAATCTGGCTTCACAATAGTGTTCTTTCATTGAATGGATGTAATAGATACTTTGTAGTGAAATGTATGATAAGTCTCTTATGAAAAGGTTCCTAAACAGCTGCCTGCAATCTGGCTTCAGCACATTATATCATTGTCTCAAAGTGATATTCATTCAGTATGTCTTATATGGAAACGCTTGAAATGGTGAACATGAAGAAGTTTCTAAATATGTACAAGCAAGATTGTTTCTCCACAGTTTTCTTTCAGTGACTGAATGTTATGTATAGTCTGTCACGACTATTGTAAAATGTTTGATGAGTCTTATGTAAAAACGTTCCAAGATAGCTATCTGTGAGCTCTATTTAGCACAGTGTTCTTTCATTGTAGGAAAATGATACCCATTCATTATGGCATATACTGAAATGTGAGAAATGTCTTAAATACAAATGTTCCTAATAATAGCTTCAAGATGCTTTCACCACAGAGTTCTTTCAGTGAAACAATATTGCAGATATTCTGTGACACTTGTAGTGAAGTGTTAGTTAAAACTTACTTGCAAGCTGGATTCAGCACAGTGTTTCTTTCATTGTTTGAAACTCATATTCAATCAGAACAGCAAATATTGAAATGGTTATAATGACTAATATGAAGAGGATCCTTAATGGCTGCAAGTAAGATGGTTTCACCACAGTTTTCTCTCAGTGAGCAAATGCTGTATATATTCTGTCCCGCATGCAATGAAATGTTTGTTAAGTCTTATATGAACATGTTCCTAAACAGCTACCCGCAAACTGGGCTTAGAACAGTGTTCTCACACTGTTAGTAATTGATAGGTCATCTGTAGGGCATATGCTGAAATGTTTGAAATGTCTTATGTGAATATGCCCCTAAACAGCTGTAAGCACATTTGTTTCACCAGAGTTCCTTTAGTGTCTGAATCTTATGGATATTTTTCAAGTCTGTAGTGTAATTTTTTAAGTATTTTATGAAGTTCTTCCTAAACAGATACTAGGAAACAAGGGTTCAGCTCATCCTTCTTTCCTTGAGTGAATATTAAAATCATTCTGTCATGACCATAGCGCAATATTTGTTAAGACTTATAAAAAGATATTTCTAAAAGACAACTTTCCAGCTGGGTTCTTAACATTGTTCTTTCATTTTATGGAAGTGATAACCATTCTGGATGGAATACACTGAAATGTTTGAAAAGACTTGTATGAAGATACTCCTAAATAGCTACAAGCAATCTGGTTACACCACAGTGTTCTTTCATTTAATAAACTTTATCTATAGTCTCCTATAGCTGTAGTGAAATGTTTTATATCATATATGAAAATGTTCCTACAGCTACCTGCAAGCTGGGATCAGCACACTGACTTTTCATTGTAATAAAGTGATAGTTACTTTGTATGGCATACACTGAAATGTCAGAAAAGACTTATATGAGTCTATTTCTAAAGAGATACAAGCAAGCTGGTTTCACAATAGTGATCTTTCATTGAATTAATGTAATAGATATTCTGTCGCACATGTTGTGAAATGTTCAATAAATCTTACATGAAAATGTTACTATAAGTCTACCTGAAAGCTGAGTTAAGTACAATGTTTTTTCATTTTAAGAAAGTATAGCTGTTCTCTATGGCTCATACTGAAATGCTAGAAAAGACTTACATGAAGATGTTCCTTAAAAGCTACAAGGAAGTTGCTTTCACCACAGCATTCTTTCAATGAGTGAATGTTATAGATATTCCATCATGCCCGTAGTGAAATGTTTGATAGGACTTATTTGAAGATTCCCCTAAACAGCTGCAAGCAAGGTGTTTTCACCACAGTGTTCATTCAGAAAATGAATGTTATACGTATTCTGTCATGCCTCAAGAGAACTATTTGATGTCTTATGTGAGAGTGTTCCTGAACAGCTACAAGCAAGCTTTTTCAACATAGTGTGGTTTCCTTGAATGAATGTTATGGATATCATGTTGCGGCTGTAGAGAAACGTTTGATAAGACATAAATGAAATGCTCATAAAGAGCCACTGGTTTCATCAGAACGTTCTTTCTGGATATGGAAGTGATAGCCATTCTGTAGGCATAATGAAGTGTTTGAAGAGCCTTATACGAAGACATTCCCAAGGCGCCAGAAGTAATCTGGCTTCACCACAGTGTTCTTTCAGTGAACGAGTGTTATAGCTAGTCTGTCATGCCTGTAGTGAAATGTTTAATAAGTCTTATATGAAGAGGTTTCAAACAGCCGCCAGCAAGCCGGGTTTAGCACAGTGTCCTTTAACTGTAAGTAAGTGAGAGCCATTCTGTATGGCATATACTTAAATGTTAGAGAGGTCTTATATGAAGATGTTCCTAAATAGAATCCAACAAGATGTGTTCAGGACAGAATAATTTCATCATAAGATAGTGACAGCCGTTTAGTATGGCATATACTGAAATGCTGAAAAGGACTGAAATGAAGATCTTCCTTAACAGTAAAACCAAGCCACTTTCACCATAGTGTTCTTTCATTGAATGGATGTAATAGATATTCTGTCATGCCTGTAGTTAAATGTTCAATAGGTCTTACATAAAAATACTCCTAATAATCTACCTGAAAGCTATGAAACACAACCTTCTTTCCTTGTAAGAAGGGTATGGCCATGCTGTATGCCATATACTGAAATGCTTGAAAAGCTTTATACGAAGATGTTCCTCAACAGTTACAAGAAAACTGCTTTCATCCCTGTGTTCGTTCAATGAGTGAATGTTTAGAGATTCTGTCATTCCTGCAAAGGAATGTTTAATAAGTCTTACATGAAGATGTTTCTAAACAGCTACAAGGAAATTTTTTTAAATATAGTGTTATTACATTGAATAAACATTAAAGACATCCTGTCATGACTGTAGGCAAATGTCTGATGAGACTTGAGCAAGATATTAATAAACAATTACTTGCAAGCTGGGTTCATCACAGTATTCTTTCCTGGCTATGGAGATGATAGCCATTCTGTATGGCATAAAGTGATATGTTTGAAGAGCCTTTGATTTATATTCTTAAACAGCTAACAAGCAAGATGGTTTCTTCACAGTGTTCTTTCAGTGAATGAATGTTCTAGATATTGTCACATCTGTGGTGAAATATTTGATATATGATGTTCCTAAACAGCTACCTATAAACTGGATTCAGCATGTGTTCTTTCATTTTGTGAAAATGATAGTCGCTCTGTGTGGAATATACTTAAGTATTTGAAGTGTATTATGTGCAGACGTTCCTAAACAGTGAAAAGAAGATGGTTTTTGCATAATTTTCTTTCAGATAACAAATGTTATAGACATTGTCACATCTGTAGTCAAATGTTTGATATGATTTATGTGAAAATATCCCTAAACAGCTACCTGTTGGCTTGATTAAGCACAATGCTCTTTCCTTGTAAGAAAGTGATAGCTGTTCCATGTGGCATATACTGAAATGTTTGAAATGTCATCTGTGAAGATGTTCCTTAAGAGCTACTTGCTGGGTGTTTTCAAGACAATGTTCTTTCAGTGAATGAATGTTGTAGATAGTCTATCACACCCGTAGTGAAATGCTGGATAAGTTTTATGAAGATGTCCCTAAGTAGCTACAAGCAAAATGGTTTCACAACAGTGTTCTTACAGACATTGAAGGTTATAGATATTCTGTCATGCCTGTAGTGAAATGTTTGATAAGACTTGCATGAACACTTACATGAAGATGTTTCTAAACAGCCACAAGCAAGCTTTTTCAACACAGTATTTCATTGAATGAATGTAATAATTATCACATTGTGGCTGCAGAGAAACGTTTGATAAGACACACACAAAATGTTCATAAATAGCATGTGCCAGCTGGTTGCATCACAATGTTGTTTAATTTAATGGAAGTGATCATCATTCTGTATAGCATATGATGTGTTTGAATAGCCTTATATAAAGATATTCCTAAAAACTTATGAGCAATCTGGTTTCACCAGAGTGTGTTCCTCAGTGAAGGAATCTTACAGAGATTCTGTCAGAGCAGTAGTGACATGTTTGGTGTTTTGTATGAAGAAACCCTAAATGGCTTCCTGCAAGATGAGTTCAACACAGTGTTATTTCATTTTAAGAAAATGATAGTCATTCTGTTTGGCATAAACTGAAATATTAGAAAAGCCTTATATCAAGAGGTTCCTAATTAGCTACCAGCAATCTGGCTTCACAATAGTGTTCTTTCATTGAATGGATGTAATAGATACTTTGTAGTGAAATGTATGATAAGTCTCTTATGAAAAGGTTCCTAAACAGCTGCCTGCAATCTGGCTTCAGCACATTATATCATTGTCTCAAAGTGATATTCATTCAGTATGTCTTATATGGAAACGCTTGAAATGGTGAACATGAAGAAGTTTCTAAATATGTACAAGCAAGATTGTTTCTCCACAGTTTTCTTTCAGTGACTGAATGTTATGTATAGTCTGTCACGACTATTGTAAAATGTTTGATGAGTCTTATGTAAAAACGTTCCTAGATAGCTATCTGTGAGCTCTATTTAGCACAGTGTTCTTTCATTGTAGGAAAATGATACCCATTCATTATGGCATATACTGAAATGTGAGAAATGTCTCAAATACAAATGTTCCTAATAATAGCTTCAAGATGCTTTCACCACAGAGTTCTTTCAGTGAAACAATATTGCAGATATTCTGTGACACTTGTAGTGAAGTGTTAGTTAAAACTTACTTGCAAGCTGGATTCAGCACAGTGTTTCTTTCATTGTTTGAAACTCATATTCAATCAGAACAGCAAATATTGAAATGGTTATAATGACTAATATGAAGAGGATCCTTAATGGCTGCAAGTAAGATGGTTTCACCACAGTTTTCTCTCAGTGAGCAAATGCTGTATATATTCTGTCCCGCATGCAATGAAATGTTTGTTAAGTCTTATATGAACATGTTCCTAAACAGCTACCCGCAAACTGGGCTTAGAACAGTGTTCTCACACTGTTAGTAATTGATAGGTCATCTGTAGGGCATATGCTGAAATGTTTGAAATGTCTTATGTGAATATGCCCCTAAACAGCTGTAAGCACATTTGTTTCACCAGAGTTCCTTTAGTGTCTGAATCTTATGGATATTTTTCAAGTCTGTAGTGTAATTTTTTAAGTATTTTATGAAGTTCTTCCTAAACAGATACTAGGAAACAAGGGTTCAGCTCATCCTTCTTTCCTTGAGTGAATATTAAAATCATTCTGTCATGACCATAGCGCAATATTTGTTAAGACTTATAAAAAGATATTTCTAAAAGACAACTTTCCAGCTGGGTTCTTAACATTGTTCTTTCATTTTATGGAAGTGATAACCATTCTGGATGGAATACACTGAAATGTTTGAAAAGACTTGTATGAAGATACTCCTAAATAGCTACAAGCAATCTGGTTACACCACAGTGTTCTTTCATTTAATAAACTTTATCTATAGTCTCCTATAGCTGTAGTGAAATGTTTTATATCATATATGAAAATGTTCCTACAGCTACCTGCAAGCTGGGATCAGCACACTGACTTTTCATTGTAATAAAGTGATAGTTACTTTGTATGGCATACACTGAAATGTCAGAAAAGACTTATATGAGTCTATTTCTAAAGAGATACAAGCAAGCTGGTTTCACAATAGTGATCTTTCATTGAATTAATGTAATAGATATTCTGTCGCACATGTTGTGAAATGTTCAATAAATCTTACATGAAAATGTTACTATAAGTCTACCTGAAAGCTGAGTTAAGTACAATGTTTTTTCATTTTAAGAAAGTATAGCTGTTCTCTATGGCTCATACTGAAATGCTAGAAAAGACTTACATGAAGATGTTCCTTAAAAGCTACAAGGAAGTTGCTTTCACCACAGCATTCTTTCAATGTGTGAATGTTATAGATATTCCATCATGCCCGTAGTGAAATGTTTGATAGGACTTATTTGAAGATTCCCCTAAACAGCTGCAAGCAAGGTGTTTTCACCACAGTGTTCATTCAGAAAATGAATGTTATACGTATTCTGTCATGCCTCAAGAGAACTATTTGATGTCTTATGTGAGAGTGTTCCTGAACAGCTACAAGCAAGCTTTTTCAACATAGTGTGGTTTCCTTGAATGAATGTTATGGATATCATGTTGCGGCTGTAGAGAAACGTTTGATAAGACATAAATGAAATGCTCATAAAGAGCCACTGGTTTCATCAGAACGTTCTTTCTGGATATGGAAGTGATAGCCATTCTGTAGGCATAATGAAGTGTTTGAAGAGCCTTATACGAAGACATTCCCAAGGCGCCAGAAGTAATCTGGCTTCACCACAGTGTTCTTTCAGTGAACGAGTGTTATAGCTAGTCTGTCATGCCTGTAGTGAAATGTTTAATAAGTCTTATATGAAGAGGTTTCAAACAGCCGCCAGCAAGCCGGGTTTAGCACAGTGTCCTTTAACTGTAAGTAAGTGAGAGCCATTCTGTATGGCATATACTTAAATGTTAGAGAGGTCTTATATGAAGATGTTCCTAAATAGAATCCAACAAGATGTGTTCAGGACAGAATAATTTCATCATAAGATAGTGACAGCCGTTTAGTATGGCATATACTGAAATGCTGAAAAGGACTGAAATGAAGATCTTCCTTAACAGTAAAACCAAGCCACTTTCACCATAGTGTTCTTTCATTGAATGGATGTAATAGATATTCTGTCATGCCTGTAGTTAAATGTTCAATAGGTCTTACATAAAAATACTCCTAATAATCTACCTGAAAGCTATGAAACACAACCTTCTTTCCTTGTAAGAAGGGTATGGCCATGCTGTATGCCATATACTGAAATGCTTGAAAAGCTTTATACGAAGATGTTCCTCAACAGTTACAAGAAAACTGCTTTCATCCCTGTGTTCGTTCAATGAGTGAATGTTTAGAGATTCTGTCATTCCTGCAAAGGAATGTTTAATAAGTCTTACATGAAGATGTTTCTAAACAGCTACAAGGAAATTTTTTTAAATATAGTGTTATTACATTGAATAAACATTAAAGACATCCTGTCATGACTGTAGGCAAATGTCTGATGAGACTTGAGCAAGATATTAATAAACAATTACTTGCAAGCTGGGTTCATCACAGTATTCTTTCCTGGCTATGGAGATGATAGCCATTCTGTATGGCATAAAGTGATATGTTTGAAGAGCCTTTGATTTATATTCTTAAACAGCTAACAAGCAAGATGGTTTCTTCACAGTGTTCTTTCAGTGAATGAATGTTCTAGATATTGTCACATCTGTGGTGAAATATTTGATATATGATGTTCCTAAACAGCTACCTATAAACTGGATTCAGCATGTGTTCTTTCATTTTGTGAAAATGATAGTCGCTCTGTGTGGAATATACTTAAGTATTTGAAGTGTATTATGTGCAGACGTTCCTAAACAGTGAAAAGAAGATGGTTTTTGCATAATTTTCTTTCAGATAACAAATGTTATAGACATTGTCACATCTGTAGTCAAATGTTTGATATGATTTATGTGAAAATATCCCTAAACAGCTACCTGTTGGCTTGATTAAGCACAATGCTCTTTCCTTGTAAGAAAGTGATAGCTGTTCCATGTGGCATATACTGAAATGTTTGAAATGTCATCTGTGAAGATGTTCCTTAAGAGCTACTTGCTGGGTGTTTTCAAGACAATGTTCTTTCAGTGAATGAATGTTGTAGATAGTCTATCACACCCGTAGTGAAATGCTGGATAAGTTTTATGAAGATGTCCCTAAGTAGCTACAAGCAAAATGGTTTCACAACAGTGTTCTTACAGACATTGAAGGTTATAGATATTCTGTCATGCCTGTAGTGAAATGTTTGATAAGACTTGCATGAACACTTACATGAAGATGTTTCTAAACAGCCACAAGCAAGCTTTTTCAACACAGTATTTCATTGAATGAATGTAATAATTATCACATTGTGGCTGCAGAGAAACGTTTGATAAGACACACACAAAATGTTCATAAATAGCATGTGCCAGCTGGTTGCATCACAATGTTGTTTAATTTAATGGAAGTGATCATCATTCTGTATAGCATATGATGTGTTTGAATAGCCTTATATAAAGATATTCCTAAAAACTTATGAGCAATCTGGTTTCACCAGAGTGTGTTCCTCAGTGAAGGAATCTTACAGAGATTCTGTCAGAGCAGTAGTGACATGTTTGGTGTTTTGTATGAAGAAACCCTAAATGGCTTCCTGCAAGATGAGTTCAACACAGTGTTATTTCATTTTAAGAAAATGATAGTCATTCTGTTTGGCATAAACTGAAATATTAGAAAAGCCTTAT
The DNA here is from genome assembly GCF_041296235.1 of Equus asinus. Taxonomy (NCBI): domain Eukaryota; kingdom Metazoa; phylum Chordata; class Mammalia; order Perissodactyla; family Equidae; genus Equus; species Equus asinus. Next base: position 12,827,809 of record NC_091815.1, on the reverse strand, counting down.
ATCAAGAGGTTCCTAATTAGCTACCAGCAATCTGGCTTCACAATAGTGTTCTTTCATTGAATGGATGTAATAGATACTTTGTAGTGAAATGTATGATAAGTCTCTTATGAAAAGGTTCCTAAACAGCTGCCTGCAATCTGGCTTCAGCACATTATATCATTGTCTCAAAGTGATATTCATTCAGTATGTCTTATATGGAAACGCTTGAAATGGTGAACATGAAGAAGTTTCTAAATATGTACAAGCAAGATTGTTTCTCCACAGTTTTCTTTCAGTGACTGAATGTTATGTATAGTCTGTCACGACTATTGTAAAATGTTTGATGAGTCTTATGTAAAAACGTTCCTAGATAGCTATCTGTGAGCTCTATTTAGCACAGTGTTCTTTCATTGTAGGAAAATGATACCCATTCATTATGGCATATACTGAAATGTGAGAAATGTCTCAAATACAAATGTTCCTAATAATAGCTTCAAGATGCTTTCACCACAGAGTTCTTTCAGTGAAACAATATTGCAGATATTCTGTGACACTTGTAGTGAAGTGTTAGTTAAAACTTACTTGCAAGCTGGATTCAGCACAGTGTTTCTTTCATTGTTTGAAACTCATATTCAATCAGAACAGCAAATATTGAAATGGTTATAATGACTAATATGAAGAGGATCCTTAATGGCTGCAAGTAAGATGGTTTCACCACAGTTTTCTCTCAGTGAGCAAATGCTGTATATATTCTGTCCCGCATGCAATGAAATGTTTGTTAAGTCTTATATGAACATGTTCCTAAACAGCTACCCGCAAACTGGGCTTAGAACAGTGTTCTCACACTGTTAGTAATTGATAGGTCATCTGTAGGGCATATGCTGAAATGTTTGAAATGTCTTATGTGAATATGCCCCTAAACAGCTGTAAGCACATTTGTTTCACCAGAGTTCCTTTAGTGTCTGAATCTTATGGATATTTTTCAAGTCTGTAGTGTAATTTTTTAAGTATTTTATGAAGTTCTTCCTAAACAGATACTAGGAAACAAGGGTTCAGCTCATCCTTCTTTCCTTGAGTGAATATTAAAATCATTCTGTCATGACCATAGCGCAATATTTGTTAAGACTTATAAAAAGATATTTCTAAAAGACAACTTTCCAGCTGGGTTCTTAACATTGTTCTTTCATTTTATGGAAGTGATAACCATTCTGGATGGAATACACTGAAATGTTTGAAAAGACTTGTATGAAGATACTCCTAAATAGCTACAAGCAATCTGGTTACACCACAGTGTTCTTTCATTTAATAAACTTTATCTATAGTCTCCTATAGCTGTAGTGAAATGTTTTATATCATATATGAAAATGTTCCTACAGCTACCTGCAAGCTGGGATCAGCACACTGACTTTTCATTGTAATAAAGTGATAGTTACTTTGTATGGCATACACTGAAATGTCAGAAAAGACTTATATGAGTCTATTTCTAAAGAGATACAAGCAAGCTGGTTTCACAATAGTGATCTTTCATTGAATTAATGTAATAGATATTCTGTCGCACATGTTGTGAAATGTTCAATAAATCTTACATGAAAATGTTACTATAAGTCTACCTGAAAGCTGAGTTAAGTACAATGTTTTTTCATTTTAAGAAAGTATAGCTGTTCTCTATGGCTCATACTGAAATGCTAGAAAAGACTTACATGAAGATGTTCCTTAAAAGCTACAAGGAAGTTGCTTTCACCACAGCATTCTTTCAATGTGTGAATGTTATAGATATTCCATCATGCCCGTAGTGAAATGTTTGATAGGACTTATTTGAAGATTCCCCTAAACAGCTGCAAGCAAGGTGTTTTCACCACAGTGTTCATTCAGAAAATGAATGTTATACGTATTCTGTCATGCCTCAAGAGAACTATTTGATGTCTTATGTGAGAGTGTTCCTGAACAGCTACAAGCAAGCTTTTTCAACATAGTGTGGTTTCCTTGAATGAATGTTATGGATATCATGTTGCGGCTGTAGAGAAACGTTTGATAAGACATAAATGAAATGCTCATAAAGAGCCACTGGTTTCATCAGAACGTTCTTTCTGGATATGGAAGTGATAGCCATTCTGTAGGCATAATGAAGTGTTTGAAGAGCCTTATACGAAGACATTCCCAAGGCGCCAGAAGTAATCTGGCTTCACCACAGTGTTCTTTCAGTGAACGAGTGTTATAGCTAGTCTGTCATGCCTGTAGTGAAATGTTTAATAAGTCTTATATGAAGAGGTTTCAAACAGCCGCCAGCAAGCCGGGTTTAGCACAGTGTCCTTTAACTGTAAGTAAGTGAGAGCCATTCTGTATGGCATATACTTAAATGTTAGAGAGGTCTTATATGAAGATGTTCCTAAATAGAATCCAACAAGATGTGTTCAGGACAGAATAATTTCATCATAAGATAGTGACAGCCGTTTAGTATGGCATATACTGAAATGCTGAAAAGGACTGAAATGAAGATCTTCCTTAACAGTAAAACCAAGCCACTTTCACCATAGTGTTCTTTCATTGAATGGATGTAATAGATATTCTGTCATGCCTGTAGTTAAATGTTCAATAGGTCTTACATAAAAATACTCCTAATAATCTACCTGAAAGCTATGAAACACAACCTTCTTTCCTTGTAAGAAGGGTATGGCCATGCTGTATGCCATATACTGAAATGCTTGAAAAGCTTTATACGAAGATGTTCCTCAACAGTTACAAGAAAACTGCTTTCATCCCTGTGTTCGTTCAATGAGTGAATGTTTAGAGATTCTGTCATTCCTGCAAAGGAATGTTTAATAAGTCTTACATGAAGATGTTTCTAAACAGCTACAAGGAAATTTTTTTAAATATAGTGTTATTACATTGAATAAACATTAAAGACATCCTGTCATGACTGTAGGCAAATGTCTGATGAGACTTGAGCAAGATATTAATAAACAATTACTTGCAAGCTGGGTTCATCACAGTATTCTTTCCTGGCTATGGAGATGATAGCCATTCTGTATGGCATAAAGTGATATGTTTGAAGAGCCTTTGATTTATATTCTTAAACAGCTAACAAGCAAGATGGTTTCTTCACAGTGTTCTTTCAGTGAATGAATGTTCTAGATATTGTCACATCTGTGGTGAAATATTTGATATATGATGTTCCTAAACAGCTACCTATAAACTGGATTCAGCATGTGTTCTTTCATTTTGTGAAAATGATAGTCGCTCTGTGTGGAATATACTTAAGTATTTGAAGTGTATTATGTGCAGACGTTCCTAAACAGTGAAAAGAAGATGGTTTTTGCATAATTTTCTTTCAGATAACAAATGTTATAGACATTGTCACATCTGTAGTCAAATGTTTGATATGATTTATGTGAAAATATCCCTAAACAGCTACCTGTTGGCTTGATTAAGCACAATGCTCTTTCCTTGTAAGAAAGTGATAGCTGTTCCATGTGGCATATACTGAAATGTTTGAAATGTCATCTGTGAAGATGTTCCTTAAGAGCTACTTGCTGGGTGTTTTCAAGACAATGTTCTTTCAGTGAATGAATGTTGTAGATAGTCTATCACACCCGTAGTGAAATGCTGGATAAGTTTTATGAAGATGTCCCTAAGTAGCTACAAGCAAAATGGTTTCACAACAGTGTTCTTACAGACATTGAAGGTTATAGATATTCTGTCATGCCTGTAGTGAAATGTTTGATAAGACTTGCATGAACACTTACATGAAGATGTTTCTAAACAGCCACAAGCAAGCTTTTTCAACACAGTATTTCATTGAATGAATGTAATAATTATCACATTGTGGCTGCAGAGAAACGTTTGATAAGACACACACAAAATGTTCATAAATAGCATGTGCCAGCTGGTTGCATCACAATGTTGTTTAATTTAATGGAAGTGATCATCATTCTGTATAGCATATGATGTGTTTGAATAGCCTTATATAAAGATATTCCTAAAAACTTATGAGCAATCTGGTTTCACCAGAGTGTGTTCCTCAGTGAAGGAATCTTACAGAGATTCTGTCAGAGCAGTAGTGACATGTTTGGTGTTTTGTATGAAGAAACCCTAAATGGCTTCCTGCAAGATGAGTTCAACACAGTGTTATTTCATTTTAAGAAAATGATAGTCATTCTGTTTGGCATAAACTGAAATATTAGAAAAGCCTTATATCAAGAGGTTCCTAATTAGCTACCAGCAATCTGGCTTCACAATAGTGTTCTTTCATTGAATGGATGTAATAGATACTTTGTAGTGAAATGTATGATAAGTCTCTTATGAAAAGGTTCCTAAACAGCTGCCTGCAATCTGGCTTCAGCACATTATATCATTGTCTCAAAGTGATATTCATTCAGTATGTCTTATATGGAAACGCTTGAAATGGTGAACATGAAGAAGTTTCTAAATATGTACAAGCAAGATTGTTTCTCCACAGTTTTCTTTCAGTGACTGAATGTTATGTATAGTCTGTCACGACTATTGTAAAATGTTTGATGAGTCTTATGTAAAAACGTTCCTAGATAGCTATCTGTGAGCTCTATTTAGCACAGTGTTCTTTCATTGTAGGAAAATGATACCCATTCATTATGGCATATACTGAAATGTGAGAAATGTCTCAAATACAAATGTTCCTAATAATAGCTTCAAGATGCTTTCACCACAGAGTTCTTTCAGTGAAACAATATTGCAGATATTCTGTGACACTTGTAGTGAAGTGTTAGTTAAAACTTACTTGCAAGCTGGATTCAGCACAGTGTTTCTTTCATTGTTTGAAACTCATATTCAATCAGAACAGCAAATATTGAAATGGTTATAATGACTAATATGAAGAGGATCCTTAATGGCTGCAAGTAAGATGGTTTCACCACAGTTTTCTCTCAGTGAGCAAATGCTGTATATATTCTGTCCCGCATGCAATGAAATGTTTGTTAAGTCTTATATGAACATGTTCCTAAACAGCTACCCGCAAACTGGGCTTAGAACAGTGTTCTCACACTGTTAGTAATTGATAGGTCATCTGTAGGGCATATGCTGAAATGTTTGAAATGTCTTATGTGAATATGCCCCTAAACAGCTGTAAGCACATTTGTTTCACCAGAGTTCCTTTAGTGTCTGAATCTTATGGATATTTTTCAAGTCTGTAGTGTAATTTTTTAAGTATTTTATGAAGTTCTTCCTAAACAGATACTAGGAAACAAGGGTTCAGCTCATCCTTCTTTCCTTGAGTGAATATTAAAATCATTCTGTCATGACCATAGCGCAATATTTGTTAAGACTTATAAAAAGATATTTCTAAAAGACAACTTTCCAGCTGGGTTCTTAACATTGTTCTTTCATTTTATGGAAGTGATAACCATTCTGGATGGAATACACTGAAATGTTTGAAAAGACTTGTATGAAGATACTCCTAAATAGCTACAAGCAATCTGGTTACACCACAGTGTTCTTTCATTTAATAAACTTTATATATAGTCTCCTATAGCTGTAGTGAAATGTTTTATATCATATATGAAAATGTTCCTACAGCTACCTGCAAGCTGGGATCAGCACACTGACTTTTCATTGTAATAAAGTGATAGTTACTTTGTATGGCATACACTGAAATGTCAGAAAAGACTTATATGAGTCTATTTCTAAAGAGATACAAGCAAGCTGGTTTCACAATAGTGATCTTTCATTGAATTAATGTAATAGATATTCTGTCGCACATGTTGTGAAATGTTCAATAAATCTTACATGAAAATGTTACTATAAGTCTACCTGAAAGCTGAGTTAAGTACAATGTTTTTTCATTTTAAGAAAGTATAGCTGTTCTCTATGGCTCATACTGAAATGCTAGAAAAGACTTACATGAAGATGTTCCTTAAAAGCTACAAGGAAGTTGCTTTCACCACAGCATTCTTTCAATGTGTGAATGTTATAGATATTCCATCATGCCCGTAGTGAAATGTTTGATAGGACTTATTTGAAGATTCCCCTAAACAGCTGCAAGCAAGGTGTTTTCACCACAGTGTTCATTCAGAAAATGAATGTTATACGTATTCTGTCATGCCTCAAGAGAACTATTTGATGTCTTATGTGAGAGTGTTCCTGAACAGCTACAAGCAAGCTTTTTCAACATAGTGTGGTTTCCTTGAATGAATGTTATGGATATCATGTTGCGGCTGTAGAGAAACGTTTGATAAGACATAAATGAAATGCTCATAAAGAGCCACTGGTTTCATCAGAACGTTCTTTCTGGATATGGAAGTGATAGCCATTCTGTAGGCATAATGAAGTGTTTGAAGAGCCTTATACGAAGACATTCCCAAGGCGCCAGAAGTAATCTGGCTTCACCACAGTGTTCTTTCAGTGAACGAGTGTTATAGCTAGTCTGTCATGCCTGTAGTGAAATGTTTAATAAGTCTTATATGAAGAGGTTTCAAACAGCCGCCAGCAAGCCGGGTTTAGCACAGTGTCCTTTAACTGTAAGTAAGTGAGAGCCATTCTGTATGGCATATACTTAAATGTTAGAGAGGTCTTATATGAAGATGTTCCTAAATAGAATCCAACAAGATGTGTTCAGGACAGAATAATTTCATCATAAGATAGTGACAGCCGTTTAGTATGGCATATACTGAAATGCTGAAAAGGACTGAAATGAAGATCTTCCTTAACAGTAAAACCAAGCCACTTTCACCATAGTGTTCTTTCATTGAATGGATGTAATAGATATTCTGTCATGCCTGTAGTTAAATGTTCAATAGGTCTTACATAAAAATACTCCTAATAATCTACCTGAAAGCTATGAAACACAACCTTCTTTCCTTGTAAGAAGGGTATGGCCATGCTGTATGCCATATACTGAAATGCTTGAAAAGCTTTATACGAAGATGTTCCTCAACAGTTACAAGAAAACTGCTTTCATCCCTGTGTTCGTTCAATGAGTGAATGTTTAGAGATTCTGTCATTCCTGCAAAGGAATGTTTAATAAGTCTTACATGAAGATGTTTCTAAACAGCTACAAGGAAATTTTTTTAAATATAGTGTTATTACATTGAATAAACATTAAAGACATCCTGTCATGACTGTAGGCAAATGTCTGATGAGACTTGAGCAAGATATTAATAAACAATTACTTGCAAGCTGGGTTCATCACAGTATTCTTTCCTGGCTATGGAGATGATAGCCATTCTGTATGGCATAAAGTGATATGTTTGAAGAGCCTTTGATTTATATTCTTAAACAGCTAACAAGCAAGATGGTTTCTTCACAGTGTTCTTTCAGTGAATGAATGTTCTAGATATTGTCACATCTGTGGTGAAATATTTGATATATGATGTTCCTAAACAGCTACCTATAAACTGGATTCAGCATGTGTTCTTTCATTTTGTGAAAATGATAGTCGCTCTGTGTGGAATATACTTAAGTATTTGAAGTGTATTATGTGCAGACGTTCCTAAACAGTGAAAAGAAGATGGTTTTTGCATAATTTTCTTTCAGATAACAAATGTTATAGACATTGTCACATCTGTAGTCAAATGTTTGATATGATTTATGTGAAAATATCCCTAAACAGCTACCTGTTGGCTTGATTAAGCACAATGCTCTTTCCTTGTAAGAAAGTGATAGCTGTTCCATGTGGCATATACTGAAATGTTTGAAATGTCATCTGTGAAGATGTTCCTTAAGAGCTACTTGCTGGGTGTTTTCAAGACAATGTTCTTTCAGTGAATGAATGTTGTAGATAGTCTATCACACCCGTAGTGAAATGCTGGATAAGTTTTATGAAGATGTCCCTAAGTAGCTACAAGCAAAATGGTTTCACAACAGTGTTCTTACAGACATTGAAGGTTATAGATATTCTGTCATGCCTGTAGTGAAATGTTTGATAAGACTTGCATGAACACTTACATGAAGATGTTTCTAAACAGCCACAAGCAAGCTTTTTCAACACAGTATTTCATTGAATGAATGTAATAATTATCACATTGTGGCTGCAGAGAAACGTTTGATAAGACACACACAAAATGTTCATAAATAGCATGTGCCAGCTGGTTGCATCACAATGTTGTTTAATTTAATGGAAGTGATCATCATTCTGTATAGCATATGATGTGTTTGAATAGCCTTATATAAAGATATTCCTAAAAACTTATCAGCAATCTGGTTTCACCAGAGTGTGTTCCTCAGTGAAGGAATCTTACAGAGATTCTGTCAGAGCAGTAGTGACATGTTTGGTGTTTTGTATGAAGAAACCCTAAATGGCTTCCTGCAAGATGAGTTCAACACAGTGTTATTTCATTTTAAGAAAATGATAGTCATTCTGTTTGGCATAAACTGAAATATTAGAAAAGCCTTATATCAAGAGGTTCCTAATTAGCTACCAGCAATCTGGCTTCACAATAGTGTTCTTTCATTGAATGGATGTAATAGATACTTTGTAGTGAAATGTATGATAAGTCTCTTATGAAAAGGTTCCTAAACAGCTGCCTGCAATCTGGCTTCAGCACATTATATCATTGTCTCAAAGTGATATTCATTCAGTATGTCTTATATGGAAACGCTTGAAATGGTGAACATGAAGAAGTTTCTAAATATGTACAAGCAAGATTGTTTCTCCACAGTTTTCTTTCAGTGACTGAATGTTATGTATAGTCTGTCACGACTATTGTAAAATGTTTGATGAGTCTTATGTAAAAACGTTCCTAGATAGCTATCTGTGAGCTCTATTTAGCACAGTGTTCTTTCATTGTAGGAAAATGATACCCATTCATTATGGCATATACTGAAATGTGAGAAATGTCTCAAATACAAATGTTCCTAATAATAGCTTCAAGATGCTTTCACCACAGAGTTCTTTCAGTGAAACAATATTGCAGATATTCTGTGACACTTGTAGTGAAGTGTTAGTTAAAACTTACTTGCAAGCTGGATTCAGCACAGTGTTTCTTTCATTGTTTGAAACTCATATTCAATCAGAACAGCAAATATTGAAATGGTTATAATGACTAATATGAAGAGGATCCTTAATGGCTGCAAGTAAGATGGTTTCACCACAGTTTTCTCTCAGTGAGCAAATGCTGTATATATTCTGTCCCGCATGCAATGAAATGTTTGTTAAGTCTTATATGAACATGTTCCTAAACAGCTACCCGCAAACTGGGCTTAGAACAGTGTTCTCACACTGTTAGTAATTGATAGGTCATCTGTAGGGCATATGCTGAAATGTTTGAAATGTCTTATGTGAATATGCCCCTAAACAGCTGTAAGCACATTTGTTTCACCAGAGTTCCTTTAGTGTCTGAATCTTATGGATATTTTTCAAGTCTGTAGTGTAATTTTTTAAGTATTTTATGAAGTTCTTCCTAAACAGATACTAGGAAACAAGGGTTCAGCTCATCCTTCTTTCCTTGAGTGAATATTAAAATCATTCTGTCATGACCATAGCGCAATATTTGTTAAGACTTATAAAAAGATATTTCTAAAAGACAACTTTCCAGCTGGGTTCTTAACATTGTTCTTTCATTTTATGGAAGTGATAACCATTCTGGATGGAATACACTGAAATGTTTGAAAAGACTTGTATGAAGATACTCCTAAATAGCTACAAGCAATCTGGTTACACCACAGTGTTCTTTCATTTAATAAACTTTATATATAGTCTCCTATAGCTGTAGTGAAATGTTTTATATCATATATGAAAATGTTCCTACAGCTACCTGCAAGCTGGGATCAGCACACTGACTTTTCATTGTAATAAAGTGATAGTTACTTTGTATGGCATACACTGAAATGTCAGAAAAGACTTATATGAGTCTATTTCTAAAGAGATACAAGCAAGCTGGTTTCACAATAGTGATCTTTCATTGAATTAATGTAATAGATATTCTGTCGCACATGTTGTGAAATGTTCAATAAATCTTACATGAAAATGTTACTATAAGTCTACCTGAAAGCTGAGTTAAGTACAATGTTTTTTCATTTTAAGAAAGTATAGCTGTTCTCTATGGCTCATACTGAAATGCTAGAAAAGACTTACATGAAGATGTTCCTTAAAAGCTACAAGGAAGTTGCTTTCACCACAGCATTCTTTCAATGAGTGAATGTTATAGATATTCCATCATGCCCGTAGTGAAATGTTTGATAGGACTTATTTGAAGATTCCCCTAAACAGCTGCAAGCAAGGTGTTTTCACCACAGTGTTCATTCAGAAAATGAATGTTATACGTATTCTGTCATGCCTCAAGAGAACTATTTGATGTCTTATGTGAGAGTGTTCCTGAACAGCTACAAGCAAGCTTTTTCAACATAGTGTGGTTTCCTTGAATGAATGTTATGGATATCATGTTGCGGCTGTAGAGAAACGTTTGATAAGACATAAATGAAATGCTCATAAAGAGCCACTGGTTTCATCAGAACGTTCTTTCTGGATATGGAAGTGATAGCCATTCTGTAGGCATAATGAAGTGTTTGAAGAGCCTTATACGAAGACATTCCCAAGGCGCCAGAAGTAATCTGGCTTCACCACAGTGTTCTTTCAGTGAACGAGTGTTATAGCTAGTCTGTCATGCCTGTAGTGAAATGTTTAATAAGTCTTATATGAAGAGGTTTCAAACAGCCGCCAGCAAGCCGGGTTTAGCACAGTGTCCTTTAACTGTAAGTAAGTGAGAGCCATTCTGTATGGCATATACTTAAATGTTAGAGAGGTCTTATATGAAGATGTTCCTAAATAGAATCCAACAAGATGTGTTCAGGACAGAATAATTTCATCATAAGATAGTGACAGCCGTTTAGTATGGCATATACTGAAATGCTGAAAAGGACTGAAATGAAGATCTTCCTTAACAGTAAAACCAAGCCACTTTCACCATAGTGTTCTTTCATTGAATGGATGTAATAGATATTCTGTCATGCCTGTAGTTAAATGTTCAATAGGTCTTACATAAAAATACTCCTAATAATCTACCTGAAAGCTATGAAACACAACCTTCTTTCCTTGTAAGAAGGGTATGGCCATGCTGTATGCCATATACTGAAATGCTTGAAAAGCTTTATACGAAGATGTTCCTCAACAGTTACAAGAAAACTGCTTTCATCCCTGTGTTCGTTCAATGAGTGAATGTTTAGAGATTCTGTCATTCCTGCAAAGGAATGTTTAATAAGTCTTACATGAAGATGTTTCTAAACAGCTACAAGGAAATTTTTTTAAATATAGTGTTATTACATTGAATAAACATTAAAGACATCCTGTCATGACTGTAGGCAAATGTCTGATGAGACTTGAGCAAGATATTAATAAACAATTACTTGCAAGCTGGGTTCATCACAGTATTCTTTCCTGGCTATGGAGATGATAGCCATTCTGTATGGCATAAAGTGATATGTTTGAAGAGCCTTTGATTTATATTCTTAAACAGCTAACAAGCAAGATGGTTTCTTCACAGTGTTCTTTCAGTGAATGAATGTTCTAGATATTGTCACATCTGTGGTGAAATATTTGATATATGATGTTCCTAAACAGCTACCTATAAACTGGATTCAGCATGTGTTCTTTCATTTTGTGAAAATGATAGTCGCTCTGTGTGGAATATACTTAAGTATTTGAAGTGTATTATGTGCAGACGTTCCTAAACAGTGAAAAGAAGATGGTTTTTGCATAATTTTCTTTCAGATAACAAATGTTATAGACATTGTCACATCTGTAGTCAAATGTTTGATATGATTTATGTGAAAATATCCCTAAACAGCTACCTGTTGGCTTGATTAAGCACAATGCTCTTTCCTTGTAAGAAAGTGATAGCTGTTCCATGTGGCATATACTGAAATGTTTGAAATGTCATCTGTGAAGATGTTCCTTAAGAGCTACTTGCTGGGTGTTTTCAAGACAATGTTCTTTCAGTGAATGAATGTTGTAGATAGTCTATCACACCCGTAGTGAAATGCTGGATAAGTTTTATGAAGATGTCCCTAAGTAGCTACAAGCAAAATGGTTTCACAACAGTGTTCTTACAGACATTGAAGGTTATAGATATTCTGTCATGCCTGTAGTGAAATGTTTGATAAGACTTGCATGAACACTTACATGAAGATGTTTCTAAACAGCCACAAGCAAGCTTTTTCAACACAGTATTTCATTGAATGAATGTAATAATTATCACATTGTGGCTGCAGAGAAACGTTTGATAAGACACACACAAAATGTTCATAAATAGCATGTGCCAGCTGGTTGCATCACAATGTTGTTTAATTTAATGGAAGTGATCATCATTCTGTATAGCATATGATGTGTTTGAATAGCCTTATATAAAGATATTCCTAAAAACTTATCAGCAATCTGGTTTCACCAGAGTGTGTTCCTCAGTGAAGGAATCTTACAGAGATTCTGTCAGAGCAGTAGTGACATGTTTGGTGTTTTGTATGAAGAAACCCTAAATGGCTTCCTGCAAGATGAGTTCAACACAGTGTTATTTCATTTTAAGAAAATGATAGTCATTCTGTTTGGCATAAACTGAAATATTAGAAAAGCCTTATATCAAGAGGTTCCTAATTAGCTACCAGCAATCTGGCTTCACAATAGTGTTCTTTCATTGAATGGATGTAATAGATACTTTGTAGTGAAATGTATGATAAGTCTCTTATGAAAAGGTTCCTAAACAGCTGCCTGCAATCTGGCTTCAGCACATTATATCATTGTCTCAAAGTGATATTCATTCAGTATGTCTTATATGGAAACGCTTGAAATGGTGAACATGAAGAAGTTTCTAAATATGTACAAGCAAGATTGTTTCTCCACAGTTTTCTTTCAGTGACTGAATGTTATGTATAGTCTGTCACGACTATTGTAAAATGTTTGATGAGTCTTATGTAAAAACGTTCCTAGATAGCTATCTGTGAGCTCTATTTAGCACAGTGTTCTTTCATTGTAGGAAAATGATACCCATTCATTATGGCATATACTGAAATGTGAGAAATGTCTCAAATACAAATGTTCCTAATAATAGCTTCAAGATGCTTTCACCACAGAGTTCTTTCAGTGAAACAATATTGCAGATATTCTGTGACACTTGTAGTGAAGTGTTAGTTAAAACTTACTTGCAAGCTGGATTCAGCACAGTGTTTCTTTCATTGTTTGAAACTCATATTCAATCAGAACAGCAAATATTGAAATGGTTATAATGACTAATATGAAGAGGATCCTTAATGGCTGCAAGTAAGATGGTTTCACCACAGTTTTCTCTCAGTGAGCAAATGCTGTATATATTCTGTCCCGCATGCAATGAAATGTTTGTTAAGTCTTATATGAACATGTTCCTAAACAGCTACCCGCAAACTGGGCTTAGAACAGTGTTCTCACACTGTTAGTAATTGATAGGTCATCTGTAGGGCATATGCTGAAATGTTTGAAATGTCTTATGTGAATATGCCCCTAAACAGCTGTAAGCACATTTGTTTCACCAGAGTTCCTTTAGTGTCTGAATCTTATGGATATTTTTCAAGTCTGTAGTGTAATTTTTTAAGTATTTTATGAAGTTCTTCCTAAACAGATACTAGGAAACAAGGGTTCAGCTCATCCTTCTTTCCTTGAGTGAATATTAAAATCATTCTGTCATGACCATAGCGCAATATTTGTTAAGACTTATAAAAAGATATTTCTAAAAGACAACTTTCCAGCTGGGTTCTTAACATTGTTCTTTCATTTTATGGAAGTGATAACCATTCTGGATGGAATACACTGAAATGTTTGAAAAGACTTGTATGAAGATACTCCTAAATAGCTACAAGCAATCTGGTTACACCACAGTGTTCTTTCATTTAATAAACTTTATATATAGTCTCCTATAGCTGTAGTGAAATGTTTTATATCATATATGAAAATGTTCCTACAGCTACCTGCAAGCTGGGATCAGCACACTGACTTTTCATTGTAATAAAGTGATAGTTACTTTGTATGGCATACACTGAAATGTCAGAAAAGACTTATATGAGTCTATTTCTAAAGAGATACAAGCAAGCTGGTTTCACAATAGTGATCTTTCATTGAATTAATGTAATAGATATTCTGTCGCACATGTTGTGAAATGTTCAATAAATCTTACATGAAAATGTTACTATAAGTCTACCTGAAAGCTGAGTTAAGTACAATGTTTTTTCATTTTAAGAAAGTATAGCTGTTCTCTATGGCTCATACTGAAATGCTAGAAAAGACTTACATGAAGATGTTCCTTAAAAGCTACAAGGAAGTTGCTTTCACCACAGCATTCTTTCAATGAGTGAATGTTATAGATATTCCATCATGCCCGTAGTGAAATGTTTGATAGGACTTATTTGAAGATTCCCCTAAACAGCTGCAAGCAAGGTGTTTTCACCACAGTGTTCATTCAGAAAATGAATGTTATACGTATTCTGTCATGCCTCAAGAGAACTATTTGATGTCTTATGTGAGAGTGTTCCTGAACAGCTACAAGCAAGCTTTTTCAACATAGTGTGGTTTCCTTGAATGAATGTTATGGATATCATGTTGCGGCTGTAGAGAAACGTTTGATAAGACATAAATGAAATGCTCATAAAGAGCCACTGGTTTCATCAGAACGTTCTTTCTGGATATGGAAGTGATAGCCATTCTGTAGGCATAATGAAGTGTTTGAAGAGCCTTATACGAAGACATTCCCAAGGCGCCAGAAGTAATCTGGCTTCACCACAGTGTTCTTTCAGTGAACGAGTGTTATAGCTAGTCTGTCATGCCTGTAGTGAAATGTTTAATAAGTCTTATATGAAGAGGTTTCAAACAGCCGCCAGCAAGCCGGGTTTAGCACAGTGTCCTTTAACTGTAAGTAAGTGAGAGCCATTCTGTATGGCATATACTTAAATGTTAGAGAGGTCTTATATGAAGATGTTCCTAAATAGAATCCAACAAGATGTGTTCAGGACAGAATAATTTCATCATAAGATAGTGACAGCCGTTTAGTATGGCATATACTGAAATGCTGAAAAGGACTGAAATGAAGATCTTCCTTAACAGTAAAACCAAGCCACTTTCACCATAGTGTTCTTTCATTGAATGGATGTAATAGATATTCTGTCATGCCTGTAGTTAAATGTTCAATAGGTCTTACATAAAAATACTCCTAATAATCTACCTGAAAGCTATGAAACACAACCTTCTTTCCTTGTAAGAAGGGTATGGCCATGCTGTATGCCATATACTGAAATGCTTGAAAAGCTTTATACGAAGATGTTCCTCAACAGTTACAAGAAAACTGCTTTCATCCCTGTGTTCGTTCAATGAGTGAATGTTTAGAGATTCTGTCATTCCTGCAAAGGAATGTTTAATAAGTCTTACATGAAGATGTTTCTAAACAGCTACAAGGAAATTTTTTTAAATATAGTGTTATTACATTGAATAAACATTAAAGACATCCTGTCATGACTGTAGGCAAATGTCTGATGAGACTTGAGCAAGATATTAATAAACAATTACTTGCAAGCTGGGTTCATCACAGTATTCTTTCCTGGCTATGGAGATGATAGCCATTCTGTATGGCATAAAGTGATATGTTTGAAGAGCCTTTGATTTATATTCTTAAACAGCTAACAAGCAAGATGGTTTCTTCACAGTGTTCTTTCAGTGAATGAATGTTCTAGATATTGTCACATCTGTGGTGAAATATTTGATATATGATGTTCCTAAACAGCTACCTATAAACTGGATTCAGCATGTGTTCTTTCATTTTGTGAAAATGATAGTCGCTCTGTGTGGAATATACTTAAGTATTTGAAGTGTATTATGTGCAGACGTTCCTAAACAGTGAAAAGAAGATGGTTTTTGCATAATTTTCTTTCAGATAACAAATGTTATAGACATTGTCACATCTGTAGTCAAATGTTTGATATGATTTATGTGAAAATATCCCTAAACAGCTACCTGTTGGCTTGATTAAGCACAATGCTCTTTCCTTGTAAGAAAGTGATAGCTGTTCCATGTGGCATATACTGAAATGTTTGAAATGTCATCTGTGAAGATGTTCCTTAAGAGCTACTTGCTGGGTGTTTTCAAGACAATGTTCTTTCAGTGAATGAATGTTGTAGATAGTCTATCACACCCGTAGTGAAATGCTGGATAAGTTTTATGAAGATGTCCCTAAGTAGCTACAAGCAAAATGGTTTCACAACAGTGTTCTTACAGACATTGAAGGTTATAGATATTCTGTCATGCCTGTAGTGAAATGTTTGATAAGACTTGCATGAACACTTACATGAAGATGTTTCTAAACAGCCACAAGCAAGCTTTTTCAACACAGTATTTCATTGAATGAATGTAATAATTATCACATTGTGGCTGCAGAGAAACGTTTGATAAGACACACACAAAATGTTCATAAATAGCATGTGCCAGCTGGTTGCATCACAATGTTGTTTAATTTAATGGAAGTGATCATCATTCTGTATAGCATATGATGTGTTTGAATAGCCTTATATAAAGATATTCCTAAAAACTTATCAGCAATCTGGTTTCACCAGAGTGTGTTCCTCAGTGAAGGAATCTTACAGAGATTCTGTCAGAGCAGTAGTGACATGTTTGGTGTTTTGTATGAAGAAACCCTAAATGGCTTCCTGCAAGATGAGTTCAACACAGTGTTATTTCATTTTAAGAAAATGATAGTCATTCTGTTTGGCATAAACTGAAATATTAGAAAAGCCTTATATCAAGAGGTTCCTAATTAGCTACCAGCAATCTGGCTTCACAATAGTGTTCTTTCATTGAATGGGTGTAATAGATACTTTGTAGTGAAATGTATGATAAGTCTCTTATGAAAAGGTTCCTAAACAGCTGCCTGCAATCTGGCTTCAGCACATTATATCATTGTCTCAAAGTGATATTCATTCAGTATGTCTTATATGGAAACGCTTGAAATGGTGAACATGAAGAAGTTTCTAAATATGTACAAGCAAGATTGTTTCTCCACAGTTTTCTTTCAGTGACTGAATGTTATGTATAGTCTGTCACGACTATTGTAAAATGTTTGATGAGTCTTATGTAAAAACGTTCCAAGATAGCTATCTGTGAGCTCTATTTAGCACAGTGTTCTTTCATTGTAGGAAAATGATACCCATTCATTATGGCATATACTGAAATGTGAGAAATGTCTTAAATACAAATGTTCCTAATAATAGCTTCAAGATGCTTTCACCACAGAGTTCTTTCAGTGAAACAATATTGCAGATATTCTGTGACACTTGTAGTGAAGTGTTAGTTAAAACTTACTTGCAAGCTGGATTCAGCACAGTGTTTCTTTCATTGTTTGAAACTCATATTCAATCAGAACAGCAAATATTGAAATGGTTATAATGACTAATATGAAGAGGATCCTTAATGGCTGCAAGTAAGATGGTTTCACCACAGTTTTCTCTCAGTGAGCAAATGCTGTATATATTCTGTCCCGCATGCAATGAAATGTTTGTTAAGTCTTATATGAACATGTTCCTAAACAGCTACCCGCAAACTGGGCTTAGAACAGTGTTCTCACACTGTTAGTAATTGATAGGTCATCTGTAGGGCATATGCTGAAATGTTTGAAATGTCTTATGTGAATATGCCCCTAAACAGCTGTAAGCACATTTGTTTCACCAGAGTTCCTTTAGTGTCTGAATCTTATGGATATTTTTCAAGTCTGTAGTGTAATTTTTTAAGTATTTTATGAAGTTCTTCCTAAACAGATACTAGGAAACAAGGGTTCAGCTCATCCTTCTTTCCTTGAGTGAATATTAAAATCATTCTGTCATGACCATAGCGCAATATTTGTTAAGACTTATAAAAAGATATTTCTAAAAGACAACTTTCCAGCTGGGTTCTTAACATTGTTCTTTCATTTTATGGAAGTGATAACCATTCTGGATGGAATACACTGAAATGTTTGAAAAGACTTGTATGAAGATACTCCTAAATAGCTACAAGCAATCTGGTTACACCACAGTGTTCTTTCATTTAATAAACTTTATATATAGTCTCCTATAGCTGTAGTGAAATGTTTTATATCATATATGAAAATGTTCCTACAGCTACCTGCAAGCTGGGATCAGCACACTGACTTTTCATTGTAATAAAGTGATAGTTACTTTGTATGGCATACACTGAAATGTCAGAAAAGACTTATATGAGTCTATTTCTAAAGAGATACAAGCAAGCTGGTTTCACAATAGTGATCTTTCATTGAATTAATGTAATAGATATTCTGTCGCACATGTTGTGAAATGTTCAATAAATCTTACATGAAAATGTTACTATAAGTCTACCTGAAAGCTGAGTTAAGTACAATGTTTTTTCATTTTAAGAAAGTATAGCTGTTCTCTATGGCTCATACTGAAATGCTAGAAAAGACTTACATGAAGATGTTCCTTAAAAGCTACAAGGAAGTTGCTTTCACCACAGCATTCTTTCAATGTGTGAATGTTATAGATATTCCATCATGCCCGTAGTGAAATGTTTGATAGGACTTATTTGAAGATTCCCCTAAACAGCTGCAAGCAAGGTGTTTTCACCACAGTGTTCATTCAGAAAATGAATGTTATACGTATTCTGTCATGCCTCAAGAGAACTATTTGATGTCTTATGTGAGAGTGTTCCTGAACAGCTACAAGCAAGCTTTTTCAACATAGTGTGGTTTCCTTGAATGAATGTTATGGATATCATGTTGCGGCTGTAGAGAAACGTTTGATAAGACATAAATGAAATGCTCATAAAGAGCCACTGGTTTCATCAGAACGTTCTTTCTGGATATGGAAGTGATAGCCATTCTGTAGGCATAATGAAGTGTTTGAAGAGCCTTATACGAAGACATTCCCAAGGCGCCAGAAGTAATCTGGCTTCACCACAGTGTTCTTTCAGTGAACGAGTGTTATAGCTAGTCTGTCATGCCTGTAGTGAAATGTTTAATAAGTCTTATATGAAGAGGTTTCAAACAGCCGCCAGCAAGCCGGGTTTAGCACAGTGTCCTTTAACTGTAAGTAAGTGAGAGCCATTCTGTATGGCATATACTTAAATGTTAGAGAGGTCTTATATGAAGATGTTCCTAAATAGAATCCAACAAGATGTGTTCAGGACAGAATAATTTCATCATAAGATAGTGACAGCCGTTTAGTATGGCATATACTGAAATGCTGAAAAGGACTGAAATGAAGATCTTCCTTAACAGTCAAACCAAGCCACTTTCACCATAGTGTTCTTTCATTGAATGGATGTAATAGATATTCTGTCATGCCTGTAGTCAAATGTTCAATAGGTCTTACATAAAAATACTCCTAATAATCTACCTGAAAGCTATGAAACACAACCTTCTTTCCTTGTAAGAAGGGTATGGCCATGCTGTATGCCATATACTGAAATGCTTGAAAAGCTTTATACGAAGATGTTCCTCAACAGTTACAAGAAAACTGCTTTCATCCCTGTGTTCGTTCAATGAGTGAATGTTTAGAGATTCTGTCATTCCTGCAAAGGAATGTTTAATAAGTCTTACATGAAGATGTTTCTAAACAGCTACAAGGAAATTTTTTTAAATATAGTGTTATTACATTGAATAAACATTAAAGATATCCTGTCATGACTGTAGGCAAATGTCTGATAAGACTTGAGCAAGATATTAATAAACAATTACTTGCAAGCTGGGTTCATCACAGTATTCTTTCCTGGCTATGGAGATGATAGCCATTCTGTATGGCATAAAGTGATATGTTTGAAGAGCCTTTGATTTATATTCTTAAACAGCTAACAAGCAAGATGGTTTCTTCACAGTGTTCTTTCAGTGAATGAATGTTCTAGATATTGTCACATCTGTGGTGAAATATTTGATATATGATGTTCCTAAACAGCTACCTATAAACTGGATTCAGCATGTGTTCTTTCATTTTGTGAAAATGATAGTCGCTCTGTGTGGAATATACTTAAGTATTTGAAGTGTATTATGTGCAGACGTTCCTAAACAGTGAAAAGAAGATGGTTTTTGCATAATTTTCTTTCAGATAACAAATGTTATAGACATTGTCACATCTGTAGTCAAATGTTTGATATGATTTATGTGAAAATATCCCTAAACAGCTACCTGTTGGCTTGATTAAGCACAATGCTCTTTCCTTGTAAGAAAGTGATAGCTGTTCCATGTGGCATATACTGAAATGTTTGAAATGTCATCTGTGAAGATGTTCCTTAAGAGCTACTTGCTGGGTGTTTTCAAGACAATGTTCTTTCAGTGAATGAATGTTGTAGATAGTCTATCACATCCGTAGTGAAATGCTGGATAAGTTTTATGAAGATGTCCCTAAGTAGCTACAAGCAAAATGGTTTCACAACAGTGTTCTTACAGACATTGAAGGTTATAGATATTCTGTCATGCCTGTAGTGAAATGTTTGATAAGACTTGCATGAACACTTACATGAAGATGTTTCTAAACAGCCACAAGCAAGCTTTTTCAACACAGTATTTCATTGAATGAATGTAATAATTATCACATTGTGGCTGCAGAGAAACGTTTGATAAGACACACACAAAATGTTCATAAATAGCATGTGCCAGCTGGTTGCATCACAATGTTGTTTAATTTAATGGAAGTGATCATCATTCTGTATAGCATATGATGTGTTTGAATAGCCTTATATAAAGATATTCCTAAAAACTTATCAGCAATCTGGTTTCACCAGAGTGTGTTCCTCAGTGAAGGAATCTTACAGAGATTCTGTCAGAGCAGTAGTGACATGTTTGGTGTTTTGTATGAAGAAACCCTAAATGGCTTCCTGCAAGATGAGTTCAACACAGTGTTATTTCATTTTAAGAAAATGATAGTCATTCTGTTTGGCATAAACTGAAATATTAGAAAAGCCTTATATCAAGAGGTTCCTAATTAGCTACCAGCAATCTGGCTTCACAATAGTGTTCTTTCATTGAATGGGTGTAATAGATACTTTGTAGTGAAATGTATGATAAGTCTCTTATGAAAAGGTTCCTAAACAGCTGCCTGCAATCTGGCTTCAGCACATTATATCATTGTCTCAAAGTGATATTCATTCAGTATGTCTTATATGGAAACGCTTGAAATGGTGAACATGAAGAAGTTTCTAAATATGTACAAGCAAGATTGTTTCTCCACAGTTTTCTTTCAGTGACTGAATGTTATGTATAGTCTGTCACGACTATTGTAAAATGTTTGATGAGTCTTATGTAAAAACGTTCCAAGATAGCTATCTGTGAGCTCTATTTAGCACAGTGTTCTTTCATTGTAGGAAAATGATACCCATTCATTATGGCATATACTGAAATGTGAGAAATGTCTTAAATACAAATGTTCCTAATAATAGCTTCAAGATGCTTTCACCACAGAGTTCTTTCAGTGAAACAATATTGCAGATATTCTGTGACACTTGTAGTGAAGTGTTAGTTAAAACTTACTTGCAAGCTGGATTCAGCACAGTGTTTCTTTCATTGTTTGAAACTCATATTCAATCAGAACAGCAAATATTGAAATGGTTATAATGACTAATATGAAGAGGATCCTTAATGGCTGCAAGTAAGATGGTTTCACCACAGTTTTCTCTCAGTGAGCAAATGCTGTATATATTCTGTCCCGCATGCAATGAAATGTTTGTTAAGTCTTATATGAACATGTTCCTAAACAGCTACCCGCAAACTGGGCTTAGAACAGTGTTCTCACACTGTTAGTAATTGATAGGTCATCTGTAGGGCATATGCTGAAATGTTTGAAATGTCTTATGTGAATATGCCCCTAAACAGCTGTAAGCACATTTGTTTCACCAGAGTTCCTTTAGTGTCTGAATCTTATGGATATTTTTCAAGTCTGTAGTGTAATTTTTTAAGTATTTTATGAAGTTCTTCCTAAACAGATACTAGGAAACAAGGGTTCAGCTCATCCTTCTTTCCTTGAGTGAATATTAAAATCATTCTGTCATGACCATAGCGCAATATTTGTTAAGACTTATAAAAAGATATTTCTAAAAGACAACTTTCCAGCTGGGTTCTTAACATTGTTCTTTCATTTTATGGAAGTGATAACCATTCTGGATGGAATACACTGAAATGTTTGAAAAGACTTGTATGAAGATACTCCTAAATAGCTACAAGCAATCTGGTTACACCACAGTGTTCTTTCATTTAATAAACTTTATATATAGTCTCCTATAGCTGTAGTGAAATGTTTTATATCATATATGAAAATGTTCCTACAGCTACCTGCAAGCTGGGATCAGCACACTGACTTTTCATTGTAATAAAGTGATAGTTACTTTGTATGGCATACACTGAAATGTCAGAAAAGACTTATATGAGTCTATTTCTAAAGAGATACAAGCAAGCTGGTTTCACAATAGTGATCTTTCATTGAATTAATGTAATAGATATTCTGTCGCACATGTTGTGAAATGTTCAATAAATCTTACATGAAAATGTTACTATAAGTCTACCTGAAAGCTGAGTTAAGTACAATGTTTTTTCATTTTAAGAAAGTATAGCTGTTCTCTATGGCTCATACTGAAATGCTAGAAAAGACTTACATGAAGATGTTCCTTAAAAGCTACAAGGAAGTTGCTTTCACCACAGCATTCTTTCAATGAGTGAATGTTATAGATATTCCATCATGCCCGTAGTGAAATGTTTGATAGGACTTATTTGAAGATTCCCCTAAACAGCTGCAAGCAAGGTGTTTTCACCACAGTGTTCATTCAGAAAATGAATGTTATACGTATTCTGTCATGCCTCAAGAGAACTATTTGATGTCTTATGTGAGAGTGTTCCTGAACAGCTACAAGCAAGCTTTTTCAACATAGTGTGGTTTCCTTGAATGAATGTTATGGATATCATGTTGCGGCTGTAGAGAAACGTTTGATAAGACATAAATGAAATGCTCATAAAGAGCCACTGGTTTCATCAGAACGTTCTTTCTGGATATGGAAGTGATAGCCATTCTGTAGGCATAATGAAGTGTTTGAAGAGCCTTATACGAAGACATTCCCAAGGCGCCAGAAGTAATCTGGCTTCACCACAGTGTTCTTTCAGTGAACGAGTGTTATAGCTAGTCTGTCATGCCTGTAGTGAAATGTTTAATAAGTCTTATATGAAGAGGTTTCAAACAGCCGCCAGCAAGCCGGGTTTAGCACAGTGTCCTTTAACTGTAAGTAAGTGAGAGCCATTCTGTATGGCATATACTTAAATGTTAGAGAGGTCTTATATGAAGATGTTCCTAAATAGAATCCAACAAGATGTGTTCAGGACAGAATAATTTCATCATAAGATAGTGACAGCCGTTTAGTATGGCATATACTGAAATGCTGAAAAGGACTGAAATGAAGATCTTCCTTAACAGTCAAACCAAGCCACTTTCACCATAGTGTTCTTTCATTGAATGGATGTAATAGATATTCTGTCATGCCTGTAGTCAAATGTTCAATAGGTCTTACATAAAAATACTCCTAATAATCTACCTGAAAGCTATGAAACACAACCTTCTTTCCTTGTAAGAAGGGTATGGCCATGCTGTATGCCATATACTGAAATGCTTGAAAAGCTTTATACGAAGATGTTCCTCAACAGTTACAAGAAAACTGCTTTCATCCCTGTGTTCGTTCAATGAGTGAATGTTTAGAGATTCTGTCATTCCTGCAAAGGAATGTTTAATAAGTCTTACATGAAGATGTTTCTAAACAGCTACAAGGAAATTTTTTTAAATATAGTGTTATTACATTGAATAAACATTAAAGACATCCTGTCATGACTGTAGGCAAATGTCTGATAAGACTTGAGCAAGATATTAATAAACAATTACTTGCAAGCTGGGTTCATCACAGTATTCTTTCCTGGCTATGGAGATGATAGCCATTCTGTATGGCATAAAGTGATATGTTTGAAGAGCCTTTGATTTATATTCTTAAACAGCTAACAAGCAAGATGGTTTCTTCACAGTGTTCTTTCAGTGAATGAATGTTCTAGATATTGTCACATCTGTGGTGAAATATTTGATATATGATGTTCCTAAACAGCTACCTATAAACTGGATTCAGCATGTGTTCTTTCATTTTGTGAAAATGATAGTCGCTCTGTGTGGAATATACTTAAGTATTTGAAGTGTATTATGTGCAGACGTTCCTAAACAGTGAAAAGAAGATGGTTTTTGCATAATTTTCTTTCAGATAACAAATGTTATAGACATTGTCACATCTGTAGTCAAATGTTTGATATGATTTATGTGAAAATATCCCTAAACAGCTACCTGTTGGCTTGATTAAGCACAATGCTCTTTCCTTGTAAGAAAGTGATAGCTGTTCCATGTGGCATATACTGAAATGTTTGAAATGTCATCTGTGAAGATGTTCCTTAAGAGCTACTTGCTGGGTGTTTTCAAGACAATGTTCTTTCAGTGAATGAATGTTGTAGATAGTCTATCACATCCGTAGTGAAATGCTGGATAAGTTTTATGAAGATGTCCCTAAGTAGCTACAAGCAAAATGGTTTCACAACAGTGTTCTTACAGACATTGAAGGTTATAGATATTCTGTCATGCCTGTAGTGAAATGTTTGATAAGACTTGCATGAACACTTACATGAAGATGTTTCTAAACAGCCACAAGCAAGCTTTTTCAACACAGTATTTCATTGAATGAATGTAATAATTATCACATTGTGGCTGCAGAGAAACGTTTGATAAGACACACACAAAATGTTCATAAATAGCATGTGCCAGCTGGTTGCATCACAATGTTGTTTAATTTAATGGAAGTGATCATCATTCTGTATAGCATATGATGTGTTTGAATAGCCTTATATAAAGATATTCCTAAAAACTTATCAGCAATCTGGTTTCACCAGAGTGTGTTCCTCAGTGAAGGAATCTTACAGAGATTCTGTCAGAGCAGTAGTGACATGTTTGGTGTTTTGTATGAAGAAACCCTAAATGGCTTCCTGCAAGATGAGTTCAACACAGTGTTATTTCATTTTAAGAAAATGATAGTCATTCTGTTTGGCATAAACTGAAATATTAGAAAAGCCTTATATCAAGAGGTTCCTAATTAGCTACCAGCAATCTGGCTTCACAATAGTGTTCTTTCATTGAATGGGTGTAATAGATACTTTGTAGTGAAATGTATGATAAGTCTCTTATGAAAAGGTTCCTAAACAGCTGCCTGCAATCTGGCTTCAGCACATTATATCATTGTCTCAAAGTGATATTCATTCAGTATGTCTTATATGGAAACGCTTGAAATGGTGAACATGAAGAAGTTTCTAAATATGTACAAGCAAGATTGTTTCTCCACAGTTTTCTTTCAGTGACTGAATGTTATGTATAGTCTGTCACGACTATTGTAAAATGTTTGATGAGTCTTATGTAAAAACGTTCCAAGATAGCTATCTGTGAGCTCTATTTAGCACAGTGTTCTTTCATTGTAGGAAAATGATACCCATTCATTATGGCATATACTGAAATGTGAGAAATGTCTTAAATACAAATGTTCCTAATAATAGCTTCAAGATGCTTTCACCACAGAGTTCTTTCAGTGAAACAATATTGCAGATATTCTGTGACACTTGTAGTGAAGTGTTAGTTAAAACTTACTTGCAAGCTGGATTCAGCACAGTGTTTCTTTCATTGTTTGAAACTCATATTCAATCAGAACAGCAAATATTGAAATGGTTATAATGACTAATATGAAGAGGATCCTTAATGGCTGCAAGTAAGATGGTTTCACCACAGTTTTCTCTCAGTGAGCAAATGCTGTATATATTCTGTCCCGCATGCAATGAAATGTTTGTTAAGTCTTATATGAACATGTTCCTAAACAGCTACCCGCAAACTGGGCTTAGAACAGTGTTCTCACACTGTTAGTAATTGATAGGTCATCTGTAGGGCATATGCTGAAATGTTTGAAATGTCTTATGTGAATATGCCCCTAAACAGCTGTAAGCACATTTGTTTCACCAGAGTTCCTTTAGTGTCTGAATCTTATGGATATTTTTCAAGTCTGTAGTGTAATTTTTTAAGTATTTTATGAAGTTCTTCCTAAACAGATACTAGGAAACAAGGGTTCAGCTCATCCTTCTTTCCTTGAGTGAATATTAAAATCATTCTGTCATGACCATAGCGCAATATTTGTTAAGACTTATAAAAAGATATTTCTAAAAGACAACTTTCCAGCTGGGTTCTTAACATTGTTCTTTCATTTTATGGAAGTGATAACCATTCTGGATGGAATACACTGAAATGTTTGAAAAGACTTGTATGAAGATACTCCTAAATAGCTACAAGCAATCTGGTTACACCACAGTGTTCTTTCATTTAATAAACTTTATATATAGTCTCCTATAGCTGTAGTGAAATGTTTTATATCATATATGAAAATGTTCCTACAGCTACCTGCAAGCTGGGATCAGCACACTGACTTTTCATTGTAATAAAGTGATAGTTACTTTGTATGGCATACACTGAAATGTCAGAAAAGACTTATATGAGTCTATTTCTAAAGAGATACAAGCAAGCTGGTTTCACAATAGTGATCTTTCATTGAATTAATGTAATAGATATTCTGTCGCACATGTTGTGAAATGTTCAATAAATCTTACATGAAAATGTTACTATAAGTCTACCTGAAAGCTGAGTTAAGTACAATGTTTTTTCATTTTAAGAAAGTATAGCTGTTCTCTATGGCTCATACTGAAATGCTAGAAAAGACTTACATGAAGATGTTCCTTAAAAGCTACAAGGAAGTTGCTTTCACCACAGCATTCTTTCAATGTGTGAATGTTATAGATATTCCATCATGCCCGTAGTGAAATGTTTGATAGGACTTATTTGAAGATTCCCCTAAACAGCTGCAAGCAAGGTGTTTTCACCACAGTGTTCATTCAGAAAATGAATGTTATACGTATTCTGTCATGCCTCAAGAGAACTATTTGATGTCTTATGTGAGAGTGTTCCTGAACAGCTACAAGCAAGCTTTTTCAACATAGTGTGGTTTCCTTGAATGAATGTTATGGATATCATGTTGCGGCTGTAGAGAAACGTTTGATAAGACATAAATGAAATGCTCATAAAGAGCCACTGGTTTCATCAGAACGTTCTTTCTGGATATGGAAGTGATAGCCATTCTGTAGGCATAATGAAGTGTTTGAAGAGCCTTATACGAAGACATTCCCAAGGCGCCAGAAGTAATCTGGCTTCACCACAGTGTTCTTTCAGTGAACGAGTGTTATAGCTAGTCTGTCATGCCTGTAGTGAAATGTTTAATAAGTCTTATATGAAGAGGTTTCAAACAGCCGCCAGCAAGCCGGGTTTAGCACAGTGTCCTTTAACTGTAAGTAAGTGAGAGCCATTCTGTATGGCATATACTTAAATGTTAGAGAGGTCTTATATGAAGATGTTCCTAAATAGAATCCAACAAGATGTGTTCAGGACAGAATAATTTCATCATAAGATAGTGACAGCCGTTTAGTATGGCATATACTGAAATGCTGAAAAGGACTGAAATGAAGATCTTCCTTAACAGTCAAACCAAGCCACTTTCACCATAGTGTTCTTTCATTGAATGGATGTAATAGATATTCTGTCATGCCTGTAGTCAAATGTTCAATAGGTCTTACATAAAAATACTCCTAATAATCTACCTGAAAGCTATGAAACACAACCTTCTTTCCTTGTAAGAAGGGTATGGCCATGCTGTATGCCATATACTGAAATGCTTGAAAAGCTTTATACGAAGATGTTCCTCAACAGTTACAAGAAAACTGCTTTCATCCCTGTGTTCGTTCAATGAGTGAATGTTTAGAGATTCTGTCATTCCTGCAAAGGAATGTTTAATAAGTCTTACATGAAGATGTTTCTAAACAGCTACAAGGAAATTTTTTTAAATATAGTGTTATTACATTGAATAAACATTAAAGACATCCTGTCATGACTGTAGGCAAATGTCTGATAAGACTTGAGCAAGATATTAATAAACAATTACTTGCAAGCTGGGTTCATCACAGTATTCTTTCCTGGCTATGGAGATGATAGCCATTCTGTATGGCATAAAGTGATATGTTTGAAGAGCCTTTGATTTATATTCTTAAACAGCTAACAAGCAAGATGGTTTCTTCACAGTGTTCTTTCAGTGAATGAATGTTCTAGATATTGTCACATCTGTGGTGAAATATTTGATATATGATGTTCCTAAACAGCTACCTATAAACTGGATTCAGCATGTGTTCTTTCATTTTGTGAAAATGATAGTCGCTCTGTGTGGAATATACTTAAGTATTTGAAGTGTATTATGTGCAGACGTTCCTAAACAGTGAAAAGAAGATGGTTTTTGCATAATTTTCTTTCAGATAACAAATGTTATAGACATTGTCACATCTGTAGTCAAATGTTTGATATGATTTATGTGAAAATATCCCTAAACAGCTACCTGTTGGCTTGATTAAGCACAATGCTCTTTCCTTGTAAGAAAGTGATAGCTGTTCCATGTGGCATATACTGAAATGTTTGAAATGTCATCTGTGAAGATGTTCCTTAAGAGCTACTTGCTGGGTGTTTTCAAGACAATGTTCTTTCAGTGAATGAATGTTGTAGATAGTCTATCACACCCGTAGTGAAATGCTGGATAAGTTTTATGAAGATGTCCCTAAGTAGCTACAAGCAAAATGGTTTCACAACAGTGTTCTTACAGACATTGAAGGTTATAGATATTCTGTCATGCCTGTAGTGAAATGTTTGATAAGACTTGCATGAACACTTACATGAAGATGTTTCTAAACAGCCACAAGCAAGCTTTTTCAACACAGTATTTCATTGAATGAATGTAATAATTATCACATTGTGGCTGCAGAGAAACGTTTGATAAGACACACACAAAATGTTCATAAATAGCATGTGCCAGCTGGTTGCATCACAATGTTGTTTAATTTAATGGAAGTGATCATCATTCTGTATAGCATATGATGTGTTTGAATAGCCTTATATAAAGATATTCCTAAAAACTTATGAGCAATCTGGTTTCACCAGAGTGTGTTCCTCAGTGAAGGAATCTTACAGAGATTCTGTCAGAGCAGTAGTGACATGTTTGGTGTTTTGTATGAAGAAACCCTAAATGGCTTCCTGCAAGATGAGTTCAACACAGTGTTATTTCATTTTAAGAAAATGATAGTCATTCTGTTTGGCATAAACTGAAATATTAGAAAAGCCTTATATCAAGAGGTTCCTAATTAGCTACCAGCAATCTGGCTTCACAATAGTGTTCTTTCATTGAATGGATGTAATAGATACTTTGTAGTGAAATGTATGATAAGTCTCTTATGAAAAGGTTCCTAAACAGCTGCCTGCAATCTGGCTTCAGCACATTATATCATTGTCTCAAAGTGATATTCATTCAGTATGTCTTATATGGAAACGCTTGAAATGGTGAACATGAAGAAGTTTCTAAATATGTACAAGCAAGATTGTTTCTCCACAGTTTTCTTTCAGTGACTGAATGTTATGTATAGTCTGTCACGACTATTGTAAAATGTTTGATGAGTCTTATGTAAAAACGTTCCTAGATAGCTATCTGTGAGCTCTATTTAGCACAGTGTTCTTTCATTGTAGGAAAATGATACCCATTCATTATGGCATATACTGAAATGTGAGAAATGTCTCAAATACAAATGTTCCTAATAATAGCTTCAAGATGCTTTCACCACAGAGTTCTTTCAGTGAAACAATATTGCAGATATTCTGTGACACTTGTAGTGAAGTGTTAGTTAAAACTTACTTGCAAGCTGGATTCAGCACAGTGTTTCTTTCATTGTTTGAAACTCATATTCAATCAGAACAGCAAATATTGAAATGGTTATAATGACTAATATGAAGAGGATCCTTAATGGCTGCAAGTAAGATGGTTTCACCACAGTTTTCTCTCAGTGAGCAAATGCTGTATATATTCTGTCCCGCATGCAATGAAATGTTTGTTAAGTCTTATATGAACATGTTCCTAAACAGCTACCCGCAAACTGGGCTTAGAACAGTGTTCTCACACTGTTAGTAATTGATAGGTCATCTGTAGGGCATATGCTGAAATGTTTGAAATGTCTTATGTGAATATGCCCCTAAACAGCTGTAAGCACATTTGTTTCACCAGAGTTCCTTTAGTGTCTGAATCTTATGGATATTTTTCAAGTCTGTAGTGTAATTTTTTAAGTATTTTATGAAGTTCTTCCTAAACAGATACTAGGAAACAAGGGTTCAGCTCATCCTTCTTTCCTTGAGTGAATATTAAAATCATTCTGTCATGACCATAGCGCAATATTTGTTAAGACTTATAAAAAGATATTTCTAAAAGACAACTTTCCAGCTGGGTTCTTAACATTGTTCTTTCATTTTATGGAAGTGATAACCATTCTGGATGGAATACACTGAAATGTTTGAAAAGACTTGTATGAAGATACTCCTAAATAGCTACAAGCAATCTGGTTACACCACAGTGTTCTTTCATTTAATAAACTTTATCTATAGTCTCCTATAGCTGTAGTGAAATGTTTTATATCATATATGAAAATGTTCCTACAGCTACCTGCAAGCTGGGATCAGCACACTGACTTTTCATTGTAATAAAGTGATAGTTACTTTGTATGGCATACACTGAAATGTCAGAAAAGACTTATATGAGTCTATTTCTAAAGAGATACAAGCAAGCTGGTTTCACAATAGTGATCTTTCATTGAATTAATGTAATAGATATTCTGTCGCACATGTTGTGAAATGTTCAATAAATCTTACATGAAAATGTTACTATAAGTCTACCTGAAAGCTGAGTTAAGTACAATGTTTTTTCATTTTAAGAAAGTATAGCTGTTCTCTATGGCTCATACTGAAATGCTAGAAAAGACTTACATGAAGATGTTCCTTAAAAGCTACAAGGAAGTTGCTTTCACCACAGCATTCTTTCAATGAGTGAATGTTATAGATATTCCATCATGCCCGTAGTGAAATGTTTGATAGGACTTATTTGAAGATTCCCCTAAACAGCTGCAAGCAAGGTGTTTTCACCACAGTGTTCATTCAGAAAATGAATGTTATACGTATTCTGTCATGCCTCAAGAGAACTATTTGATGTCTTATGTGAGAGTGTTCCTGAACAGCTACAAGCAAGCTTTTTCAACATAGTGTGGTTTCCTTGAATGAATGTTATGGATATCATGTTGCGGCTGTAGAGAAACGTTTGATAAGACATAAATGAAATGCTCATAAAGAGCCACTGGTTTCATCAGAACGTTCTTTCTGGATATGGAAGTGATAGCCATTCTGTAGGCATAATGAAGTGTTTGAAGAGCCTTATACGAAGACATTCCCAAGGCGCCAGAAGTAATCTGGCTTCACCACAGTGTTCTTTCAGTGAACGAGTGTTATAGCTAGTCTGTCATGCCTGTAGTGAAATGTTTAATAAGTCTTATATGAAGAGGTTTCAAACAGCCGCCAGCAAGCCGGGTTTAGCACAGTGTCCTTTAACTGTAAGTAAGTGAGAGCCATTCTGTATGGCATATACTTAAATGTTAGAGAGGTCTTATATGAAGATGTTCCTAAATAGAATCCAACAAGATGTGTTCAGGACAGAATAATTTCATCATAAGATAGTGACAGCCGTTTAGTATGGCATATACTGAAATGCTGAAAAGGACTGAAATGAAGATCTTCCTTAACAGTAAAACCAAGCCACTTTCACCATAGTGTTCTTTCATTGAATGGATGTAATAGATATTCTGTCATGCCTGTAGTTAAATGTTCAATAGGTCTTACATAAAAATACTCCTAATAATCTACCTGAAAGCTATGAAACACAACCTTCTTTCCTTGTAAGAAGGGTATGGCCATGCTGTATGCCATATACTGAAATGCTTGAAAAGCTTTATACGAAGATGTTCCTCAACAGTTACAAGAAAACTGCTTTCATCCCTGTGTTCGTTCAATGAGTGAATGTTTAGAGATTCTGTCATTCCTGCAAAGGAATGTTTAATAAGTCTTACATGAAGATGTTTCTAAACAGCTACAAGGAAATTTTTTTAAATATAGTGTTATTACATTGAATAAACATTAAAGACATCCTGTCATGACTGTAGGCAAATGTCTGATGAGACTTGAGCAAGATATTAATAAACAATTACTTGCAAGCTGGGTTCATCACAGTATTCTTTCCTGGCTATGGAGATGATAGCCATTCTGTATGGCATAAAGTGATATGTTTGAAGAGCCTTTGATTTATATTCTTAAACAGCTAACAAGCAAGATGGTTTCTTCACAGTGTTCTTTCAGTGAATGAATGTTCTAGATATTGTCACATCTGTGGTGAAATATTTGATATATGATGTTCCTAAACAGCTACCTATAAACTGGATTCAGCATGTGTTCTTTCATTTTGTGAAAATGATAGTCGCTCTGTGTGGAATATACTTAAGTATTTGAAGTGTATTATGTGCAGACGTTCCTAAACAGTGAAAAGAAGATGGTTTTTGCATAATTTTCTTTCAGATAACAAATGTTATAGACATTGTCACATCTGTAGTCAAATGTTTGATATGATTTATGTGAAAATATCCCTAAACAGCTACCTGTTGGCTTGATTAAGCACAATGCTCTTTCCTTGTAAGAAAGTGATAGCTGTTCCATGTGGCATATACTGAAATGTTTGAAATGTCATCTGTGAAGATGTTCCTTAAGAGCTACTTGCTAGGTGTTTTCAAGACAATGTTCTTTCAGTGAATGGATGTTGTAGATAGTCTATCACACCCGTAGTGAAATGCTGGATAAGTTTTATGAAGATGTCCCTAAGTAGCTACAAGCAAAATGGTTTCACAACAGTGTTCTTACAGACATTGAAGGTTATAGATATTCTGTCATGCCTGTAGTGAAATGTTTGATAAGACTTGCATGAACACTTACATGAAGATGTTTCTAAACAGCCACAAGCAAGCTTTTTCAACACAGTATTTCATTGAATGAATGTAATAATTATCACATTGTGGCTGCAGAGAAACGTTTGATAAGACACACACAAAATGTTCATAAATAGCATGTGCCAGCTGGTTGCATCACAATGTTGTTTAATTTAATGGAAGTGATCATCATTCTGTATAGCATATGATGTGTTTGAATAGCCTTATATAAAGATATTCCTAAAAACTTATGAGCAATCTGGTTTCACCAGAGTGTGTTCCTCAGTGAAGGAATCTTACAGAGATTCTGTCAGAGCAGTAGTGACATGTTTGGTGTTTTGTATGAAGAAACCCTAAATGGCTTCCTGCAAGATGAGTTCAACACAGTGTTATTTCATTTTAAGAAAATGATAGTCATTCTGTTTGGCATAAACTGAAATATTAGAAAAGCCTTATATCAAGAGGTTCCTAATTAGCTACCAGCAATCTGGCTTCACAATAGTGTTCTTTCATTGAATGGATGTAATAGATACTTTGTAGTGAAATGTATGATAAGTCTCTTATGAAAAGGTTCCTAAACAGCTGCCTGCAATCTGGCTTCAGCACATTATATCATTGTCTCAAAGTGATATTCATTCAGTATGTCTTATATGGAAACGCTTGAAATGGTGAACATGAAGAAGTTTCTAAATATGTACAAGCAAGATTGTTTCTCCACAGTTTTCTTTCAGTGACTGAATGTTATGTATAGTCTGTCACGACTATTGTAAAATGTTTGATGAGTCTTATGTAAAAACGTTCCTAGATAGCTATCTGTGAGCTCTATTTAGCACAGTGTTCTTTCATTGTAGGAAAATGATACCCATTCATTATGGCATATACTGAAATGTGAGAAATGTCTCAAATACAAATGTTCCTAATAATAGCTTCAAGATGCTTTCACCACAGAGTTCTTTCAGTGAAACAATATTGCAGATATTCTGTGACACTTGTAGTGAAGTGTTAGTTAAAACTTACTTGCAAGCTGGATTCAGCACAGTGTTTCTTTCATTGTTTGAAACTCATATTCAATCAGAACAGCAAATATTGAAATGGTTATAATGACTAATATGAAGAGGATCCTTAATGGCTGCAAGTAAGATGGTTTCACCACAGTTTTCTCTCAGTGAGCAAATGCTGTATATATTCTGTCCCGCATGCAATGAAATGTTTGTTAAGTCTTATATGAACATGTTCCTAAACAGCTACCCGCAAACTGGGCTTAGAACAGTGTTCTCACACTGTTAGTAATTGATAGGTCATCTGTAGGGCATATGCTGAAATGTTTGAAATGTCTTATGTGAATATGCCCCTAAACAGCTGTAAGCACATTTGTTTCACCAGAGTTCCTTTAGTGTCTGAATCTTATGGATATTTTTCAAGTCTGTAGTGTAATTTTTTAAGTATTTTATGAAGTTCTTCCTAAACAGATACTAGGAAACAAGGGTTCAGCTCATCCTTCTTTCCTTGAGTGAATATTAAAATCATTCTGTCATGACCATAGCGCAATATTTGTTAAGACTTATAAAAAGATATTTCTAAAAGACAACTTTCCAGCTGGGTTCTTAACATTGTTCTTTCATTTTATGGAAGTGATAACCATTCTGGATGGAATACACTGAAATGTTTGAAAAGACTTGTATGAAGATACTCCTAAATAGCTACAAGCAATCTGGTTACACCACAGTGTTCTTTCATTTAATAAACTTTATATATAGTCTCCTATAGCTGTAGTGAAATGTTTTATATCATATATGAAAATGTTCCTACAGCTACCTGCAAGCTGGGATCAGCACACTGACTTTTCATTGTAATAAAGTGATAGTTACTTTGTATGGCATACACTGAAATGTCAGAAAAGACTTATATGAGTCTATTTCTAAAGAGATACAAGCAAGCTGGTTTCACAATAGTGATCTTTCATTGAATTAATGTAATAGATATTCTGTCGCACATGTTGTGAAATGTTCAATAAATCTTACATGAAAATGTTACTATAAGTCTACCTGAAAGCTGAGTTAAGTACAATGTTTTTTCATTTTAAGAAAGTATAGCTGTTCTCTATGGCTCATACTGAAATGCTAGAAAAGACTTACATGAAGATGTTCCTTAAAAGCTACAAGGAAGTTGCTTTCACCACAGCATTCTTTCAATGAGTGAATGTTATAGATATTCCATCATGCCCGTAGTGAAATGTTTGATAGGACTTATTTGAAGATTCCGCTAAACAGCTGCAAGCAAGGTGTTTTCACCACAGTGTTCATTCAGAAAATGAATGTTATACGTATTCTGTCATGCCTCAAGAGAACTATTTGATGTCTTATGTGAGAGTGTTCCTGAACAGCTACAAGCAAGCTTTTTCAACATAGTGTGGTTTCCTTGAATGAATGTTATGGATATCATGTTGCGGCTGTAGAGAAACGTTTGATAAGACATAAATGAAATGCTCATAAAGAGCCACTGGTTTCATCAGAACGTTCTTTCTGGATATGGAAGTGATAGCCATTCTGTAGGCATAATGAAGTGTTTGAAGAGCCTTATACGAAGACATTCCCAAGGCGCCAGAAGTAATCTGGCTTCACCACAGTGTTCTTTCAGTGAACGAGTGTTATAGCTAGTCTGTCATGCCTGTAGTGAAATGTTTAATAAGTCTTATATGAAGAGGTTTCAAACAGCCGCCAGCAAGCCGGGTTTAGCACAGTGTCCTTTAACTGTAAGTAAGTGAGAGCCATTCTGTATGGCATATACTTAAATGTTAGAGAGGTCTTATATGAAGATGTTCCTAAATAGAATCCAACAAGATGTGTTCAGGACAGAATAATTTCATCATAAGATAGTGACAGCCGTTTAGTATGGCATATACTGAAATGCTGAAAAGGACTGAAATGAAGATCTTCCTTAACAGTAAAACCAAGCCACTTTCACCATAGTGTTCTTTCATTGAATGGATGTAATAGATATTCTGTCATGCCTGTAGTTAAATGTTCAATAGGTCTTACATAAAAATACTCCTAATAATCTACCTGAAAGCTATGAAACACAACCTTCTTTCCTTGTAAGAAGGGTATGGCCATGCTGTATGCCATATACTGAAATGCTTGAAAAGCTTTATACGAAGATGTTCCTCAACAGTTACAAGAAAACTGCTTTCATCCCTGTGTTCGTTCAATGAGTGAATGTTTAGAGATTCTGTCATTCCTGCAAAGGAATGTTTAATAAGTCTTACATGAAGATGTTTCTAAACAGCTACAAGGAAATTTTTTTAAATATAGTGTTATTACATTGAATAAACATTAAAGACATCCTGTCATGACTGTAGGCAAATGTCTGATGAGACTTGAGCAAGATATTAATAAACAATTACTTGCAAGCTGGGTTCATCACAGTATTCTTTCCTGGCTATGGAGATGATAGCCATTCTGTATGGCATAAAGTGATATGTTTGAAGAGCCTTTGATTTATATTCTTAAACAGCTAACAAGCAAGATGGTTTCTTCACAGTGTTCTTTCAGTGAATGAATGTTCTAGATATTGTCACATCTGTGGTGAAATATTTGATATATGATGTTCCTAAACAGCTACCTATAAACTGGATTCAGCATGTGTTCTTTCATTTTGTGAAAATGATAGTCGCTCTGTGTGGAATATACTTAAGTATTTGAAGTGTATTATGTGCAGACGTTCCTAAACAGTGAAAAGAAGATGGTTTTTGCATAATTTTCTTTCAGATAACAAATGTTATAGACATTGTCACATCTGTAGTCAAATGTTTGATATGATTTATGTGAAAATATCCCTAAACAGCTACCTGTTGGCTTGATTAAGCACAATGCTCTTTCATTGTAAGAAAGTGATAGCTGTTCCATGTGGCATATACTGAAATGTTTGAAATGTCATCTGTGAAGATGTTCCTTAAGAGCTACTTGCTGGGTGTTTTCAAGACAATGTTCTTTCAGTGAATGGATGTTGTAGATAGTCTATCACACCCGTAGTGAAATGCTGGATAAGTTTTATGAAGATGTCCCTAAGTAGCTACAAGCAAAATGGTTTCACAACAGTGTTCTTACAGACATTGAAGGTTATAGATATTCTGTCATGCCTGTAGTGAAATGTTTGATAAGACTTGCATGAACACTTACATGAAGATGTTTCTAAACAGCCACAAGCAAGCTTTTTCAACACAGTATTTCATTGAATGAATGTAATAATTATCACATTGTGGCTGCAGAGAAACGTTTGATAAGACACACACAAAATGTTCATAAATAGCATGTGCCAGCTGGTTGCATCACAATGTTGTTTAATTTAATGGAAGTGATCATCATTCTGTATAGCATATGATGTGTTTGAATAGCCTTATATAAAGATATTCCTAAAAACTTATGAGCAATCTGGTTTCACCAGAGTGTGTTCCTCAGTGAAGGAATCTTACAGAGATTCTGTCAGAGCAGTAGTGACATGTTTGGTGTTTTGTATGAAGAAACCCTAAATGGCTTCCTGCAAGATGAGTTCAACACAGTGTTATTTCATTTTA
Source organism: Equus asinus (assembly GCF_041296235.1). NCBI lineage: Eukaryota > Metazoa > Chordata > Mammalia > Perissodactyla > Equidae > Equus > Equus asinus. The sequence continues at coordinate 12,790,324 of NC_091815.1, read as the reverse complement.
AGAAAATGATAGTCATTCTGTTTGGCATAAACTGAAATATTAGAAAAGCCTTATATCAAGAGGTTCCTAATTAGCTACCAGCAATCTGGCTTCACAATAGTGTTCTTTCATTGAATGGATGTAATAGATACTTTGTAGTGAAATGTATGATAAGTCTCTTATGAAAAGGTTCCTAAACAGCTGCCTGCAATCTGGCTTCAGCACATTATATCATTGTCTCAAAGTGATATTCATTCAGTATGTCTTATATGGAAACGCTTGAAATGGTGAACATGAAGAAGTTTCTAAATATGTACAAGCAAGATTGTTTCTCCACAGTTTTCTTTCAGTGACTGAATGTTATGTATAGTCTGTCACGACTATTGTAAAATGTTTGATGAGTCTTATGTAAAAACGTTCCTAGATAGCTATCTGTGAGCTCTATTTAGCACAGTGTTCTTTCATTGTAGGAAAATGATACCCATTCATTATGGCATATACTGAAATGTGAGAAATGTCTCAAATACAAATGTTCCTAATAATAGCTTCAAGATGCTTTCACCACAGAGTTCTTTCAGTGAAACAATATTGCAGATATTCTGTGACACTTGTAGTGAAGTGTTAGTTAAAACTTACTTGCAAGCTGGATTCAGCACAGTGTTTCTTTCATTGTTTGAAACTCATATTCAATCAGAACAGCAAATATTGAAATGGTTATAATGACTAATATGAAGAGGATCCTTAATGGCTGCAAGTAAGATGGTTTCACCACAGTTTTCTCTCAGTGAGCAAATGCTGTATATATTCTGTCCCGCATGCAATGAAATGTTTGTTAAGTCTTATATGAACATGTTCCTAAACAGCTACCCGCAAACTGGGCTTAGAACAGTGTTCTCACACTGTTAGTAATTGATAGGTCATCTGTAGGGCATATGCTGAAATGTTTGAAATGTCTTATGTGAATATGCCCCTAAACAGCTGTAAGCACATTTGTTTCACCAGAGTTCCTTTAGTGTCTGAATCTTATGGATATTTTTCAAGTCTGTAGTGTAATTTTTTAAGTATTTTATGAAGTTCTTCCTAAACAGATACTAGGAAACAAGGGTTCAGCTCATCCTTCTTTCCTTGAGTGAATATTAAAATCATTCTGTCATGACCATAGCGCAATATTTGTTAAGACTTATAAAAAGATATTTCTAAAAGACAACTTTCCAGCTGGGTTCTTAACATTGTTCTTTCATTTTATGGAAGTGATAACCATTCTGGATGGAATACACTGAAATGTTTGAAAAGACTTGTATGAAGATACTCCTAAATAGCTACAAGCAATCTGGTTACACCACAGTGTTCTTTCATTTAATAAACTTTATATATAGTCTCCTATAGCTGTAGTGAAATGTTTTATATCATATATGAAAATGTTCCTACAGCTACCTGCAAGCTGGGATCAGCACACTGACTTTTCATTGTAATAAAGTGATAGTTACTTTGTATGGCATACACTGAAATGTCAGAAAAGACTTATATGAGTCTATTTCTAAAGAGATACAAGCAAGCTGGTTTCACAATAGTGATCTTTCATTGAATTAATGTAATAGATATTCTGTCGCACATGTTGTGAAATGTTCAATAAATCTTACATGAAAATGTTACTATAAGTCTACCTGAAAGCTGAGTTAAGTACAATGTTTTTTCATTTTAAGAAAGTATAGCTGTTCTCTATGGCTCATACTGAAATGCTAGAAAAGACTTACATGAAGATGTTCCTTAAAAGCTACAAGGAAGTTGCTTTCACCACAGCATTCTTTCAATGAGTGAATGTTATAGATATTCCATCATGCCCGTAGTGAAATGTTTGATAGGACTTATTTGAAGATTCCCCTAAACAGCTGCAAGCAAGGTGTTTTCACCACAGTGTTCATTCAGAAAATGAATGTTATACGTATTCTGTCATGCCTCAAGAGAACTATTTGATGTCTTATGTGAGAGTGTTCCTGAACAGCTACAAGCAAGCTTTTTCAACATAGTGTGGTTTCCTTGAATGAATGTTATGGATATCATGTTGCGGCTGTAGAGAAACGTTTGATAAGACATAAATGAAATGCTCATAAAGAGCCACTGGTTTCATCAGAACGTTCTTTCTGGATATGGAAGTGATAGCCATTCTGTAGGCATAATGAAGTGTTTGAAGAGCCTTATACGAAGACATTCCCAAGGCGCCAGAAGTAATCTGGCTTCACCACAGTGTTCTTTCAGTGAACGAGTGTTATAGCTAGTCTGTCATGCCTGTAGTGAAATGTTTAATAAGTCTTATATGAAGAGGTTTCAAACAGCCGCCAGCAAGCCGGGTTTAGCACAGTGTCCTTTAACTGTAAGTAAGTGAGAGCCATTCTGTATGGCATATACTTAAATGTTAGAGAGGTCTTATATGAAGATGTTCCTAAATAGAATCCAACAAGATGTGTTCAGGACAGAATAATTTCATCATAAGATAGTGACAGCCGTTTAGTATGGCATATACTGAAATGCTGAAAAGGACTGAAATGAAGATCTTCCTTAACAGTAAAACCAAGCCACTTTCACCATAGTGTTCTTTCATTGAATGGATGTAATAGATATTCTGTCATGCCTGTAGTTAAATGTTCAATAGGTCTTACATAAAAATACTCCTAATAATCTACCTGAAAGCTATGAAACACAACCTTCTTTCCTTGTAAGAAGGGTATGGCCATGCTGTATGCCATATACTGAAATGCTTGAAAAGCTTTATACGAAGATGTTCCTCAACAGTTACAAGAAAACTGCTTTCATCCCTGTGTTCGTTCAATGAGTGAATGTTTAGAGATTCTGTCATTCCTGCAAAGGAATGTTTAATAAGTCTTACATGAAGATGTTTCTAAACAGCTACAAGGAAATTTTTTTAAATATAGTGTTATTACATTGAATAAACATTAAAGACATCCTGTCATGACTGTAGGCAAATGTCTGATGAGACTTGAGCAAGATATTAATAAACAATTACTTGCAAGCTGGGTTCATCACAGTATTCTTTCCTGGCTATGGAGATGATAGCCATTCTGTATGGCATAAAGTGATATGTTTGAAGAGCCTTTGATTTATATTCTTAAACAGCTAACAAGCAAGATGGTTTCTTCACAGTGTTCTTTCAGTGAATGAATGTTCTAGATATTGTCACATCTGTGGTGAAATATTTGATATATGATGTTCCTAAACAGCTACCTATAAACTGGATTCAGCATGTGTTCTTTCATTTTGTGAAAATGATAGTCGCTCTGTGTGGAATATACTTAAGTATTTGAAGTGTATTATGTGCAGACGTTCCTAAACAGTGAAAAGAAGATGGTTTTTGCATAATTTTCTTTCAGATAACAAATGTTATAGACATTGTCACATCTGTAGTCAAATGTTTGATATGATTTATGTGAAAATATCCCTAAACAGCTACCTGTTGGCTTGATTAAGCACAATGCTCTTTCCTTGTAAGAAAGTGATAGCTGTTCCATGTGGCATATACTGAAATGTTTGAAATGTCATCTGTGAAGATGTTCCTTAAGAGCTACTTGCTGGGTGTTTTCAAGACAATGTTCTTTCAGTGAATGAATGTTGTAGATAGTCTATCACACCCGTAGTGAAATGCTGGATAAGTTTTATGAAGATGTCCCTAAGTAGCTACAAGCAAAATGGTTTCACAACAGTGTTCTTACAGACATTGAAGGTTATAGATATTCTGTCATGCCTGTAGTGAAATGTTTGATAAGACTTGCATGAACACTTACATGAAGATGTTTCTAAACAGCCACAAGCAAGCTTTTTCAACACAGTATTTCATTGAATGAATGTAATAATTATCACATTGTGGCTGCAGAGAAACGTTTGATAAGACACACACAAAATGTTCATAAATAGCATGTGCCAGCTGGTTGCATCACAATGTTGTTTAATTTAATGGAAGTGATCATCATTCTGTATAGCATATGATGTGTTTGAATAGCCTTATATAAAGATATTCCTAAAAACTTATCAGCAATCTGGTTTCACCAGAGTGTGTTCCTCAGTGAAGGAATCTTACAGAGATTCTGTCAGAGCAGTAGTGACATGTTTGGTGTTTTGTATGAAGAAACCCTAAATGGCTTCCTGCAAGATGAGTTCAACACAGTGTTATTTCATTTTAAGAAAATGATAGTCATTCTGTTTGGCATAAACTGAAATATTAGAAAAGCCTTATATCAAGAGGTTCCTAATTAGCTACCAGCAATCTGGCTTCACAATAGTGTTCTTTCATTGAATGGATGTAATAGATACTTTGTAGTGAAATGTATGATAAGTCTCTTATGAAAAGGTTCCTAAACAGCTGCCTGCAATCTGGCTTCAGCACATTATATCATTGTCTCAAAGTGATATTCATTCAGTATGTCTTATATGGAAACGCTTGAAATGGTGAACATGAAGAAGTTTCTAAATATGTACAAGCAAGATTGTTTCTCCACAGTTTTCTTTCAGTGACTGAATGTTATGTATAGTCTGTCACGACTATTGTAAAATGTTTGATGAGTCTTATGTAAAAACGTTCCTAGATAGCTATCTGTGAGCTCTATTTAGCACAGTGTTCTTTCATTGTAGGAAAATGATACCCATTCATTATGGCATATACTGAAATGTGAGAAATGTCTCAAATACAAATGTTCCTAATAATAGCTTCAAGATGCTTTCACCACAGAGTTCTTTCAGTGAAACAATATTGCAGATATTCTGTGACACTTGTAGTGAAGTGTTAGTTAAAACTTACTTGCAAGCTGGATTCAGCACAGTGTTTCTTTCATTGTTTGAAACTCATATTCAATCAGAACAGCAAATATTGAAATGGTTATAATGACTAATATGAAGAGGATCCTTAATGGCTGCAAGTAAGATGGTTTCACCACAGTTTTCTCTCAGTGAGCAAATGCTGTATATATTCTGTCCCGCATGCAATGAAATGTTTGTTAAGTCTTATATGAACATGTTCCTAAACAGCTACCCGCAAACTGGGCTTAGAACAGTGTTCTCACACTGTTAGTAATTGATAGGTCATCTGTAGGGCATATGCTGAAATGTTTGAAATGTCTTATGTGAATATGCCCCTAAACAGCTGTAAGCACATTTGTTTCACCAGAGTTCCTTTAGTGTCTGAATCTTATGGATATTTTTCAAGTCTGTAGTGTAATTTTTTAAGTATTTTATGAAGTTCTTCCTAAACAGATACTAGGAAACAAGGGTTCAGCTCATCCTTCTTTCCTTGAGTGAATATTAAAATCATTCTGTCATGACCATAGCGCAATATTTGTTAAGACTTATAAAAAGATATTTCTAAAAGACAACTTTCCAGCTGGGTTCTTAACATTGTTCTTTCATTTTATGGAAGTGATAACCATTCTGGATGGAATACACTGAAATGTTTGAAAAGACTTGTATGAAGATACTCCTAAATAGCTACAAGCAATCTGGTTACACCACAGTGTTCTTTCATTTAATAAACTTTATATATAGTCTCCTATAGCTGTAGTGAAATGTTTTATATCATATATGAAAATGTTCCTACAGCTACCTGCAAGCTGGGATCAGCACACTGACTTTTCATTGTAATAAAGTGATAGTTACTTTGTATGGCATACACTGAAATGTCAGAAAAGACTTATATGAGTCTATTTCTAAAGAGATACAAGCAAGCTGGTTTCACAATAGTGATCTTTCATTGAATTAATGTAATAGATATTCTGTCGCACATGTTGTGAAATGTTCAATAAATCTTACATGAAAATGTTACTATAAGTCTACCTGAAAGCTGAGTTAAGTACAATGTTTTTTCATTTTAAGAAAGTATAGCTGTTCTCTATGGCTCATACTGAAATGCTAGAAAAGACTTACATGAAGATGTTCCTTAAAAGCTACAAGGAAGTTGCTTTCACCACAGCATTCTTTCAATGAGTGAATGTTATAGATATTCCATCATGCCCGTAGTGAAATGTTTGATAGGACTTATTTGAAGATTCCCCTAAACAGCTGCAAGCAAGGTGTTTTCACCACAGTGTTCATTCAGAAAATGAATGTTATACGTATTCTGTCATGCCTCAAGAGAACTATTTGATGTCTTATGTGAGAGTGTTCCTGAACAGCTACAAGCAAGCTTTTTCAACATAGTGTGGTTTCCTTGAATGAATGTTATGGATATCATGTTGCGGCTGTAGAGAAACGTTTGATAAGACATAAATGAAATGCTCATAAAGAGCCACTGGTTTCATCAGAACGTTCTTTCTGGATATGGAAGTGATAGCCATTCTGTAGGCATAATGAAGTGTTTGAAGAGCCTTATACGAAGACATTCCCAAGGCGCCAGAAGTAATCTGGCTTCACCACAGTGTTCTTTCAGTGAACGAGTGTTATAGCTAGTCTGTCATGCCTGTAGTGAAATGTTTAATAAGTCTTATATGAAGAGGTTTCAAACAGCCGCCAGCAAGCCGGGTTTAGCACAGTGTCCTTTAACTGTAAGTAAGTGAGAGCCATTCTGTATGGCATATACTTAAATGTTAGAGAGGTCTTATATGAAGATGTTCCTAAATAGAATCCAACAAGATGTGTTCAGGACAGAATAATTTCATCATAAGATAGTGACAGCCGTTTAGTATGGCATATACTGAAATGCTGAAAAGGACTGAAATGAAGATCTTCCTTAACAGTAAAACCAAGCCACTTTCACCATAGTGTTCTTTCATTGAATGGATGTAATAGATATTCTGTCATGCCTGTAGTTAAATGTTCAATAGGTCTTACATAAAAATACTCCTAATAATCTACCTGAAAGCTATGAAACACAACCTTCTTTCCTTGTAAGAAGGGTATGGCCATGCTGTATGCCATATACTGAAATGCTTGAAAAGCTTTATACGAAGATGTTCCTCAACAGTTACAAGAAAACTGCTTTCATCCCTGTGTTCGTTCAATGAGTGAATGTTTAGAGATTCTGTCATTCCTGCAAAGGAATGTTTAATAAGTCTTACATGAAGATGTTTCTAAACAGCTACAAGGAAATTTTTTTAAATATAGTGTTATTACATTGAATAAACATTAAAGACATCCTGTCATGACTGTAGGCAAATGTCTGATGAGACTTGAGCAAGATATTAATAAACAATTACTTGCAAGCTGGGTTCATCACAGTATTCTTTCCTGGCTATGGAGATGATAGCCATTCTGTATGGCATAAAGTGATATGTTTGAAGAGCCTTTGATTTATATTCTTAAACAGCTAACAAGCAAGATGGTTTCTTCACAGTGTTCTTTCAGTGAATGAATGTTCTAGATATTGTCACATCTGTGGTGAAATATTTGATATATGATGTTCCTAAACAGCTACCTATAAACTGGATTCAGCATGTGTTCTTTCATTTTGTGAAAATGATAGTCGCTCTGTGTGGAATATACTTAAGTATTTGAAGTGTATTATGTGCAGACGTTCCTAAACAGTGAAAAGAAGATGGTTTTTGCATAATTTTCTTTCAGATAACAAATGTTATAGACATTGTCACATCTGTAGTCAAATGTTTGATATGATTTATGTGAAAATATCCCTAAACAGCTACCTGTTGGCTTGATTAAGCACAATGCTCTTTCCTTGTAAGAAAGTGATAGCTGTTCCATGTGGCATATACTGAAATGTTTGAAATGTCATCTGTGAAGATGTTCCTTAAGAGCTACTTGCTGGGTGTTTTCAAGACAATGTTCTTTCAGTGAATGAATGTTGTAGATAGTCTATCACACCCGTAGTGAAATGCTGGATAAGTTTTATGAAGATGTCCCTAAGTAGCTACAAGCAAAATGGTTTCACAACAGTGTTCTTACAGACATTGAAGGTTATAGATATTCTGTCATGCCTGTAGTGAAATGTTTGATAAGACTTGCATGAACACTTACATGAAGATGTTTCTAAACAGCCACAAGCAAGCTTTTTCAACACAGTATTTCATTGAATGAATGTAATAATTATCACATTGTGGCTGCAGAGAAACGTTTGATAAGACACACACAAAATGTTCATAAATAGCATGTGCCAGCTGGTTGCATCACAATGTTGTTTAATTTAATGGAAGTGATCATCATTCTGTATAGCATATGATGTGTTTGAATAGCCTTATATAAAGATATTCCTAAAAACTTATCAGCAATCTGGTTTCACCAGAGTGTGTTCCTCAGTGAAGGAATCTTACAGAGATTCTGTCAGAGCAGTAGTGACATGTTTGGTGTTTTGTATGAAGAAACCCTAAATGGCTTCCTGCAAGATGAGTTCAACACAGTGTTATTTCATTTTAAGAAAATGATAGTCATTCTGTTTGGCATAAACTGAAATATTAGAAAAGCCTTATATCAAGAGGTTCCTAATTAGCTACCAGCAATCTGGCTTCACAATAGTGTTCTTTCATTGAATGGGTGTAATAGATACTTTGTAGTGAAATGTATGATAAGTCTCTTATGAAAAGGTTCCTAAACAGCTGCCTGCAATCTGGCTTCAGCACATTATATCATTGTCTCAAAGTGATATTCATTCAGTATGTCTTATATGGAAACGCTTGAAATGGTGAACATGAAGAAGTTTCTAAATATGTACAAGCAAGATTGTTTCTCCACAGTTTTCTTTCAGTGACTGAATGTTATGTATAGTCTGTCACGACTATTGTAAAATGTTTGATGAGTCTTATGTAAAAACGTTCCTAGATAGCTATCTGTGAGCTCTATTTAGCACAGTGTTCTTTCATTGTAGGAAAATGATACCCATTCATTATGGCATATACTGAAATGTGAGAAATGTCTCAAATACAAATGTTCCTAATAATAGCTTCAAGATGCTTTCACCACAGAGTTCTTTCAGTGAAACAATATTGCAGATATTCTGTGACACTTGTAGTGAAGTGTTAGTTAAAACTTACTTGCAAGCTGGATTCAGCACAGTGTTTCTTTCATTGTTTGAAACTCATATTCAATCAGAACAGCAAATATTGAAATGGTTATAATGACTAATATGAAGAGGATCCTTAATGGCTGCAAGTAAGATGGTTTCACCACAGTTTTCTCTCAGTGAGCAAATGCTGTATATATTCTGTCCCGCATGCAATGAAATGTTTGTTAAGTCTTATATGAACATGTTCCTAAACAGCTACCCGCAAACTGGGCTTAGAACAGTGTTCTCACACTGTTAGTAATTGATAGGTCATCTGTAGGGCATATGCTGAAATGTTTGAAATGTCTTATGTGAATATGCCCCTAAACAGCTGTAAGCACATTTGTTTCACCAGAGTTCCTTTAGTGTCTGAATCTTATGGATATTTTTCAAGTCTGTAGTGTAATTTTTTAAGTATTTTATGAAGTTCTTCCTAAACAGATACTAGGAAACAAGGGTTCAGCTCATCCTTCTTTCCTTGAGTGAATATTAAAATCATTCTGTCATGACCATAGCGCAATATTTGTTAAGACTTATAAAAAGATATTTCTAAAAGACAACTTTCCAGCTGGGTTCTTAACATTGTTCTTTCATTTTATGGAAGTGATAACCATTCTGGATGGAATACACTGAAATGTTTGAAAAGACTTGTATGAAGATACTCCTAAATAGCTACAAGCAATCTGGTTACACCACAGTGTTCTTTCATTTAATAAACTTTATATATAGTCTCCTATAGCTGTAGTGAAATGTTTTATATCATATATGAAAATGTTCCTACAGCTACCTGCAAGCTGGGATCAGCACACTGACTTTTCATTGTAATAAAGTGATAGTTACTTTGTATGGCATACACTGAAATGTCAGAAAAGACTTATATGAGTCTATTTCTAAAGAGATACAAGCAAGCTGGTTTCACAATAGTGATCTTTCATTGAATTAATGTAATAGATATTCTGTCGCACATGTTGTGAAATGTTCAATAAATCTTACATGAAAATGTTACTATAAGTCTACCTGAAAGCTGAGTTAAGTACAATGTTTTTTCATTTTAAGAAAGTATAGCTGTTCTCTATGGCTCATACTGAAATGCTAGAAAAGACTTACATGAAGATGTTCCTTAAAAGCTACAAGGAAGTTGCTTTCACCACAGCATTCTTTCAATGAGTGAATGTTATAGATATTCCATCATGCCCGTAGTGAAATGTTTGATAGGACTTATTTGAAGATTCCCCTAAACAGCTGCAAGCAAGGTGTTTTCACCACAGTGTTCATTCAGAAAATGAATGTTATACGTATTCTGTCATGCCTCAAGAGAACTATTTGATGTCTTATGTGAGAGTGTTCCTGAACAGCTACAAGCAAGCTTTTTCAACATAGTGTGGTTTCCTTGAATGAATGTTATGGATATCATGTTGCGGCTGTAGAGAAACGTTTGATAAGACATAAATGAAATGCTCATAAAGAGCCACTGGTTTCATCAGAACGTTCTTTCTGGATATGGAAGTGATAGCCATTCTGTAGGCATAATGAAGTGTTTGAAGAGCCTTATACGAAGACATTCCCAAGGCGCCAGAAGTAATCTGGCTTCACCACAGTGTTCTTTCAGTGAACGAGTGTTATAGCTAGTCTGTCATGCCTGTAGTGAAATGTTTAATAAGTCTTATATGAAGAGGTTTCAAACAGCCGCCAGCAAGCCGGGTTTAGCACAGTGTCCTTTAACTGTAAGTAAGTGAGAGCCATTCTGTATGGCATATACTTAAATGTTAGAGAGGTCTTATATGAAGATGTTCCTAAATAGAATCCAACAAGATGTGTTCAGGACAGAATAATTTCATCATAAGATAGTGACAGCCGTTTAGTATGGCATATACTGAAATGCTGAAAAGGACTGAAATGAAGATCTTCCTTAACAGTCAAACCAAGCCACTTTCACCATAGTGTTCTTTCATTGAATGGATGTAATAGATATTCTGTCATGCCTGTAGTCAAATGTTCAATAGGTCTTACATAAAAATACTCCTAATAATCTACCTGAAAGCTATGAAACACAACCTTCTTTCCTTGTAAGAAGGGTATGGCCATGCTGTATGCCATATACTGAAATGCTTGAAAAGCTTTATACGAAGATGTTCCTCAACAGTTACAAGAAAACTGCTTTCATCCCTGTGTTCGTTCAATGAGTGAATGTTTAGAGATTCTGTCATTCCTGCAAAGGAATGTTTAATAAGTCTTACATGAAGATGTTTCTAAACAGCTACAAGGAAATTTTTTTAAATATAGTGTTATTACATTGAATAAACATTAAAGATATCCTGTCATGACTGTAGGCAAATGTCTGATAAGACTTGAGCAAGATATTAATAAACAATTACTTGCAAGCTGGGTTCATCACAGTATTCTTTCCTGGCTATGGAGATGATAGCCATTCTGTATGGCATAAAGTGATATGTTTGAAGAGCCTTTGATTTATATTCTTAAACAGCTAACAAGCAAGATGGTTTCTTCACAGTGTTCTTTCAGTGAATGAATGTTCTAGATATTGTCACATCTGTGGTGAAATATTTGATATATGATGTTCCTAAACAGCTACCTATAAACTGGATTCAGCATGTGTTCTTTCATTTTGTGAAAATGATAGTCGCTCTGTGTGGAATATACTTAAGTATTTGAAGTGTATTATGTGCAGACGTTCCTAAACAGTGAAAAGAAGATGGTTTTTGCATAATTTTCTTTCAGATAACAAATGTTATAGACATTGTCACATCTGTAGTCAAATGTTTGATATGATTTATGTGAAAATATCCCTAAACAGCTACCTGTTGGCTTGATTAAGCACAATGCTCTTTCCTTGTAAGAAAGTGATAGCTGTTCCATGTGGCATATACTGAAATGTTTGAAATGTCATCTGTGAAGATGTTCCTTAAGAGCTACTTGCTGGGTGTTTTCAAGACAATGTTCTTTCAGTGAATGAATGTTGTAGATAGTCTATCACATCCGTAGTGAAATGCTGGATAAGTTTTATGAAGATGTCCCTAAGTAGCTACAAGCAAAATGGTTTCACAACAGTGTTCTTACAGACATTGAAGGTTATAGATATTCTGTCATGCCTGTAGTGAAATGTTTGATAAGACTTGCATGAACACTTACATGAAGATGTTTCTAAACAGCCACAAGCAAGCTTTTTCAACACAGTATTTCATTGAATGAATGTAATAATTATCACATTGTGGCTGCAGAGAAACGTTTGATAAGACACACACAAAATGTTCATAAATAGCATGTGCCAGCTGGTTGCATCACAATGTTGTTTAATTTAATGGAAGTGATCATCATTCTGTATAGCATATGATGTGTTTGAATAGCCTTATATAAAGATATTCCTAAAAACTTATCAGCAATCTGGTTTCACCAGAGTGTGTTCCTCAGTGAAGGAATCTTACAGAGATTCTGTCAGAGCAGTAGTGACATGTTTGGTGTTTTGTATGAAGAAACCCTAAATGGCTTCCTGCAAGATGAGTTCAACACAGTGTTATTTCATTTTAAGAAAATGATAGTCATTCTGTTTGGCATAAACTGAAATATTAGAAAAGCCTTATATCAAGAGGTTCCTAATTAGCTACCAGCAATCTGGCTTCACAATAGTGTTCTTTCATTGAATGGGTGTAATAGATACTTTGTAGTGAAATGTATGATAAGTCTCTTATGAAAAGGTTCCTAAACAGCTGCCTGCAATCTGGCTTCAGCACATTATATCATTGTCTCAAAGTGATATTCATTCAGTATGTCTTATATGGAAACGCTTGAAATGGTGAACATGAAGAAGTTTCTAAATATGTACAAGCAAGATTGTTTCTCCACAGTTTTCTTTCAGTGACTGAATGTTATGTATAGTCTGTCACGACTATTGTAAAATGTTTGATGAGTCTTATGTAAAAACGTTCCAAGATAGCTATCTGTGAGCTCTATTTAGCACAGTGTTCTTTCATTGTAGGAAAATGATACCCATTCATTATGGCATATACTGAAATGTGAGAAATGTCTCAAATACAAATGTTCCTAATAATAGCTTCAAGATGCTTTCACCACAGAGTTCTTTCAGTGAAACAATATTGCAGATATTCTGTGACACTTGTAGTGAAGTGTTAGTTAAAACTTACTTGCAAGCTGGATTCAGCACAGTGTTTCTTTCATTGTTTGAAACTCATATTCAATCAGAACAGCAAATATTGAAATGGTTATAATGACTAATATGAAGAGGATCCTTAATGGCTGCAAGTAAGATGGTTTCACCACAGTTTTCTCTCAGTGAGCAAATGCTGTATATATTCTGTCCCGCATGCAATGAAATGTTTGTTAAGTCTTATATGAACATGTTCCTAAACAGCTACCCGCAAACTGGGCTTAGAACAGTGTTCTCACACTGTTAGTAATTGATAGGTCATCTGTAGGGCATATGCTGAAATGTTTGAAATGTCTTATGTGAATATGCCCCTAAACAGCTGTAAGCACATTTGTTTCACCAGAGTTCCTTTAGTGTCTGAATCTTATGGATATTTTTCAAGTCTGTAGTGTAATTTTTTAAGTATTTTATGAAGTTCTTCCTAAACAGATACTAGGAAACAAGGGTTCAGCTCATCCTTCTTTCCTTGAGTGAATATTAAAATCATTCTGTCATGACCATAGCGCAATATTTGTTAAGACTTATAAAAAGATATTTCTAAAAGACAACTTTCCAGCTGGGTTCTTAACATTGTTCTTTCATTTTATGGAAGTGATAACCATTCTGGATGGAATACACTGAAATGTTTGAAAAGACTTGTATGAAGATACTCCTAAATAGCTACAAGCAATCTGGTTACACCACAGTGTTCTTTCATTTAATAAACTTTATATATAGTCTCCTATAGCTGTAGTGAAATGTTTTATATCATATATGAAAATGTTCCTACAGCTACCTGCAAGCTGGGATCAGCACACTGACTTTTCATTGTAATAAAGTGATAGTTACTTTGTATGGCATACACTGAAATGTCAGAAAAGACTTATATGAGTCTATTTCTAAAGAGATACAAGCAAGCTGGTTTCACAATAGTGATCTTTCATTGAATTAATGTAATAGATATTCTGTCGCACATGTTGTGAAATGTTCAATAAATCTTACATGAAAATGTTACTATAAGTCTACCTGAAAGCTGAGTTAAGTACAATGTTTTTTCATTTTAAGAAAGTATAGCTGTTCTCTATGGCTCATACTGAAATGCTAGAAAAGACTTACATGAAGATGTTCCTTAAAAGCTACAAGGAAGTTGCTTTCACCACAGCATTCTTTCAATGAGTGAATGTTATAGATATTCCATCATGCCCGTAGTGAAATGTTTGATAGGACTTATTTGAAGATTCCCCTAAACAGCTGCAAGCAAGGTGTTTTCACCACAGTGTTCATTCAGAAAATGAATGTTATACGTATTCTGTCATGCCTCAAGAGAACTATTTGATGTCTTATGTGAGAGTGTTCCTGAACAGCTACAAGCAAGCTTTTTCAACATAGTGTGGTTTCCTTGAATGAATGTTATGGATATCATGTTGCGGCTGTAGAGAAACGTTTGATAAGACATAAATGAAATGCTCATAAAGAGCCACTGGTTTCATCAGAACGTTCTTTCTGGATATGGAAGTGATAGCCATTCTGTAGGCATAATGAAGTGTTTGAAGAGCCTTATACGAAGACATTCCCAAGGCGCCAGAAGTAATCTGGCTTCACCACAGTGTTCTTTCAGTGAACGAGTGTTATAGCTAGTCTGTCATGCCTGTAGTGAAATGTTTAATAAGTCTTATATGAAGAGGTTTCAAACAGCCGCCAGCAAGCCGGGTTTAGCACAGTGTCCTTTAACTGTAAGTAAGTGAGAGCCATTCTGTATGGCATATACTTAAATGTTAGAGAGGTCTTATATGAAGATGTTCCTAAATAGAATCCAACAAGATGTGTTCAGGACAGAATAATTTCATCATAAGATAGTGACAGCCGTTTAGTATGGCATATACTGAAATGCTGAAAAGGACTGAAATGAAGATCTTCCTTAACAGTCAAACCAAGCCACTTTCACCATAGTGTTCTTTCATTGAATGGATGTAATAGATATTCTGTCATGCCTGTAGTCAAATGTTCAATAGGTCTTACATAAAAATACTCCTAATAATCTACCTGAAAGCTATGAAACACAACCTTCTTTCCTTGTAAGAAGGGTATGGCCATGCTGTATGCCATATACTGAAATGCTTGAAAAGCTTTATACGAAGATGTTCCTCAACAGTTACAAGAAAACTGCTTTCATCCCTGTGTTCGTTCAATGAGTGAATGTTTAGAGATTCTGTCATTCCTGCAAAGGAATGTTTAATAAGTCTTACATGAAGATGTTTCTAAACAGCTACAAGGAAATTTTTTTAAATATAGTGTTATTACATTGAATAAACATTAAAGATATCCTGTCATGACTGTAGGCAAATGTCTGATAAGACTTGAGCAAGATATTAATAAACAATTACTTGCAAGCTGGGTTCATCACAGTATTCTTTCCTGGCTATGGAGATGATAGCCATTCTGTATGGCATAAAGTGATATGTTTGAAGAGCCTTTGATTTATATTCTTAAACAGCTAACAAGCAAGATGGTTTCTTCACAGTGTTCTTTCAGTGAATGAATGTTCTAGATATTGTCACATCTGTGGTGAAATATTTGATATATGATGTTCCTAAACAGCTACCTATAAACTGGATTCAGCATGTGTTCTTTCATTTTGTGAAAATGATAGTCGCTCTGTGTGGAATATACTTAAGTATTTGAAGTGTATTATGTGCAGACGTTCCTAAACAGTGAAAAGAAGATGGTTTTTGCATAATTTTCTTTCAGATAACAAATGTTATAGACATTGTCACATCTGTAGTCAAATGTTTGATATGATTTATGTGAAAATATCCCTAAACAGCTACCTGTTGGCTTGATTAAGCACAATGCTCTTTCCTTGTAAGAAAGTGATAGCTGTTCCATGTGGCATATACTGAAATGTTTGAAATGTCATCTGTGAAGATGTTCCTTAAGAGCTACTTGCTGGGTGTTTTCAAGACAATGTTCTTTCAGTGAATGAATGTTGTAGATAGTCTATCACATCCGTAGTGAAATGCTGGATAAGTTTTATGAAGATGTCCCTAAGTAGCTACAAGCAAAATGGTTTCACAACAGTGTTCTTACAGACATTGAAGGTTATAGATATTCTGTCATGCCTGTAGTGAAATGTTTGATAAGACTTGCATGAACACTTACATGAAGATATTTCTAAACAGCCACAAGCAAGCTTTTTCAACACAGTATTTCATTGAATGAATGTAATAATTATCACATTGTGGCTGCAGAGAAACGTTTGATAAGACACACACAAAATGTTCATAAATAGCATGTGCCAGCTGGTTGCATCACAATGTTGTTTAATTTAATGGAAGTGATCATCATTCTGTATAGCATATGATGTGTTTGAATAGCCTTATATAAAGATATTCCTAAAAACTTATCAGCAATCTGGTTTCACCAGAGTGTGTTCCTCAGTGAAGGAATCTTACAGAGATTCTGTCAGAGCAGTAGTGACATGTTTGGTGTTTTGTATGAAGAAACCCTAAATGGCTTCCTGCAAGATGAGTTCAACACAGTGTTATTTCATTTTAAGAAAATGATAGTCATTCTGTTTGGCATAAACTGAAATATTAGAAAAGCCTTATATCAAGAGGTTCCTAATTAGCTACCAGCAATCTGGCTTCACAATAGTGTTCTTTCATTGAATGGGTGTAATAGATACTTTGTAGTGAAATGTATGATAAGTCTCTTATGAAAAGGTTCCTAAACAGCTGCCTGCAATCTGGCTTCAGCACATTATATCATTGTCTCAAAGTGATATTCATTCAGTATGTCTTATATGGAAACGCTTGAAATGGTGAACATGAAGAAGTTTCTAAATATGTACAAGCAAGATTGTTTCTCCACAGTTTTCTTTCAGTGACTGAATGTTATGTATAGTCTGTCACGACTATTGTAAAATGTTTGATGAGTCTTATGTAAAAACGTTCCTAGATAGCTATCTGTGAGCTCTATTTAGCACAGTGTTCTTTCATTGTAGGAAAATGATACCCATTCATTATGGCATATACTGAAATGTGAGAAATGTCTTAAATACAAATGTTCCTAATAATAGCTTCAAGATGCTTTCACCACAGAGTTCTTTCAGTGAAACAATATTGCAGATATTCTGTGACACTTGTAGTGAAGTGTTAGTTAAAACTTACTTGCAAGCTGGATTCAGCACAGTGTTTCTTTCATTGTTTGAAACTCATATTCAATCAGAACAGCAAATATTGAAATGGTTATAATGACTAATATGAAGAGGATCCTTAATGGCTGCAAGTAAGATGGTTTCACCACAGTTTTCTCTCAGTGAGCAAATGCTGTATATATTCTGTCCCGCATGCAATGAAATGTTTGTTAAGTCTTATATGAACATGTTCCTAAACAGCTACCCGCAAACTGGGCTTAGAACAGTGTTCTCACACTGTTAGTAATTGATAGGTCATCTGTAGGGCATATGCTGAAATGTTTGAAATGTCTTATGTGAATATGCCCCTAAACAGCTGTAAGCACATTTGTTTCACCAGAGTTCCTTTAGTGTCTGAATCTTATGGATATTTTTCAAGTCTGTAGTGTAATTTTTTAAGTATTTTATGAAGTTCTTCCTAAACAGATACTAGGAAACAAGGGTTCAGCTCATCCTTCTTTCCTTGAGTGAATATTAAAATCATTCTGTCATGACCATAGCGCAATATTTGTTAAGACTTATAAAAAGATATTTCTAAAAGACAACTTTCCAGCTGGGTTCTTAACATTGTTCTTTCATTTTATGGAAGTGATAACCATTCTGGATGGAATACACTGAAATGTTTGAAAAGACTTGTATGAAGATACTCCTAAATAGCTACAAGCAATCTGGTTACACCACAGTGTTCTTTCATTTAATAAACTTTATATATAGTCTCCTATAGCTGTAGTGAAATGTTTTATATCATATATGAAAATGTTCCTACAGCTACCTGCAAGCTGGGATCAGCACACTGACTTTTCATTGTAATAAAGTGATAGTTACTTTGTATGGCATACACTGAAATGTCAGAAAAGACTTATATGAGTCTATTTCTAAAGAGATACAAGCAAGCTGGTTTCACAATAGTGATCTTTCATTGAATTAATGTAATAGATATTCTGTCGCACATGTTGTGAAATGTTCAATAAATCTTACATGAAAATGTTACTATAAGTCTACCTGAAAGCTGAGTTAAGTACAATGTTTTTTCATTTTAAGAAAGTATAGCTGTTCTCTATGGCTCATACTGAAATGCTAGAAAAGACTTACATGAAGATGTTCCTTAAAAGCTACAAGGAAGTTGCTTTCACCACAGCATTCTTTCAATGAGTGAATGTTATAGATATTCCATCATGCCCGTAGTGAAATGTTTGATAGGACTTATTTGAAGATTCCCCTAAACAGCTGCAAGCAAGGTGTTTTCACCACAGTGTTCATTCAGAAAATGAATGTTATACGTATTCTGTCATGCCTCAAGAGAACTATTTGATGTCTTATGTGAGAGTGTTCCTGAACAGCTACAAGCAAGCTTTTTCAACATAGTGTGGTTTCCTTGAATGAATGTTATGGATATCATGTTGCGGCTGTAGAGAAACGTTTGATAAGACATAAATGAAATGCTCATAAAGAGCCACTGGTTTCATCAGAACGTTCTTTCTGGATATGGAAGTGATAGCCATTCTGTAGGCATAATGAAGTGTTTGAAGAGCCTTATACGAAGACATTCCCAAGGCGCCAGAAGTAATCTGGCTTCACCACAGTGTTCTTTCAGTGAACGAGTGTTATAGCTAGTCTGTCATGCCTGTAGTGAAATGTTTAATAAGTCTTATATGAAGAGGTTTCAAACAGCCGCCAGCAAGCCGGGTTTAGCACAGTGTCCTTTAACTGTAAGTAAGTGAGAGCCATTCTGTATGGCATATACTTAAATGTTAGAGAGGTCTTATATGAAGATGTTCCTAAATAGAATCCAACAAGATGTGTTCAGGACAGAATAATTTCATCATAAGATAGTGACAGCCGTTTAGTATGGCATATACTGAAATGCTGAAAAGGACTGAAATGAAGATCTTCCTTAACAGTCAAACCAAGCCACTTTCACCATAGTGTTCTTTCATTGAATGGATGTAATAGATATTCTGTCATGCCTGTAGTCAAATGTTCAATAGGTCTTACATAAAAATACTCCTAATAATCTACCTGAAAGCTATGAAACACAACCTTCTTTCCTTGTAAGAAGGGTATGGCCATGCTGTATGCCATATACTGAAATGCTTGAAAAGCTTTATACGAAGATGTTCCTCAACAGTTACAAGAAAACTGCTTTCATCCCTGTGTTCGTTCAATGAGTGAATGTTTAGAGATTCTGTCATTCCTGCAAAGGAATGTTTAATAAGTCTTACATGAAGATGTTTCTAAACAGCTACAAGGAAATTTTTTTAAATATAGTGTTATTACATTGAATAAACATTAAAGATATCCTGTCATGACTGTAGGCAAATGTCTGATAAGACTTGAGCAAGATATTAATAAACAATTACTTGCAAGCTGGGTTCATCACAGTATTCTTTCCTGGCTATGGAGATGATAGCCATTCTGTATGGCATAAAGTGATATGTTTGAAGAGCCTTTGATTTATATTCTTAAACAGCTAACAAGCAAGATGGTTTCTTCACAGTGTTCTTTCAGTGAATGAATGTTCTAGATATTGTCACATCTGTGGTGAAATATTTGATATATGATGTTCCTAAACAGCTACCTATAAACTGGATTCAGCATGTGTTCTTTCATTTTGTGAAAATGATAGTCGCTCTGTGTGGAATATACTTAAGTATTTGAAGTGTATTATGTGCAGACGTTCCTAAACAGTGAAAAGAAGATGGTTTTTGCATAATTTTCTTTCAGATAACAAATGTTATAGACATTGTCACATCTGTAGTCAAATGTTTGATATGATTTATGTGAAAATATCCCTAAACAGCTACCTGTTGGCTTGATTAAGCACAATGCTCTTTCCTTGTAAGAAAGTGATAGCTGTTCCATGTGGCATATACTGAAATGTTTGAAATGTCATCTGTGAAGATGTTCCTTAAGAGCTACTTGCTGGGTGTTTTCAAGACAATGTTCTTTCAGTGAATGAATGTTGTAGATAGTCTATCACACCCGTAGTGAAATGCTGGATAAGTTTTATGAAGATGTCCCTAAGTAGCTACAAGCAAAATGGTTTCACAACAGTGTTCTTACAGACATTGAAGGTTATAGATATTCTGTCATGCCTGTAGTGAAATGTTTGATAAGACTTGCATGAACACTTACATGAAGATGTTTCTAAACAGCCACAAGCAAGCTTTTTCAACACAGTATTTCATTGAATGAATGTAATAATTATCACATTGTGGCTGCAGAGAAACGTTTGATAAGACACACACAAAATGTTCATAAATAGCATGTGCCAGCTGGTTGCATCACAATGTTGTTTAATTTAATGGAAGTGATCATCATTCTGTATAGCATATGATGTGTTTGAATAGCCTTATATAAAGATATTCCTAAAAACTTATGAGCAATCTGGTTTCACCAGAGTGTGTTCCTCAGTGAAGGAATCTTACAGAGATTCTGTCAGAGCAGTAGTGACATGTTTGGTGTTTTGTATGAAGAAACCCTAAATGGCTTCCTGCAAGATGAGTTCAACACAGTGTTATTTCATTTTAAGAAAATGATAGTCATTCTGTTTGGCATAAACTGAAATATTAGAAAAGCCTTATATCAAGAGGTTCCTAATTAGCTACCAGCAATCTGGCTTCACAATAGTGTTCTTTCATTGAATGGATGTAATAGATACTTTGTAGTGAAATGTATGATAAGTCTCTTATGAAAAGGTTCCTAAACAGCTGCCTGCAATCTGGCTTCAGCACATTATATCATTGTCTCAAAGTGATATTCATTCAGTATGTCTTATATGGAAACGCTTGAAATGGTGAACATGAAGAAGTTTCTAAATATGTACAAGCAAGATTGTTTCTCCACAGTTTTCTTTCAGTGACTGAATGTTATGTATAGTCTGTCACGACTATTGTAAAATGTTTGATGAGTCTTATGTAAAAACGTTCCTAGATAGCTATCTGTGAGCTCTATTTAGCACAGTGTTCTTTCATTGTAGGAAAATGATACCCATTCATTATGGCATATACTGAAATGTGAGAAATGTCTTAAATACAAATGTTCCTAATAATAGCTTCAAGATGCTTTCACCACAGAGTTCTTTCAGTGAAACAATATTGCAGATATTCTGTGACACTTGTAGTGAAGTGTTAGTTAAAACTTACTTGCAAGCTGGATTCAGCACAGTGTTTCTTTCATTGTTTGAAACTCATATTCAATCAGAACAGCAAATATTGAAATGGTTATAATGACTAATATGAAGAGGATCCTTAATGGCTGCAAGTAAGATGGTTTCACCACAGTTTTCTCTCAGTGAGCAAATGCTGTATATATTCTGTCCCGCATGCAATGAAATGTTTGTTAAGTCTTATATGAACATGTTCCTAAACAGCTACCCGCAAACTGGGCTTAGAACAGTGTTCTCACACTGTTAGTAATTGATAGGTCATCTGTAGGGCATATGCTGAAATGTTTGAAATGTCTTATGTGAATATGCCCCTAAACAGCTGTAAGCACATTTGTTTCACCAGAGTTCCTTTAGTGTCTGAATCTTATGGATATTTTTCAAGTCTGTAGTGTAATTTTTTAAGTATTTTATGAAGTTCTTCCTAAACAGATACTAGGAAACAAGGGTTCAGCTCATCCTTCTTTCCTTGAGTGAATATTAAAATCATTCTGTCATGACCATAGCGCAATATTTGTTAAGACTTATAAAAAGATATTTCTAAAAGACAACTTTCCAGCTGGGTTCTTAACATTGTTCTTTCATTTTATGGAAGTGATAACCATTCTGGATGGAATACACTGAAATGTTTGAAAAGACTTGTATGAAGATACTCCTAAATAGCTACAAGCAATCTGGTTACACCACAGTGTTCTTTCATTTAATAAACTTTATATATAGTCTCCTATAGCTGTAGTGAAATGTTTTATATCATATATGAAAATGTTCCTACAGCTACCTGCAAGCTGGGATCAGCACACTGACTTTTCATTGTAATAAAGTGATAGTTACTTTGTATGGCATACACTGAAATGTCAGAAAAGACTTATATGAGTCTATTTCTAAAGAGATACAAGCAAGCTGGTTTCACAATAGTGATCTTTCATTGAATTAATGTAATAGATATTCTGTCGCACATGTTGTGAAATGTTCAATAAATCTTACATGAAAATGTTACTATAAGTCTACCTGAAAGCTGAGTTAAGTACAATGTTTTTTCATTTTAAGAAAGTATAGCTGTTCTCTATGGCTCATACTGAAATGCTAGAAAAGACTTACATGAAGATGTTCCTTAAAAGCTACAAGGAAGTTGCTTTCACCACAGCATTCTTTCAATGTGTGAATGTTATAGATATTCCATCATGCCCGTAGTGAAATGTTTGATAGGACTTATTTGAAGATTCCCCTAAACAGCTGCAAGCAAGGTGTTTTCACCACAGTGTTCATTCAGAAAATGAATGTTATACGTATTCTGTCATGCCTCAAGAGAACTATTTGATGTCTTATGTGAGAGTGTTCCTGAACAGCTACAAGCAAGCTTTTTCAACATAGTGTGGTTTCCTTGAATGAATGTTATGGATATCATGTTGCGGCTGTAGAGAAACGTTTGATAAGACATAAATGAAATGCTCATAAAGAGCCACTGGTTTCATCAGAACGTTCTTTCTGGATATGGAAGTGATAGCCATTCTGTAGGCATAATGAAGTGTTTGAAGAGCCTTATACGAAGACATTCCCAAGGCGCCAGAAGTAATCTGGCTTCACCACAGTGTTCTTTCAGTGAACGAGTGTTATAGCTAGTCTGTCATGCCTGTAGTGAAATGTTTAATAAGTCTTATATGAAGAGGTTTCAAACAGCCGCCAGCAAGCCGGGTTTAGCACAGTGTCCTTTAACTGTAAGTAAGTGAGAGCCATTCTGTATGGCATATACTTAAATGTTAGAGAGGTCTTATATGAAGATGTTCCTAAATAGAATCCAACAAGATGTGTTCAGGACAGAATAATTTCATCATAAGATAGTGACAGCCGTTTAGTATGGCATATACTGAAATGCTGAAAAGGACTGAAATGAAGATCTTCCTTAACAGTCAAACCAAGCCACTTTCACCATAGTGTTCTTTCATTGAATGGATGTAATAGATATTCTGTCATGCCTGTAGTCAAATGTTCAATAGGTCTTACATAAAAATACTCCTAATAATCTACCTGAAAGCTATGAAACACAACCTTCTTTCCTTGTAAGAAGGGTATGGCCATGCTGTATGCCATATACTGAAATGCTTGAAAAGCTTTATACGAAGATGTTCCTCAACAGTTACAAGAAAACTGCTTTCATCCCTGTGTTCGTTCAATGAGTGAATGTTTAGAGATTCTGTCATTCCTGCAAAGGAATGTTTAATAAGTCTTACATGAAGATGTTTCTAAACAGCTACAAGGAAATTTTTTTAAATATAGTGTTATTACATTGAATAAACATTAAAGATATCCTGTCATGACTGTAGGCAAATGTCTGATAAGACTTGAGCAAGATATTAATAAACAATTACTTGCAAGCTGGGTTCATCACAGTATTCTTTCCTGGCTATGGAGATGATAGCCATTCTGTATGGCATAAAGTGATATGTTTGAAGAGCCTTTGATTTATATTCTTAAACAGCTAACAAGCAAGATGGTTTCTTCACAGTGTTCTTTCAGTGAATGAATGTTCTAGATATTGTCACATCTGTGGTGAAATATTTGATATATGATGTTCCTAAACAGCTACCTATAAACTGGATTCAGCATGTGTTCTTTCATTTTGTGAAAATGATAGTCGCTCTGTGTGGAATATACTTAAGTATTTGAAGTGTATTATGTGCAGACGTTCCTAAACAGTGAAAAGAAGATGGTTTTTGCATAATTTTCTTTCAGATAACAAATGTTATAGACATTGTCACATCTGTAGTCAAATGTTTGATATGATTTATGTGAAAATATCCCTAAACAGCTACCTGTTGGCTTGATTAAGCACAATGCTCTTTCCTTGTAAGAAAGTGATAGCTGTTCCATGTGGCATATACTGAAATGTTTGAAATGTCATCTGTGAAGATGTTCCTTAAGAGCTACTTGCTGGGTGTTTTCAAGACAATGTTCTTTCAGTGAATGAATGTTGTAGATAGTCTATCACACCCGTAGTGAAATGCTGGATAAGTTTTATGAAGATGTCCCTAAGTAGCTACAAGCAAAATGGTTTCACAACAGTGTTCTTACAGACATTGAAGGTTATAGATATTCTGTCATGCCTGTAGTGAAATGTTTGATAAGACTTGCATGAACACTTACATGAAGATGTTTCTAAACAGCCACAAGCAAGCTTTTTCAACACAGTATTTCATTGAATGAATGTAATAATTATCACATTGTGGCTGCAGAGAAACGTTTGATAAGACACACACAAAATGTTCATAAATAGCATGTGCCAGCTGGTTGCATCACAATGTTGTTTAATTTAATGGAAGTGATCATCATTCTGTATAGCATATGATGTGTTTGAATAGCCTTATATAAAGATATTCCTAAAAACTTATGAGCAATCTGGTTTCACCAGAGTGTGTTCCTCAGTGAAGGAATCTTACAGAGATTCTGTCAGAGCAGTAGTGACATGTTTGGTGTTTTGTATGAAGAAACCCTAAATGGCTTCCTGCAAGATGAGTTCAACACAGTGTTATTTCATTTTAAGAAAATGATAGTCATTCTGTTTGGCATAAACTGAAATATTAGAAAAGCCTTATATCAAGAGGTTCCTAATTAGCTACCAGCAATCTGGCTTCACAATAGTGTTCTTTCATTGAATGGATGTAATAGATACTTTGTAGTGAAATGTATGATAAGTCTCTTATGAAAAGGTTCCTAAACAGCTGCCTGCAATCTGGCTTCAGCACATTATATCATTGTCTCAAAGTGATATTCATTCAGTATGTCTTATATGGAAACGCTTGAAATGGTGAACATGAAGAAGTTTCTAAATATGTACAAGCAAGATTGTTTCTCCACAGTTTTCTTTCAGTGACTGAATGTTATGTATAGTCTGTCACGACTATTGTAAAATGTTTGATGAGTCTTATGTAAAAACGTTCCTAGATAGCTATCTGTGAGCTCTATTTAGCACAGTGTTCTTTCATTGTAGGAAAATGATACCCATTCATTATGGCATATACTGAAATGTGAGAAATGTCTTAAATACAAATGTTCCTAATAATAGCTTCAAGATGCTTTCACCACAGAGTTCTTTCAGTGAAACAATATTGCAGATATTCTGTGACACTTGTAGTGAAGTGTTAGTTAAAACTTACTTGCAAGCTGGATTCAGCACAGTGTTTCTTTCATTGTTTGAAACTCATATTCAATCAGAACAGCAAATATTGAAATGGTTATAATGACTAATATGAAGAGGATCCTTAATGGCTGCAAGTAAGATGGTTTCACCACAGTTTTCTCTCAGTGAGCAAATGCTGTATATATTCTGTCCCGCATGCAATGAAATGTTTGTTAAGTCTTATATGAACATGTTCCTAAACAGCTACCCGCAAACTGGGCTTAGAACAGTGTTCTCACACTGTTAGTAATTGATAGGTCATCTGTAGGGCATATGCTGAAATGTTTGAAATGTCTTATGTGAATATGCCCCTAAACAGCTGTAAGCACATTTGTTTCACCAGAGTTCCTTTAGTGTCTGAATCTTATGGATATTTTTCAAGTCTGTAGTGTAATTTTTTAAGTATTTTATGAAGTTCTTCCTAAACAGATACTAGGAAACAAGGGTTCAGCTCATCCTTCTTTCCTTGAGTGAATATTAAAATCATTCTGTCATGACCATAGCGCAATATTTGTTAAGACTTATAAAAAGATATTTCTAAAAGACAACTTTCCAGCTGGGTTCTTAACATTGTTCTTTCATTTTATGGAAGTGATAACCATTCTGGATGGAATACACTGAAATGTTTGAAAAGACTTGTATGAAGATACTCCTAAATAGCTACAAGCAATCTGGTTACACCACAGTGTTCTTTCATTTAATAAACTTTATATATAGTCTCCTATAGCTGTAGTGAAATGTTTTATATCATATATGAAAATGTTCCTACAGCTACCTGCAAGCTGGGATCAGCACACTGACTTTTCATTGTAATAAAGTGATAGTTACTTTGTATGGCATACACTGAAATGTCAGAAAAGACTTATATGAGTCTATTTCTAAAGAGATACAAGCAAGCTGGTTTCACAATAGTGATCTTTCATTGAATTAATGTAATAGATATTCTGTCGCACATGTTGTGAAATGTTCAATAAATCTTACATGAAAATGTTACTATAAGTCTACCTGAAAGCTGAGTTAAGTACAATGTTTTTTCATTTTAAGAAAGTATAGCTGTTCTCTATGGCTCATACTGAAATGCTAGAAAAGACTTACATGAAGATGTTCCTTAAAAGCTACAAGGAAGTTGCTTTCACCACAGCATTCTTTCAATGTGTGAATGTTATAGATATTCCATCATGCCCGTAGTGAAATGTTTGATAGGACTTATTTGAAGATTCCCCTAAACAGCTGCAAGCAAGGTGTTTTCACCACAGTGTTCATTCAGAAAATGAATGTTATACGTATTCTGTCATGCCTCAAGAGAACTATTTGATGTCTTATGTGAGAGTGTTCCTGAACAGCTACAAGCAAGCTTTTTCAACATAGTGTGGTTTCCTTGAATGAATGTTATGGATATCATGTTGCGGCTGTAGAGAAACGTTTGATAAGACATAAATGAAATGCTCATAAAGAGCCACTGGTTTCATCAGAACGTTCTTTCTGGATATGGAAGTGATAGCCATTCTGTAGGCATAATGAAGTGTTTGAAGAGCCTTATACGAAGACATTCCCAAGGCGCCAGAAGTAATCTGGCTTCACCACAGTGTTCTTTCAGTGAACGAGTGTTATAGCTAGTCTGTCATGCCTGTAGTGAAATGTTTAATAAGTCTTATATGAAGAGGTTTCAAACAGCCGCCAGCAAGCCGGGTTTAGCACAGTGTCCTTTAACTGTAAGTAAGTGAGAGCCATTCTGTATGGCATATACTTAAATGTTAGAGAGGTCTTATATGAAGATGTTCCTAAATAGAATCCAACAAGATGTGTTCAGGACAGAATAATTTCATCATAAGATAGTGACAGCCGTTTAGTATGGCATATACTGAAATGCTGAAAAGGACTGAAATGAAGATCTTCCTTAACAGTAAAACCAAGCCACTTTCACCATAGTGTTCTTTCATTGAATGGATGTAATAGATATTCTGTCATGCCTGTAGTTAAATGTTCAATAGGTCTTACATAAAAATACTCCTAATAATCTACCTGAAAGCTATGAAACACAACCTTCTTTCCTTGTAAGAAGGGTATGGCCATGCTGTATGCCATATACTGAAATGCTTGAAAAGCTTTATACGAAGATGTTCCTCAACAGTTACAAGAAAACTGCTTTCATCCCTGTGTTCGTTCAATGAGTGAATGTTTAGAGATTCTGTCATTCCTGCAAAGGAATGTTTAATAAGTCTTACATGAAGATGTTTCTAAACAGCTACAAGGAAATTTTTTTAAATATAGTGTTATTACATTGAATAAACATTAAAGATATCCTGTCATGACTGTAGGCAAATGTCTGATAAGACTTGAGCAAGATATTAATAAACAATTACTTGCAAGCTGGGTTCATCACAGTATTCTTTCCTGGCTATGGAGATGATAGCCATTCTGTATGGCATAAAGTGATATGTTTGAAGAGCCTTTGATTTATATTCTTAAACAGCTAACAAGCAAGATGGTTTCTTCACAGTGTTCTTTCAGTGAATGAATGTTCTAGATATTGTCACATCTGTGGTGAAATATTTGATATATGATGTTCCTAAACAGCTACCTATAAACTGGATTCAGCATGTGTTCTTTCATTTTGTGAAAATGATAGTCGCTCTGTGTGGAATATACTTAAGTATTTGAAGTGTATTATGTGCAGATGTTCCTAAACAGTGAAAAGAAGATGGTTTTTGCATAATTTTCTTTCAGATAACAAATGTTATAGACATTGTCACATCTGTAGTCAAATGTTTGATATGATTTATGTGAAAATATCCCTAAACAGCTACCTGTTGGCTTGATTAAGCACAATGCTCTTTCCTTGTAAGAAAGTGATAGCTGTTCCATGTGGCATATACTGAAATGTTTGAAATGTCATCTGTGAAGATGTTCCTTAAGAGCTACTTGCTGGGTGTTTTCAAGACAATGTTCTTTCAGTGAATGAATGTTGTAGATAGTCTATCACACCCGTAGTGAAATGCTGGATAAGTTTTATGAAGATGTCCCTAAGTAGCTACAAGCAAAATGGTTTCACAACAGTGTTCTTACAGACATTGAAGGTTATAGATATTCTGTCATGCCTGTAGTGAAATGTTTGATAAGACTTGCATGAACACTTACATGAAGATGTTTCTAAACAGCCACAAGCAAGCTTTTTCAACACAGTATTTCATTGAATGAATGTAATAATTATCACATTGTGGCTGCAGAGAAACGTTTGATAAGACACACACAAAATGTTCATAAATAGCATGTGCCAGCTGGTTGCATCACAATGTTGTTTAATTTAATGGAAGTGATCATCATTCTGTATAGCATATGATGTGTTTGAATAGCCTTATATAAAGATATTCCTAAAAACTTATGAGCAATCTGGTTTCACCAGAGTGTGTTCCTCAGTGAAGGAATCTTACAGAGATTCTGTCAGAGCAGTAGTGACATGTTTGGTGTTTTGTATGAAGAAACCCTAAATGGCTTCCTGCAAGATGAGTTCAACACAGTGTTATTTCATTTTAAGAAAATGATAGTCATTCTGTTTGGCATAAACTGAAATATTAGAAAAGCCTTATATCAAGAGGTTCCTAATTAGCTACCAGCAATCTGGCTTCACAATAGTGTTCTTTCATTGAATGGATGTAATAGATACTTTGTAGTGAAATGTATGATAAGTCTCTTATGAAAAGGTTCCTAAACAGCTGCCTGCAATCTGGCTTCAGCACATTATATCATTGTCTCAAAGTGATATTCATTCAGTATGTCTTATATGGAAACGCTTGAAATGGTGAACATGAAGAAGTTTCTAAATATGTACAAGCAAGATTGTTTCTCCACAGTTTTCTTTCAGTGACTGAATGTTATGTATAGTCTGTCACGACTATTGTAAAATGTTTGATGAGTCTTATGTAAAAACGTTCCTAGATAGCTATCTGTGAGCTCTATTTAGCACAGTGTTCTTTCATTGTAGGAAAATGATACCCATTCATTATGGCATATACTGAAATGTGAGAAATGTCTTAAATACAAATGTTCCTAATAATAGCTTCAAGATGCTTTCACCACAGAGTTCTTTCAGTGAAACAATATTGCAGATATTCTGTGACACTTGTAGTGAAGTGTTAGTTAAAACTTACTTGCAAGCTGGATTCAGCACAGTGTTTCTTTCATTGTTTGAAACTCATATTCAATCAGAACAGCAAATATTGAAATGGTTATAATGACTAATATGAAGAGGATCCTTAATGGCTGCAAGTAAGATGGTTTCACCACAGTTTTCTCTCAGTGAGCAAATGCTGTATATATTCTGTCCCGCATGCAATGAAATGTTTGTTAAGTCTTATATGAACATGTTCCTAAACAGCTACCCGCAAACTGGGCTTAGAACAGTGTTCTCACACTGTTAGTAATTGATAGGTCATCTGTAGGGCATATGCTGAAATGTTTGAAATGTCTTATGTGAATATGCCCCTAAACAGCTGTAAGCACATTTGTTTCACCAGAGTTCCTTTAGTGTCTGAATCTTATGGATATTTTTCAAGTCTGTAGTGTAATTTTTTAAGTATTTTATGAAGTTCTTCCTAAACAGATACTAGGAAACAAGGGTTCAGCTCATCCTTCTTTCCTTGAGTGAATATTAAAATCATTCTGTCATGACCATAGCGCAATATTTGTTAAGACTTATAAAAAGATATTTCTAAAAGACAACTTTCCAGCTGGGTTCTTAACATTGTTCTTTCATTTTATGGAAGTGATAACCATTCTGGATGGAATACACTGAAATGTTTGAAAAGACTTGTATGAAGATACTCCTAAATAGCTACAAGCAATCTGGTTACACCACAGTGTTCTTTCATTTAATAAACTTTATATATAGTCTCCTATAGCTGTAGTGAAATGTTTTATATCATATATGAAAATGTTCCTACAGCTACCTGCAAGCTGGGATCAGCACACTGACTTTTCATTGTAATAAAGTGATAGTTACTTTGTATGGCATACACTGAAATGTCAGAAAAGACTTATATGAGTCTATTTCTAAAGAGATACAAGCAAGCTGGTTTCACAATAGTGATCTTTCATTGAATTAATGTAATAGATATTCTGTCGCACATGTTGTGAAATGTTCAATAAATCTTACATGAAAATGTTACTATAAGTCTACCTGAAAGCTGAGTTAAGTACAATGTTTTTTCATTTTAAGAAAGTATAGCTGTTCTCTATGGCTCATACTGAAATGCTAGAAAAGACTTACATGAAGATGTTCCTTAAAAGCTACAAGGAAGTTGCTTTCACCACAGCATTCTTTCAATGTGTGAATGTTATAGATATTCCATCATGCCCGTAGTGAAATGTTTGATAGGACTTATTTGAAGATTCCCCTAAACAGCTGCAAGCAAGGTGTTTTCACCACAGTGTTCATTCAGAAAATGAATGTTATACGTATTCTGTCATGCCTCAAGAGAACTATTTGATGTCTTATGTGAGAGTGTTCCTGAACAGCTACAAGCAAGCTTTTTCAACATAGTGTGGTTTCCTTGAATGAATGTTATGGATATCATGTTGCGGCTGTAGAGAAACGTTTGATAAGACATAAATGAAATGCTCATAAAGAGCCACTGGTTTCATCAGAACGTTCTTTCTGGATATGGAAGTGATAGCCATTCTGTAGGCATAATGAAGTGTTTGAAGAGCCTTATACGAAGACATTCCCAAGGCGCCAGAAGTAATCTGGCTTCACCACAGTGTTCTTTCAGTGAACGAGTGTTATAGCTAGTCTGTCATGCCTGTAGTGAAATGTTTAATAAGTCTTATATGAAGAGGTTTCAAACAGCCGCCAGCAAGCCGGGTTTAGCACAGTGTCCTTTAACTGTAAGTAAGTGAGAGCCATTCTGTATGGCATATACTTAAATGTTAGAGAGGTCTTATATGAAGATGTTCCTAAATAGAATCCAACAAGATGTGTTCAGGACAGAATAATTTCATCATAAGATAGTGACAGCCGTTTAGTATGGCATATACTGAAATGCTGAAAAGGACTGAAATGAAGATCTTCCTTAACAGTAAAACCAAGCCACTTTCACCATAGTGTTCTTTCATTGAATGGATGTAATAGATATTCTGTCATGCCTGTAGTTAAATGTTCAATAGGTCTTACATAAAAATACTCCTAATAATCTACCTGAAAGCTATGAAACACAACCTTCTTTCCTTGTAAGAAGGGTATGGCCATGCTGTATGCCATATACTGAAATGCTTGAAAAGCTTTATACGAAGATGTTCCTCAACAGTTACAAGAAAACTGCTTTCATCCCTGTGTTCGTTCAATGAGTGAATGTTTAGAGATTCTGTCATTCCTGCAAAGGAATGTTTAATAAGTCTTACATGAAGATGTTTCTAAACAGCTACAAGGAAATTTTTTTAAATATAGTGTTATTACATTGAATAAACATTAAAGATATCCTGTCATGACTGTAGGCAAATGTCTGATAAGACTTGAGCAAGATATTAATAAACAATTACTTGCAAGCTGGGTTCATCACAGTATTCTTTCCTGGCTATGGAGATGATAGCCATTCTGTATGGCATAAAGTGATATGTTTGAAGAGCCTTTGATTTATATTCTTAAACAGCTAACAAGCAAGATGGTTTCTTCACAGTGTTCTTTCAGTGAATGAATGTTCTAGATATTGTCACATCTGTGGTGAAATATTTGATATATGATGTTCCTAAACAGCTACCTATAAACTGGATTCAGCATGTGTTCTTTCATTTTGTGAAAATGATAGTCGCTCTGTGTGGAATATACTTAAGTATTTGAAGTGTATTATGTGCAGATGTTCCTAAACAGTGAAAAGAAGATGGTTTTTGCATAATTTTCTTTCAGATAACAAATGTTATAGACATTGTCACATCTGTAGTCAAATGTTTGATATGATTTATGTGAAAATATCCCTAAACAGCTACCTGTTGGCTTGATTAAGCACAATG
Source organism: Equus asinus (assembly GCF_041296235.1). NCBI lineage: Eukaryota > Metazoa > Chordata > Mammalia > Perissodactyla > Equidae > Equus > Equus asinus. The sequence goes on along the minus strand of NC_091815.1, from coordinate 12,757,658 downwards.
CTCTTTCCTTGTAAGAAAGTGATAGCTGTTCCATGTGGCATATACTGAAATGTTTGAAATGTCATCTGTGAAGATGTTCCTTAAGAGCTACTTGCTGGGTGTTTTCAAGACAATGTTCTTTCAGTGAATGAATGTTGTAGATAGTCTATCACACCCGTAGTGAAATGCTGGATAAGTTTTATGAAGATGTCCCTAAGTAGCTACAAGCAAAATGGTTTCACAACAGTGTTCTTACAGACATTGAAGGTTATAGATATTCTGTCATGCCTGTAGTGAAATGTTTGATAAGACTTGCATGAACACTTACATGAAGATGTTTCTAAACAGCCACAAGCAAGCTTTTTCAACACAGTATTTCATTGAATGAATGTAATAATTATCACATTGTGGCTGCAGAGAAACGTTTGATAAGACACACACAAAATGTTCATAAATAGCATGTGCCAGCTGGTTGCATCACAATGTTGTTTAATTTAATGGAAGTGATCATCATTCTGTATAGCATATGATGTGTTTGAATAGCCTTATATAAAGATATTCCTAAAAACTTATGAGCAATCTGGTTTCACCAGAGTGTGTTCCTCAGTGAAGGAATCTTACAGAGATTCTGTCAGAGCAGTAGTGACATGTTTGGTGTTTTGTATGAAGAAACCCTAAATGGCTTCCTGCAAGATGAGTTCAACACAGTGTTATTTCATTTTAAGAAAATGATAGTCATTCTGTTTGGCATAAACTGAAATATTAGAAAAGCCTTATATCAAGAGGTTCCTAATTAGCTACCAGCAATCTGGCTTCACAATAGTGTTCTTTCATTGAATGGATGTAATAGATACTTTGTAGTGAAATGTATGATAAGTCTCTTATGAAAAGGTTCCTAAACAGCTGCCTGCAATCTGGCTTCAGCACATTATATCATTGTCTCAAAGTGATATTCATTCAGTATGTCTTATATGGAAACGCTTGAAATGGTGAACATGAAGAAGTTTCTAAATATGTACAAGCAAGATTGTTTCTCCACAGTTTTCTTTCAGTGACTGAATGTTATGTATAGTCTGTCACGACTATTGTAAAATGTTTGATGAGTCTTATGTAAAAACGTTCCTAGATAGCTATCTGTGAGCTCTATTTAGCACAGTGTTCTTTCATTGTAGGAAAATGATACCCATTCATTATGGCATATACTGAAATGTGAGAAATGTCTTAAATACAAATGTTCCTAATAATAGCTTCAAGATGCTTTCACCACAGAGTTCTTTCAGTGAAACAATATTGCAGATATTCTGTGACACTTGTAGTGAAGTGTTAGTTAAAACTTACTTGCAAGCTGGATTCAGCACAGTGTTTCTTTCATTGTTTGAAACTCATATTCAATCAGAACAGCAAATATTGAAATGGTTATAATGACTAATATGAAGAGGATCCTTAATGGCTGCAAGTAAGATGGTTTCACCACAGTTTTCTCTCAGTGAGCAAATGCTGTATATATTCTGTCCCGCATGCAATGAAATGTTTGTTAAGTCTTATATGAACATGTTCCTAAACAGCTACCCGCAAACTGGGCTTAGAACAGTGTTCTCACACTGTTAGTAATTGATAGGTCATCTGTAGGGCATATGCTGAAATGTTTGAAATGTCTTATGTGAATATGCCCCTAAACAGCTGTAAGCACATTTGTTTCACCAGAGTTCCTTTAGTGTCTGAATCTTATGGATATTTTTCAAGTCTGTAGTGTAATTTTTTAAGTATTTTATGAAGTTCTTCCTAAACAGATACTAGGAAACAAGGGTTCAGCTCATCCTTCTTTCCTTGAGTGAATATTAAAATCATTCTGTCATGACCATAGCGCAATATTTGTTAAGACTTATAAAAAGATATTTCTAAAAGACAACTTTCCAGCTGGGTTCTTAACATTGTTCTTTCATTTTATGGAAGTGATAACCATTCTGGATGGAATACACTGAAATGTTTGAAAAGACTTGTATGAAGATACTCCTAAATAGCTACAAGCAATCTGGTTACACCACAGTGTTCTTTCATTTAATAAACTTTATATATAGTCTCCTATAGCTGTAGTGAAATGTTTTATATCATATATGAAAATGTTCCTACAGCTACCTGCAAGCTGGGATCAGCACACTGACTTTTCATTGTAATAAAGTGATAGTTACTTTGTATGGCATACACTGAAATGTCAGAAAAGACTTATATGAGTCTATTTCTAAAGAGATACAAGCAAGCTGGTTTCACAATAGTGATCTTTCATTGAATTAATGTAATAGATATTCTGTCGCACATGTTGTGAAATGTTCAATAAATCTTACATGAAAATGTTACTATAAGTCTACCTGAAAGCTGAGTTAAGTACAATGTTTTTTCATTTTAAGAAAGTATAGCTGTTCTCTATGGCTCATACTGAAATGCTAGAAAAGACTTACATGAAGATGTTCCTTAAAAGCTACAAGGAAGTTGCTTTCACCACAGCATTCTTTCAATGTGTGAATGTTATAGATATTCCATCATGCCCGTAGTGAAATGTTTGATAGGACTTATTTGAAGATTCCCCTAAACAGCTGCAAGCAAGGTGTTTTCACCACAGTGTTCATTCAGAAAATGAATGTTATACGTATTCTGTCATGCCTCAAGAGAACTATTTGATGTCTTATGTGAGAGTGTTCCTGAACAGCTACAAGCAAGCTTTTTCAACATAGTGTGGTTTCCTTGAATGAATGTTATGGATATCATGTTGCGGCTGTAGAGAAACGTTTGATAAGACATAAATGAAATGCTCATAAAGAGCCACTGGTTTCATCAGAACGTTCTTTCTGGATATGGAAGTGATAGCCATTCTGTAGGCATAATGAAGTGTTTGAAGAGCCTTATACGAAGACATTCCCAAGGCGCCAGAAGTAATCTGGCTTCACCACAGTGTTCTTTCAGTGAACGAGTGTTATAGCTAGTCTGTCATGCCTGTAGTGAAATGTTTAATAAGTCTTATATGAAGAGGTTTCAAACAGCCGCCAGCAAGCCGGGTTTAGCACAGTGTCCTTTAACTGTAAGTAAGTGAGAGCCATTCTGTATGGCATATACTTAAATGTTAGAGAGGTCTTATATGAAGATGTTCCTAAATAGAATCCAACAAGATGTGTTCAGGACAGAATAATTTCATCATAAGATAGTGACAGCCGTTTAGTATGGCATATACTGAAATGCTGAAAAGGACTGAAATGAAGATCTTCCTTAACAGTAAAACCAAGCCACTTTCACCATAGTGTTCTTTCATTGAATGGATGTAATAGATATTCTGTCATGCCTGTAGTTAAATGTTCAATAGGTCTTACATAAAAATACTCCTAATAATCTACCTGAAAGCTATGAAACACAACCTTCTTTCCTTGTAAGAAGGGTATGGCCATGCTGTATGCCATATACTGAAATGCTTGAAAAGCTTTATACGAAGATGTTCCTCAACAGTTACAAGAAAACTGCTTTCATCCCTGTGTTCGTTCAATGAGTGAATGTTTAGAGATTCTGTCATTCCTGCAAAGGAATGTTTAATAAGTCTTACATGAAGATGTTTCTAAACAGCTACAAGGAAATTTTTTTAAATATAGTGTTATTACATTGAATAAACATTAAAGATATCCTGTCATGACTGTAGGCAAATGTCTGATAAGACTTGAGCAAGATATTAATAAACAATTACTTGCAAGCTGGGTTCATCACAGTATTCTTTCCTGGCTATGGAGATGATAGCCATTCTGTATGGCATAAAGTGATATGTTTGAAGAGCCTTTGATTTATATTCTTAAACAGCTAACAAGCAAGATGGTTTCTTCACAGTGTTCTTTCAGTGAATGAATGTTCTAGATATTGTCACATCTGTGGTGAAATATTTGATATATGATGTTCCTAAACAGCTACCTATAAACTGGATTCAGCATGTGTTCTTTCATTTTGTGAAAATGATAGTCGCTCTGTGTGGAATATACTTAAGTATTTGAAGTGTATTATGTGCAGATGTTCCTAAACAGTGAAAAGAAGATGGTTTTTGCATAATTTTCTTTCAGATAACAAATGTTATAGACATTGTCACATCTGTAGTCAAATGTTTGATATGATTTATGTGAAAATATCCCTAAACAGCTACCTGTTGGCTTGATTAAGCACAATGCTCTTTCCTTGTAAGAAAGTGATAGCTGTTCCATGTGGCATATACTGAAATGTTTGAAATGTCATCTGTGAAGATGTTCCTTAAGAGCTACTTGCTGGGTGTTTTCAAGACAATGTTCTTTCAGTGAATGAATGTTGTAGATAGTCTATCACACCCGTAGTGAAATGCTGGATAAGTTTTATGAAGATGTCCCTAAGTAGCTACAAGCAAAATGGTTTCACAACAGTGTTCTTACAGACATTGAAGGTTATAGATATTCTGTCATGCCTGTAGTGAAATGTTTGATAAGACTTGCATGAACACTTACATGAAGATGTTTCTAAACAGCCACAAGCAAGCTTTTTCAACACAGTATTTCATTGAATGAATGTAATAATTATCACATTGTGGCTGCAGAGAAACGTTTGATAAGACACACACAAAATGTTCATAAATAGCATGTGCCAGCTGGTTGCATCACAATGTTGTTTAATTTAATGGAAGTGATCATCATTCTGTATAGCATATGATGTGTTTGAATAGCCTTATATAAAGATATTCCTAAAAACTTATGAGCAATCTGGTTTCACCAGAGTGTGTTCCTCAGTGAAGGAATCTTACAGAGATTCTGTCAGAGCAGTAGTGACATGTTTGGTGTTTTGTATGAAGAAACCCTAAATGGCTTCCTGCAAGATGAGTTCAACACAGTGTTATTTCATTTTAAGAAAATGATAGTCATTCTGTTTGGCATAAACTGAAATATTAGAAAAGCCTTATATCAAGAGGTTCCTAATTAGCTACCAGCAATCTGGCTTCACAATAGTGTTCTTTCATTGAATGGATGTAATAGATACTTTGTAGTGAAATGTATGATAAGTCTCTTATGAAAAGGTTCCTAAACAGCTGCCTGCAATCTGGCTTCAGCACATTATATCATTGTCTCAAAGTGATATTCATTCAGTATGTCTTATATGGAAACGCTTGAAATGGTGAACATGAAGAAGTTTCTAAATATGTACAAGCAAGATTGTTTCTCCACAGTTTTCTTTCAGTGACTGAATGTTATGTATAGTCTGTCACGACTATTGTAAAATGTTTGATGAGTCTTATGTAAAAACGTTCCTAGATAGCTATCTGTGAGCTCTATTTAGCACAGTGTTCTTTCATTGTAGGAAAATGATACCCATTCATTATGGCATATACTGAAATGTGAGAAATGTCTTAAATACAAATGTTCCTAATAATAGCTTCAAGATGCTTTCACCACAGAGTTCTTTCAGTGAAACAATATTGCAGATATTCTGTGACACTTGTAGTGAAGTGTTAGTTAAAACTTACTTGCAAGCTGGATTCAGCACAGTGTTTCTTTCATTGTTTGAAACTCATATTCAATCAGAACAGCAAATATTGAAATGGTTATAATGACTAATATGAAGAGGATCCTTAATGGCTGCAAGTAAGATGGTTTCACCACAGTTTTCTCTCAGTGAGCAAATGCTGTATATATTCTGTCCCGCATGCAATGAAATGTTTGTTAAGTCTTATATGAACATGTTCCTAAACAGCTACCCGCAAACTGGGCTTAGAACAGTGTTCTCACACTGTTAGTAATTGATAGGTCATCTGTAGGGCATATGCTGAAATGTTTGAAATGTCTTATGTGAATATGCCCCTAAACAGCTGTAAGCACATTTGTTTCACCAGAGTTCCTTTAGTGTCTGAATCTTATGGATATTTTTCAAGTCTGTAGTGTAATTTTTTAAGTATTTTATGAAGTTCTTCCTAAACAGATACTAGGAAACAAGGGTTCAGCTCATCCTTCTTTCCTTGAGTGAATATTAAAATCATTCTGTCATGACCATAGCGCAATATTTGTTAAGACTTATAAAAAGATATTTCTAAAAGACAACTTTCCAGCTGGGTTCTTAACATTGTTCTTTCATTTTATGGAAGTGATAACCATTCTGGATGGAATACACTGAAATGTTTGAAAAGACTTGTATGAAGATACTCCTAAATAGCTACAAGCAATCTGGTTACACCACAGTGTTCTTTCATTTAATAAACTTTATATATAGTCTCCTATAGCTGTAGTGAAATGTTTTATATCATATATGAAAATGTTCCTACAGCTACCTGCAAGCTGGGATCAGCACACTGACTTTTCATTGTAATAAAGTGATAGTTACTTTGTATGGCATACACTGAAATGTCAGAAAAGACTTATATGAGTCTATTTCTAAAGAGATACAAGCAAGCTGGTTTCACAATAGTGATCTTTCATTGAATTAATGTAATAGATATTCTGTCGCACATGTTGTGAAATGTTCAATAAATCTTACATGAAAATGTTACTATAAGTCTACCTGAAAGCTGAGTTAAGTACAATGTTTTTTCATTTTAAGAAAGTATAGCTGTTCTCTATGGCTCATACTGAAATGCTAGAAAAGACTTACATGAAGATGTTCCTTAAAAGCTACAAGGAAGTTGCTTTCACCACAGCATTCTTTCAATGTGTGAATGTTATAGATATTCCATCATGCCCGTAGTGAAATGTTTGATAGGACTTATTTGAAGATTCCCCTAAACAGCTGCAAGCAAGGTGTTTTCACCACAGTGTTCATTCAGAAAATGAATGTTATACGTATTCTGTCATGCCTCAAGAGAACTATTTGATGTCTTATGTGAGAGTGTTCCTGAACAGCTACAAGCAAGCTTTTTCAACATAGTGTGGTTTCCTTGAATGAATGTTATGGATATCATGTTGCGGCTGTAGAGAAACGTTTGATAAGACATAAATGAAATGCTCATAAAGAGCCACTGGTTTCATCAGAACGTTCTTTCTGGATATGGAAGTGATAGCCATTCTGTAGGCATAATGAAGTGTTTGAAGAGCCTTATACGAAGACATTCCCAAGGCGCCAGAAGTAATCTGGCTTCACCACAGTGTTCTTTCAGTGAACGAGTGTTATAGCTAGTCTGTCATGCCTGTAGTGAAATGTTTAATAAGTCTTATATGAAGAGGTTTCAAACAGCCGCCAGCAAGCCGGGTTTAGCACAGTGTCCTTTAACTGTAAGTAAGTGAGAGCCATTCTGTATGGCATATACTTAAATGTTAGAGAGGTCTTATATGAAGATGTTCCTAAATAGAATCCAACAAGATGTGTTCAGGACAGAATAATTTCATCATAAGATAGTGACAGCCGTTTAGTATGGCATATACTGAAATGCTGAAAAGGACTGAAATGAAGATCTTCCTTAACAGTAAAACCAAGCCACTTTCACCATAGTGTTCTTTCATTGAATGGATGTAATAGATATTCTGTCATGCCTGTAGTTAAATGTTCAATAGGTCTTACATAAAAATACTCCTAATAATCTACCTGAAAGCTATGAAACACAACCTTCTTTCCTTGTAAGAAGGGTATGGCCATGCTGTATGCCATATACTGAAATGCTTGAAAAGCTTTATACGAAGATGTTCCTCAACAGTTACAAGAAAACTGCTTTCATCCCTGTGTTCGTTCAATGAGTGAATGTTTAGAGATTCTGTCATTCCTGCAAAGGAATGTTTAATAAGTCTTACATGAAGATGTTTCTAAACAGCTACAAGGAAATTTTTTTAAATATAGTGTTATTACATTGAATAAACATTAAAGACATCCTGTCATGACTGTAGGCAAATGTCTGATGAGACTTGAGCAAGATATTAATAAACAATTACTTGCAAGCTGGGTTCATCACAGTATTCTTTCCTGGCTATGGAGATGATAGCCATTCTGTATGGCATAAAGTGATATGTTTGAAGAGCCTTTGATTTATATTCTTAAACAGCTAACAAGCAAGATGGTTTCTTCACAGTGTTCTTTCAGTGAATGAATGTTCTAGATATTGTCACATCTGTGGTGAAATATTTGATATATGATGTTCCTAAACAGCTACCTATAAACTGGATTCAGCATGTGTTCTTTCATTTTGTGAAAATGATAGTCGCTCTGTGTGGAATATACTTAAGTATTTGAAGTGTATTATGTGCAGATGTTCCTAAACAGTGAAAAGAAGATGGTTTTTGCATAATTTTCTTTCAGATAACAAATGTTATAGACATTGTCACATCTGTAGTCAAATGTTTGATATGATTTATGTGAAAATATCCCTAAACAGCTACCTGTTGGCTTGATTAAGCACAATGCTCTTTCATTGTAAGAAAGTGATAGCTGTTCCATGTGGCATATACTGAAATGTTTGAAATGTCATCTGTGAAGATGTTCCTTAAGAGCTACTTGCTGGGTGTTTTCAAGACAATGTTCTTTCAGTGAATGAATGTTGTAGATAGTCTATCACACCCGTAGTGAAATGCTGGATAAGTTTTATGAAGATGTCCCTAAGTAGCTACAAGCAAAATGGTTTCACAACAGTGTTCTTACAGACATTGAAGGTTATAGATATTCTGTCATGCCTGTAGTGAAATGTTTGATAAGACTTGCATGAACACTTACATGAAGATGTTTCTAAACAGCCACAAGCAAGCTTTTTCAACACAGTATTTCATTGAATGAATGTAATAATTATCACATTGTGGCTGCAGAGAAACGTTTGATAAGACACACACAAAATGTTCATAAATAGCATGTGCCAGCTGGTTGCATCACAATGTTGTTTAATTTAATGGAAGTGATCATCATTCTGTATAGCATATGATGTGTTTGAATAGCCTTATATAAAGATATTCCTAAAAACTTATGAGCAATCTGGTTTCACCAGAGTGTGTTCCTCAGTGAAGGAATCTTACAGAGATTCTGTCAGAGCAGTAGTGACATGTTTGGTGTTTTGTATGAAGAAACCCTAAATGGCTTCCTGCAAGATGAGTTCAACACAGTGTTATTTCATTTTAAGAAAATGATAGTCATTCTGTTTGGCATAAACTGAAATATTAGAAAAGCCTTATATCAAGAGGTTCCTAATTAGCTACCAGCAATCTGGCTTCACAATAGTGTTCTTTCATTGAATGGATGTAATAGATACTTTGTAGTGAAATGTATGATAAGTCTCTTATGAAAAGGTTCCTAAACAGCTGCCTGCAATCTGGCTTCAGCACATTATATCATTGTCTCAAAGTGATATTCATTCAGTATGTCTTATATGGAAACGCTTGAAATGGTGAACATGAAGAAGTTTCTAAATATGTACAAGCAAGATTGTTTCTCCACAGTTTTCTTTCAGTGACTGAATGTTATGTATAGTCTGTCACGACTATTGTAAAATGTTTGATGAGTCTTATGTAAAAACGTTCCTAGATAGCTATCTGTGAGCTCTATTTAGCACAGTGTTCTTTCATTGTAGGAAAATGATACCCATTCATTATGGCATATACTGAAATGTGAGAAATGTCTTAAATACAAATGTTCCTAATAATAGCTTCAAGATGCTTTCACCACAGAGTTCTTTCAGTGAAACAATATTGCAGATATTCTGTGACACTTGTAGTGAAGTGTTAGTTAAAACTTACTTGCAAGCTGGATTCAGCACAGTGTTTCTTTCATTGTTTGAAACTCATATTCAATCAGAACAGCAAATATTGAAATGGTTATAATGACTAATATGAAGAGGATCCTTAATGGCTGCAAGTAAGATGGTTTCACCACAGTTTTCTCTCAGTGAGCAAATGCTGTATATATTCTGTCCCGCATGCAATGAAATGTTTGTTAAGTCTTATATGAACATGTTCCTAAACAGCTACCCGCAAACTGGGCTTAGAACAGTGTTCTCACACTGTTAGTAATTGATAGGTCATCTGTAGGGCATATGCTGAAATGTTTGAAATGTCTTATGTGAATATGCCCCTAAACAGCTGTAAGCACATTTGTTTCACCAGAGTTCCTTTAGTGTCTGAATCTTATGGATATTTTTCAAGTCTGTAGTGTAATTTTTTAAGTATTTTATGAAGTTCTTCCTAAACAGATACTAGGAAACAAGGGTTCAGCTCATCCTTCTTTCCTTGAGTGAATATTAAAATCATTCTGTCATGACCATAGCGCAATATTTGTTAAGACTTATAAAAAGATATTTCTAAAAGACAACTTTCCAGCTGGGTTCTTAACATTGTTCTTTCATTTTATGGAAGTGATAACCATTCTGGATGGAATACACTGAAATGTTTGAAAAGACTTGTATGAAGATACTCCTAAATAGCTACAAGCAATCTGGTTACACCACAGTGTTCTTTCATTTAATAAACTTTATATATAGTCTCCTATAGCTGTAGTGAAATGTTTTATATCATATATGAAAATGTTCCTACAGCTACCTGCAAGCTGGGATCAGCACACTGACTTTTCATTGTAATAAAGTGATAGTTACTTTGTATGGCATACACTGAAATGTCAGAAAAGACTTATATGAGTCTATTTCTAAAGAGATACAAGCAAGCTGGTTTCACAATAGTGATCTTTCATTGAATTAATGTAATAGATATTCTGTCGCACATGTTGTGAAATGTTCAATAAATCTTACATGAAAATGTTACTATAAGTCTACCTGAAAGCTGAGTTAAGTACAATGTTTTTTCATTTTAAGAAAGTATAGCTGTTCTCTATGGCTCATACTGAAATGCTAGAAAAGACTTACATGAAGATGTTCCTTAAAAGCTACAAGGAAGTTGCTTTCACCACAGCATTCTTTCAATGTGTGAATGTTATAGATATTCCATCATGCCCGTAGTGAAATGTTTGATAGGACTTATTTGAAGATTCCCCTAAACAGCTGCAAGCAAGGTGTTTTCACCACAGTGTTCATTCAGAAAATGAATGTTATACGTATTCTGTCATGCCTCAAGAGAACTATTTGATGTCTTATGTGAGAGTGTTCCTGAACAGCTACAAGCAAGCTTTTTCAACATAGTGTGGTTTCCTTGAATGAATGTTATGGATATCATGTTGCGGCTGTAGAGAAACGTTTGATAAGACATAAATGAAATGCTCATAAAGAGCCACTGGTTTCATCAGAACGTTCTTTCTGGATATGGAAGTGATAGCCATTCTGTAGGCATAATGAAGTGTTTGAAGAGCCTTATACGAAGACATTCCCAAGGCGCCAGAAGTAATCTGGCTTCACCACAGTGTTCTTTCAGTGAACGAGTGTTATAGCTAGTCTGTCATGCCTGTAGTGAAATGTTTAATAAGTCTTATATGAAGAGGTTTCAAACAGCCGCCAGCAAGCCGGGTTTAGCACAGTGTCCTTTAACTGTAAGTAAGTGAGAGCCATTCTGTATGGCATATACTTAAATGTTAGAGAGGTCTTATATGAAGATGTTCCTAAATAGAATCCAACAAGATGTGTTCAGGACAGAATAATTTCATCATAAGATAGTGACAGCCGTTTAGTATGGCATATACTGAAATGCTGAAAAGGACTGAAATGAAGATCTTCCTTAACAGTAAAACCAAGCCACTTTCACCATAGTGTTCTTTCATTGAATGGATGTAATAGATATTCTGTCATGCCTGTAGTTAAATGTTCAATAGGTCTTACATAAAAATACTCCTAATAATCTACCTGAAAGCTATGAAACACAACCTTCTTTCCTTGTAAGAAGGGTATGGCCATGCTGTATGCCATATACTGAAATGCTTGAAAAGCTTTATACGAAGATGTTCCTCAACAGTTACAAGAAAACTGCTTTCATCCCTGTGTTCGTTCAATGAGTGAATGTTTAGAGATTCTGTCATTCCTGCAAAGGAATGTTTAATAAGTCTTACATGAAGATGTTTCTAAACAGCTACAAGGAAATTTTTTTAAATATAGTGTTATTACATTGAATAAACATTAAAGACATCCTGTCATGACTGTAGGCAAATGTCTGATGAGACTTGAGCAAGATATTAATAAACAATTACTTGCAAGCTGGGTTCATCACAGTATTCTTTCCTGGCTATGGAGATGATAGCCATTCTGTATGGCATAAAGTGATATGTTTGAAGAGCCTTTGATTTATATTCTTAAACAGCTAACAAGCAAGATGGTTTCTTCACAGTGTTCTTTCAGTGAATGAATGTTCTAGATATTGTCACATCTGTGGTGAAATATTTGATATATGATGTTCCTAAACAGCTACCTATAAACTGGATTCAGCATGTGTTCTTTCATTTTGTGAAAATGATAGTCGCTCTGTGTGGAATATACTTAAGTATTTGAAGTGTATTATGTGCAGATGTTCCTAAACAGTGAAAAGAAGATGGTTTTTGCATAATTTTCTTTCAGATAACAAATGTTATAGACATTGTCACATCTGTAGTCAAATGTTTGATATGATTTATGTGAAAATATCCCTAAACAGCTACCTGTTGGCTTGATTAAGCACAATGCTCTTTCATTGTAAGAAAGTGATAGCTGTTCCATGTGGCATATACTGAAATGTTTGAAATGTCATCTGTGAAGATGTTCCTTAAGAGCTACTTGCTGGGTGTTTTCAAGACAATGTTCTTTCAGTGAATGAATGTTGTAGATAGTCTATCACACCCGTAGTGAAATGCTGGATAAGTTTTATGAAGATGTCCCTAAGTAGCTACAAGCAAAATGGTTTCACAACAGTGTTCTTACAGACATTGAAGGTTATAGATATTCTGTCATGCCTGTAGTGAAATGTTTGATAAGACTTGCATGAACACTTACATGAAGATGTTTCTAAACAGCCACAAGCAAGCTTTTTCAACACAGTATTTCATTGAATGAATGTAATAATTATCACATTGTGGCTGCAGAGAAACGTTTGATAAGACACACACAAAATGTTCATAAATAGCATGTGCCAGCTGGTTGCATCACAATGTTGTTTAATTTAATGGAAGTGATCATCATTCTGTATAGCATATGATGTGTTTGAATAGCCTTATATAAAGATATTCCTAAAAACTTATGAGCAATCTGGTTTCACCAGAGTGTGTTCCTCAGTGAAGGAATCTTACAGAGATTCTGTCAGAGCAGTAGTGACATGTTTGGTGTTTTGTATGAAGAAACCCTAAATGGCTTCCTGCAAGATGAGTTCAACACAGTGTTATTTCATTTTAAGAAAATGATAGTCATTCTGTTTGGCATAAACTGAAATATTAGAAAAGCCTTATATCAAGAGGTTCCTAATTAGCTACCAGCAATCTGGCTTCACAATAGTGTTCTTTCATTGAATGGATGTAATAGATACTTTGTAGTGAAATGTATGATAAGTCTCTTATGAAAAGGTTCCTAAACAGCTGCCTGCAATCTGGCTTCAGCACATTATATCATTGTCTCAAAGTGATATTCATTCAGTATGTCTTATATGGAAACGCTTGAAATGGTGAACATGAAGAAGTTTCTAAATATGTACAAGCAAGATTGTTTCTCCACAGTTTTCTTTCAGTGACTGAATGTTATGTATAGTCTGTCACGACTATTGTAAAATGTTTGATGAGTCTTATGTAAAAACGTTCCTAGATAGCTATCTGTGAGCTCTATTTAGCACAGTGTTCTTTCATTGTAGGAAAATGATACCCATTCATTATGGCATATACTGAAATGTGAGAAATGTCTTAAATACAAATGTTCCTAATAATAGCTTCAAGATGCTTTCACCACAGAGTTCTTTCAGTGAAACAATATTGCAGATATTCTGTGACACTTGTAGTGAAGTGTTAGTTAAAACTTACTTGCAAGCTGGATTCAGCACAGTGTTTCTTTCATTGTTTGAAACTCATATTCAATCAGAACAGCAAATATTGAAATGGTTATAATGACTAATATGAAGAGGATCCTTAATGGCTGCAAGTAAGATGGTTTCACCACAGTTTTCTCTCAGTGAGCAAATGCTGTATATATTCTGTCCCGCATGCAATGAAATGTTTGTTAAGTCTTATATGAACATGTTCCTAAACAGCTACCCGCAAACTGGGCTTAGAACAGTGTTCTCACACTGTTAGTAATTGATAGGTCATCTGTAGGGCATATGCTGAAATGTTTGAAATGTCTTATGTGAATATGCCCCTAAACAGCTGTAAGCACATTTGTTTCACCAGAGTTCCTTTAGTGTCTGAATCTTATGGATATTTTTCAAGTCTGTAGTGTAATTTTTTAAGTATTTTATGAAGTTCTTCCTAAACAGATACTAGGAAACAAGGGTTCAGCTCATCCTTCTTTCCTTGAGTGAATATTAAAATCATTCTGTCATGACCATAGCGCAATATTTGTTAAGACTTATAAAAAGATATTTCTAAAAGACAACTTTCCAGCTGGGTTCTTAACATTGTTCTTTCATTTTATGGAAGTGATAACCATTCTGGATGGAATACACTGAAATGTTTGAAAAGACTTGTATGAAGATACTCCTAAATAGCTACAAGCAATCTGGTTACACCACAGTGTTCTTTCATTTAATAAACTTTATATATAGTCTCCTATAGCTGTAGTGAAATGTTTTATATCATATATGAAAATGTTCCTACAGCTACCTGCAAGCTGGGATCAGCACACTGACTTTTCATTGTAATAAAGTGATAGTTACTTTGTATGGCATACACTGAAATGTCAGAAAAGACTTATATGAGTCTATTTCTAAAGAGATACAAGCAAGCTGGTTTCACAATAGTGATCTTTCATTGAATTAATGTAATAGATATTCTGTCGCACATGTTGTGAAATGTTCAATAAATCTTACATGAAAATGTTACTATAAGTCTACCTGAAAGCTGAGTTAAGTACAATGTTTTTTCATTTTAAGAAAGTATAGCTGTTCTCTATGGCTCATACTGAAATGCTAGAAAAGACTTACATGAAGATGTTCCTTAAAAGCTACAAGGAAGTTGCTTTCACCACAGCATTCTTTCAATGTGTGAATGTTATAGATATTCCATCATGCCCGTAGTGAAATGTTTGATAGGACTTATTTGAAGATTCCCCTAAACAGCTGCAAGCAAGGTGTTTTCACCACAGTGTTCATTCAGAAAATGAATGTTATACGTATTCTGTCATGCCTCAAGAGAACTATTTGATGTCTTATGTGAGAGTGTTCCTGAACAGCTACAAGCAAGCTTTTTCAACATAGTGTGGTTTCCTTGAATGAATGTTATGGATATCATGTTGCGGCTGTAGAGAAACGTTTGATAAGACATAAATGAAATGCTCATAAAGAGCCACTGGTTTCATCAGAACGTTCTTTCTGGATATGGAAGTGATAGCCATTCTGTAGGCATAATGAAGTGTTTGAAGAGCCTTATACGAAGACATTCCCAAGGCGCCAGAAGTAATCTGGCTTCACCACAGTGTTCTTTCAGTGAACGAGTGTTATAGCTAGTCTGTCATGCCTGTAGTGAAATGTTTAATAAGTCTTATATGAAGAGGTTTCAAACAGCCGCCAGCAAGCCGGGTTTAGCACAGTGTCCTTTAACTGTAAGTAAGTGAGAGCCATTCTGTATGGCATATACTTAAATGTTAGAGAGGTCTTATATGAAGATGTTCCTAAATAGAATCCAACAAGATGTGTTCAGGACAGAATAATTTCATCATAAGATAGTGACAGCCGTTTAGTATGGCATATACTGAAATGCTGAAAAGGACTGAAATGAAGATCTTCCTTAACAGTAAAACCAAGCCACTTTCACCATAGTGTTCTTTCATTGAATGGATGTAATAGATATTCTGTCATGCCTGTAGTTAAATGTTCAATAGGTCTTACATAAAAATACTCCTAATAATCTACCTGAAAGCTATGAAACACAACCTTCTTTCCTTGTAAGAAGGGTATGGCCATGCTGTATGCCATATACTGAAATGCTTGAAAAGCTTTATACGAAGATGTTCCTCAACAGTTACAAGAAAACTGCTTTCATCCCTGTGTTCGTTCAATGAGTGAATGTTTAGAGATTCTGTCATTCCTGCAAAGGAATGTTTAATAAGTCTTACATGAAGATGTTTCTAAACAGCTACAAGGAAATTTTTTTAAATATAGTGTTATTACATTGAATAAACATTAAAGACATCCTGTCATGACTGTAGGCAAATGTCTGATGAGACTTGAGCAAGATATTAATAAACAATTACTTGCAAGCTGGGTTCATCACAGTATTCTTTCCTGGCTATGGAGATGATAGCCATTCTGTATGGCATAAAGTGATATGTTTGAAGAGCCTTTGATTTATATTCTTAAACAGCTAACAAGCAAGATGGTTTCTTCACAGTGTTCTTTCAGTGAATGAATGTTCTAGATATTGTCACATCTGTGGTGAAATATTTGATATATGATGTTCCTAAACAGCTACCTATAAACTGGATTCAGCATGTGTTCTTTCATTTTGTGAAAATGATAGTCGCTCTGTGTGGAATATACTTAAGTATTTGAAGTGTATTATGTGCAGACGTTCCTAAACAGTGAAAAGAAGATGGTTTTTGCATAATTTTCTTTCAGATAACAAATGTTATAGACATTGTCACATCTGTAGTCAAATGTTTGATATGATTTATGTGAAAATATCCCTAAACAGCTACCTGTTGGCTTGATTAAGCACAATGCTCTTTCATTGTAAGAAAGTGATAGCTGTTCCATGTGGCATATACTGAAATGTTTGAAATGTCATCTGTGAAGATGTTCCTTAAGAGCTACTTGCTGGGTGTTTTCAAGACAATGTTCTTTCAGTGAATGAATGTTGTAGATAGTCTATCACACCCGTAGTGAAATGCTGGATAAGTTTTATGAAGATGTCCCTAAGTAGCTACAAGCAAAATGGTTTCACAACAGTGTTCTTACAGACATTGAAGGTTATAGATATTCTGTCATGCCTGTAGTGAAATGTTTGATAAGACTTGCATGAACACTTACATGAAGATGTTTCTAAACAGCCACAAGCAAGCTTTTTCAACACAGTATTTCATTGAATGAATGTAATAATTATCACATTGTGGCTGCAGAGAAACGTTTGATAAGACACACACAAAATGTTCATAAATAGCATGTGCCAGCTGGTTGCATCACAATGTTGTTTAATTTAATGGAAGTGATCATCATTCTGTATAGCATATGATGTGTTTGAATAGCCTTATATAAAGATATTCCTAAAAACTTATGAGCAATCTGGTTTCACCAGAGTGTGTTCCTCAGTGAAGGAATCTTACAGAGATTCTGTCAGAGCAGTAGTGACATGTTTGGTGTTTTGTATGAAGAAACCCTAAATGGCTTCCTGCAAGATGAGTTCAACACAGTGTTATTTCATTTTAAGAAAATGATAGTCATTCTGTTTGGCATAAACTGAAATATTAGAAAAGCCTTATATCAAGAGGTTCCTAATTAGCTACCAGCAATCTGGCTTCACAATAGTGTTCTTTCATTGAATGGATGTAATAGATACTTTGTAGTGAAATGTATGATAAGTCTCTTATGAAAAGGTTCCTAAACAGCTGCCTGCAATCTGGCTTCAGCACATTATATCATTGTCTCAAAGTGATATTCATTCAGTATGTCTTATATGGAAACGCTTGAAATGGTGAACATGAAGAAGTTTCTAAATATGTACAAGCAAGATTGTTTCTCCACAGTTTTCTTTCAGTGACTGAATGTTATGTATAGTCTGTCACGACTATTGTAAAATGTTTGATGAGTCTTATGTAAAAACGTTCCTAGATAGCTATCTGTGAGCTCTATTTAGCACAGTGTTCTTTCATTGTAGGAAAATGATACCCATTCATTATGGCATATACTGAAATGTGAGAAATGTCTTAAATACAAATGTTCCTAATAATAGCTTCAAGATGCTTTCACCACAGAGTTCTTTCAGTGAAACAATATTGCAGATATTCTGTGACACTTGTAGTGAAGTGTTAGTTAAAACTTACTTGCAAGCTGGATTCAGCACAGTGTTTCTTTCATTGTTTGAAACTCATATTCAATCAGAACAGCAAATATTGAAATGGTTATAATGACTAATATGAAGAGGATCCTTAATGGCTGCAAGTAAGATGGTTTCACCACAGTTTTCTCTCAGTGAGCAAATGCTGTATATATTCTGTCCCGCATGCAATGAAATGTTTGTTAAGTCTTATATGAACATGTTCCTAAACAGCTACCCGCAAACTGGGCTTAGAACAGTGTTCTCACACTGTTAGTAATTGATAGGTCATCTGTAGGGCATATGCTGAAATGTTTGAAATGTCTTATGTGAATATGCCCCTAAACAGCTGTAAGCACATTTGTTTCACCAGAGTTCCTTTAGTGTCTGAATCTTATGGATATTTTTCAAGTCTGTAGTGTAATTTTTTAAGTATTTTATGAAGTTCTTCCTAAACAGATACTAGGAAACAAGGGTTCAGCTCATCCTTCTTTCCTTGAGTGAATATTAAAATCATTCTGTCATGACCATAGCGCAATATTTGTTAAGACTTATAAAAAGATATTTCTAAAAGACAACTTTCCAGCTGGGTTCTTAACATTGTTCTTTCATTTTATGGAAGTGATAACCATTCTGGATGGAATACACTGAAATGTTTGAAAAGACTTGTATGAAGATACTCCTAAATAGCTACAAGCAATCTGGTTACACCACAGTGTTCTTTCATTTAATAAACTTTATATATAGTCTCCTATAGCTGTAGTGAAATGTTTTATATCATATATGAAAATGTTCCTACAGCTACCTGCAAGCTGGGATCAGCACACTGACTTTTCATTGTAATAAAGTGATAGTTACTTTGTATGGCATACACTGAAATGTCAGAAAAGACTTATATGAGTCTATTTCTAAAGAGATACAAGCAAGCTGGTTTCACAATAGTGATCTTTCATTGAATTAATGTAATAGATATTCTGTCGCACATGTTGTGAAATGTTCAATAAATCTTACATGAAAATGTTACTATAAGTCTACCTGAAAGCTGAGTTAAGTACAATGTTTTTTCATTTTAAGAAAGTATAGCTGTTCTCTATGGCTCATACTGAAATGCTAGAAAAGACTTACATGAAGATGTTCCTTAAAAGCTACAAGGAAGTTGCTTTCACCACAGCATTCTTTCAATGTGTGAATGTTATAGATATTCCATCATGCCCGTAGTGAAATGTTTGATAGGACTTATTTGAAGATTCCCCTAAACAGCTGCAAGCAAGGTGTTTTCACCACAGTGTTCATTCAGAAAATGAATGTTATACGTATTCTGTCATGCCTCAAGAGAACTATTTGATGTCTTATGTGAGAGTGTTCCTGAACAGCTACAAGCAAGCTTTTTCAACATAGTGTGGTTTCCTTGAATGAATGTTATGGATATCATGTTGCGGCTGTAGAGAAACGTTTGATAAGACATAAATGAAATGCTCATAAAGAGCCACTGGTTTCATCAGAACGTTCTTTCTGGATATGGAAGTGATAGCCATTCTGTAGGCATAATGAAGTGTTTGAAGAGCCTTATACGAAGACATTCCCAAGGCGCCAGAAGTAATCTGGCTTCACCACAGTGTTCTTTCAGTGAACGAGTGTTATAGCTAGTCTGTCATGCCTGTAGTGAAATGTTTAATAAGTCTTATATGAAGAGGTTTCAAACAGCCGCCAGCAAGCCGGGTTTAGCACAGTGTCCTTTAACTGTAAGTAAGTGAGAGCCATTCTGTATGGCATATACTTAAATGTTAGAGAGGTCTTATATGAAGATGTTCCTAAATAGAATCCAACAAGATGTGTTCAGGACAGAATAATTTCATCATAAGATAGTGACAGCCGTTTAGTATGGCATATACTGAAATGCTGAAAAGGACTGAAATGAAGATCTTCCTTAACAGTAAAACCAAGCCACTTTCACCATAGTGTTCTTTCATTGAATGGATGTAATAGATATTCTGTCATGCCTGTAGTTAAATGTTCAATAGGTCTTACATAAAAATACTCCTAATAATCTACCTGAAAGCTATGAAACACAACCTTCTTTCCTTGTAAGAAGGGTATGGCCATGCTGTATGCCATATACTGAAATGCTTGAAAAGCTTTATACGAAGATGTTCCTCAACAGTTACAAGAAAACTGCTTTCATCCCTGTGTTCGTTCAATGAGTGAATGTTTAGAGATTCTGTCATTCCTGCAAAGGAATGTTTAATAAGTCTTACATGAAGATGTTTCTAAACAGCTACAAGGAAATTTTTTTAAATATAGTGTTATTACATTGAATAAACATTAAAGATATCCTGTCATGACTGTAGGCAAATGTCTGATGAGACTTGAGCAAGATATTAATAAACAATTACTTGCAAGCTGGGTTCATCACAGTATTCTTTCCTGGCTATGGAGATGATAGCCATTCTGTATGGCATAAAGTGATATGTTTGAAGAGCCTTTGATTTATATTCTTAAACAGCTAACAAGCAAGATGGTTTCTTCACAGTGTTCTTTCAGTGAATGAATGTTCTAGATATTGTCACATCTGTGGTGAAATATTTGATATATGATGTTCCTAAACAGCTACCTATAAACTGGATTCAGCATGTGTTCTTTCATTTTGTGAAAATGATAGTCGCTCTGTGTGGAATATACTTAAGTATTTGAAGTGTATTATGTGCAGACGTTCCTAAACAGTGAAAAGAAGATGGTTTTTGCATAATTTTCTTTCAGATAACAAATGTTATAGACATTGTCACATCTGTAGTCAAATGTTTGATATGATTTATGTGAAAATATCCCTAAACAGCTACCTGTTGGCTTGATTAAGCACAATGCTCTTTCCTTGTAAGAAAGTGATAGCTGTTCCATGTGGCATATACTGAAATGTTTGAAATGTCATCTGTGAAGATGTTCCTTAAGAGCTACTTGCTGGGTGTTTTCAAGACAATGTTCTTTCAGTGAATGAATGTTGTAGATAGTCTATCACACCCGTAGTGAAATGCTGGATAAGTTTTATGAAGATGTCCCTAAGTAGCTACAAGCAAAATGGTTTCACAACAGTGTTCTTACAGACATTGAAGGTTATAGATATTCTGTCATGCCTGTAGTGAAATGTTTGATAAGACTTGCATGAACACTTACATGAAGATGTTTCTAAACAGCCACAAGCAAGCTTTTTCAACACAGTATTTCATTGAATGAATGTAATAATTATCACATTGTGGCTGCAGAGAAACGTTTGATAAGACACACACAAAATGTTCATAAATAGCATGTGCCAGCTGGTTGCATCACAATGTTGTTTAATTTAATGGAAGTGATCATCATTCTGTATAGCATATGATGTGTTTGAATAGCCTTATATAAAGATATTCCTAAAAACTTATGAGCAATCTGGTTTCACCAGAGTGTGTTCCTCAGTGAAGGAATCTTACAGAGATTCTGTCAGAGCAGTAGTGACATGTTTGGTGTTTTGTATGAAGAAACCCTAAATGGCTTCCTGCAAGATGAGTTCAACACAGTGTTATTTCATTTTAAGAAAATGATAGTCATTCTGTTTGGCATAAACTGAAATATTAGAAAAGCCTTATATCAAGAGGTTCCTAATTAGCTACCAGCAATCTGGCTTCACAATAGTGTTCTTTCATTGAATGGATGTAATAGATACTTTGTAGTGAAATGTATGATAAGTCTCTTATGAAAAGGTTCCTAAACAGCTGCCTGCAATCTGGCTTCAGCACATTATATCATTGTCTCAAAGTGATATTCATTCAGTATGTCTTATATGGAAACGCTTGAAATGGTGAACATGAAGAAGTTTCTAAATATGTACAAGCAAGATTGTTTCTCCACAGTTTTCTTTCAGTGACTGAATGTTATGTATAGTCTGTCACGACTATTGTAAAATGTTTGATGAGTCTTATGTAAAAACGTTCCTAGATAGCTATCTGTGAGCTCTATTTAGCACAGTGTTCTTTCATTGTAGGAAAATGATACCCATTCATTATGGCATATACTGAAATGTGAGAAATGTCTTAAATACAAATGTTCCTAATAATAGCTTCAAGATGCTTTCACCACAGAGTTCTTTCAGTGAAACAATATTGCAGATATTCTGTGACACTTGTAGTGAAGTGTTAGTTAAAACTTACTTGCAAGCTGGATTCAGCACAGTGTTTCTTTCATTGTTTGAAACTCATATTCAATCAGAACAGCAAATATTGAAATGGTTATAATGACTAATATGAAGAGGATCCTTAATGGCTGCAAGTAAGATGGTTTCACCACAGTTTTCTCTCAGTGAGCAAATGCTGTATATATTCTGTCCCGCATGCAATGAAATGTTTGTTAAGTCTTATATGAACATGTTCCTAAACAGCTACCCGCAAACTGGGCTTAGAACAGTGTTCTCACACTGTTAGTAATTGATAGGTCATCTGTAGGGCATATGCTGAAATGTTTGAAATGTCTTATGTGAATATGCCCCTAAACAGCTGTAAGCACATTTGTTTCACCAGAGTTCCTTTAGTGTCTGAATCTTATGGATATTTTTCAAGTCTGTAGTGTAATTTTTTAAGTATTTTATGAAGTTCTTCCTAAACAGATACTAGGAAACAAGGGTTCAGCTCATCCTTCTTTCCTTGAGTGAATATTAAAATCATTCTGTCATGACCATAGCGCAATATTTGTTAAGACTTATAAAAAGATATTTCTAAAAGACAACTTTCCAGCTGGGTTCTTAACATTGTTCTTTCATTTTATGGAAGTGATAACCATTCTGGATGGAATACACTGAAATGTTTGAAAAGACTTGTATGAAGATACTCCTAAATAGCTACAAGCAATCTGGTTACACCACAGTGTTCTTTCATTTAATAAACTTTATATATAGTCTCCTATAGCTGTAGTGAAATGTTTTATATCATATATGAAAATGTTCCTACAGCTACCTGCAAGCTGGGATCAGCACACTGACTTTTCATTGTAATAAAGTGATAGTTACTTTGTATGGCATACACTGAAATGTCAGAAAAGACTTATATGAGTCTATTTCTAAAGAGATACAAGCAAGCTGGTTTCACAATAGTGATCTTTCATTGAATTAATGTAATAGATATTCTGTCGCACATGTTGTGAAATGTTCAATAAATCTTACATGAAAATGTTACTATAAGTCTACCTGAAAGCTGAGTTAAGTACAATGTTTTTTCATTTTAAGAAAGTATAGCTGTTCTCTATGGCTCATACTGAAATGCTAGAAAAGACTTACATGAAGATGTTCCTTAAAAGCTACAAGGAAGTTGCTTTCACCACAGCATTCTTTCAATGTGTGAATGTTATAGATATTCCATCATGCCCGTAGTGAAATGTTTGATAGGACTTATTTGAAGATTCCCCTAAACAGCTGCAAGCAAGGTGTTTTCACCACAGTGTTCATTCAGAAAATGAATGTTATACGTATTCTGTCATGCCTCAAGAGAACTATTTGATGTCTTATGTGAGAGTGTTCCTGAACAGCTACAAGCAAGCTTTTTCAACATAGTGTGGTTTCCTTGAATGAATGTTATGGATATCATGTTGCGGCTGTAGAGAAACGTTTGATAAGACATAAATGAAATGCTCATAAAGAGCCACTGGTTTCATCAGAACGTTCTTTCTGGATATGGAAGTGATAGCCATTCTGTAGGCATAATGAAGTGTTTGAAGAGCCTTATACGAAGACATTCCCAAGGCGCCAGAAGTAATCTGGCTTCACCACAGTGTTCTTTCAGTGAACGAGTGTTATAGCTAGTCTGTCATGCCTGTAGTGAAATGTTTAATAAGTCTTATATGAAGAGGTTTCAAACAGCCGCCAGCAAGCCGGGTTTAGCACAGTGTCCTTTAACTGTAAGTAAGTGAGAGCCATTCTGTATGGCATATACTTAAATGTTAGAGAGGTCTTATATGAAGATGTTCCTAAATAGAATCCAACAAGATGTGTTCAGGACAGAATAATTTCATCATAAGATAGTGACAGCCGTTTAGTATGGCATATACTGAAATGCTGAAAAGGACTGAAATGAAGATCTTCCTTAACAGTAAAACCAAGCCACTTTCACCATAGTGTTCTTTCATTGAATGGATGTAATAGATATTCTGTCATGCCTGTAGTTAAATGTTCAATAGGTCTTACATAAAAATACTCCTAATAATCTACCTGAAAGCTATGAAACACAACCTTCTTTCCTTGTAAGAAGGGTATGGCCATGCTGTATGCCATATACTGAAATGCTTGAAAAGCTTTATACGAAGATGTTCCTCAACAGTTACAAGAAAACTGCTTTCATCCCTGTGTTCGTTCAATGAGTGAATGTTTAGAGATTCTGTCATTCCTGCAAAGGAATGTTTAATAAGTCTTACATGAAGATGTTTCTAAACAGCTACAAGGAAATTTTTTTAAATATAGTGTTATTACGTTGAATAAACATTAAAGATATCCTGTCATGACTGTAGGCAAATGTCTGATAAGACTTGAGCAAGATATTAATAAACAATTACTTGCAAGCTGGGTTCATCACAGTATTCTTTCCTGGCTATGGAGATGATAGCCATTCTGTATGGCATAAAGTGATATGTTTGAAGAGCCTTTGATTTATATTCTTAAACAGCTAACAAGCAAGATGGTTTCTTCACAGTGTTCTTTCAGTGAATGAATGTTCTAGATATTGTCACATCTGTGGTGAAATATTTGATATATGATGTTCCTAAACAGCTACCTATAAACTGGATTCAGCATGTGTTCTTTCATTTTGTGAAAATGATAGTCGCTCTGTGTGGAATATACTTAAGTATTTGAAGTGTATTATGTGCAGATGTTCCTAAACAGTGAAAAGAAGATGGTTTTTGCATAATTTTCTTTCAGATAACAAATGTTATAGACATTGTCACATCTGTAGTCAAATGTTTGATATGATTTATGTGAAAATATCCCTAAACAGCTACCTGTTGGCTTGATTAAGCACAATGCTCTTTCCTTGTAAGAAAGTGATAGCTGTTCCATGTGGCATATACTGAAATGTTTGAAATGTCATCTGTGAAGATGTTCCTTAAGAGCTACTTGCTGGGTGTTTTCAAGACAATGTTCTTTCAGTGAATGAATGTTGTAGATAGTCTATCACACCCGTAGTGAAATGCTGGATAAGTTTTATGAAGATGTCCCTAAGTAGCTACAAGCAAAATGGTTTCACAACAGTGTTCTTACAGACATTGAAGGTTATAGATATTCTGTCATGCCTGTAGTGAAATGTTTGATAAGACTTGCATGAACACTTACATGAAGATGTTTCTAAACAGCCACAAGCAAGCTTTTTCAACACAGTATTTCATTGAATGAATGTAATAATTATCACATTGTGGCTGCAGAGAAACGTTTGATAAGACACACACAAAATGTTCATAAATAGCATGTGCCAGCTGGTTGCATCACAATGTTGTTTAATTTAATGGAAGTGATCATCATTCTGTATAGCATATGATGTGTTTGAATAGCCTTATATAAAGATATTCCTAAAAACTTATGAGCAATCTGGTTTCACCAGAGTGTGTTCCTCAGTGAAGGAATCTTACAGAGATTCTGTCAGAGCAGTAGTGACATGTTTGGTGTTTTGTATGAAGAAACCCTAAATGGCTTCCTGCAAGATGAGTTCAACACAGTGTTATTTCATTTTAAGAAAATGATAGTCATTCTGTTTGGCATAAACTGAAATATTAGAAAAGCCTTATATCAAGAGGTTCCTAATTAGCTACCAGCAATCTGGCTTCACAATAGTGTTCTTTCATTGAATGGATGTAATAGATACTTTGTAGTGAAATGTATGATAAGTCTCTTATGAAAAGGTTCCTAAACAGCTGCCTGCAATCTGGCTTCAGCACATTATATCATTGTCTCAAAGTGATATTCATTCAGTATGTCTTATATGGAAACGCTTGAAATGGTGAACATGAAGAAGTTTCTAAATATGTACAAGCAAGATTGTTTCTCCACAGTTTTCTTTCAGTGACTGAATGTTATGTATAGTCTGTCACGACTATTGTAAAATGTTTGATGAGTCTTATGTAAAAACGTTCCTAGATAGCTATCTGTGAGCTCTATTTAGCACAGTGTTCTTTCATTGTAGGAAAATGATACCCATTCATTATGGCATATACTGAAATGTGAGAAATGTCTTAAATACAAATGTTCCTAATAATAGCTTCAAGATGCTTTCACCACAGAGTTCTTTCAGTGAAACAATATTGCAGATATTCTGTGACACTTGTAGTGAAGTGTTAGTTAAAACTTACTTGCAAGCTGGATTCAGCACAGTGTTTCTTTCATTGTTTGAAACTCATATTCAATCAGAACAGCAAATATTGAAATGGTTATAATGACTAATATGAAGAGGATCCTTAATGGCTGCAAGTAAGATGGTTTCACCACAGTTTTCTCTCAGTGAGCAAATGCTGTATATATTCTGTCCCGCATGCAATGAAATGTTTGTTAAGTCTTATATGAACATGTTCCTAAACAGCTACCCGCAAACTGGGCTTAGAACAGTGTTCTCACACTGTTAGTAATTGATAGGTCATCTGTAGGGCATATGCTGAAATGTTTGAAATGTCTTATGTGAATATGCCCCTAAACAGCTGTAAGCACATTTGTTTCACCAGAGTTCCTTTAGTGTCTGAATCTTATGGATATTTTTCAAGTCTGTAGTGTAATTTTTTAAGTATTTTATGAAGTTCTTCCTAAACAGATACTAGGAAACAAGGGTTCAGCTCATCCTTCTTTCCTTGAGTGAATATTAAAATCATTCTGTCATGACCATAGCGCAATATTTGTTAAGACTTATAAAAAGATATTTCTAAAAGACAACTTTCCAGCTGGGTTCTTAACATTGTTCTTTCATTTTATGGAAGTGATAACCATTCTGGATGGAATACACTGAAATGTTTGAAAAGACTTGTATGAAGATACTCCTAAATAGCTACAAGCAATCTGGTTACACCACAGTGTTCTTTCATTTAATAAACTTTATATATAGTCTCCTATAGCTGTAGTGAAATGTTTTATATCATATATGAAAATGTTCCTACAGCTACCTGGAAGCTGGGATCAGCACACTGACTTTTCATTGTAATAAAGTGATAGTTACTTTGTATGGCATACACTGAAATGTCAGAAAAGACTTATATGAGTCTATTTCTAAAGAGATACAAGCAAGCTGGTTTCACAATAGTGATCTTTCATTGAATTAATGTAATAGATATTCTGTCGCACATGTTGTGAAATGTTCAATAAATCTTACATGAAAATGTTACTATAAGTCTACCTGAAAGCTGAGTTAAGTACAATGTTTTTTCATTTTAAGAAAGTATAGCTGTTCTCTATGGCTCATACTGAAATGCTAGAAAAGACTTACATGAAGATGTTCCTTAAAAGCTACAAGGAAGTTGCTTTCACCACAGCATTCTTTCAATGTGTGAATGTTATAGATATTCCATCATGCCCGTAGTGAAATGTTTGATAGGACTTATTTGAAGATTCCCCTAAACAGCTGCAAGCAAGGTGTTTTCACCACAGTGTTCATTCAGAAAATGAATGTTATACGTATTCTGTCATGCCTCAAGAGAACTATTTGATGTCTTATGTGAGAGTGTTCCTGAACAGCTACAAGCAAGCTTTTTCAACATAGTGTGGTTTCCTTGAATGAATGTTATGGATATCATGTTGCGGCTGTAGAGAAACGTTTGATAAGACATAAATGAAATGCTCATAAAGAGCCACTGGTTTCATCAGAACGTTCTTTCTGGATATGGAAGTGATAGCCATTCTGTAGGCATAATGAAGTGTTTGAAGAGCCTTATACGAAGACATTCCCAAGGCGCCAGAAGTAATCTGGCTTCACCACAGTGTTCTTTCAGTGAACGAGTGTTATAGCTAGTCTGTCATGCCTGTAGTGAAATGTTTAATAAGTCTTATATGAAGAGGTTTCAAACAGCCGCCAGCAAGCCGGGTTTAGCACAGTGTCCTTTAACTGTAAGTAAGTGAGAGCCATTCTGTATGGCATATACTTAAATGTTAGAGAGGTCTTATATGAAGATGTTCCTAAATAGAATCCAACAAGATGTGTTCAGGACAGAATAATTTCATCATAAGATAGTGACAGCCGTTTAGTATGGCATATACTGAAATGCTGAAAAGGACTGAAATGAAGATCTTCCTTAACAGTAAAACCAAGCCACTTTCACCATAGTGTTCTTTCATTGAATGGATGTAATAGATATTCTGTCATGCCTGTAGTTAAATGTTCAATAGGTCTTACATAAAAATACTCCTAATAATCTACCTGAAAGCTATGAAACACAACCTTCTTTCCTTGTAAGAAGGGTATGGCCATGCTGTATGCCATATACTGAAATGCTTGAAAAGCTTTATACGAAGATGTTCCTCAACAGTTACAAGAAAACTGCTTTCATCCCTGTGTTCGTTCAATGAGTGAATGTTTAGAGATTCTGTCATTCCTGCAAAGGAATGTTTAATAAGTCTTACATGAAGATGTTTCTAAACAGCTACAAGGAAATTTTTTTAAATATAGTGTTATTACATTGAATAAACATTAAAGATATCCTGTCATGACTGTAGGCAAATGTCTGATGAGACTTGAGCAAGATATTAATAAACAATTACTTGCAAGCTGGGTTCATCACAGTATTCTTTCCTGGCTATGGAGATGATAGCCATTCTGTATGGCATAAAGTGATATGTTTGAAGAGCCTTTGATTTATATTCTTAAACAGCTAACAAGCAAGATGGTTTCTTCACAGTGTTCTTTCAGTGAATGAATGTTCTAGATATTGTCACATCTGTGGTGAAATATTTGATATATGATGTTCCTAAACAGCTACCTATAAACTGGATTCAGCATGTGTTCTTTCATTTTGTGAAAATGATAGTCGCTCTGTGTGGAATATACTTAAGTATTTGAAGTGTATTATGTGCAGATGTTCCTAAACAGTGAAAAGAAGATGGTTTTTGCATAATTTTCTTTCAGATAACAAATGTTATAGACATTGTCACATCTGTAGTCAAATGTTTGATATGATTTATGTGAAAATATCCCTAAACAGCTACCTGTTGGCTTGATTAAGCACAATGCTCTTTCCTTGTAAGAAAGTGATAGCTGTTCCATGTGGCATATACTGAAATGTTTGAAATGTCATCTGTGAAGATGTTCCTTAAGAGCTACTTGCTGGGTGTTTTCAAGACAATGTTCTTTCAGTGAATGAATGTTGTAGATAGTCTATCACACCCGTAGTGAAATGCTGGATAAGTTTTATGAAGATGTCCCTAAGTAGCTACAAGCAAAATGGTTTCACAACAGTGTTCTTACAGACATTGAAGGTTATAGATATTCTGTCATGCCTGTAGTGAAATGTTTGATAAGACTTGCATGAACACTTACATGAAGATGTTTCTAAACAGCCACAAGCAAGCTTTTTCAACACAGTATTTCATTGAATGAATGTAATAATTATCACATTGTGGCTGCAGAGAAACGTTTGATAAGACACACACAAAATGTTCATAAATAGCATGTGCCAGCTGGTTGCATCACAATGTTGTTTAATTTAATGGAAGTGATCATCATTCTGTATAGCATATGATGTGTTTGAATAGCCTTATATAAAGATATTCCTAAAAACTTATGAGCAATCTGGTTTCACCAGAGTGTGTTCCTCAGTGAAGGAATCTTACAGAGATTCTGTCAGAGCAGTAGTGACATGTTTGGTGTTTTGTATGAAGAAACCCTAAATGGCTTCCTGCAAGATGAGTTCAACACAGTGTTATTTCATTTTAAGAAAATGATAGTCATTCTGTTTGGCATAAACTGAAATATTAGAAAAGCCTTATATCAAGAGGTTCCTAATTAGCTACCAGCAATCTGGCTTCACAATAGTGTTCTTTCATTGAATGGATGTAATAGATACTTTGTAGTGAAATGTATGATAAGTCTCTTATGAAAAGGTTCCTAAACAGCTGCCTGCAATCTGGCTTCAGCACATTATATCATTGTCTCAAAGTGATATTCATTCAGTATGTCTTATATGGAAACGCTTGAAATGGTGAACATGAAGAAGTTTCTAAATATGTACAAGCAAGATTGTTTCTCCACAGTTTTCTTTCAGTGACTGAATGTTATGTATAGTCTGTCACGACTATTGTAAAATGTTTGATGAGTCTTATGTAAAAACGTTCCTAGATAGCTATCTGTGAGCTCTATTTAGCACAGTGTTCTTTCATTGTAGGAAAATGATACCCATTCATTATGGCATATACTGAAATGTGAGAAATGTCTTAAATACAAATGTTCCTAATAATAGCTTCAAGATGCTTTCACCACAGAGTTCTTTCAGTGAAACAATATTGCAGATATTCTGTGACACTTGTAGTGAAGTGTTAGTTAAAACTTACTTGCAAGCTGGATTCAGCACAGTGTTTCTTTCATTGTTTGAAACTCATATTCAATCAGAACAGCAAATATTGAAATGGTTATAATGACTAATATGAAGAGGATCCTTAATGGCTGCAAGTAAGATGGTTTCACCACAGTTTTCTCTCAGTGAGCAAATGCTGTATATATTCTGTCCCGCATGCAATGAAATGTTTGTTAAGTCTTATATGAACATGTTCCTAAACAGCTACCCGCAAACTGGGCTTAGAACAGTGTTCTCACACTGTTAGTAATTGATAGGTCATCTGTAGGGCATATGCTGAAATGTTTGAAATGTCTTATGTGAATATGCCCCTAAACAGCTGTAAGCACATTTGTTTCACCAGAGTTCCTTTAGTGTCTGAATCTTATGGATATTTTTCAAGTCTGTAGTGTAATTTTTTAAGTATTTTATGAAGTTCTTCCTAAACAGATACTAGGAAACAAGGGTTCAGCTCATCCTTCTTTCCTTGAGTGAATATTAAAATCATTCTGTCATGACCATAGCGCAATATTTGTTAAGACTTATAAAAAGATATTTCTAAAAGACAACTTTCCAGCTGGGTTCTTAACATTGTTCTTTCATTTTATGGAAGTGATAACCATTCTGGATGGAATACACTGAAATGTTTGAAAAGACTTGTATGAAGATACTCCTAAATAGCTACAAGCAATCTGGTTACACCACAGTGTTCTTTCATTTAATAAACTTTATATATAGTCTCCTATAGCTGTAGTGAAATGTTTTATATCATATATGAAAATGTTCCTACAGCTACCTGCAAGCTGGGATCAGCACACTGACTTTTCATTGTAATAAAGTGATAGTTACTTTGTATGGCATACACTGAAATGTCAGAAAAGACTTATATGAGTCTATTTCTAAAGAGATACAAGCAAGCTGGTTTCACAATAGTGATCTTTCATTGAATTAATGTAATAGATATTCTGTCGCACATGTTGTGAAATGTTCAATAAATCTTACATGAAAATGTTACTATAAGTCTACCTGAAAGCTGAGTTAAGTACAATGTTTTTTCATTTTAAGAAAGTATAGCTGTTCTCTATGGCTCATACTGAAATGCTAGAAAAGACTTACATGAAGATGTTCCTTAAAAGCTACAAGGAAGTTGCTTTCACCACAGCATTCTTTCAATGTGTGAATGTTATAGATATTCCATCATGCCCGTAGTGAAATGTTTGATAGGACTTATTTGAAGATTCCCCTAAACAGCTGCAAGCAAGGTGTTTTCACCACAGTGTTCATTCAGAAAATGAATGTTATACGTATTCTGTCATGCCTCAAGAGAACTATTTGATGTCTTATGTGAGAGTGTTCCTGAACAGCTACAAGCAAGCTTTTTCAACATAGTGTGGTTTCCTTGAATGAATGTTATGGATATCATGTTGCGGCTGTAGAGAAACGTTTGATAAGACATAAATGAAATGCTCATAAAGAGCCACTGGTTTCATCAGAACGTTCTTTCTGGATATGGAAGTGATAGCCATTCTGTAGGCATAATGAAGTGTTTGAAGAGCCTTATACGAAGACATTCCCAAGGCGCCAGAAGTAATCTGGCTTCACCACAGTGTTCTTTCAGTGAACGAGTGTTATAGCTAGTCTGTCATGCCTGTAGTGAAATGTTTAATAAGTCTTATATGAAGAGGTTTCAAACAGCCGCCAGCAAGCCGGGTTTAGCACAGTGTCCTTTAACTGTAAGTAAGTGAGAGCCATTCTGTATGGCATATACTTAAATGTTAGAGAGGTCTTATATGAAGATGTTCCTAAATAGAATCCAACAAGATGTGTTCAGGACAGAATAATTTCATCATAAGATAGTGACAGCCGTTTAGTATGGCATATACTGAAATGCTGAAAAGGACTGAAATGAAGATCTTCCTTAACAGTAAAACCAAGCCACTTTCACCATAGTGTTCTTTCATTGAATGGATGTAATAGATATTCTGTCATGCCTGTAGTTAAATGTTCAATAGGTCTTACATAAAAATACTCCTAATAATCTACCTGAAAGCTATGAAACACAACCTTCTTTCCTTGTAAGAAGGGTATGGCCATGCTGTATGCCATATACTGAAATGCTTGAAAAGCTTTATACGAAGATGTTCCTCAACAGTTACAAGAAAACTGCTTTCATCCCTGTGTTCGTTCAATGAGTGAATGTTTAGAGATTCTGTCATTCCTGCAAAGGAATGTTTAATAAGTCTTACATGAAGATGTTTCTAAACAGCTACAAGGAAATTTTTTTAAATATAGTGTTATTACATTGAATAAACATTAAAGATATCCTGTCATGACTGTAGGCAAATGTCTGATGAGACTTGAGCAAGATATTAATAAACAATTACTTGCAAGCTGGGTTCATCACAGTATTCTTTCCTGGCTATGGAGATGATAGCCATTCTGTATGGCATAAAGTGATATGTTTGAAGAGCCTTTGATTTATATTCTTAAACAGCTAACAAGCAAGATGGTTTCTTCACAGTGTTCTTTCAGTGAATGAATGTTCTAGATATTGTCACATCTGTGGTGAAATATTTGATATATGATGTTCCTAAACAGCTACCTATAAACTGGATTCAGCATGTGTTCTTTCATTTTGTGAAAATGATAGTCGCTCTGTGTGGAATATACTTAAGTATTTGAAGTGTATTATGTGCAGATGTTCCTAAACAGTGAAAAGAAGATGGTTTTTGCATAATTTTCTTTCAGATAACAAATGTTATAGACATTGTCACATCTGTAGTCAAATGTTTGATATGATTTATGTGAAAATATCCCTAAACAGCTACCTGTTGGCTTGATTAAGCACAATGCTCTTTCCTTGTAAGAAAGTGATAGCTGTTCCATGTGGCATATACTGAAATGTTTGAAATGTCATCTGTGAAGATGTTCCTTAAGAGCTACTTGCTGGGTGTTTTCAAGACAATGTTCTTTCAGTGAATGAATGTTGTAGATAGTCTATCACACCCGTAGTGAAATGCTGGATAAGTTTTATGAAGATGTCCCTAAGTAGCTACAAGCAAAATGGTTTCACAACAGTGTTCTTACAGACATTGAAGGTTATAGATATTCTGTCATGCCTGTAGTGAAATGTTTGATAAGACTTGCATGAACACTTACATGAAGATGTTTCTAAACAGCCACAAGCAAGCTTTTTCAACACAGTATTTCATTGAATGAATGTAATAATTATCACATTGTGGCTGCAGAGAAACGTTTGATAAGACACACACAAAATGTTCATAAATAGCATGTGCCAGCTGGTTGCATCACAATGTTGTTTAATTTAATGGAAGTGATCATCATTCTGTATAGCATATGATGTGTTTGAATAGCCTTATATAAAGATATTCCTAAAAACTTATGAGCAATCTGGTTTCACCAGAGTGTGTTCCTCAGTGAAGGAATCTTACAGAGATTCTGTCAGAGCAGTAGTGACATGTTTGGTGTTTTGTATGAAGAAACCCTAAATGGCTTCCTGCAAGATGAGTTCAACACAGTGTTATTTCATTTTAAGAAAATGATAGTCATTCTGTTTGGCATAAACTGAAATATTAGAAAAGCCTTATATCAAGAGGTTCCTAATTAGCTACCAGCAATCTGGCTTCACAATAGTGTTCTTTCATTGAATGGATGTAATAGATACTTTGTAGTGAAATGTATGATAAGTCTCTTATGAAAAGGTTCCTAAACAGCTGCCTGCAATCTGGCTTCAGCACATTATATCATTGTCTCAAAGTGATATTCATTCAGTATGTCTTATATGGAAACGCTTGAAATGGTGAACATGAAGAAGTTTCTAAATATGTACAAGCAAGATTGTTTCTCCACAGTTTTCTTTCAGTGACTGAATGTTATGTATAGTCTGTCACGACTATTGTAAAATGTTTGATGAGTCTTATGTAAAAACGTTCCTAGATAGCTATCTGTGAGCTCTATTTAGCACAGTGTTCTTTCATTGTAGGAAAATGATACCCATTCATTATGGCATATACTGAAATGTGAGAAATGTCTTAAATACAAATGTTCCTAATAATAGCTTCAAGATGCTTTCACCACAGAGTTCTTTCAGTGAAACAATATTGCAGATATTCTGTGACACTTGTAGTGAAGTGTTAGTTAAAACTTACTTGCAAGCTGGATTCAGCACAGTGTTTCTTTCATTGTTTGAAACTCATATTCAATCAGAACAGCAAATATTGAAATGGTTATAATGACTAATATGAAGAGGATCCTTAATGGCTGCAAGTAAGATGGTTTCACCACAGTTTTCTCTCAGTGAGCAAATGCTGTATATATTCTGTCCCGCATGCAATGAAATGTTTGTTAAGTCTTATATGAACATGTTCCTAAACAGCTACCCGCAAACTGGGCTTAGAACAGTGTTCTCACACTGTTAGTAATTGATAGGTCATCTGTAGGGCATATGCTGAAATGTTTGAAATGTCTTATGTGAATATGCCCCTAAACAGCTGTAAGCACATTTGTTTCACCAGAGTTCCTTTAGTGTCTGAATCTTATGGATATTTTTCAAGTCTGTAGTGTAATTTTTTAAGTATTTTATGAAGTTCTTCCTAAACAGATACTAGGAAACAAGGGTTCAGCTCATCCTTCTTTCCTTGAGTGAATATTAAAATCATTCTGTCATGACCATAGCGCAATATTTGTTAAGACTTATAAAAAGATATTTCTAAAAGACAACTTTCCAGCTGGGTTCTTAACATTGTTCTTTCATTTTATGGAAGTGATAACCATTCTGGATGGAATACACTGAAATGTTTGAAAAGACTTGTATGAAGATACTCCTAAATAGCTACAAGCAATCTGGTTACACCACAGTGTTCTTTCATTTAATAAACTTTATATATAGTCTCCTATAGCTGTAGTGAAATGTTTTATATCATATATGAAAATGTTCCTACAGCTACCTGCAAGCTGGGATCAGCACACTGACTTTTCATTGTAATAAAGTGATAGTTACTTTGTATGGCATACACTGAAATGTCAGAAAAGACTTATATGAGTCTATTTCTAAAGAGATACAAGCAAGCTGGTTTCACAATAGTGATCTTTCATTGAATTAATGTAATAGATATTCTGTCGCACATGTTGTGAAATGTTCAATAAATCTTACATGAAAATGTTACTATAAGTCTACCTGAAAGCTGAGTTAAGTACAATGTTTTTTCATTTTAAGAAAGTATAGCTGTTCTCTATGGCTCATACTGAAATGCTAGAAAAGACTTACATGAAGATGTTCCTTAAAAGCTACAAGGAAGTTGCTTTCACCACAGCATTCTTTCAATGTGTGAATGTTATAGATATTCCATCATGCCCGTAGTGAAATGTTTGATAGGACTTATTTGAAGATTCCCCTAAACAGCTGCAAGCAAGGTGTTTTCACCACAGTGTTCATTCAGAAAATGAATGTTATACGTATTCTGTCATGCCTCAAGAGAACTATTTGATGTCTTATGTGAGAGTGTTCCTGAACAGCTACAAGCAAGCTTTTTCAACATAGTGTGGTTTCCTTGAATGAATGTTATGGATATCATGTTGCGGCTGTAGAGAAACGTTTGATAAGACATAAATGAAATGCTCATAAAGAGCCACTGGTTTCATCAGAACGTTCTTTCTGGATATGGAAGTGATAGCCATTCTGTAGGCATAATGAAGTGTTTGAAGAGCCTTATACGAAGACATTCCCAAGGCGCCAGAAGTAATCTGGCTTCACCACAGTGTTCTTTCAGTGAACGAGTGTTATAGCTAGTCTGTCATGCCTGTAGTGAAATGTTTAATAAGTCTTATATGAAGAGGTTTCAAACAGCCGCCAGCAAGCCGGGTTTAGCACAGTGTCCTTTAACTGTAAGTAAGTGAGAGCCATTCTGTATGGCATATACTTAAATGTTAGAGAGGTCTTATATGAAGATGTTCCTAAATAGAATCCAACAAGATGTGTTCAGGACAGAATAATTTCATCATAAGATAGTGACAGCCGTTTAGTATGGCATATACTGAAATGCTGAAAAGGACTGAAATGAAGATCTTCCTTAACAGTAAAACCAAGCCACTTTCACCATAGTGTTCTTTCATTGAATGGATGTAATAGATATTCTGTCATGCCTGTAGTTAAATGTTCAATAGGTCTTACATAAAAATACTCCTAATAATCTACCTGAAAGCTATGAAACACAACCTTCTTTCCTTGTAAGAAGGGTATGGCCATGCTGTATGCCATATACTGAAATGCTTGAAAAGCTTTATACGAAGATGTTCCTCAACAGTTACAAGAAAACTGCTTTCATCCCTGTGTTCGTTCAATGAGTGAATGTTTAGAGATTCTGTCATTCCTGCAAAGGAATGTTTAATAAGTCTTACATGAAGATGTTTCTAAA
Source organism: Equus asinus (assembly GCF_041296235.1). Lineage (NCBI taxonomy): Eukaryota > Metazoa > Chordata > Mammalia > Perissodactyla > Equidae > Equus > Equus asinus. The sequence continues at coordinate 12,720,708 of NC_091815.1, read as the reverse complement.
CAGCTACAAGGAAATTTTTTTAAATATAGTGTTATTACATTGAATAAACATTAAAGATATCCTGTCATGACTGTAGGCAAATGTCTGATGAGACTTGAGCAAGATATTAATAAACAATTACTTGCAAGCTGGGTTCATCACAGTATTCTTTCCTGGCTATGGAGATGATAGCCATTCTGTATGGCATAAAGTGATATGTTTGAAGAGCCTTTGATTTATATTCTTAAACAGCTAACAAGCAAGATGGTTTCTTCACAGTGTTCTTTCAGTGAATGAATGTTCTAGATATTGTCACATCTGTGGTGAAATATTTGATATATGATGTTCCTAAACAGCTACCTATAAACTGGATTCAGCATGTGTTCTTTCATTTTGTGAAAATGATAGTCGCTCTGTGTGGAATATACTTAAGTATTTGAAGTGTATTATGTGCAGATGTTCCTAAACAGTGAAAAGAAGATGGTTTTTGCATAATTTTCTTTCAGATAACAAATGTTATAGACATTGTCACATCTGTAGTCAAATGTTTGATATGATTTATGTGAAAATATCCCTAAACAGCTACCTGTTGGCTTGATTAAGCACAATGCTCTTTCCTTGTAAGAAAGTGATAGCTGTTCCATGTGGCATATACTGAAATGTTTGAAATGTCATCTGTGAAGATGTTCCTTAAGAGCTACTTGCTGGGTGTTTTCAAGACAATGTTCTTTCAGTGAATGAATGTTGTAGATAGTCTATCACACCCGTAGTGAAATGCTGGATAAGTTTTATGAAGATGTCCCTAAGTAGCTACAAGCAAAATGGTTTCACAACAGTGTTCTTACAGACATTGAAGGTTATAGATATTCTGTCATGCCTGTAGTGAAATGTTTGATAAGACTTGCATGAACACTTACATGAAGATGTTTCTAAACAGCCACAAGCAAGCTTTTTCAACACAGTATTTCATTGAATGAATGTAATAATTATCACATTGTGGCTGCAGAGAAACGTTTGATAAGACACACACAAAATGTTCATAAATAGCATGTGCCAGCTGGTTGCATCACAATGTTGTTTAATTTAATGGAAGTGATCATCATTCTGTATAGCATATGATGTGTTTGAATAGCCTTATATAAAGATATTCCTAAAAACTTATGAGCAATCTGGTTTCACCAGAGTGTGTTCCTCAGTGAAGGAATCTTACAGAGATTCTGTCAGAGCAGTAGTGACATGTTTGGTGTTTTGTATGAAGAAACCCTAAATGGCTTCCTGCAAGATGAGTTCAACACAGTGTTATTTCATTTTAAGAAAATGATAGTCATTCTGTTTGGCATAAACTGAAATATTAGAAAAGCCTTATATCAAGAGGTTCCTAATTAGCTACCAGCAATCTGGCTTCACAATAGTGTTCTTTCATTGAATGGATGTAATAGATACTTTGTAGTGAAATGTATGATAAGTCTCTTATGAAAAGGTTCCTAAACAGCTGCCTGCAATCTGGCTTCAGCACATTATATCATTGTCTCAAAGTGATATTCATTCAGTATGTCTTATATGGAAACGCTTGAAATGGTGAACATGAAGAAGTTTCTAAATATGTACAAGCAAGATTGTTTCTCCACAGTTTTCTTTCAGTGACTGAATGTTATGTATAGTCTGTCACGACTATTGTAAAATGTTTGATGAGTCTTATGTAAAAACGTTCCTAGATAGCTATCTGTGAGCTCTATTTAGCACAGTGTTCTTTCATTGTAGGAAAATGATACCCATTCATTATGGCATATACTGAAATGTGAGAAATGTCTTAAATACAAATGTTCCTAATAATAGCTTCAAGATGCTTTCACCACAGAGTTCTTTCAGTGAAACAATATTGCAGATATTCTGTGACACTTGTAGTGAAGTGTTAGTTAAAACTTACTTGCAAGCTGGATTCAGCACAGTGTTTCTTTCATTGTTTGAAACTCATATTCAATCAGAACAGCAAATATTGAAATGGTTATAATGACTAATATGAAGAGGATCCTTAATGGCTGCAAGTAAGATGGTTTCACCACAGTTTTCTCTCAGTGAGCAAATGCTGTATATATTCTGTCCCGCATGCAATGAAATGTTTGTTAAGTCTTATATGAACATGTTCCTAAACAGCTACCCGCAAACTGGGCTTAGAACAGTGTTCTCACACTGTTAGTAATTGATAGGTCATCTGTAGGGCATATGCTGAAATGTTTGAAATGTCTTATGTGAATATGCCCCTAAACAGCTGTAAGCACATTTGTTTCACCAGAGTTCCTTTAGTGTCTGAATCTTATGGATATTTTTCAAGTCTGTAGTGTAATTTTTTAAGTATTTTATGAAGTTCTTCCTAAACAGATACTAGGAAACAAGGGTTCAGCTCATCCTTCTTTCCTTGAGTGAATATTAAAATCATTCTGTCATGACCATAGCGCAATATTTGTTAAGACTTATAAAAAGATATTTCTAAAAGACAACTTTCCAGCTGGGTTCTTAACATTGTTCTTTCATTTTATGGAAGTGATAACCATTCTGGATGGAATACACTGAAATGTTTGAAAAGACTTGTATGAAGATACTCCTAAATAGCTACAAGCAATCTGGTTACACCACAGTGTTCTTTCATTTAATAAACTTTATATATAGTCTCCTATAGCTGTAGTGAAATGTTTTATATCATATATGAAAATGTTCCTACAGCTACCTGCAAGCTGGGATCAGCACACTGACTTTTCATTGTAATAAAGTGATAGTTACTTTGTATGGCATACACTGAAATGTCAGAAAAGACTTATATGAGTCTATTTCTAAAGAGATACAAGCAAGCTGGTTTCACAATAGTGATCTTTCATTGAATTAATGTAATAGATATTCTGTCGCACATGTTGTGAAATGTTCAATAAATCTTACATGAAAATGTTACTATAAGTCTACCTGAAAGCTGAGTTAAGTACAATGTTTTTTCATTTTAAGAAAGTATAGCTGTTCTCTATGGCTCATACTGAAATGCTAGAAAAGACTTACATGAAGATGTTCCTTAAAAGCTACAAGGAAGTTGCTTTCACCACAGCATTCTTTCAATGTGTGAATGTTATAGATATTCCATCATGCCCGTAGTGAAATGTTTGATAGGACTTATTTGAAGATTCCCCTAAACAGCTGCAAGCAAGGTGTTTTCACCACAGTGTTCATTCAGAAAATGAATGTTATACGTATTCTGTCATGCCTCAAGAGAACTATTTGATGTCTTATGTGAGAGTGTTCCTGAACAGCTACAAGCAAGCTTTTTCAACATAGTGTGGTTTCCTTGAATGAATGTTATGGATATCATGTTGCGGCTGTAGAGAAACGTTTGATAAGACATAAATGAAATGCTCATAAAGAGCCACTGGTTTCATCAGAACGTTCTTTCTGGATATGGAAGTGATAGCCATTCTGTAGGCATAATGAAGTGTTTGAAGAGCCTTATACGAAGACATTCCCAAGGCGCCAGAAGTAATCTGGCTTCACCACAGTGTTCTTTCAGTGAACGAGTGTTATAGCTAGTCTGTCATGCCTGTAGTGAAATGTTTAATAAGTCTTATATGAAGAGGTTTCAAACAGCCGCCAGCAAGCCGGGTTTAGCACAGTGTCCTTTAACTGTAAGTAAGTGAGAGCCATTCTGTATGGCATATACTTAAATGTTAGAGAGGTCTTATATGAAGATGTTCCTAAATAGAATCCAACAAGATGTGTTCAGGACAGAATAATTTCATCATAAGATAGTGACAGCCGTTTAGTATGGCATATACTGAAATGCTGAAAAGGACTGAAATGAAGATCTTCCTTAACAGTAAAACCAAGCCACTTTCACCATAGTGTTCTTTCATTGAATGGATGTAATAGATATTCTGTCATGCCTGTAGTTAAATGTTCAATAGGTCTTACATAAAAATACTCCTAATAATCTACCTGAAAGCTATGAAACACAACCTTCTTTCCTTGTAAGAAGGGTATGGCCATGCTGTATGCCATATACTGAAATGCTTGAAAAGCTTTATACGAAGATGTTCCTCAACAGTTACAAGAAAACTGCTTTCATCCCTGTGTTCGTTCAATGAGTGAATGTTTAGAGATTCTGTCATTCCTGCAAAGGAATGTTTAATAAGTCTTACATGAAGATGTTTCTAAACAGCTACAAGGAAATTTTTTTAAATATAGTGTTATTACATTGAATAAACATTAAAGATATCCTGTCATGACTGTAGGCAAATGTCTGATGAGACTTGAGCAAGATATTAATAAACAATTACTTGCAAGCTGGGTTCATCACAGTATTCTTTCCTGGCTATGGAGATGATAGCCATTCTGTATGGCATAAAGTGATATGTTTGAAGAGCCTTTGATTTATATTCTTAAACAGCTAACAAGCAAGATGGTTTCTTCACAGTGTTCTTTCAGTGAATGAATGTTCTAGATATTGTCACATCTGTGGTGAAATATTTGATATATGATGTTCCTAAACAGCTACCTATAAACTGGATTCAGCATGTGTTCTTTCATTTTGTGAAAATGATAGTCGCTCTGTGTGGAATATACTTAAGTATTTGAAGTGTATTATGTGCAGATGTTCCTAAACAGTGAAAAGAAGATGGTTTTTGCATAATTTTCTTTCAGATAACAAATGTTATAGACATTGTCACATCTGTAGTCAAATGTTTGATATGATTTATGTGAAAATATCCCTAAACAGCTACCTGTTGGCTTGATTAAGCACAATGCTCTTTCCTTGTAAGAAAGTGATAGCTGTTCCATGTGGCATATACTGAAATGTTTGAAATGTCATCTGTGAAGATGTTCCTTAAGAGCTACTTGCTGGGTGTTTTCAAGACAATGTTCTTTCAGTGAATGAATGTTGTAGATAGTCTATCACACCCGTAGTGAAATGCTGGATAAGTTTTATGAAGATGTCCCTAAGTAGCTACAAGCAAAATGGTTTCACAACAGTGTTCTTACAGACATTGAAGGTTATAGATATTCTGTCATGCCTGTAGTGAAATGTTTGATAAGACTTGCATGAACACTTACATGAAGATGTTTCTAAACAGCCACAAGCAAGCTTTTTCAACACAGTATTTCATTGAATGAATGTAATAATTATCACATTGTGGCTGCAGAGAAACGTTTGATAAGACACACACAAAATGTTCATAAATAGCATGTGCCAGCTGGTTGCATCACAATGTTGTTTAATTTAATGGAAGTGATCATCATTCTGTATAGCATATGATGTGTTTGAATAGCCTTATATAAAGATATTCCTAAAAACTTATCAGCAATCTGGTTTCACCAGAGTGTGTTCCTCAGTGAAGGAATCTTACAGAGATTCTGTCAGAGCAGTAGTGACATGTTTGGTGTTTTGTATGAAGAAACCCTAAATGGCTTCCTGCAAGATGAGTTCAACACAGTGTTATTTCATTTTAAGAAAATGATAGTCATTCTGTTTGGCATAAACTGAAATATTAGAAAAGCCTTATATCAAGAGGTTCCTAATTAGCTACCAGCAATCTGGCTTCACAATAGTGTTCTTTCATTGAATGGATGTAATAGATACTTTGTAGTGAAATGTATGATAAGTCTCTTATGAAAAGGTTCCTAAACAGCTGCCTGCAATCTGGCTTCAGCACATTATATCATTGTCTCAAAGTGATATTCATTCAGTATGTCTTATATGGAAACGCTTGAAATGGTGAACATGAAGAAGTTTCTAAATATGTACAAGCAAGATTGTTTCTCCACAGTTTTCTTTCAGTGACTGAATGTTATGTATAGTCTGTCACGACTATTGTAAAATGTTTGATGAGTCTTATGTAAAAACGTTCCTAGATAGCTATCTGTGAGCTCTATTTAGCACAGTGTTCTTTCATTGTAGGAAAATGATACCCATTCATTATGGCATATACTGAAATGTGAGAAATGTCTTAAATACAAATGTTCCTAATAATAGCTTCAAGATGCTTTCACCACAGAGTTCTTTCAGTGAAACAATATTGCAGATATTCTGTGACACTTGTAGTGAAGTGTTAGTTAAAACTTACTTGCAAGCTGGATTCAGCACAGTGTTTCTTTCATTGTTTGAAACTCATATTCAATCAGAACAGCAAATATTGAAATGGTTATAATGACTAATATGAAGAGGATCCTTAATGGCTGCAAGTAAGATGGTTTCACCACAGTTTTCTCTCAGTGAGCAAATGCTGTATATATTCTGTCCCGCATGCAATGAAATGTTTGTTAAGTCTTATATGAACATGTTCCTAAACAGCTACCCGCAAACTGGGCTTAGAACAGTGTTCTCACACTGTTAGTAATTGATAGGTCATCTGTAGGGCATATGCTGAAATGTTTGAAATGTCTTATGTGAATATGCCCCTAAACAGCTGTAAGCACATTTGTTTCACCAGAGTTCCTTTAGTGTCTGAATCTTATGGATATTTTTCAAGTCTGTAGTGTAATTTTTTAAGTATTTTATGAAGTTCTTCCTAAACAGATACTAGGAAACAAGGGTTCAGCTCATCCTTCTTTCCTTGAGTGAATATTAAAATCATTCTGTCATGACCATAGCGCAATATTTGTTAAGACTTATAAAAAGATATTTCTAAAAGACAACTTTCCAGCTGGGTTCTTAACATTGTTCTTTCATTTTATGGAAGTGATAACCATTCTGGATGGAATACACTGAAATGTTTGAAAAGACTTGTATGAAGATACTCCTAAATAGCTACAAGCAATCTGGTTACACCACAGTGTTCTTTCATTTAATAAACTTTATATATAGTCTCCTATAGCTGTAGTGAAATGTTTTATATCATATATGAAAATGTTCCTACAGCTACCTGCAAGCTGGGATCAGCACACTGACTTTTCATTGTAATAAAGTGATAGTTACTTTGTATGGCATACACTGAAATGTCAGAAAAGACTTATATGAGTCTATTTCTAAAGAGATACAAGCAAGCTGGTTTCACAATAGTGATCTTTCATTGAATTAATGTAATAGATATTCTGTCGCACATGTTGTGAAATGTTCAATAAATCTTACATGAAAATGTTACTATAAGTCTACCTGAAAGCTGAGTTAAGTACAATGTTTTTTCATTTTAAGAAAGTATAGCTGTTCTCTATGGCTCATACTGAAATGCTAGAAAAGACTTACATGAAGATGTTCCTTAAAAGCTACAAGGAAGTTGCTTTCACCACAGCATTCTTTCAATGTGTGAATGTTATAGATATTCCATCATGCCCGTAGTGAAATGTTTGATAGGACTTATTTGAAGATTCCCCTAAACAGCTGCAAGCAAGGTGTTTTCACCACAGTGTTCATTCAGAAAATGAATGTTATACGTATTCTGTCATGCCTCAAGAGAACTATTTGATGTCTTATGTGAGAGTGTTCCTGAACAGCTACAAGCAAGCTTTTTCAACATAGTGTGGTTTCCTTGAATGAATGTTATGGATATCATGTTGCGGCTGTAGAGAAACGTTTGATAAGACATAAATGAAATGCTCATAAAGAGCCACTGGTTTCATCAGAACGTTCTTTCTGGATATGGAAGTGATAGCCATTCTGTAGGCATAATGAAGTGTTTGAAGAGCCTTATACGAAGACATTCCCAAGGCGCCAGAAGTAATCTGGCTTCACCACAGTGTTCTTTCAGTGAACGAGTGTTATAGCTAGTCTGTCATGCCTGTAGTGAAATGTTTAATAAGTCTTATATGAAGAGGTTTCAAACAGCCGCCAGCAAGCCGGGTTTAGCACAGTGTCCTTTAACTGTAAGTAAGTGAGAGCCATTCTGTATGGCATATACTTAAATGTTAGAGAGGTCTTATATGAAGATGTTCCTAAATAGAATCCAACAAGATGTGTTCAGGACAGAATAATTTCATCATAAGATAGTGACAGCCGTTTAGTATGGCATATACTGAAATGCTGAAAAGGACTGAAATGAAGATCTTCCTTAACAGTAAAACCAAGCCACTTTCACCATAGTGTTCTTTCATTGAATGGATGTAATAGATATTCTGTCATGCCTGTAGTTAAATGTTCAATAGGTCTTACATAAAAATACTCCTAATAATCTACCTGAAAGCTATGAAACACAACCTTCTTTCCTTGTAAGAAGGGTATGGCCATGCTGTATGCCATATACTGAAATGCTTGAAAAGCTTTATACGAAGATGTTCCTCAACAGTTACAAGAAAACTGCTTTCATCCCTGTGTTCGTTCAATGAGTGAATGTTTAGAGATTCTGTCATTCCTGCAAAGGAATGTTTAATAAGTCTTACATGAAGATGTTTCTAAACAGCTACAAGGAAATTTTTTTAAATATAGTGTTATTACATTGAATAAACATTAAAGATATCCTGTCATGACTGTAGGCAAATGTCTGATGAGACTTGAGCAAGATATTAATAAACAATTACTTGCAAGCTGGGTTCATCACAGTATTCTTTCCTGGCTATGGAGATGATAGCCATTCTGTATGGCATAAAGTGATATGTTTGAAGAGCCTTTGATTTATATTCTTAAACAGCTAACAAGCAAGATGGTTTCTTCACAGTGTTCTTTCAGTGAATGAATGTTCTAGATATTGTCACATCTGTGGTGAAATATTTGATATATGATGTTCCTAAACAGCTACCTATAAACTGGATTCAGCATGTGTTCTTTCATTTTGTGAAAATGATAGTCGCTCTGTGTGGAATATACTTAAGTATTTGAAGTGTATTATGTGCAGATGTTCCTAAACAGTGAAAAGAAGATGGTTTTTGCATAATTTTCTTTCAGATAACAAATGTTATAGACATTGTCACATCTGTAGTCAAATGTTTGATATGATTTATGTGAAAATATCCCTAAACAGCTACCTGTTGGCTTGATTAAGCACAATGCTCTTTCCTTGTAAGAAAGTGATAGCTGTTCCATGTGGCATATACTGAAATGTTTGAAATGTCATCTGTGAAGATGTTCCTTAAGAGCTACTTGCTGGGTGTTTTCAAGACAATGTTCTTTCAGTGAATGAATGTTGTAGATAGTCTATCACACCCGTAGTGAAATGCTGGATAAGTTTTATGAAGATGTCCCTAAGTAGCTACAAGCAAAATGGTTTCACAACAGTGTTCTTACAGACATTGAAGGTTATAGATATTCTGTCATGCCTGTAGTGAAATGTTTGATAAGACTTGCATGAACACTTACATGAAGATGTTTCTAAACAGCCACAAGCAAGCTTTTTCAACACAGTATTTCATTGAATGAATGTAATAATTATCACATTGTGGCTGCAGAGAAACGTTTGATAAGACACACACAAAATGTTCATAAATAGCATGTGCCAGCTGGTTGCATCACAATGTTGTTTAATTTAATGGAAGTGATCATCATTCTGTATAGCATATGATGTGTTTGAATAGCCTTATATAAAGATATTCCTAAAAACTTATGAGCAATCTGGTTTCACCAGAGTGTGTTCCTCAGTGAAGGAATCTTACAGAGATTCTGTCAGAGCAGTAGTGACATGTTTGGTGTTTTGTATGAAGAAACCCTAAATGGCTTCCTGCAAGATGAGTTCAACACAGTGTTATTTCATTTTAAGAAAATGATAGTCATTCTGTTTGGCATAAACTGAAATATTAGAAAAGCCTTATATCAAGAGGTTCCTAATTAGCTACCAGCAATCTGGCTTCACAATAGTGTTCTTTCACTGAATGGATGTAATAGATACTTTGTAGTGAAATGTATGATAAGTCTCTTATGAAAAGGTTCCTAAACAGCTGCCTGCAATCTGGCTTCAGCACATTATATCATTGTCTCAAAGTGATATTCATTCAGTATGTCTTATATGGAAACGCTTGAAATGGTGAACATGAAGAAGTTTCTAAATATGTACAAGCAAGATTGTTTCTCCACAGTTTTCTTTCAGTGACTGAATGTTATGTATAGTCTGTCACGACTATTGTAAAATGTTTGATGAGTCTTATGTAAAAACGTTCCTAGATAGCTATCTGTGAGCTCTATTTAGCACAGTGTTCTTTCATTGTAGGAAAATGATACCCATTCATTATGGCATATACTGAAATGTGAGAAATGTCTTAAATACAAATGTTCCTAATAATAGCTTCAAGATGCTTTCACCACAGAGTTCTTTCAGTGAAACAATATTGCAGATATTCTGTGACACTTGTAGTGAAGTGTTAGTTAAAACTTACTTGCAAGCTGGATTCAGCACAGTGTTTCTTTCATTGTTTGAAACTCATATTCAATCAGAACAGCAAATATTGAAATGGTTATAATGACTAATATGAAGAGGATCCTTAATGGCTGCAAGTAAGATGGTTTCACCACAGTTTTCTCTCAGTGAGCAAATGCTGTATATATTCTGTCCCGCATGCAATGAAATGTTTGTTAAGTCTTATATGAACATGTTCCTAAACAGCTACCCGCAAACTGGGCTTAGAACAGTGTTCTCACACTGTTAGTAATTGATAGGTCATCTGTAGGGCATATGCTGAAATGTTTGAAATGTCTTATGTGAATATGCCCCTAAACAGCTGTAAGCACATTTGTTTCACCAGAGTTCCTTTAGTGTCTGAATCTTATGGATATTTTTCAAGTCTGTAGTGTAATTTTTTAAGTATTTTATGAAGTTCTTCCTAAACAGATACTAGGAAACAAGGGTTCAGCTCATCCTTCTTTCCTTGAGTGAATATTAAAATCATTCTGTCATGACCATAGCGCAATATTTGTTAAGACTTATAAAAAGATATTTCTAAAAGACAACTTTCCAGCTGGGTTCTTAACATTGTTCTTTCATTTTATGGAAGTGATAACCATTCTGGATGGAATACACTGAAATGTTTGAAAAGACTTGTATGAAGATACTCCTAAATAGCTACAAGCAATCTGGTTACACCACAGTGTTCTTTCATTTAATAAACTTTATATATAGTCTCCTATAGCTGTAGTGAAATGTTTTATATCATATATGAAAATGTTCCTACAGCTACCTGCAAGCTGGGATCAGCACACTGACTTTTCATTGTAATAAAGTGATAGTTACTTTGTATGGCATACACTGAAATGTCAGAAAAGACTTATATGAGTCTATTTCTAAAGAGATACAAGCAAGCTGGTTTCACAATAGTGATCTTTCATTGAATTAATGTAATAGATATTCTGTCGCACATGTTGTGAAATGTTCAATAAATCTTACATGAAAATGTTACTATAAGTCTACCTGAAAGCTGAGTTAAGTACAATGTTTTTTCATTTTAAGAAAGTATAGCTGTTCTCTATGGCTCATACTGAAATGCTAGAAAAGACTTACATGAAGATGTTCCTTAAAAGCTACAAGGAAGTTGCTTTCACCACAGCATTCTTTCAATGTGTGAATGTTATAGATATTCCATCATGCCCGTAGTGAAATGTTTGATAGGACTTATTTGAAGATTCCCCTAAACAGCTGCAAGCAAGGTGTTTTCACCACAGTGTTCATTCAGAAAATGAATGTTATACGTATTCTGTCATGCCTCAAGAGAACTATTTGATGTCTTATGTGAGAGTGTTCCTGAACAGCTACAAGCAAGCTTTTTCAACATAGTGTGGTTTCCTTGAATGAATGTTATGGATATCATGTTGCGGCTGTAGAGAAACGTTTGATAAGACATAAATGAAATGCTCATAAAGAGCCACTGGTTTCATCAGAACGTTCTTTCTGGATATGGAAGTGATAGCCATTCTGTAGGCATAATGAAGTGTTTGAAGAGCCTTATACGAAGACATTCCCAAGGCGCCAGAAGTAATCTGGCTTCACCACAGTGTTCTTTCAGTGAACGAGTGTTATAGCTAGTCTGTCATGCCTGTAGTGAAATGTTTAATAAGTCTTATATGAAGAGGTTTCAAACAGCCGCCAGCAAGCCGGGTTTAGCACAGTGTCCTTTAACTGTAAGTAAGTGAGAGCCATTCTGTATGGCATATACTTAAATGTTAGAGAGGTCTTATATGAAGATGTTCCTAAATAGAATCCAACAAGATGTGTTCAGGACAGAATAATTTCATCATAAGATAGTGACAGCCGTTTAGTATGGCATATACTGAAATGCTGAAAAGGACTGAAATGAAGATCTTCCTTAACAGTAAAACCAAGCCACTTTCACCATAGTGTTCTTTCATTGAATGGATGTAATAGATATTCTGTCATGCCTGTAGTTAAATGTTCAATAGGTCTTACATAAAAATACTCCTAATAATCTACCTGAAAGCTATGAAACACAACCTTCTTTCCTTGTAAGAAGGGTATGGCCATGCTGTATGCCATATACTGAAATGCTTGAAAAGCTTTATACGAAGATGTTCCTCAACAGTTACAAGAAAACTGCTTTCATCCCTGTGTTCGTTCAATGAGTGAATGTTTAGAGATTCTGTCATTCCTGCAAAGGAATGTTTAATAAGTCTTACATGAAGATGTTTCTAAACAGCTACAAGGAAATTTTTTTAAATATAGTGTTATTACATTGAATAAACATTAAAGATATCCTGTCATGACTGTAGGCAAATGTCTGATGAGACTTGAGCAAGATATTAATAAACAATTACTTGCAAGCTGGGTTCATCACAGTATTCTTTCCTGGCTATGGAGATGATAGCCATTCTGTATGGCATAAAGTGATATGTTTGAAGAGCCTTTGATTTATATTCTTAAACAGCTAACAAGCAAGATGGTTTCTTCACAGTGTTCTTTCAGTGAATGAATGTTCTAGATATTGTCACATCTGTGGTGAAATATTTGATATATGATGTTCCTAAACAGCTACCTATAAACTGGATTCAGCATGTGTTCTTTCATTTTGTGAAAATGATAGTCGCTCTGTGTGGAATATACTTAAGTATTTGAAGTGTATTATGTGCAGATGTTCCTAAACAGTGAAAAGAAGATGGTTTTTGCATAATTTTCTTTCAGATAACAAATGTTATAGACATTGTCACATCTGTAGTCAAATGTTTGATATGATTTATGTGAAAATATCCCTAAACAGCTACCTGTTGGCTTGATTAAGCACAATGCTCTTTCCTTGTAAGAAAGTGATAGCTGTTCCATGTGGCATATACTGAAATGTTTGAAATGTCATCTGTGAAGATGTTCCTTAAGAGCTACTTGCTGGGTGTTTTCAAGACAATGTTCTTTCAGTGAATGAATGTTGTAGATAGTCTATCACACCCGTAGTGAAATGCTGGATAAGTTTTATGAAGATGTCCCTAAGTAGCTACAAGCAAAATGGTTTCACAACAGTGTTCTTACAGACATTGAAGGTTATAGATATTCTGTCATGCCTGTAGTGAAATGTTTGATAAGACTTGCATGAACACTTACATGAAGATGTTTCTAAACAGCCACAAGCAAGCTTTTTCAACACAGTATTTCATTGAATGAATGTAATAATTATCACATTGTGGCTGCAGAGAAACGTTTGATAAGACACACACAAAATGTTCATAAATAGCATGTGCCAGCTGGTTGCATCACAATGTTGTTTAATTTAATGGAAGTGATCATCATTCTGTATAGCATATGATGTGTTTGAATAGCCTTATATAAAGATATTCCTAAAAACTTATGAGCAATCTGGTTTCACCAGAGTGTGTTCCTCAGTGAAGGAATCTTACAGAGATTCTGTCAGAGCAGTAGTGACATGTTTGGTGTTTTGTATGAAGAAACCCTAAATGGCTTCCTGCAAGATGAGTTCAACACAGTGTTATTTCATTTTAAGAAAATGATAGTCATTCTGTTTGGCATAAACTGAAATATTAGAAAAGCCTTATATCAAGAGGTTCCTAATTAGCTACCAGCAATCTGGCTTCACAATAGTGTTCTTTCACTGAATGGATGTAATAGATACTTTGTAGTGAAATGTATGATAAGTCTCTTATGAAAAGGTTCCTAAACAGCTGCCTGCAATCTGGCTTCAGCACATTATATCATTGTCTCAAAGTGATATTCATTCAGTATGTCTTATATGGAAACGCTTGAAATGGTGAACATGAAGAAGTTTCTAAATATGTACAAGCAAGATTGTTTCTCCACAGTTTTCTTTCAGTGACTGAATGTTATGTATAGTCTGTCACGACTATTGTAAAATGTTTGATGAGTCTTATGTAAAAACGTTCCTAGATAGCTATCTGTGAGCTCTATTTAGCACAGTGTTCTTTCATTGTAGGAAAATGATACCCATTCATTATGGCATATACTGAAATGTGAGAAATGTCTTAAATACAAATGTTCCTAATAATAGCTTCAAGATGCTTTCACCACAGAGTTCTTTCAGTGAAACAATATTGCAGATATTCTGTGACACTTGTAGTGAAGTGTTAGTTAAAACTTACTTGCAAGCTGGATTCAGCACAGTGTTTCTTTCATTGTTTGAAACTCATATTCAATCAGAACAGCAAATATTGAAATGGTTATAATGACTAATATGAAGAGGATCCTTAATGGCTGCAAGTAAGATGGTTTCACCACAGTTTTCTCTCAGTGAGCAAATGCTGTATATATTCTGTCCCGCATGCAATGAAATGTTTGTTAAGTCTTATATGAACATGTTCCTAAACAGCTACCCGCAAACTGGGCTTAGAACAGTGTTCTCACACTGTTAGTAATTGATAGGTCATCTGTAGGGCATATGCTGAAATGTTTGAAATGTCTTATGTGAATATGCCCCTAAACAGCTGTAAGCACATTTGTTTCACCAGAGTTCCTTTAGTGTCTGAATCTTATGGATATTTTTCAAGTCAGTAGTGTAATTTTTTAAGTATTTTATGAAGTTCTTCCTAAACAGATACTAGGAAACAAGGGTTCAGCTCATCCTTCTTTCCTTGAGTGAATATTAAAATCATTCTGTCATGACCATAGCGCAATATTTGTTAAGACTTATAAAAAGATATTTCTAAAAGACAACTTTCCAGCTGGGTTCTTAACATTGTTCTTTCATTTTATGGAAGTGATAACCATTCTGGATGGAATACACTGAAATGTTTGAAAAGACTTGTATGAAGATACTCCTAAATAGCTACAAGCAATCTGGTTACACCACAGTGTTCTTTCATTTAATAAACTTTATATATAGTCTCCTATAGCTGTAGTGAAATGTTTTATATCATATATGAAAATGTTCCTACAGCTACCTGCAAGCTGGGATCAGCACACTGACTTTTCATTGTAATAAAGTGATAGTTACTTTGTATGGCATACACTGAAATGTCAGAAAAGACTTATATGAGTCTATTTCTAAAGAGATACAAGCAAGCTGGTTTCACAATAGTGATCTTTCATTGAATTAATGTAATAGATATTCTGTCGCACATGTTGTGAAATGTTCAATAAATCTTACATGAAAATGTTACTATAAGTCTACCTGAAAGCTGAGTTAAGTACAATGTTTTTTCATTTTAAGAAAGTATAGCTGTTCTCTATGGCTCATACTGAAATGCTAGAAAAGACTTACATGAAGATGTTCCTTAAAAGCTACAAGGAAGTTGCTTTCACCACAGCATTCTTTCAATGTGTGAATGTTATAGATATTCCATCATGCCCGTAGTGAAATGTTTGATAGGACTTATTTGAAGATTCCCCTAAACAGCTGCAAGCAAGGTGTTTTCACCACAGTGTTCATTCAGAAAATGAATGTTATACGTATTCTGTCATGCCTCAAGAGAACTATTTGATGTCTTATGTGAGAGTGTTCCTGAACAGCTACAAGCAAGCTTTTTCAACATAGTGTGGTTTCCTTGAATGAATGTTATGGATATCATGTTGCGGCTGTAGAGAAACGTTTGATAAGACATAAATGAAATGCTCATAAAGAGCCACTGGTTTCATCAGAACGTTCTTTCTGGATATGGAAGTGATAGCCATTCTGTAGGCATAATGAAGTGTTTGAAGAGCCTTATACGAAGACATTCCCAAGGCGCCAGAAGTAATCTGGCTTCACCACAGTGTTCTTTCAGTGAACGAGTGTTATAGCTAGTCTGTCATGCCTGTAGTGAAATGTTTAATAAGTCTTATATGAAGAGGTTTCAAACAGCCGCCAGCAAGCCGGGTTTAGCACAGTGTCCTTTAACTGTAAGTAAGTGAGAGCCATTCTGTATGGCATATACTTAAATGTTAGAGAGGTCTTATATGAAGATGTTCCTAAATAGAATCCAACAAGATGTGTTCAGGACAGAATAATTTCATCATAAGATAGTGACAGCCGTTTAGTATGGCATATACTGAAATGCTGAAAAGGACTGAAATGAAGATCTTCCTTAACAGTAAAACCAAGCCACTTTCACCATAGTGTTCTTTCATTGAATGGATGTAATAGATATTCTGTCATGCCTGTAGTTAAATGTTCAATAGGTCTTACATAAAAATACTCCTAATAATCTACCTGAAAGCTATGAAACACAACCTTCTTTCCTTGTAAGAAGGGTATGGCCATGCTGTATGCCATATACTGAAATGCTTGAAAAGCTTTATACGAAGATGTTCCTCAACAGTTACAAGAAAACTGCTTTCATCCCTGTGTTCGTTCAATGAGTGAATGTTTAGAGATTCTGTCATTCCTGCAAAGGAATGTTTAATAAGTCTTACATGAAGATGTTTCTAAACAGCTACAAGGAAATTTTTTTAAATATAGTGTTATTACATTGAATAAACATTAAAGATATCCTGTCATGACTGTAGGCAAATGTCTGATGAGACTTGAGCAAGATATTAATAAACAATTACTTGCAAGCTGGGTTCATCACAGTATTCTTTCCTGGCTATGGAGATGATAGCCATTCTGTATGGCATAAAGTGATATGTTTGAAGAGCCTTTGATTTATATTCTTAAACAGCTAACAAGCAAGATGGTTTCTTCACAGTGTTCTTTCAGTGAATGAATGTTCTAGATATTGTCACATCTGTGGTGAAATATTTGATATATGATGTTCCTAAACAGCTACCTATAAACTGGATTCAGCATGTGTTCTTTCATTTTGTGAAAATGATAGTCGCTCTGTGTGGAATATACTTAAGTATTTGAAGTGTATTATGTGCAGATGTTCCTAAACAGTGAAAAGAAGATGGTTTTTGCATAATTTTCTTTCAGATAACAAATGTTATAGACATTGTCACATCTGTAGTCAAATGTTTGATATGATTTATGTGAAAATATCCCTAAACAGCTACCTGTTGGCTTGATTAAGCACAATGCTCTTTCCTTGTAAGAAAGTGATAGCTGTTCCATGTGGCATATACTGAAATGTTTGAAATGTCATCTGTGAAGATGTTCCTTAAGAGCTACTTGCTGGGTGTTTTCAAGACAATGTTCTTTCAGTGAATGAATGTTGTAGATAGTCTATCACACCCGTAGTGAAATGCTGGATAAGTTTTATGAAGATGTCCCTAAGTAGCTACAAGCAAAATGGTTTCACAACAGTGTTCTTACAGACATTGAAGGTTATAGATATTCTGTCATGCCTGTAGTGAAATGTTTGATAAGACTTGCATGAACACTTACATGAAGATGTTTCTAAACAGCCACAAGCAAGCTTTTTCAACACAGTATTTCATTGAATGAATGTAATAATTATCACATTGTGGCTGCAGAGAAACGTTTGATAAGACACACACAAAATGTTCATAAATAGCATGTGCCAGCTGGTTGCATCACAATGTTGTTTAATTTAATGGAAGTGATCATCATTCTGTATAGCATATGATGTGTTTGAATAGCCTTATATAAAGATATTCCTAAAAACTTATGAGCAATCTGGTTTCACCAGAGTGTGTTCCTCAGTGAAGGAATCTTACAGAGATTCTGTCAGAGCAGTAGTGACATGTTTGGTGTTTTGTATGAAGAAACCCTAAATGGCTTCCTGCAAGATGAGTTCAACACAGTGTTATTTCATTTTAAGAAAATGATAGTCATTCTGTTTGGCATAAACTGAAATATTAGAAAAGCCTTATATCAAGAGGTTCCTAATTAGCTACCAGCAATCTGGCTTCACAATAGTGTTCTTTCACTGAATGGATGTAATAGATACTTTGTAGTGAAATGTATGATAAGTCTCTTATGAAAAGGTTCCTAAACAGCTGCCTGCAATCTGGCTTCAGCACATTATATCATTGTCTCAAAGTGATATTCATTCAGTATGTCTTATATGGAAACGCTTGAAATGGTGAACATGAAGAAGTTTCTAAATATGTACAAGCAAGATTGTTTCTCCACAGTTTTCTTTCAGTGACTGAATGTTATGTATAGTCTGTCACGACTATTGTAAAATGTTTGATGAGTCTTATGTAAAAACGTTCCTAGATAGCTATCTGTGAGCTCTATTTAGCACAGTGTTCTTTCATTGTAGGAAAATGATACCCATTCATTATGGCATATACTGAAATGTGAGAAATGTCTTAAATACAAATGTTCCTAATAATAGCTTCAAGATGCTTTCACCACAGAGTTCTTTCAGTGAAACAATATTGCAGATATTCTGTGACACTTGTAGTGAAGTGTTAGTTAAAACTTACTTGCAAGCTGGATTCAGCACAGTGTTTCTTTCATTGTTTGAAACTCATATTCAATCAGAACAGCAAATATTGAAATGGTTATAATGACTAATATGAAGAGGATCCTTAATGGCTGCAAGTAAGATGGTTTCACCACAGTTTTCTCTCAGTGAGCAAATGCTGTATATATTCTGTCCCGCATGCAATGAAATGTTTGTTAAGTCTTATATGAACATGTTCCTAAACAGCTACCCGCAAACTGGGCTTAGAACAGTGTTCTCACACTGTTAGTAATTGATAGGTCATCTGTAGGGCATATGCTGAAATGTTTGAAATGTCTTATGTGAATATGCCCCTAAACAGCTGTAAGCACATTTGTTTCACCAGAGTTCCTTTAGTGTCTGAATCTTATGGATATTTTTCAAGTCAGTAGTGTAATTTTTTAAGTATTTTATGAAGTTCTTCCTAAACAGATACTAGGAAACAAGGGTTCAGCTCATCCTTCTTTCCTTGAGTGAATATTAAAATCATTCTGTCATGACCATAGCGCAATATTTGTTAAGACTTATAAAAAGATATTTCTAAAAGACAACTTTCCAGCTGGGTTCTTAACATTGTTCTTTCATTTTATGGAAGTGATAACCATTCTGGATGGAATACACTGAAATGTTTGAAAAGACTTGTATGAAGATACTCCTAAATAGCTACAAGCAATCTGGTTACACCACAGTGTTCTTTCATTTAATAAACTTTATATATAGTCTCCTATAGCTGTAGTGAAATGTTTTATATCATATATGAAAATGTTCCTACAGCTACCTGCAAGCTGGGATCAGCACACTGACTTTTCATTGTAATAAAGTGATAGTTACTTTGTATGGCATACACTGAAATGTCAGAAAAGACTTATATGAGTCTATTTCTAAAGAGATACAAGCAAGCTGGTTTCACAATAGTGATCTTTCATTGAATTAATGTAATAGATATTCTGTCGCACATGTTGTGAAATGTTCAATAAATCTTACATGAAAATGTTACTATAAGTCTACCTGAAAGCTGAGTTAAGTACAATGTTTTTTCATTTTAAGAAAGTATAGCTGTTCTCTATGGCTCATACTGAAATGCTAGAAAAGACTTACATGAAGATGTTCCTTAAAAGCTACAAGGAAGTTGCTTTCACCACAGCATTCTTTCAATGTGTGAATGTTATAGATATTCCATCATGCCCGTAGTGAAATGTTTGATAGGACTTATTTGAAGATTCCCCTAAACAGCTGCAAGCAAGGTGTTTTCACCACAGTGTTCATTCAGAAAATGAATGTTATACGTATTCTGTCATGCCTCAAGAGAACTATTTGATGTCTTATGTGAGAGTGTTCCTGAACAGCTACAAGCAAGCTTTTTCAACATAGTGTGGTTTCCTTGAATGAATGTTATGGATATCATGTTGCGGCTGTAGAGAAACGTTTGATAAGACATAAATGAAATGCTCATAAAGAGCCACTGGTTTCATCAGAACGTTCTTTCTGGATATGGAAGTGATAGCCATTCTGTAGGCATAATGAAGTGTTTGAAGAGCCTTATACGAAGACATTCCCAAGGCGCCAGAAGTAATCTGGCTTCACCACAGTGTTCTTTCAGTGAACGAGTGTTATAGCTAGTCTGTCATGCCTGTAGTGAAATGTTTAATAAGTCTTATATGAAGAGGTTTCAAACAGCCGCCAGCAAGCCGGGTTTAGCACAGTGTCCTTTAACTGTAAGTAAGTGAGAGCCATTCTGTATGGCATATACTTAAATGTTAGAGAGGTCTTATATGAAGATGTTCCTAAATAGAATCCAACAAGATGTGTTCAGGACAGAATAATTTCATCATAAGATAGTGACAGCCGTTTAGTATGGCATATACTGAAATGCTGAAAAGGACTGAAATGAAGATCTTCCTTAACAGTAAAACCAAGCCACTTTCACCATAGTGTTCTTTCATTGAATGGATGTAATAGATATTCTGTCATGCCTGTAGTTAAATGTTCAATAGGTCTTACATAAAAATACTCCTAATAATCTACCTGAAAGCTATGAAACACAACCTTCTTTCCTTGTAAGAAGGGTATGGCCATGCTGTATGCCATATACTGAAATGCTTGAAAAGCTTTATACGAAGATGTTCCTCAACAGTTACAAGAAAACTGCTTTCATCCCTGTGTTCGTTCAATGAGTGAATGTTTAGAGATTCTGTCATTCCTGCAAAGGAATGTTTAATAAGTCTTACATGAAGATGTTTCTAAACAGCTACAAGGAAATTTTTTTAAATATAGTGTTATTACATTGAATAAACATTAAAGATATCCTGTCATGACTGTAGGCAAATGTCTGATGAGACTTGAGCAAGATATTAATAAACAATTACTTGCAAGCTGGGTTCATCACAGTATTCTTTCCTGGCTATGGAGATGATAGCCATTCTGTATGGCATAAAGTGATATGTTTGAAGAGCCTTTGATTTATATTCTTAAACAGCTAACAAGCAAGATGGTTTCTTCACAGTGTTCTTTCAGTGAATGAATGTTCTAGATATTGTCACATCTGTGGTGAAATATTTGATATATGATGTTCCTAAACAGCTACCTATAAACTGGATTCAGCATGTGTTCTTTCATTTTGTGAAAATGATAGTCGCTCTGTGTGGAATATACTTAAGTATTTGAAGTGTATTATGTGCAGATGTTCCTAAACAGTGAAAAGAAGATGGTTTTTGCATAATTTTCTTTCAGATAACAAATGTTATAGACATTGTCACATCTGTAGTCAAATGTTTGATATGATTTATGTGAAAATATCCCTAAACAGCTACCTGTTGGCTTGATTAAGCACAATGCTCTTTCCTTGTAAGAAAGTGATAGCTGTTCCATGTGGCATATACTGAAATGTTTGAAATGTCATCTGTGAAGATGTTCCTTAAGAGCTACTTGCTGGGTGTTTTCAAGACAATGTTCTTTCAGTGAATGAATGTTGTAGATAGTCTATCACACCCGTAGTGAAATGCTGGATAAGTTTTATGAAGATGTCCCTAAGTAGCTACAAGCAAAATGGTTTCACAACAGTGTTCTTACAGACATTGAAGGTTATAGATATTCTGTCATGCCTGTAGTGAAATGTTTGATAAGACTTGCATGAACACTTACATGAAGATGTTTCTAAACAGCCACAAGCAAGCTTTTTCAACACAGTATTTCATTGAATGAATGTAATAATTATCACATTGTGGCTGCAGAGAAACGTTTGATAAGACACACACAAAATGTTCATAAATAGCATGTGCCAGCTGGTTGCATCACAATGTTGTTTAATTTAATGGAAGTGATCATCATTCTGTATAGCATATGATGTGTTTGAATAGCCTTATATAAAGATATTCCTAAAAACTTATGAGCAATCTGGTTTCACCAGAGTGTGTTCCTCAGTGAAGGAATCTTACAGAGATTCTGTCAGAGCAGTAGTGACATGTTTGGTGTTTTGTATGAAGAAACCCTAAATGGCTTCCTGCAAGATGAGTTCAACACAGTGTTATTTCATTTTAAGAAAATGATAGTCATTCTGTTTGGCATAAACTGAAATATTAGAAAAGCCTTATATCAAGAGGTTCCTAATTAGCTACCAGCAATCTGGCTTCACAATAGTGTTCTTTCATTGAATGGATGTAATAGATACTTTGTAGTGAAATGTATGATAAGTCTCTTATGAAAAGGTTCCTAAACAGCTGCCTGCAATCTGGCTTCAGCACATTATATCATTGTCTCAAAGTGATATTCATTCAGTATGTCTTATATGGAAACGCTTGAAATGGTGAACATGAAGAAGTTTCTAAATATGTACAAGCAAGATTGTTTCTCCACAGTTTTCTTTCAGTGACTGAATGTTATGTATAGTCTGTCACGACTATTGTAAAATGTTTGATGAGTCTTATGTAAAAACGTTCCTAGATAGCTATCTGTGAGCTCTATTTAGCACAGTGTTCTTTCATTGTAGGAAAATGATACCCATTCATTATGGCATATACTGAAATGTGAGAAATGTCTTAAATACAAATGTTCCTAATAATAGCTTCAAGATGCTTTCACCACAGAGTTCTTTCAGTGAAACAATATTGCAGATATTCTGTGACACTTGTAGTGAAGTGTTAGTTAAAACTTACTTGCAAGCTGGATTCAGCACAGTGTTTCTTTCATTGTTTGAAACTCATATTCAATCAGAACAGCAAATATTGAAATGGTTATAATGACTAATATGAAGAGGATCCTTAATGGCTGCAAGTAAGATGGTTTCACCACAGTTTTCTCTCAGTGAGCAAATGCTGTATATATTCTGTCCCGCATGCAATGAAATGTTTGTTAAGTCTTATATGAACATGTTCCTAAACAGCTACCCGCAAACTGGGCTTAGAACAGTGTTCTCACACTGTTAGTAATTGATAGGTCATCTGTAGGGCATATGCTGAAATGTTTGAAATGTCTTATGTGAATATGCCCCTAAACAGCTGTAAGCACATTTGTTTCACCAGAGTTCCTTTAGTGTCTGAATCTTATGGATATTTTTCAAGTCTGTAGTGTAATTTTTTAAGTATTTTATGAAGTTCTTCCTAAACAGATACTAGGAAACAAGGGTTCAGCTCATCCTTCTTTCCTTGAGTGAATATTAAAATCATTCTGTCATGACCATAGCGCAATATTTGTTAAGACTTATAAAAAGATATTTCTAAAAGACAACTTTCCAGCTGGGTTCTTAACATTGTTCTTTCATTTTATGGAAGTGATAACCATTCTGGATGGAATACACTGAAATGTTTGAAAAGACTTGTATGAAGATACTCCTAAATAGCTACAAGCAATCTGGTTACACCACAGTGTTCTTTCATTTAATAAACTTTATATATAGTCTCCTATAGCTGTAGTGAAATGTTTTATATCATATATGAAAATGTTCCTACAGCTACCTGCAAGCTGGGATCAGCACACTGACTTTTCATTGTAATAAAGTGATAGTTACTTTGTATGGCATACACTGAAATGTCAGAAAAGACTTATATGAGTCTATTTCTAAAGAGATACAAGCAAGCTGGTTTCACAATAGTGATCTTTCATTGAATTAATGTAATAGATATTCTGTCGCACATGTTGTGAAATGTTCAATAAATCTTACATGAAAATGTTACTATAAGTCTACCTGAAAGCTGAGTTAAGTACAATGTTTTTTCATTTTAAGAAAGTATAGCTGTTCTCTATGGCTCATACTGAAATGCTAGAAAAGACTTACATGAAGATGTTCCTTAAAAGCTACAAGGAAGTTGCTTTCACCACAGCATTCTTTCAATGTGTGAATGTTATAGATATTCCATCATGCCCGTAGTGAAATGTTTGATAGGACTTATTTGAAGATTCCCCTAAAGAGCTGCAAGCAAGGTGTTTTCACCACAGTGTTCATTCAGAAAATGAATGTTATACGTATTCTGTCATGCCTCAAGAGAACTATTTGATGTCTTATGTGAGAGTGTTCCTGAACAGCTACAAGCAAGCTTTTTCAACATAGTGTGGTTTCCTTGAATGAATGTTATGGATATCATGTTGCGGCTGTAGAGAAACGTTTGATAAGACATAAATGAAATGCTCATAAAGAGCCACTGGTTTCATCAGAACGTTCTTTCTGGATATGGAAGTGATAGCCATTCTGTAGGCATAATGAAGTGTTTGAAGAGCCTTATACGAAGACATTCCCAAGGCGCCAGAAGTAATCTGGCTTCACCACAGTGTTCTTTCAGTGAACGAGTGTTATAGCTAGTCTGTCATGCCTGTAGTGAAATGTTTAATAAGTCTTATATGAAGAGGTTTCAAACAGCCGCCAGCAAGCCGGGTTTAGCACAGTGTCCTTTAACTGTAAGTAAGTGAGAGCCATTCTGTATGGCATATACTTAAATGTTAGAGAGGTCTTATATGAAGATGTTCCTAAATAGAATCCAACAAGATGTGTTCAGGACAGAATAATTTCATCATAAGATAGTGACAGCCGTTTAGTATGGCATATACTGAAATGCTGAAAAGGACTGAAATGAAGATCTTCCTTAACAGTAAAACCAAGCCACTTTCACCATAGTGTTCTTTCATTGAATGGATGTAATAGATATTCTGTCATGCCTGTAGTTAAATGTTCAATAGGTCTTACATAAAAATACTCCTAATAATCTACCTGAAAGCTATGAAACACAACCTTCTTTCCTTGTAAGAAGGGTATGGCCATGCTGTATGCCATATACTGAAATGCTTGAAAAGCTTTATACGAAGATGTTCCTCAACAGTTACAAGAAAACTGCTTTCATCCCTGTGTTCGTTCAATGAGTGAATGTTTAGAGATTCTGTCATTCCTGCAAAGGAATGTTTAATAAGTCTTACATGAAGATGTTTCTAAACAGCTACAAGGAAATTTTTTTAAATATAGTGTTATTACATTGAATAAACATTAAAGATATCCTGTCATGACTGTAGGCAAATGTCTGATGAGACTTGAGCAAGATATTAATAAACAATTACTTGCAAGCTGGGTTCATCACAGTATTCTTTCCTGGCTATGGAGATGATAGCCATTCTGTATGGCATAAAGTGATATGTTTGAAGAGCCTTTGATTTATATTCTTAAACAGCTAACAAGCAAGATGGTTTCTTCACAGTGTTCTTTCAGTGAATGAATGTTCTAGATATTGTCACATCTGTGGTGAAATATTTGATATATGATGTTCCTAAACAGCTACCTATAAACTGGATTCAGCATGTGTTCTTTCATTTTGTGAAAATGATAGTCGCTCTGTGTGGAATATACTTAAGTATTTGAAGTGTATTATGTGCAGATGTTCCTAAACAGTGAAAAGAAGATGGTTTTTGCATAATTTTCTTTCAGATAACAAATGTTATAGACATTGTCACATCTGTAGTCAAATGTTTGATATGATTTATGTGAAAATATCCCTAAACAGCTACCTGTTGGCTTGATTAAGCACAATGCTCTTTCCTTGTAAGAAAGTGATAGCTGTTCCATGTGGCATATACTGAAATGTTTGAAATGTCATCTGTGAAGATGTTCCTTAAGAGCTACTTGCTGGGTGTTTTCAAGACAATGTTCTTTCAGTGAATGAATGTTGTAGATAGTCTATCACACCCGTAGTGAAATGCTGGATAAGTTTTATGAAGATGTCCCTAAGTAGCTACAAGCAAAATGGTTTCACAACAGTGTTCTTACAGACATTGAAGGTTATAGATATTCTGTCATGCCTGTAGTGAAATGTTTGATAAGACTTGCATGAACACTTACATGAAGATGTTTCTAAACAGCCACAAGCAAGCTTTTTCAACACAGTATTTCATTGAATGAATGTAATAATTATCACATTGTGGCTGCAGAGAAACGTTTGATAAGACACACACAAAATGTTCATAAATAGCATGTGCCAGCTGGTTGCATCACAATGTTGTTTAATTTAATGGAAGTGATCATCATTCTGTATAGCATATGATGTGTTTGAATAGCCTTATATAAAGATATTCCTAAAAACTTATGAGCAATCTGGTTTCACCAGAGTGTGTTCCTCAGTGAAGGAATCTTACAGAGATTCTGTCAGAGCAGTAGTGACATGTTTGGTGTTTTGTATGAAGAAACCCTAAATGGCTTCCTGCAAGATGAGTTCAACACAGTGTTATTTCATTTTAAGAAAATGATAGTCATTCTGTTTGGCATAAACTGAAATATTAGAAAAGCCTTATATCAAGAGGTTCCTAATTAGCTACCAGCAATCTGGCTTCACAATAGTGTTCTTTCATTGAATGGATGTAATAGATACTTTGTAGTGAAATGTATGATAAGTCTCTTATGAAAAGGTTCCTAAACAGCTGCCTGCAATCTGGCTTCAGCACATTATATCATTGTCTCAAAGTGATATTCATTCAGTATGTCTTATATGGAAACGCTTGAAATGGTGAACATGAAGAAGTTTCTAAATATGTACAAGCAAGATTGTTTCTCCACAGTTTTCTTTCAGTGACTGAATGTTATGTATAGTCTGTCACGACTATTGTAAAATGTTTGATGAGTCTTATGTAAAAACGTTCCTAGATAGCTATCTGTGAGCTCTATTTAGCACAGTGTTCTTTCATTGTAGGAAAATGATACCCATTCATTATGGCATATACTGAAATGTGAGAAATGTCTTAAATACAAATGTTCCTAATAATAGCTTCAAGATGCTTTCACCACAGAGTTCTTTCAGTGAAACAATATTGCAGATATTCTGTGACACTTGTAGTGAAGTGTTAGTTAAAACTTACTTGCAAGCTGGATTCAGCACAGTGTTTCTTTCATTGTTTGAAACTCATATTCAATCAGAACAGCAAATATTGAAATGGTTATAATGACTAATATGAAGAGGATCCTTAATGGCTGCAAGTAAGATGGTTTCACCACAGTTTTCTCTCAGTGAGCAAATGCTGTATATATTCTGTCCCGCATGCAATGAAATGTTTGTTAAGTCTTATATGAACATGTTCCTAAACAGCTACCCGCAAACTGGGCTTAGAACAGTGTTCTCACACTGTTAGTAATTGATAGGTCATCTGTAGGGCATATGCTGAAATGTTTGAAATGTCTTATGTGAATATGCCCCTAAACAGCTGTAAGCACATTTGTTTCACCAGAGTTCCTTTAGTGTCTGAATCTTATGGATATTTTTCAAGTCTGTAGTGTAATTTTTTAAGTATTTTATGAAGTTCTTCCTAAACAGATACTAGGAAACAAGGGTTCAGCTCATCCTTCTTTCCTTGAGTGAATATTAAAATCATTCTGTCATGACCATAGCGCAATATTTGTTAAGACTTATAAAAAGATATTTCTAAAAGACAACTTTCCAGCTGGGTTCTTAACATTGTTCTTTCATTTTATGGAAGTGATAACCATTCTGGATGGAATACACTGAAATGTTTGAAAAGACTTGTATGAAGATACTCCTAAATAGCTACAAGCAATCTGGTTACACCACAGTGTTCTTTCATTTAATAAACTTTATATATAGTCTCCTATAGCTGTAGTGAAATGTTTTATATCATATATGAAAATGTTCCTACAGCTACCTGCAAGCTGGGATCAGCACACTGACTTTTCATTGTAATAAAGTGATAGTTACTTTGTATGGCATACACTGAAATGTCAGAAAAGACTTATATGAGTCTATTTCTAAAGAGATACAAGCAAGCTGGTTTCACAATAGTGATCTTTCATTGAATTAATGTAATAGATATTCTGTCGCACATGTTGTGAAATGTTCAATAAATCTTACATGAAAATGTTACTATAAGTCTACCTGAAAGCTGAGTTAAGTACAATGTTTTTTCATTTTAAGAAAGTATAGCTGTTCTCTATGGCTCATACTGAAATGCTAGAAAAGACTTACATGAAGATGTTCCTTAAAAGCTACAAGGAAGTTGCTTTCACCACAGCATTCTTTCAATGTGTGAATGTTATAGATATTCCATCATGCCCGTAGTGAAATGTTTGATAGGACTTATTTGAAGATTCCCCTAAACAGCTGCAAGCAAGGTGTTTTCACCACAGTGTTCATTCAGAAAATGAATGTTATACGTATTCTGTCATGCCTCAAGAGAACTATTTGATGTCTTATGTGAGAGTGTTCCTGAACAGCTACAAGCAAGCTTTTTCAACATAGTGTGGTTTCCTTGAATGAATGTTATGGATATCATGTTGCGGCTGTAGAGAAACGTTTGATAAGACATAAATGAAATGCTCATAAAGAGCCACTGGTTTCATCAGAACGTTCTTTCTGGATATGGAAGTGATAGCCATTCTGTAGGCATAATGAAGTGTTTGAAGAGCCTTATACGAAGACATTCCCAAGGCGCCAGAAGTAATCTGGCTTCACCACAGTGTTCTTTCAGTGAACGAGTGTTATAGCTAGTCTGTCATGCCTGTAGTGAAATGTTTAATAAGTCTTATATGAAGAGGTTTCAAACAGCCGCCAGCAAGCCGGGTTTAGCACAGTGTCCTTTAACTGTAAGTAAGTGAGAGCCATTCTGTATGGCATATACTTAAATGTTAGAGAGGTCTTATATGAAGATGTTCCTAAATAGAATCCAACAAGATGTGTTCAGGACAGAATAATTTCATCATAAGATAGTGACAGCCGTTTAGTATGGCATATACTGAAATGCTGAAAAGGACTGAAATGAAGATCTTCCTTAACAGTAAAACCAAGCCACTTTCACCATAGTGTTCTTTCATTGAATGGATGTAATAGATATTCTGTCATGCCTGTAGTTAAATGTTCAATAGGTCTTACATAAAAATACTCCTAATAATCTACCTGAAAGCTATGAAACACAACCTTCTTTCCTTGTAAGAAGGGTATGGCCATGCTGTATGCCATATACTGAAATGCTTGAAAAGCTTTATACGAAGATGTTCCTCAACAGTTACAAGAAAACTGCTTTCATCCCTGTGTTCGTTCAATGAGTGAATGTTTAGAGATTCTGTCATTCCTGCAAAGGAATGTTTAATAAGTCTTACATGAAGATGTTTCTAAACAGCTACAAGGAAATTTTTTTAAATATAGTGTTATTACATTGAATAAACATTAAAGATATCCTGTCATGACTGTAGGCAAATGTCTGATGAGACTTGAGCAAGATATTAATAAACAATTACTTGCAAGCTGGGTTCATCACAGTATTCTTTCCTGGCTATGGAGATGATAGCCATTCTGTATGGCATAAAGTGATATGTTTGAAGAGCCTTTGATTTATATTCTTAAACAGCTAACAAGCAAGATGGTTTCTTCACAGTGTTCTTTCAGTGAATGAATGTTCTAGATATTGTCACATCTGTGGTGAAATATTTGATATATGATGTTCCTAAACAGCTACCTATAAACTGGATTCAGCATGTGTTCTTTCATTTTGTGAAAATGATAGTCGCTCTGTGTGGAATATACTTAAGTATTTGAAGTGTATTATGTGCAGATGTTCCTAAACAGTGAAAAGAAGATGGTTTTTGCATAATTTTCTTTCAGATAACAAATGTTATAGACATTGTCACATCTGTAGTCAAATGTTTGATATGATTTATGTGAAAATATCCCTAAACAGCTACCTGTTGGCTTGATTAAGCACAATGCTCTTTCCTTGTAAGAAAGTGATAGCTGTTCCATGTGGCATATACTGAAATGTTTGAAATGTCATCTGTGAAGATGTTCCTTAAGAGCTACTTGCTGGGTGTTTTCAAGACAATGTTCTTTCAGTGAATGAATGTTGTAGATAGTCTATCACACCCGTAGTGAAATGCTGGATAAGTTTTATGAAGATGTCCCTAAGTAGCTACAAGCAAAATGGTTTCACAACAGTGTTCTTACAGACATTGAAGGTTATAGATATTCTGTCATGCCTGTAGTGAAATGTTTGATAAGACTTGCATGAACACTTACATGAAGATGTTTCTAAACAGCCACAAGCAAGCTTTTTCAACACAGTATTTCATTGAATGAATGTAATAATTATCACATTGTGGCTGCAGAGAAACGTTTGATAAGACACACACAAAATGTTCATAAATAGCATGTGCCAGCTGGTTGCATCACAATGTTGTTTAATTTAATGGAAGTGATCATCATTCTGTATAGCATATGATGTGTTTGAATAGCCTTATATAAAGATATTCCTAAAAACTTATCAGCAATCTGGTTTCACCAGAGTGTGTTCCTCAGTGAAGGAATCTTACAGAGATTCTGTCAGAGCAGTAGTGACATGTTTGGTGTTTTGTATGAAGAAACCCTAAATGGCTTCCTGCAAGATGAGTTCAACACAGTGTTATTTCATTTTAAGAAAATGATAGTCATTCTGTTTGGCATAAACTGAAATATTAGAAAAGCCTTATATCAAGAGGTTCCTAATTAGCTACCAGCAATCTGGCTTCACAATAGTGTTCTTTCATTGAATGGATGTAATAGATACTTTGTAGTGAAATGTATGATAAGTCTCTTATGAAAAGGTTCCTAAACAGCTGCCTGCAATCTGGCTTCAGCACATTATATCATTGTCTCAAAGTGATATTCATTCAGTATGTCTTATATGGAAACGCTTGAAATGGTGAACATGAAGAAGTTTCTAAATATGTACAAGCAAGATTGTTTCTCCACAGTTTTCTTTCAGTGACTGAATGTTATGTATAGTCTGTCACGACTATTGTAAAATGTTTGATGAGTCTTATGTAAAAACGTTCCTAGATAGCTATCTGTGAGCTCTATTTAGCACAGTGTTCTTTCATTGTAGGAAAATGATACCCATTCATTATGGCATATACTGAAATGTGAGAAATGTCTTAAATACAAATGTTCCTAATAATAGCTTCAAGATGCTTTCACCACAGAGTTCTTTCAGTGAAACAATATTGCAGATATTCTGTGACACTTGTAGTGAAGTGTTAGTTAAAACTTACTTGCAAGCTGGATTCAGCACAGTGTTTCTTTCATTGTTTGAAACTCATATTCAATCAGAACAGCAAATATTGAAATGGTTATAATGACTAATATGAAGAGGATCCTTAATGGCTGCAAGTAAGATGGTTTCACCACAGTTTTCTCTCAGTGAGCAAATGCTGTATATATTCTGTCCCGCATGCAATGAAATGTTTGTTAAGTCTTATATGAACATGTTCCTAAACAGCTACCCGCAAACTGGGCTTAGAACAGTGTTCTCACACTGTTAGTAATTGATAGGTCATCTGTAGGGCATATGCTGAAATGTTTGAAATGTCTTATGTGAATATGCCCCTAAACAGCTGTAAGCACATTTGTTTCACCAGAGTTCCTTTAGTGTCTGAATCTTATGGATATTTTTCAAGTCTGTAGTGTAATTTTTTAAGTATTTTATGAAGTTCTTCCTAAACAGATACTAGGAAACAAGGGTTCAGCTCATCCTTCTTTCCTTGAGTGAATATTAAAATCATTCTGTCATGACCATAGCGCAATATTTGTTAAGACTTATAAAAAGATATTTCTAAAAGACAACTTTCCAGCTGGGTTCTTAACATTGTTCTTTCATTTTATGGAAGTGATAACCATTCTGGATGGAATACACTGAAATGTTTGAAAAGACTTGTATGAAGATACTCCTAAATAGCTACAAGCAATCTGGTTACACCACAGTGTTCTTTCATTTAATAAACTTTATATATAGTCTCCTATAGCTGTAGTGAAATGTTTTATATCATATATGAAAATGTTCCTACAGCTACCTGCAAGCTGGGATCAGCACACTGACTTTTCATTGTAATAAAGTGATAGTTACTTTGTATGGCATACACTGAAATGTCAGAAAAGACTTATATGAGTCTATTTCTAAAGAGATACAAGCAAGCTGGTTTCACAATAGTGATCTTTCATTGAATTAATGTAATAGATATTCTGTCGCACATGTTGTGAAATGTTCAATAAATCTTACATGAAAATGTTACTATAAGTCTACCTGAAAGCTGAGTTAAGTACAATGTTTTTTCATTTTAAGAAAGTATAGCTGTTCTCTATGGCTCATACTGAAATGCTAGAAAAGACTTACATGAAGATGTTCCTTAAAAGCTACAAGGAAGTTGCTTTCACCACAGCATTCTTTCAATGTGTGAATGTTATAGATATTCCATCATGCCCGTAGTGAAATGTTTGATAGGACTTATTTGAAGATTCCCCTAAACAGCTGCAAGCAAGGTGTTTTCACCACAGTGTTCATTCAGAAAATGAATGTTATACGTATTCTGTCATGCCTCAAGAGAACTATTTGATGTCTTATGTGAGAGTGTTCCTGAACAGCTACAAGCAAGCTTTTTCAACATAGTGTGGTTTCCTTGAATGAATGTTATGGATATCATGTTGCGGCTGTAGAGAAACGTTTGATAAGACATAAATGAAATGCTCATAAAGAGCCACTGGTTTCATCAGAACGTTCTTTCTGGATATGGAAGTGATAGCCATTCTGTAGGCATAATGAAGTGTTTGAAGAGCCTTATACGAAGACATTCCCAAGGCGCCAGAAGTAATCTGGCTTCACCACAGTGTTCTTTCAGTGAACGAGTGTTATAGCTAGTCTGTCATGCCTGTAGTGAAATGTTTAATAAGTCTTATATGAAGAGGTTTCAAACAGCCGCCAGCAAGCCGGGTTTAGCACAGTGTCCTTTAACTGTAAGTAAGTGAGAGCCATTCTGTATGGCATATACTTAAATGTTAGAGAGGTCTTATATGAAGATGTTCCTAAATAGAATCCAACAAGATGTGTTCAGGACAGAATAATTTCATCATAAGATAGTGACAGCCGTTTAGTATGGCATATACTGAAATGCTGAAAAGGACTGAAATGAAGATCTTCCTTAACAGTAAAACCAAGCCACTTTCACCATAGTGTTCTTTCATTGAATGGATGTAATAGATATTCTGTCATGCCTGTAGTTAAATGTTCAATAGGTCTTACATAAAAATACTCCTAATAATCTACCTGAAAGCTATGAAACACAACCTTCTTTCCTTGTAAGAAGGGTATGGCCATGCTGTATGCCATATACTGAAATGCTTGAAAAGCTTTATACGAAGATGTTCCTCAACAGTTACAAGAAAACTGCTTTCATCCCTGTGTTCGTTCAATGAGTGAATGTTTAGAGATTCTGTCATTCCTGCAAAGGAATGTTTAATAAGTCTTACATGAAGATGTTTCTAAACAGCTACAAGGAAATTTTTTTAAATATAGTGTTATTACATTGAATAAACATTAAAGATATCCTGTCATGACTGTAGGCAAATGTCTGATGAGACTTGAGCAAGATATTAATAAACAATTACTTGCAAGCTGGGTTCATCACAGTATTCTTTCCTGGCTATGGAGATGATAGCCATTCTGTATGGCATAAAGTGATATGTTTGAAGAGCCTTTGATTTATATTCTTAAACAGCTAACAAGCAAGATGGTTTCTTCACAGTGTTCTTTCAGTGAATGAATGTTCTAGATATTGTCACATCTGTGGTGAAATATTTGATATATGATGTTCCTAAACAGCTACCTATAAACTGGATTCAGCATGTGTTCTTTCATTTTGTGAAAATGATAGTCGCTCTGTGTGGAATATACTTAAGTATTTGAAGTGTATTATGTGCAGATGTTCCTAAACAGTGAAAAGAAGATGGTTTTTGCATAATTTTCTTTCAGATAACAAATGTTATAGACATTGTCACATCTGTAGTCAAATGTTTGATATGATTTATGTGAAAATATCCCTAAACAGCTACCTGTTGGCTTGATTAAGCACAATGCTCTTTCATTGTAAGAAAGTGATAGCTGTTCCATGTGGCATATACTGAAATGTTTGAAATGTCATCTGTGAAGATGTTCCTTAAGAGCTACTTGCTGGGTGTTTTCAAGACAATGTTCTTTCAGTGAATGAATGTTGTAGATAGTCTATCACACCCGTAGTGAAATGCTGGATAAGTTTTATGAAGATGTCCCTAAGTAGCTACAAGCAAAATGGTTTCACAACAGTGTTCTTACAGACATTGAAGGTTATAGATATTCTGTCATGCCTGTAGTGAAATGTTTGATAAGACTTGCATGAACACTTACATGAAGATGTTTCTAAACAGCCACAAGCAAGCTTTTTCAACACAGTATTTCATTGAATGAATGTAATAATTATCACATTGTGGCTGCAGAGAAACGTTTGATAAGACACACACAAAATGTTCATAAATAGCATGTGCCAGCTGGTTGCATCACAATGTTGTTTAATTTAATGGAAGTGATCATCATTCTGTATAGCATATGATGTGTTTGAATAGCCTTATATAAAGATATTCCTAAAAACTTATCAGCAATCTGGTTTCACCAGAGTGTGTTCCTCAGTGAAGGAATCTTACAGAGATTCTGTCAGAGCAGTAGTGACATGTTTGGTGTTTTGTATGAAGAAACCCTAAATGGCTTCCTGCAAGATGAGTTCAACACAGTGTTATTTCATTTTAAGAAAATGATAGTCATTCTGTTTGGCATAAACTGAAATATTAGAAAAGCCTTATATCAAGAGGTTCCTAATTAGCTACCAGCAATCTGGCTTCACAATAGTGTTCTTTCATTGAATGGATGTAATAGATACTTTGTAGTGAAATGTATGATAAGTCTCTTATGAAAAGGTTCCTAAACAGCTGCCTGCAATCTGGCTTCAGCACATTATATCATTGTCTCAAAGTGATATTCATTCAGTATGTCTTATATGGAAACGCTTGAAAGGGTGAACATGAAGAAGTTTCTAAATATGTACAAGCAAGATTGTTTCTCCACAGTTTTCTTTCAGTGACTGAATGTTATGTATAGTCTGTCACGACTATTGTAAAATGTTTGATGAGTCTTATGTAAAAACGTTCCTAGATAGCTATCTGTGAGCTCTATTTAGCACAGTGTTCTTTCATTGTAGGAAAATGATACCCATTCATTATGGCATATACTGAAATGTGAGAAATGTCTTAAATACAAATGTTCCTAATAATAGCTTCAAGATGCTTTCACCACAGAGTTCTTTCAGTGAAACAATATTGCAGATATTCTGTGACACTTGTAGTGAAGTGTTAGTTAAAACTTACTTGCAAGCTGGATTCAGCACAGTGTTTCTTTCATTGTTTGAAACTCATATTCAATCAGAACAGCAAATATTGAAATGGTTATAATGACTAATATGAAGAGGATCCTTAATGGCTGCAAGTAAGATGGTTTCACCACAGTTTTCTCTCAGTGAGCAGATGCTGTATATATTCTGTCCCGCATGCAATGAAATGTTTGTTAAGTCTTATATGAACATGTTCCTAAACAGCTACCCGCAAACTGGGCTTAGAACAGTGTTCTCACACTGTTAGTAATTGATAGGTCATCTGTAGGGCATATGCTGAAATGTTTGAAATGTCTTATGTGAATATGCCCCTAAACAGCTGTAAGCACATTTGTTTCACCAGAGTTCCTTTAGTGTCTGAATCTTATGGATATTTTTCAAGTCTGTAGTGTAATTTTTTAAGTATTTTATGAAGTTCTTCCTAAACAGATACTAGGAAACAAGGGTTCAGCTCATCCTTCTTTCCTTGAGTGAATATTAAAATCATTCTGTCATGACCATAGCGCAATATTTGTTAAGACTTATAAAAAGATATTTCTAAAAGACAACTTTCCAGCTGGGTTCTTAACATTGTTGTTTCATTTTATGGAAGTGATAACCATTCTGGATGGAATACACTGAAATGTTTGAAAAGACTTGTATGAAGATACTCCTAAATAGCTACAAGCAATCTGGTTACACCACAGTGTTCTTTCATTTAATAAACTTTATATATAGTCTCCTATAGCTGTAGTGAAATGTTTTATATCATATATGAAAATGTTCCTACAGCTACCTGCAAGCTGGGATCAGCACACTGACTTTTCATTGTAATAAAGTGATAGTTACTTTGTATGGCATACACTGAAATGTCAGAAAAGACTTATATGAGTGTATTTCTAAAGAGATACAAGCAAGCTGGTTTCACAATAGTGATCTTTCATTGAATTAATGTAATAGATATTCTGTCGCACATGTTGTGAAATGTTCAATAAATCTTACATGAAAATGTTACTATAAGTCTACCTGAAAGCTGAGTTAAGTACAATGTTTTTTCATTTTAAGAAAGTATAGCTGTTCTCTATGGCTCATACTGAAATGCTAGAAAAGACTTACATGAAGATGTTCCTTAAAAGCTACAAGGAAGTTGCTTTCACCACAGCATTCTTTCAATGTGTGAATGTTATAGATATTCCATCATGCCCGTAGTGAAATGTTTGATAGGACTTATTTGAAGATTCCCCTAAACAGCTGCAAGCAAGGTGTTTTCACCACAGTGTTCATTCAGAAAATGAATGTTATACGTATTCTGTCATGCCTCAAGAGAACTATTTGATGTCTTATGTGAGAGTGTTCCTGAACAGCTACAAGCAAGCTTTTTCAACATAGTGTGGTTTCCTTGAATGAATGTTATGGATATCATGTTGCGGCTGTAGAGAAACGTTTGATAAGACATAAATGAAATGCTCATAAAGAGCCACTGGTTTCATCAGAACGTTCTTTCTGGATATGGAAGTGATAGCCATTCTGTAGGCATAATGAAGTGTTTGAAGAGCCTTATACGAAGACATTCCCAAGGCGCCAGAAGTAATCTGGCTTCACCACAGTGTTCTTTCAGTGAACGAGTGTTATAGCTAGTCTGTCATGCCTGTAGTGAAATGTTTAATAAGTCTTATATGAAGAGGTTTCAAACAGCCGCCAGCAAGCCGGGTTTAGCACAGTGTCCTTTAACTGTAAGTAAGTGAGAGCCATTCTGTATGGCATATACTTAAATGTTAGAGAGGTCTTATATGAAGATGTTCCTAAATAGAATCCAACAAGATGTGTTCAGGACAGAATAATTTCATCATAAGATAGTGACAGCCGTTTAGTATGGCATATACTGAAATGCTGAAAAGGACTGAAATGAAGATCTTCCTTAACAGTAAAACCAAGCCACTTTCACCATAGTGTTCTTTCATTGAATGGATGTAATAGATATTCTGTCATGCCTGTAGTTAAATGTTCAATAGGTCTTACATAAAAATACTCCTAATAATCTACCTGAAAGCTATGAAACACAACCTTCTTTCCTTGTAAGAAGGGTATGGCCATGCTGTATGCCATATACTGAAATGCTTGAAAAGCTTTATACGAAGATGTTCCTCAACAGTTACAAGAAAACTGCTTTCATCCCTGTGTTCGTTCAATGAGTGAATGTTTAGAGATTCTGTCATTCCTGCAAAGGAATGTTTAATAAGTCTTACATGAAGATGTTTCTAAACAGCTACAAGGAAATTTTTTTAAATATAGTGTTATTACATTGAATAAACATTAAAGATATCCTGTCATGACTGTAGGCAAATGTCTGATGAGACTTGAGCAAGATATTAATAAACAATTACTTGCAAGCTGGGTTCATCACAGTATTCTTTCCTGGCTATGGAGATGATAGCCATTCTGTATGGCATAAAGTGATATGTTTGAAGAGCCTTTGATTTATATTCTTAAACAGCTAACAAGCAAGATGGTTTCTTCACAGTGTTCTTTCAGTGAATGAATGTTCTAGATATTGTCACATCTGTGGTGAAATATTTGATATATGATGTTCCTAAACAGCTACCTATAAACTGGATTCAGCATGTGTTCTTTCATTTTGTGAAAATGATAGTCGCTCTGTGTGGAATATACTTAAGTATTTGAAGTGTATTATGTGCAGATGTTCCTAAACAGTGAAAAGAAGATGGTTTTTGCATAATTTTCTTTCAGATAACAAATGTTATAGACATTGTCACATCTGTAGTCAAATGTTTGATATGATTTATGTGAAAATATCCCTAAACAGCTACCTGTTGGCTTGATTAAGCACAATGCTCTTTCATTGTAAGAAAGTGATAGCTGTTCCATGTGGCATATACTGAAATGTTTGAAATGTCATCTGTGAAGATGTTCCTTAAGAGCTACTTGCTGGGTGTTTTCAAGACAATGTTCTTTCAGTGAATGAATGTTGTAGATAGTCTATCACACCCGTAGTGAAATGCTGGATAAGTTTTATGAAGATGTCCCTAAGTAGCTACAAGCAAAATGGTTTCACAACAGTGTTCTTACAGACATTGAAGGTTATAGATATTCTGTCATGCCTGTAGTGAAATGTTTGATAAGACTTGCATGAACACTTACATGAAGATGTTTCTAAACAGCCACAAGCAAGCTTTTTCAACACAGTATTTCATTGAATGAATGTAATAATTATCACATTGTGGCTGCAGAGAAACGTTTGATAAGACACACACAAAATGTTCATAAATAGCATGTGCCAGCTGGTTGCATCACAATGTTGTTTAATTTAATGGAAGTGATCATCATTCTGTATAGCATATGATGTGTTTGAATAGCCTTATATAAAGATATTCCTAAAAACTTATGAGCAATCTGGTTTCACCAGAGTGTGTTCCTCAGTGAAGGAATCTTACAGAGATTCTGTCAGAGCAGTAGTGACATGTTTGGTGTTTTGTATGAAGAAACCCTAAATGGCTTCCTGCAAGATGAGTTCAACACAGTGTTATTTCATTTTAAGAAAATGATAGTCATTCTGTTTGGCATAAACTGAAATATTAGAAAAGCCTTATATCAAGAGGTTCCTAATTAGCTACCAGCAATCTGGCTTCACAATAGTGTTCTTTCATTGAATGGATGTAATAGATACTTTGTAGTGAAATGTATGATAAGTCTCTTATGAAAAGGTTCCTAAACAGCTGCCTGCAATCTGGCTTCAGCACATTATATCATTGTCTCAAAGTGATATTCATTCAGTATGTCTTATATGGAAACGCTTGAAAGGGTGAACATGAAGAAGTTTCTAAATATGTACAAGCAAGATTGTTTCTCCACAGTTTTCTTTCAGTGACTGAATGTTATGTATAGTCTGTCACGACTATTGTAAAATGTTTGATGAGTCTTATGTAAAAACGTTCCTAGATAGCTATCTGTGAGCTCTATTTAGCACAGTGTTCTTTCATTGTAGGAAAATGATACCCATTCATTATGGCATATACTGAAATGTGAGAAATGTCTTAAATACAAATGTTCCTAATAATAGCTTCAAGATGCTTTCACCACAGAGTTCTTTCAGTGAAACAATATTGCAGATATTCTGTGACACTTGTAGTGAAGTGTTAGTTAAAACTTACTTGCAAGCTGGATTCAGCACAGTGTTTCTTTCATTGTTTGAAACTCATATTCAATCAGAACAGCAAATATTGAAATGGTTATAATGACTAATATGAAGAGGATCCTTAATGGCTGCAAGTAAGATGGTTTCACCACAGTTTTCTCTCAGTGAACAGATGCTATATATATTCTGTCCCGCATGCAATGAAATGTTTGTTAAGTCTTATATGAACATGTTCCTAAACAGCTACCCGCAAACTGGGCTTAGAACAGTGTTCTCACACTGTTAGTAATTGATAGGTCATCTGTAGGGCATATGCTGAAATGTTTGAAATGTCTTATGTGAATATGCCCCTAAACAGCTGTAAGCACATTTGTTTCACCAGAGTTCCTTTAGTGTCTGAATCTTATGGATATTTTTCAAGTCTGTAGTGTAATTTTTTAAGTATTTTATGAAGTTCTTCCTAAACAGATACTAGGAAACAAGGGTTCAGCTCATCCTTCTTTCCTTGAGTGAATATTAAAATCATTCTGTCATGACCATAGCGCAATATTTGTTAAGACTTATAAAAAGATATTTCTAAAAGACAACTTTCCAGCTGGGTTCTTAACATTGTTCTTTCATTTTATGGAAGTGATAACCATTCTGGATGGAATACACTGAAATGTTTGAAAAGACTTGTATGAAGATACTCCTAAATAGCTACAAGCAATCTGGTTACACCACAGTGTTCTTTCATTTAATAAACTTTATATATAGTCTCCTATAGCTGTAGTGAAATGTTTTATATCATATATGAAAATGTTCCTACAGCTACCTGCAAGCTGGGATCAGCACACTGACTTTTCATTGTAATAAAGTGATAGTTACTTTGTATGGCATACACTGAAATGTCAGAAAAGACTTATATGAGTCTATTTCTAAAGAGATACAAGCAAGCTGGTTTCACAATAGTGATCTTTCATTGAATTAATGTAATAGATATTCTGTCGCACA
Organism: Equus asinus; assembly: GCF_041296235.1. Classification (NCBI taxonomy): domain Eukaryota; kingdom Metazoa; phylum Chordata; class Mammalia; order Perissodactyla; family Equidae; genus Equus; species Equus asinus. The sequence continues at coordinate 12,680,286 of NC_091815.1, read as the reverse complement.
TGTTGTGAAATGTTCAATAAATCTTACATGAAAATGTTACTATAAGTCTACCTGAAAGCTGAGTTAAGTACAATGTTTTTTCATTTTAAGAAAGTATAGCTGTTCTCTATGGCTCATACTGAAATGCTAGAAAAGACTTACATGAAGATGTTCCTTAAAAGCTACAAGGAAGTTGCTTTCACCACAGCATTCTTTCAATGTGTGAATGTTATAGATATTCCATCATGCCCGTAGTGAAATGTTTGATAGGACTTATTTGAAGATTCCCCTAAACAGCTGCAAGCAAGGTGTTTTCACCACAGTGTTCATTCAGAAAATGAATGTTATACGTATTCTGTCATGCCTCAAGAGAACTATTTGATGTCTTATGTGAGAGTGTTCCTGAACAGCTACAAGCAAGCTTTTTCAACATAGTGTGGTTTCCTTGAATGAATGTTATGGATATCATGTTGCGGCTGTAGAGAAACGTTTGATAAGACATAAATGAAATGCTCATAAAGAGCCACTGGTTTCATCAGAACGTTCTTTCTGGATATGGAAGTGATAGCCATTCTGTAGGCATAATGAAGTGTTTGAAGAGCCTTATACGAAGACATTCCCAAGGCGCCAGAAGTAATCTGGCTTCACCACAGTGTTCTTTCAGTGAACGAGTGTTATAGCTAGTCTGTCATGCCTGTAGTGAAATGTTTAATAAGTCTTATATGAAGAGGTTTCAAACAGCCGCCAGCAAGCCGGGTTTAGCACAGTGTCCTTTAACTGTAAGTAAGTGAGAGCCATTCTGTATGGCATATACTTAAATGTTAGAGAGGTCTTATATGAAGATGTTCCTAAATAGAATCCAACAAGATGTGTTCAGGACAGAATAATTTCATCATAAGATAGTGACAGCCGTTTAGTATGGCATATACTGAAATGCTGAAAAGGACTGAAATGAAGATCTTCCTTAACAGTAAAACCAAGCCACTTTCACCATAGTGTTCTTTCATTGAATGGATGTAATAGATATTCTGTCATGCCTGTAGTTAAATGTTCAATAGGTCTTACATAAAAATACTCCTAATAATCTACCTGAAAGCTATGAAACACAACCTTCTTTCCTTGTAAGAAGGGTATGGCCATGCTGTATGCCATATACTGAAATGCTTGAAAAGCTTTATACGAAGATGTTCCTCAACAGTTACAAGAAAACTGCTTTCATCCCTGTGTTCGTTCAATGAGTGAATGTTTAGAGATTCTGTCATTCCTGCAAAGGAATGTTTAATAAGTCTTACATGAAGATGTTTCTAAACAGCTACAAGGAAATTTTTTTAAATATAGTGTTATTACATTGAATAAACATTAAAGATATCCTGTCATGACTGTAGGCAAATGTCTGATGAGACTTGAGCAAGATATTAATAAACAATTACTTGCAAGCTGGGTTCATCACAGTATTCTTTCCTGGCTATGGAGATGATAGCCATTCTGTATGGCATAAAGTGATATGTTTGAAGAGCCTTTGATTTATATTCTTAAACAGCTAACAAGCAAGATGGTTTCTTCACAGTGTTCTTTCAGTGAATGAATGTTCTAGATATTGTCACATCTGTGGTGAAATATTTGATATATGATGTTCCTAAACAGCTACCTATAAACTGGATTCAGCATGTGTTCTTTCATTTTGTGAAAATGATAGTCGCTCTGTGTGGAATATACTTAAGTATTTGAAGTGTATTATGTGCAGATGTTCCTAAACAGTGAAAAGAAGATGGTTTTTGCATAATTTTCTTTCAGATAACAAATGTTATAGACATTGTCACATCTGTAGTCAAATGTTTGATATGATTTATGTGAAAATATCCCTAAACAGCTACCTGTTGGCTTGATTAAGCACAATGCTCTTTCATTGTAAGAAAGTGATAGCTGTTCCATGTGGCATATACTGAAATGTTTGAAATGTCATCTGTGAAGATGTTCCTTAAGAGCTACTTGCTGGGTGTTTTCAAGACAATGTTCTTTCAGTGAATGAATGTTGTAGATAGTCTATCACACCCGTAGTGAAATGCTGGATAAGTTTTATGAAGATGTCCCTAAGTAGCTACAAGCAAAATGGTTTCACAACAGTGTTCTTACAGACATTGAAGGTTATAGATATTCTGTCATGCCTGTAGTGAAATGTTTGATAAGACTTGCATGAACACTTACATGAAGATGTTTCTAAACAGCCACAAGCAAGCTTTTTCAACACAGTATTTCATTGAATGAATGTAATAATTATCACATTGTGGCTGCAGAGAAACGTTTGATAAGACACACACAAAATGTTCATAAATAGCATGTGCCAGCTGGTTGCATCACAATGTTGTTTAATTTAATGGAAGTGATCATCATTCTGTATAGCATATGATGTGTTTGAATAGCCTTATATAAAGATATTCCTAAAAACTTATGAGCAATCTGGTTTCACCAGAGTGTGTTCCTCAGTGAAGGAATCTTACAGAGATTCTGTCAGAGCAGTAGTGACATGTTTGGTGTTTTGTATGAAGAAACCCTAAATGGCTTCCTGCAAGATGAGTTCAACACAGTGTTATTTCATTTTAAGAAAATGATAGTCATTCTGTTTGGCATAAACTGAAATATTAGAAAAGCCTTATATCAAGAGGTTCCTAATTAGCTACCAGCAATCTGGCTTCACAATAGTGTTCTTTCATTGAATGGATGTAATAGATACTTTGTAGTGAAATGTATGATAAGTCTCTTATGAAAAGGTTCCTAAACAGCTGCCTGCAATCTGGCTTCAGCACATTATATCATTGTCTCAAAGTGATATTCATTCAGTATGTCTTATATGGAAACGCTTGAAAGGGTGAACATGAAGAAGTTTCTAAATATGTACAAGCAAGATTGTTTCTCCACAGTTTTCTTTCAGTGACTGAATGTTATGTATAGTCTGTCACGACTATTGTAAAATGTTTGATGAGTCTTATGTAAAAACGTTCCTAGATAGCTATCTGTGAGCTCTATTTAGCACAGTGTTCTTTCATTGTAGGAAAATGATACCCATTCATTATGGCATATACTGAAATGTGAGAAATGTCTTAAATACAAATGTTCCTAATAATAGCTTCAAGATGCTTTCACCACAGAGTTCTTTCAGTGAAACAATATTGCAGATATTCTGTGACACTTGTAGTGAAGTGTTAGTTAAAACTTACTTGCAAGCTGGATTCAGCACAGTGTTTCTTTCATTGTTTGAAACTCATATTCAATCAGAACAGCAAATATTGAAATGGTTATAATGACTAATATGAAGAGGATCCTTAATGGCTGCAAGTAAGATGGTTTCACCACAGTTTTCTCTCAGTGAACAGATGCTATATATATTCTGTCCCGCATGCAATGAAATGTTTGTTAAGTCTTATATGAACATGTTCCTAAACAGCTACCCGCAAACTGGGCTTAGAACAGTGTTCTCACACTGTTAGTAATTGATAGGTCATCTGTAGGGCATATGCTGAAATGTTTGAAATGTCTTATGTGAATATGCCCCTAAACAGCTGTAAGCACATTTGTTTCACCAGAGTTCCTTTAGTGTCTGAATCTTATGGATATTTTTCAAGTCTGTAGTGTAATTTTTTAAGTATTTTATGAAGTTCTTCCTAAACAGATACTAGGAAACAAGGGTTCAGCTCATCCTTCTTTCCTTGAGTGAATATTAAAATCATTCTGTCATGACCATAGCGCAATATTTGTTAAGACTTATAAAAAGATATTTCTAAAAGACAACTTTCCAGCTGGGTTCTTAACATTGTTCTTTCATTTTATGGAAGTGATAACCATTCTGGATGGAATACACTGAAATGTTTGAAAAGACTTGTATGAAGATACTCCTAAATAGCTACAAGCAATCTGGTTACACCACAGTGTTCTTTCATTTAATAAACTTTATATATAGTCTCCTATAGCTGTAGTGAAATGTTTTATATCATATATGAAAATGTTCCTACAGCTACCTGCAAGCTGGGATCAGCACACTGACTTTTCATTGTAATAAAGTGATAGTTACTTTGTATGGCATACACTGAAATGTCAGAAAAGACTTATATGAGTCTATTTCTAAAGAGATACAAGCAAGCTGGTTTCACAATAGTGATCTTTCATTGAATTAATGTAATAGATATTCTGTCGCACATGTTGTGAAATGTTCAATAAATCTTACATGAAAATGTTACTATAAGTCTACCTGAAAGCTGAGTTAAGTACAATGTTTTTTCATTTTAAGAAAGTATAGCTGTTCTCTATGGCTCATACTGAAATGCTAGAAAAGACTTACATGAAGATGTTCCTTAAAAGCTACAAGGAAGTTGCTTTCACCACAGCATTCTTTCAATGTGTGAATGTTATAGATATTCCATCATGCCCGTAGTGAAATGTTTGATAGGACTTATTTGAAGATTCCCCTAAACAGCTGCAAGCAAGGTGTTTTCACCACAGTGTTCATTCAGAAAATGAATGTTATACGTATTCTGTCATGCCTCAAGAGAACTATTTGATGTCTTATGTGAGAGTGTTCCTGAACAGCTACAAGCAAGCTTTTTCAACATAGTGTGGTTTCCTTGAATGAATGTTATGGATATCATGTTGCGGCTGTAGAGAAACGTTTGATAAGACATAAATGAAATGCTCATAAAGAGCCACTGGTTTCATCAGAACGTTCTTTCTGGATATGGAAGTGATAGCCATTCTGTAGGCATAATGAAGTGTTTGAAGAGCCTTATACGAAGACATTCCCAAGGCGCCAGAAGTAATCTGGCTTCACCACAGTGTTCTTTCAGTGAACGAGTGTTATAGCTAGTCTGTCATGCCTGTAGTGAAATGTTTAATAAGTCTTATATGAAGAGGTTTCAAACAGCCGCCAGCAAGCCGGGTTTAGCACAGTGTCCTTTAACTGTAAGTAAGTGAGAGCCATTCTGTATGGCATATACTTAAATGTTAGAGAGGTCTTATATGAAGATGTTCCTAAATAGAATCCAACAAGATGTGTTCAGGACAGAATAATTTCATCATAAGATAGTGACAGCCGTTTAGTATGGCATATACTGAAATGCTGAAAAGGACTGAAATGAAGATCTTCCTTAACAGTAAAACCAAGCCACTTTCACCATAGTGTTCTTTCATTGAATGGATGTAATAGATATTCTGTCATGCCTGTAGTTAAATGTTCAATAGGTCTTACATAAAAATACTCCTAATAATCTACCTGAAAGCTATGAAACACAACCTTCTTTCCTTGTAAGAAGGGTATGGCCATGCTGTATGCCATATACTGAAATGCTTGAAAAGCTTTATACGAAGATGTTCCTCAACAGTTACAAGAAAACTGCTTTCATCCCTGTGTTCGTTCAATGAGTGAATGTTTAGAGATTCTGTCATTCCTGCAAAGGAATGTTTAATAAGTCTTACATGAAGATGTTTCTAAACAGCTACAAGGAAATTTTTTTAAATATAGTGTTATTACATTGAATAAACATTAAAGATATCCTGTCATGACTGTAGGCAAATGTCTGATGAGACTTGAGCAAGATATTAATAAACAATTACTTGCAAGCTGGGTTCATCACAGTATTCTTTCCTGGCTATGGAGATGATAGCCATTCTGTATGGCATAAAGTGATATGTTTGAAGAGCCTTTGATTTATATTCTTAAACAGCTAACAAGCAAGATGGTTTCTTCACAGTGTTCTTTCAGTGAATGAATGTTCTAGATATTGTCACATCTGTGGTGAAATATTTGATATATGATGTTCCTAAACAGCTACCTATAAACTGGATTCAGCATGTGTTCTTTCATTTTGTGAAAATGATAGTCGCTCTGTGTGGAATATACTTAAGTATTTGAAGTGTATTATGTGCAGATGTTCCTAAACAGTGAAAAGAAGATGGTTTTTGCATAATTTTCTTTCAGATAACAAATGTTATAGACATTGTCACATCTGTAGTCAAATGTTTGATATGATTTATGTGAAAATATCCCTAAACAGCTACCTGTTGGCTTGATTAAGCACAATGCTCTTTCATTGTAAGAAAGTGATAGCTGTTCCATGTGGCATATACTGAAATGTTTGAAATGTCATCTGTGAAGATGTTCCTTAAGAGCTACTTGCTGGGTGTTTTCAAGACAATGTTCTTTCAGTGAATGAATGTTGTAGATAGTCTATCACACCCGTAGTGAAATGCTGGATAAGTTTTATGAAGATGTCCCTAAGTAGCTACAAGCAAAATGGTTTCACAACAGTGTTCTTACAGACATTGAAGGTTATAGATATTCTGTCATGCCTGTAGTGAAATGTTTGATAAGACTTGCATGAACACTTACATGAAGATGTTTCTAAACAGCCACAAGCAAGCTTTTTCAACACAGTATTTCATTGAATGAATGTAATAATTATCACATTGTGGCTGCAGAGAAACGTTTGATAAGACACACACAAAATGTTCATAAATAGCATGTGCCAGCTGGTTGCATCACAATGTTGTTTAATTTAATGGAAGTGATCATCATTCTGTATAGCATATGATGTGTTTGAATAGCCTTATATAAAGATATTCCTAAAAACTTATGAGCAATCTGGTTTCACCAGAGTGTGTTCCTCAGTGAAGGAATCTTACAGAGATTCTGTCAGAGCAGTAGTGACATGTTTGGTGTTTTGTATGAAGAAACCCTAAATGGCTTCCTGCAAGATGAGTTCAACACAGTGTTATTTCATTTTAAGAAAATGATAGTCATTCTGTTTGGCATAAACTGAAATATTAGAAAAGCCTTATATCAAGAGGTTCCTAATTAGCTACCAGCAATCTGGCTTCACAATAGTGTTCTTTCATTGAATGGATGTAATAGATACTTTGTAGTGAAATGTATGATAAGTCTCTTATGAAAAGGTTCCTAAACAGCTGCCTGCAATCTGGCTTCAGCACATTATATCATTGTCTCAAAGTGATATTCATTCAGTATGTCTTATATGGAAACGCTTGAAATGGTGAACATGAAGAAGTTTCTAAATATGTACAAGCAAGATTGTTTCTCCACAGTTTTCTTTCAGTGACTGAATGTTATGTATAGTCTGTCACGACTATTGTAAAATGTTTGATGAGTCTTATGTAAAAACGTTCCTAGATAGCTATCTGTGAGCTCTATTTAGCACAGTGTTCTTTCATTGTAGGAAAATGATACCCATTCATTATGGCATATACTGAAATGTGAGAAATGTCTCAAATACAAATGTTCCTAATAATAGCTTCAAGATGCTTTCACCACAGAGTTCTTTCAGTGAAACAATATTGCAGATATTCTGTGACACTTGTAGTGAAGTGTTAGTTAAAACTTACTTGCAAGCTGGATTCAGCACAGTGTTTCTTTCATTGTTTGAAACTCATATTCAATCAGAACAGCAAATATTGAAATGGTTATAATGACTAATATGAAGAGGATCCTTAATGGCTGCAAGTAAGATGGTTTCACCACAGTTTTCTCTCAGTGAGCAAATGCTGTATATATTCTGTCCCGCATGCAATGAAATGTTTGTTAAGTCTTATATGAACATGTTCCTAAACAGCTACCCGCAAACTGGGCTTAGAACAGTGTTCTCACACTGTTAGTAATTGATAGGTCATCTGTAGGGCATATGCTGAAATGTTTGAAATGTCTTATGTGAATATGCCCCTAAACAGCTGTAAGCACATTTGTTTCACCAGAGTTCCTTTAGTGTCTGAATCTTATGGATATTTTTCAAGTCTGTAGTGTAATTTTTTAAGTATTTTATGAAGTTCTTCCTAAACAGATACTAGGAAACAAGGGTTCAGCTCATCCTTCTTTCCTTGAGTGAATATTAAAATCATTCTGTCATGACCATAGCGCAATATTTGTTAAGACTTATAAAAAGATATTTCTAAAAGACAACTTTCCAGCTGGGTTCTTAACATTGTTCTTTCATTTTATGGAAGTGATAACCATTCTGGATGGAATACACTGAAATGTTTGAAAAGACTTGTATGAAGATACTCCTAAATAGCTACAAGCAATCTGGTTACACCACAGTGTTCTTTCATTTAATAAACTTTATATATAGTCTCCTATAGCTGTAGTGAAATGTTTTATATCATATATGAAAATGTTCCTACAGCTACCTGCAAGCTGGGATCAGCACACTGACTTTTCATTGTAATAAAGTGATAGTTACTTTGTATGGCATACACTGAAATGTCAGAAAAGACTTATATGAGTCTATTTCTAAAGAGATACAAGCAAGCTGGTTTCACAATAGTGATCTTTCATTGAATTAATGTAATAGATATTCTGTCGCACATGTTGTGAAATGTTCAATAAATCTTACATGAAAATGTTACTATAAGTCTACCTGAAAGCTGAGTTAAGTACAATGTTTTTTCATTTTAAGAAAGTATAGCTGTTCTCTATGGCTCATACTGAAATGCTAGAAAAGACTTACATGAAGATGTTCCTTAAAAGCTACAAGGAAGTTGCTTTCACCACAGCATTCTTTCAATGTGTGAATGTTATAGATATTCCATCATGCCCGTAGTGAAATGTTTGATAGGACTTATTTGAAGATTCCCCTAAACAGCTGCAAGCAAGGTGTTTTCACCACAGTGTTCATTCAGAAAATGAATGTTATACGTATTCTGTCATGCCTCAAGAGAACTATTTGATGTCTTATGTGAGAGTGTTCCTGAACAGCTACAAGCAAGCTTTTTCAACATAGTGTGGTTTCCTTGAATGAATGTTATGGATATCATGTTGCGGCTGTAGAGAAACGTTTGATAAGACATAAATGAAATGCTCATAAAGAGCCACTGGTTTCATCAGAACGTTCTTTCTGGATATGGAAGTGATAGCCATTCTGTAGGCATAATGAAGTGTTTGAAGAGCCTTATACGAAGACATTCCCAAGGCGCCAGAAGTAATCTGGCTTCACCACAGTGTTCTTTCAGTGAACGAGTGTTATAGCTAGTCTGTCATGCCTGTAGTGAAATGTTTAATAAGTCTTATATGAAGAGGTTTCAAACAGCCGCCAGCAAGCCGGGTTTAGCACAGTGTCCTTTAACTGTAAGTAAGTGAGAGCCATTCTGTATGGCATATACTTAAATGTTAGAGAGGTCTTATATGAAGATGTTCCTAAATAGAATCCAACAAGATGTGTTCAGGACAGAATAATTTCATCATAAGATAGTGACAGCCGTTTAGTATGGCATATACTGAAATGCTGAAAAGGACTGAAATGAAGATCTTCCTTAACAGTAAAACCAAGCCACTTTCACCATAGTGTTCTTTCATTGAATGGATGTAATAGATATTCTGTCATGCCTGTAGTTAAATGTTCAATAGGTCTTACATAAAAATACTCCTAATAATCTACCTGAAAGCTATGAAACACAACCTTCTTTCCTTGTAAGAAGGGTATGGCCATGCTGTATGCCATATACTGAAATGCTTGAAAAGCTTTATACGAAGATGTTCCTCAACAGTTACAAGAAAACTGCTTTCATCCCTGTGTTCGTTCAATGAGTGAATGTTTAGAGATTCTGTCATTCCTGCAAAGGAATGTTTAATAAGTCTTACATGAAGATGTTTCTAAACAGCTACAAGGAAATTTTTTTAAATATAGTGTTATTACATTGAATAAACATTAAAGATATCCTGTCATGACTGTAGGCAAATGTCTGATGAGACTTGAGCAAGATATTAATAAACAATTACTTGCAAGCTGGGTTCATCACAGTATTCTTTCCTGGCTATGGAGATGATAGCCATTCTGTATGGCATAAAGTGATATGTTTGAAGAGCCTTTGATTTATATTCTTAAACAGCTAACAAGCAAGATGGTTTCTTCACAGTGTTCTTTCAGTGAATGAATGTTCTAGATATTGTCACATCTGTGGTGAAATATTTGATATATGATGTTCCTAAACAGCTACCTATAAACTGGATTCAGCATGTGTTCTTTCATTTTGTGAAAATGATAGTCGCTCTGTGTGGAATATACTTAAGTATTTGAAGTGTATTATGTGCAGATGTTCCTAAACAGTGAAAAGAAGATGGTTTTTGCATAATTTTCTTTCAGATAACAAATGTTATAGACATTGTCACATCTGTAGTCAAATGTTTGATATGATTTATGTGAAAATATCCCTAAACAGCTACCTGTTGGCTTGATTAAGCACAATGCTCTTTCATTGTAAGAAAGTGATAGCTGTTCCATGTGGCATATACTGAAATGTTTGAAATGTCATCTGTGAAGATGTTCCTTAAGAGCTACTTGCTGGGTGTTTTCAAGACAATGTTCTTTCAGTGAATGAATGTTGTAGATAGTCTATCACACCCGTAGTGAAATGCTGGATAAGTTTTATGAAGATGTCCCTAAGTAGCTACAAGCAAAATGGTTTCACAACAGTGTTCTTACAGACATTGAAGGTTATAGATATTCTGTCATGCCTGTAGTGAAATGTTTGATAAGACTTGCATGAACACTTACATGAAGATGTTTCTAAACAGCCACAAGCAAGCTTTTTCAACACAGTATTTCATTGAATGAATGTAATAATTATCACATTGTGGCTGCAGAGAAACGTTTGATAAGACACACACAAAATGTTCATAAATAGCATGTGCCAGCTGGTTGCATCACAATGTTGTTTAATTTAATGGAAGTGATCATCATTCTGTATAGCATATGATGTGTTTGAATAGCCTTATATAAAGATATTCCTAAAAACTTATGAGCAATCTGGTTTCACCAGAGTGTGTTCCTCAGTGAAGGAATCTTACAGAGATTCTGTCAGAGCAGTAGTGACATGTTTGGTGTTTTGTATGAAGAAACCCTAAATGGCTTCCTGCAAGATGAGTTCAACACAGTGTTATTTCATTTTAAGAAAATGATAGTCATTCTGTTTGGCATAAACTGAAATATTAGAAAAGCCTTATATCAAGAGGTTCCTAATTAGCTACCAGCAATCTGGCTTCACAATAGTGTTCTTTCATTGAATGGATGTAATAGATACTTTGTAGTGAAATGTATGATAAGTCTCTTATGAAAAGGTTCCTAAACAGCTGCCTGCAATCTGGCTTCAGCACATTATATCATTGTCTCAAAGTGATATTCATTCAGTATGTCTTATATGGAAACGCTTGAAATGGTGAACATGAAGAAGTTTCTAAATATGTACAAGCAAGATTGTTTCTCCACAGTTTTCTTTCAGTGACTGAATGTTATGTATAGTCTGTCACGACTATTGTAAAATGTTTGATGAGTCTTATGTAAAAACGTTCCTAGATAGCTATCTGTGAGCTCTATTTAGCACAGTGTTCTTTCATTGTAGGAAAATGATACCCATTCATTATGGCATATACTGAAATGTGAGAAATGTCTTAAATACAAATGTTCCTAATAATAGCTTCAAGATGCTTTCACCACAGAGTTCTTTCAGTGAAACAATATTGCAGATATTCTGTGACACTTGTAGTGAAGTGTTAGTTAAAACTTACTTGCAAGCTGGATTCAGCACAGTGTTTCTTTCATTGTTTGAAACTCATATTCAATCAGAACAGCAAATATTGAAATGGTTATAATGACTAATATGAAGAGGATCCTTAATGGCTGCAAGTAAGATGGTTTCACCACAGTTTTCTCTCAGTGAGCAAATGCTGTATATATTCTGTCCCGCATGCAATGAAATGTTTGTTAAGTCTTATATGAACATGTTCCTAAACAGCTACCCGCAAACTGGGCTTAGAACAGTGTTCTCACACTGTTAGTAATTGATAGGTCATCTGTAGGGCATATGCTGAAATGTTTGAAATGTCTTATGTGAATATGCCCCTAAACAGCTGTAAGCACATTTGTTTCACCAGAGTTCCTTTAGTGTCTGAATCTTATGGATATTTTTCAAGTCTGTAGTGTAATTTTTTAAGTATTTTATGAAGTTCTTCCTAAACAGATACTAGGAAACAAGGGTTCAGCTCATCCTTCTTTCCTTGAGTGAATATTAAAATCATTCTGTCATGACCATAGCGCAATATTTGTTAAGACTTATAAAAAGATATTTCTAAAAGACAACTTTCCAGCTGGGTTCTTAACATTGTTCTTTCATTTTATGGAAGTGATAACCATTCTGGATGGAATACACTGAAATGTTTGAAAAGACTTGTATGAAGATACTCCTAAATAGCTACAAGCAATCTGGTTACACCACAGTGTTCTTTCATTTAATAAACTTTATCTATAGTCTCCTATAGCTGTAGTGAAATGTTTTATATCATATATGAAAATGTTCCTACAGCTACCTGCAAGCTGGGATCAGCACACTGACTTTTCATTGTAATAAAGTGATAGTTACTTTGTATGGCATACACTGAAATGTCAGAAAAGACTTATATGAGTCTATTTCTAAAGAGATACAAGCAAGCTGGTTTCACAATAGTGATCTTTCATTGAATTAATGTAATAGATATTCTGTCGCACATGTTGTGAAATGTTCAATAAATCTTACATGAAAATGTTACTATAAGTCTACCTGAAAGCTGAGTTAAGTACAATGTTTTTTCATTTTAAGAAAGTATAGCTGTTCTCTATGGCTCATACTGAAATGCTAGAAAAGACTTACATGAAGATGTTCCTTAAAAGCTACAAGGAAGTTGCTTTCACCACAGCATTCTTTCAATGTGTGAATGTTATAGATATTCCATCATGCCCGTAGTGAAATGTTTGATAGGACTTATTTGAAGATTCCCCTAAACAGCTGCAAGCAAGGTGTTTTCACCACAGTGTTCATTCAGAAAATGAATGTTATACGTATTCTGTCATGCCTCAAGAGAACTATTTGATGTCTTATGTGAGAGTGTTCCTGAACAGCTACAAGCAAGCTTTTTCAACATAGTGTGGTTTCCTTGAATGAATGTTATGGATATCATGTTGCGGCTGTAGAGAAACGTTTGATAAGACATAAATGAAATGCTCATAAAGAGCCACTGGTTTCATCAGAACGTTCTTTCTGGATATGGAAGTGATAGCCATTCTGTAGGCATAATGAAGTGTTTGAAGAGCCTTATACGAAGACATTCCCAAGGCGCCAGAAGTAATCTGGCTTCACCACAGTGTTCTTTCAGTGAACGAGTGTTATAGCTAGTCTGTCATGCCTGTAGTGAAATGTTTAATAAGTCTTATATGAAGAGGTTTCAAACAGCCGCCAGCAAGCCGGGTTTAGCACAGTGTCCTTTAACTGTAAGTAAGTGAGAGCCATTCTGTATGGCATATACTTAAATGTTAGAGAGGTCTTATATGAAGATGTTCCTAAATAGAATCCAACAAGATGTGTTCAGGACAGAATAATTTCATCATAAGATAGTGACAGCCGTTTAGTATGGCATATACTGAAATGCTGAAAAGGACTGAAATGAAGATCTTCCTTAACAGTAAAACCAAGCCACTTTCACCATAGTGTTCTTTCATTGAATGGATGTAATAGATATTCTGTCATGCCTGTAGTTAAATGTTCAATAGGTCTTACATAAAAATACTCCTAATAATCTACCTGAAAGCTATGAAACACAACCTTCTTTCCTTGTAAGAAGGGTATGGCCATGCTGTATGCCATATACTGAAATGCTTGAAAAGCTTTATACGAAGATGTTCCTCAACAGTTACAAGAAAACTGCTTTCATCCCTGTGTTCGTTCAATGAGTGAATGTTTAGAGATTCTGTCATTCCTGCAAAGGAATGTTTAATAAGTCTTACATGAAGATGTTTCTAAACAGCTACAAGGAAATTTTTTTAAATATAGTGTTATTACATTGAATAAACATTAAAGATATCCTGTCATGACTGTAGGCAAATGTCTGATGAGACTTGAGCAAGATATTAATAAACAATTACTTGCAAGCTGGGTTCATCACAGTATTCTTTCCTGGCTATGGAGATGATAGCCATTCTGTATGGCATAAAGTGATATGTTTGAAGAGCCTTTGATTTATATTCTTAAACAGCTAACAAGCAAGATGGTTTCTTCACAGTGTTCTTTCAGTGAATGAATGTTCTAGATATTGTCACATCTGTGGTGAAATATTTGATATATGATGTTCCTAAACAGCTACCTATAAACTGGATTCAGCATGTGTTCTTTCATTTTGTGAAAATGATAGTCGCTCTGTGTGGAATATACTTAAGTATTTGAAGTGTATTATGTGCAGATGTTCCTAAACAGTGAAAAGAAGATGGTTTTTGCATAATTTTCTTTCAGATAACAAATGTTATAGACATTGTCACATCTGTAGTCAAATGTTTGATATGATTTATGTGAAAATATCCCTAAACAGCTACCTGTTGGCTTGATTAAGCACAATGCTCTTTCATTGTAAGAAAGTGATAGCTGTTCCATGTGGCATATACTGAAATGTTTGAAATGTCATCTGTGAAGATGTTCCTTAAGAGCTACTTGCTGGGTGTTTTCAAGACAATGTTCTTTCAGTGAATGAATGTTGTAGATAGTCTATCACACCCGTAGTGAAATGCTGGATAAGTTTTATGAAGATGTCCCTAAGTAGCTACAAGCAAAATGGTTTCACAACAGTGTTCTTACAGACATTGAAGGTTATAGATATTCTGTCATGCCTGTAGTGAAATGTTTGATAAGACTTGCATGAACACTTACATGAAGATGTTTCTAAACAGCCACAAGCAAGCTTTTTCAACACAGTATTTCATTGAATGAATGTAATAATTATCACATTGTGGCTGCAGAGAAACGTTTGATAAGACACACACAAAATGTTCATAAATAGCATGTGCCAGCTGGTTGCATCACAATGTTGTTTAATTTAATGGAAGTGATCATCATTCTGTATAGCATATGATGTGTTTGAATAGCCTTATATAAAGATATTCCTAAAAACTTATGAGCAATCTGGTTTCACCAGAGTGTGTTCCTCAGTGAAGGAATCTTACAGAGATTCTGTCAGAGCAGTAGTGACATGTTTGGTGTTTTGTATGAAGAAACCCTAAATGGCTTCCTGCAAGATGAGTTCAACACAGTGTTATTTCATTTTAAGAAAATGATAGTCATTCTGTTTGGCATAAACTGAAATATTAGAAAAGCCTTATATCAAGAGGTTCCTAATTAGCTACCAGCAATCTGGCTTCACAATAGTGTTCTTTCATTGAATGGATGTAATAGATACTTTGTAGTGAAATGTATGATAAGTCTCTTATGAAAAGGTTCCTAAACAGCTGCCTGCAATCTGGCTTCAGCACATTATATCATTGTCTCAAAGTGATATTCATTCAGTATGTCTTATATGGAAACGCTTGAAATGGTGAACATGAAGAAGTTTCTAAATATATACAAGCAAGATTGTTTCTCCACAGTTTTCTTTCAGTGACTGAATGTTATGTATAGTCTGTCACGACTATTGTAAAATGTTTGATGAGTCTTATGTAAAAACGTTCCTAGATAGCTATCTGTGAGCTCTATTTAGCACAGTGTTCTTTCATTGTAGGAAAATGATACCCATTCATTATGGCATATACTGAAATGTGAGAAATGTCTTAAATACAAATGTTCCTAATAATAGCTTCAAGATGCTTTCACCACAGAGTTCTTTCAGTGAAACAATATTGCAGATATTCTGTGACACTTGTAGTGAAGTGTTAGTTAAAACTTACTTGCAAGCTGGATTCAGCACAGTGTTTCTTTCATTGTTTGAAACTCATATTCAATCAGAACAGCAAATATTGAAATGGTTATAATGACTAATATGAAGAGGATCCTTAATGGCTGCAAGTAAGATGGTTTCACCACAGTTTTCTCTCAGTGAACAGATGCTATATATATTCTGTCCCGCATGCAATGAAATGTTTGTTAAGTCTTATATGAACATGTTCCTAAACAGCTACCCGCAAACTGGGCTTAGAACAGTGTTCTCACACTGTTAGTAATTGATAGGTCATCTGTAGGGCATATGCTGAAATGTTTGAAATGTCTTATGTGAATATGCCCCTAAACAGCTGTAAGCACATTTGTTTCACCAGAGTTCCTTTAGTGTCTGAATCTTATGGATATTTTTCAAGTCTGTAGTGTAATTTTTTAAGTATTTTATGAAGTTCTTCCTAAACAGATACTAGGAAACAAGGGTTCAGCTCATCCTTCTTTCCTTGAGTGAATATTAAAATCATTCTGTCATGACCATAGCGCAATATTTGTTAAGACTTATAAAAAGATATTTCTAAAAGACAACTTTCCAGCTGGGTTCTTAACATTGTTCTTTCATTTTATGGAAGTGATAACCATTCTGGATGGAATACACTGAAATGTTTGAAAAGACTTGTATGAAGATACTCCTAAATAGCTACAAGCAATCTGGTTACACCACAGTGTTCTTTCATTTAATAAACTTTATCTATAGTCTCCTATAGCTGTAGTGAAATGTTTTATATCATATATGAAAATGTTCCTACAGCTACCTGCAAGCTGGGATCAGCACACTGACTTTTCATTGTAATAAAGTGATAGTTACTTTGTATGGCATACACTGAAATGTCAGAAAAGACTTATATGAGTCTATTTCTAAAGAGATACAAGCAAGCTGGTTTCACAATAGTGATCTTTCATTGAATTAATGTAATAGATATTCTGTCGCACATGTTGTGAAATGTTCAATAAATCTTACATGAAAATGTTACTATAAGTCTACCTGAAAGCTGAGTTAAGTACAATGTTTTTTCATTTTAAGAAAGTATAGCTGTTCTCTATGGCTCATACTGAAATGCTAGAAAAGACTTACATGAAGATGTTCCTTAAAAGCTACAAGGAAGTTGCTTTCACCACAGCATTCTTTCAATGAGTGAATGTTATAGATATTCCATCATGCCCGTAGTGAAATGTTTGATAGGACTTATTTGAAGATTCCCCTAAACAGCTGCAAGCAAGGTGTTTTCACCACAGTGTTCATTCAGAAAATGAATGTTATACGTATTCTGTCATGCCTCAAGAGAACTATTTGATGTCTTATGTGAGAGTGTTCCTGAACAGCTACAAGCAAGCTTTTTCAACATAGTGTGGTTTCCTTGAATGAATGTTATGGATATCATGTTGCGGCTGTAGAGAAACGTTTGATAAGACATAAATGAAATGCTCATAAAGAGCCACTGGTTTCATCAGAACGTTCTTTCTGGATATGGAAGTGATAGCCATTCTGTAGGCATAATGAAGTGTTTGAAGAGCCTTATACGAAGACATTCCCAAGGCGCCAGAAGTAATCTGGCTTCACCACAGTGTTCTTTCAGTGAACGAGTGTTATAGCTAGTCTGTCATGCCTGTAGTGAAATGTTTAATAAGTCTTATATGAAGAGGTTTCAAACAGCCGCCAGCAAGCCGGGTTTAGCACAGTGTCCTTTAACTGTAAGTAAGTGAGAGCCATTCTGTATGGCATATACTTAAATGTTAGAGAGGTCTTATATGAAGATGTTCCTAAATAGAATCCAACAAGATGTGTTCAGGACAGAATAATTTCATCATAAGATAGTGACAGCCGTTTAGTATGGCATATACTGAAATGCTGAAAAGGACTGAAATGAAGATCTTCCTTAACAGTAAAACCAAGCCACTTTCACCATAGTGTTCTTTCATTGAATGGATGTAATAGATATTCTGTCATGCCTGTAGTTAAATGTTCAATAGGTCTTACATAAAAATACTCCTAATAATCTACCTGAAAGCTATGAAACACAACCTTCTTTCCTTGTAAGAAGGGTATGGCCATGCTGTATGCCATATACTGAAATGCTTGAAAAGCTTTATACGAAGATGTTCCTCAACAGTTACAAGAAAACTGCTTTCATCCCTGTGTTCGTTCAATGAGTGAATGTTTAGAGATTCTGTCATTCCTGCAAAGGAATGTTTAATAAGTCTTACATGAAGATGTTTCTAAACAGCTACAAGGAAATTTTTTTAAATATAGTGTTATTACATTGAATAAACATTAAAGATATCCTGTCATGACTGTAGGCAAATGTCTGATGAGACTTGAGCAAGATATTAATAAACAATTACTTGCAAGCTGGGTTCATCACAGTATTCTTTCCTGGCTATGGAGATGATAGCCATTCTGTATGGCATAAAGTGATATGTTTGAAGAGCCTTTGATTTATATTCTTAAACAGCTAACAAGCAAGATGGTTTCTTCACAGTGTTCTTTCAGTGAATGAATGTTCTAGATATTGTCACATCTGTGGTGAAATATTTGATATATGATGTTCCTAAACAGCTACCTATAAACTGGATTCAGCATGTGTTCTTTCATTTTGTGAAAATGATAGTCGCTCTGTGTGGAATATACTTAAGTATTTGAAGTGTATTATGTGCAGATGTTCCTAAACAGTGAAAAGAAGATGGTTTTTGCATAATTTTCTTTCAGATAACAAATGTTATAGACATTGTCACATCTGTAGTCAAATGTTTGATATGATTTATGTGAAAATATCCCTAAACAGCTACCTGTTGGCTTGATTAAGCACAATGCTCTTTCATTGTAAGAAAGTGATAGCTGTTCCATGTGGCATATACTGAAATGTTTGAAATGTCATCTGTGAAGATGTTCCTTAAGAGCTACTTGCTGGGTGTTTTCAAGACAATGTTCTTTCAGTGAATGAATGTTGTAGATAGTCTATCACACCCGTAGTGAAATGCTGGATAAGTTTTATGAAGATGTCCCTAAGTAGCTACAAGCAAAATGGTTTCACAACAGTGTTCTTACAGACATTGAAGGTTATAGATATTCTGTCATGCCTGTAGTGAAATGTTTGATAAGACTTGCATGAACACTTACATGAAGATGTTTCTAAACAGCCACAAGCAAGCTTTTTCAACACAGTATTTCATTGAATGAATGTAATAATTATCACATTGTGGCTGCAGAGAAACGTTTGATAAGACACACACAAAATGTTCATAAATAGCATGTGCCAGCTGGTTGCATCACAATGTTGTTTAATTTAATGGAAGTGATCATCATTCTGTATAGCATATGATGTGTTTGAATAGCCTTATATAAAGATATTCCTAAAAACTTATGAGCAATCTGGTTTCACCAGAGTGTGTTCCTCAGTGAAGGAATCTTACAGAGATTCTGTCAGAGCAGTAGTGACATGTTTGGTGTTTTGTATGAAGAAACCCTAAATGGCTTCCTGCAAGATGAGTTCAACACAGTGTTATTTCATTTTAAGAAAATGATAGTCATTCTGTTTGGCATAAACTGAAATATTAGAAAAGCCTTATATCAAGAGGTTCCTAATTAGCTACCAGCAATCTGGCTTCACAATAGTGTTCTTTCATTGAATGGATGTAATAGATACTTTGTAGTGAAATGTATGATAAGTCTCTTATGAAAAGGTTCCTAAACAGCTGCCTGCAATCTGGCTTCAGCACATTATATCATTGTCTCAAAGTGATATTCATTCAGTATGTCTTATATGGAAACGCTTGAAATGGTGAACATGAAGAAGTTTCTAAATATATACAAGCAAGATTGTTTCTCCACAGTTTTCTTTCAGTGACTGAATGTTATGTATAGTCTGTCACGACTATTGTAAAATGTTTGATGAGTCTTATGTAAAAACGTTCCTAGATAGCTATCTGTGAGCTCTATTTAGCACAGTGTTCTTTCATTGTAGGAAAATGATACCCATTCATTATGGCATATACTGAAATGTGAGAAATGTCTTAAATACAAATGTTCCTAATAATAGCTTCAAGATGCTTTCACCACAGAGTTCTTTCAGTGAAACAATATTGCAGATATTCTGTGACACTTGTAGTGAAGTGTTAGTTAAAACTTACTTGCAAGCTGGATTCAGCACAGTGTTTCTTTCATTGTTTGAAACTCATATTCAATCAGAACAGCAAATATTGAAATGGTTATAATGACTAATATGAAGAGGATCCTTAATGGCTGCAAGTAAGATGGTTTCACCACAGTTTTCTCTCAGTGAACAGATGCTATATATATTCTGTCCCGCATGCAATGAAATGTTTGTTAAGTCTTATATGAACATGTTCCTAAACAGCTACCCGCAAACTGGGCTTAGAACAGTGTTCTCACACTGTTAGTAATTGATAGGTCATCTGTAGGGCATATGCTGAAATGTTTGAAATGTCTTATGTGAATATGCCCCTAAACAGCTGTAAGCACATTTGTTTCACCAGAGTTCCTTTAGTGTCTGAATCTTATGGATATTTTTCAAGTCTGTAGTGTAATTTTTTAAGTATTTTATGAAGTTCTTCCTAAACAGATACTAGGAAACAAGGGTTCAGCTCATCCTTCTTTCCTTGAGTGAATATTAAAATCATTCTGTCATGACCATAGCGCAATATTTGTTAAGACTTATAAAAAGATATTTCTAAAAGACAACTTTCCAGCTGGGTTCTTAACATTGTTCTTTCATTTTATGGAAGTGATAACCATTCTGGATGGAATACACTGAAATGTTTGAAAAGACTTGTATGAAGATACTCCTAAATAGCTACAAGCAATCTGGTTACACCACAGTGTTCTTTCATTTAATAAACTTTATCTATAGTCTCCTATAGCTGTAGTGAAATGTTTTATATCATATATGAAAATGTTCCTACAGCTACCTGCAAGCTGGGATCAGCACACTGACTTTTCATTGTAATAAAGTGATAGTTACTTTGTATGGCATACACTGAAATGTCAGAAAAGACTTATATGAGTCTATTTCTAAAGAGATACAAGCAAGCTGGTTTCACAATAGTGATCTTTCATTGAATTAATGTAATAGATATTCTGTCGCACATGTTGTGAAATGTTCAATAAATCTTACATGAAAATGTTACTATAAGTCTACCTGAAAGCTGAGTTAAGTACAATGTTTTTTCATTTTAAGAAAGTATAGCTGTTCTCTATGGCTCATACTGAAATGCTAGAAAAGACTTACATGAAGATGTTCCTTAAAAGCTACAAGGAAGTTGCTTTCACCACAGCATTCTTTCAATGAGTGAATGTTATAGATATTCCATCATGCCCGTAGTGAAATGTTTGATAGGACTTATTTGAAGATTCCCCTAAACAGCTGCAAGCAAGGTGTTTTCACCACAGTGTTCATTCAGAAAATGAATGTTATACGTATTCTGTCATGCCTCAAGAGAACTATTTGATGTCTTATGTGAGAGTGTTCCTGAACAGCTACAAGCAAGCTTTTTCAACATAGTGTGGTTTCCTTGAATGAATGTTATGGATATCATGTTGCGGCTGTAGAGAAACGTTTGATAAGACATAAATGAAATGCTCATAAAGAGCCACTGGTTTCATCAGAACGTTCTTTCTGGATATGGAAGTGATAGCCATTCTGTAGGCATAATGAAGTGTTTGAAGAGCCTTATACGAAGACATTCCCAAGGCGCCAGAAGTAATCTGGCTTCACCACAGTGTTCTTTCAGTGAACGAGTGTTATAGCTAGTCTGTCATGCCTGTAGTGAAATGTTTAATAAGTCTTATATGAAGAGGTTTCAAACAGCCGCCAGCAAGCCGGGTTTAGCACAGTGTCCTTTAACTGTAAGTAAGTGAGAGCCATTCTGTATGGCATATACTTAAATGTTAGAGAGGTCTTATATGAAGATGTTCCTAAATAGAATCCAACAAGATGTGTTCAGGACAGAATAATTTCATCATAAGATAGTGACAGCCGTTTAGTATGGCATATACTGAAATGCTGAAAAGGACTGAAATGAAGATCTTCCTTAACAGTAAAACCAAGCCACTTTCACCATAGTGTTCTTTCATTGAATGGATGTAATAGATATTCTGTCATGCCTGTAGTTAAATGTTCAATAGGTCTTACATAAAAATACTCCTAATAATCTACCTGAAAGCTATGAAACACAACCTTCTTTCCTTGTAAGAAGGGTATGGCCATGCTGTATGCCATATACTGAAATGCTTGAAAAGCTTTATACGAAGATGTTCCTCAACAGTTACAAGAAAACTGCTTTCATCCCTGTGTTCGTTCAATGAGTGAATGTTTAGAGATTCTGTCATTCCTGCAAAGGAATGTTTAATAAGTCTTACATGAAGATGTTTCTAAACAGCTACAAGGAAATTTTTTTAAATATAGTGTTATTACATTGAATAAACATTAAAGATATCCTGTCATGACTGTAGGCAAATGTCTGATGAGACTTGAGCAAGATATTAATAAACAATTACTTGCAAGCTGGGTTCATCACAGTATTCTTTCCTGGCTATGGAGATGATAGCCATTCTGTATGGCATAAAGTGATATGTTTGAAGAGCCTTTGATTTATATTCTTAAACAGCTAACAAGCAAGATGGTTTCTTCACAGTGTTCTTTCAGTGAATGAATGTTCTAGATATTGTCACATCTGTGGTGAAATATTTGATATATGATGTTCCTAAACAGCTACCTATAAACTGGATTCAGCATGTGTTCTTTCATTTTGTGAAAATGATAGTCGCTCTGTGTGGAATATACTTAAGTATTTGAAGTGTATTATGTGCAGATGTTCCTAAACAGTGAAAAGAAGATGGTTTTTGCATAATTTTCTTTCAGATAACAAATGTTATAGACATTGTCACATCTGTAGTCAAATGTTTGATATGATTTATGTGAAAATATCCCTAAACAGCTACCTGTTGGCTTGATTAAGCACAATGCTCTTTCATTGTAAGAAAGTGATAGCTGTTCCATGTGGCATATACTGAAATGTTTGAAATGTCATCTGTGAAGATGTTCCTTAAGAGCTACTTGCTGGGTGTTTTCAAGACAATGTTCTTTCAGTGAATGAATGTTGTAGATAGTCTATCACACCCGTAGTGAAATGCTGGATAAGTTTTATGAAGATGTCCCTAAGTAGCTACAAGCAAAATGGTTTCACAACAGTGTTCTTACAGACATTGAAGGTTATAGATATTCTGTCATGCCTGTAGTGAAATGTTTGATAAGACTTGCATGAACACTTACATGAAGATGTTTCTAAACAGCCACAAGCAAGCTTTTTCAACACAGTATTTCATTGAATGAATGTAATAATTATCACATTGTGGCTGCAGAGAAACGTTTGATAAGACACACACAAAATGTTCATAAATAGCATGTGCCAGCTGGTTGCATCACAATGTTGTTTAATTTAATGGAAGTGATCATCATTCTGTATAGCATATGATGTGTTTGAATAGCCTTATATAAAGATATTCCTAAAAACTTATGAGCAATCTGGTTTCACCAGAGTGTGTTCCTCAGTGAAGGAATCTTACAGAGATTCTGTCAGAGCAGTAGTGACATGTTTGGTGTTTTGTATGAAGAAACCCTAAATGGCTTCCTGCAAGATGAGTTCAACACAGTGTTATTTCATTTTAAGAAAATGATAGTCATTCTGTTTGGCATAAACTGAAATATTAGAAAAGCCTTATATCAAGAGGTTCCTAATTAGCTACCAGCAATCTGGCTTCACAATAGTGTTCTTTCATTGAATGGATGTAATAGATACTTTGTAGTGAAATGTATGATAAGTCTCTTATGAAAAGGTTCCTAAACAGCTGCCTGCAATCTGGCTTCAGCACATTATATCATTGTCTCAAAGTGATATTCATTCAGTATGTCTTATATGGAAACGCTTGAAATGGTGAACATGAAGAAGTTTCTAAATATATACAAGCAAGATTGTTTCTCCACAGTTTTCTTTCAGTGACTGAATGTTATGTATAGTCTGTCACGACTATTGTAAAATGTTTGATGAGTCTTATGTAAAAACGTTCCTAGATAGCTATCTGTGAGCTCTATTTAGCACAGTGTTCTTTCATTGTAGGAAAATGATACCCATTCATTATGGCATATACTGAAATGTGAGAAATGTCTTAAATACAAATGTTCCTAATAATAGCTTCAAGATGCTTTCACCACAGAGTTCTTTCAGTGAAACAATATTGCAGATATTCTGTGACACTTGTAGTGAAGTGTTAGTTAAAACTTACTTGCAAGCTGGATTCAGCACAGTGTTTCTTTCATTGTTTGAAACTCATATTCAATCAGAACAGCAAATATTGAAATGGTTATAATGACTAATATGAAGAGGATCCTTAATGGCTGCAAGTAAGATGGTTTCACCACAGTTTTCTCTCAGTGAACAGATGCTATATATATTCTGTCCCGCATGCAATGAAATGTTTGTTAAGTCTTATATGAACATGTTCCTAAACAGCTACCCGCAAACTGGGCTTAGAACAGTGTTCTCACACTGTTAGTAATTGATAGGTCATCTGTAGGGCATATGCTGAAATGTTTGAAATGTCTTATGTGAATATGCCCCTAAACAGCTGTAAGCACATTTGTTTCACCAGAGTTCCTTTAGTGTCTGAATCTTATGGATATTTTTCAAGTCTGTAGTGTAATTTTTTAAGTATTTTATGAAGTTCTTCCTAAACAGATACTAGGAAACAAGGGTTCAGCTCATCCTTCTTTCCTTGAGTGAATATTAAAATCATTCTGTCATGACCATAGCGCAATATTTGTTAAGACTTATAAAAAGATATTTCTAAAAGACAACTTTCCAGCTGGGTTCTTAACATTGTTCTTTCATTTTATGGAAGTGATAACCATTCTGGATGGAATACACTGAAATGTTTGAAAAGACTTGTATGAAGATACTCCTAAATAGCTACAAGCAATCTGGTTACACCACAGTGTTCTTTCATTTAATAAACTTTATATATAGTCTCCTATAGCTGTAGTGAAATGTTTTATATCATATATGAAAATGTTCCTACAGCTACCTGCAAGCTGGGATCAGCACACTGACTTTTCATTGTAATAAAGTGATAGTTACTTTGTATGGCATACACTGAAATGTCAGAAAAGACTTATATGAGTCTATTTCTAAAGAGATACAAGCAAGCTGGTTTCACAATAGTGATCTTTCATTGAATTAATGTAATAGATATTCTGTCGCACATGTTGTGAAATGTTCAATAAATCTTACATGAAAATGTTACTATAAGTCTACCTGAAAGCTGAGTTAAGTACAATGTTTTTTCATTTTAAGAAAGTATAGCTGTTCTCTATGGCTCATACTGAAATGCTAGAAAAGACTTACATGAAGATGTTCCTTAAAAGCTACAAGGAAGTTGCTTTCACCACAGCATTCTTTCAATGAGTGAATGTTATAGATATTCCATCATGCCCGTAGTGAAATGTTTGATAGGACTTATTTGAAGATTCCCCTAAACAGCTGCAAGCAAGGTGTTTTCACCACAGTGTTCATTCAGAAAATGAATGTTATACGTATTCTGTCATGCCTCAAGAGAACTATTTGATGTCTTATGTGAGAGTGTTCCTGAACAGCTACAAGCAAGCTTTTTCAACATAGTGTGGTTTCCTTGAATGAATGTTATGGATATCATGTTGCGGCTGTAGAGAAACGTTTGATAAGACATAAATGAAATGCTCATAAAGAGCCACTGGTTTCATCAGAACGTTCTTTCTGGATATGGAAGTGATAGCCATTCTGTAGGCATAATGAAGTGTTTGAAGAGCCTTATACGAAGACATTCCCAAGGCGCCAGAAGTAATCTGGCTTCACCACAGTGTTCTTTCAGTGAACGAGTGTTATAGCTAGTCTGTCATGCCTGTAGTGAAATGTTTAATAAGTCTTATATGAAGAGGTTTCAAACAGCCGCCAGCAAGCCGGGTTTAGCACAGTGTCCTTTAACTGTAAGTAAGTGAGAGCCATTCTGTATGGCATATACTTAAATGTTAGAGAGGTCTTATATGAAGATGTTCCTAAATAGAATCCAACAAGATGTGTTCAGGACAGAATAATTTCATCATAAGATAGTGACAGCCGTTTAGTATGGCATATACTGAAATGCTGAAAAGGACTGAAATGAAGATCTTCCTTAACAGTAAAACCAAGCCACTTTCACCATAGTGTTCTTTCATTGAATGGATGTAATAGATATTCTGTCATGCCTGTAGTTAAATGTTCAATAGGTCTTACATAAAAATACTCCTAATAATCTACCTGAAAGCTATGAAACACAACCTTCTTTCCTTGTAAGAAGGGTATGGCCATGCTGTATGCCATATACTGAAATGCTTGAAAAGCTTTATACGAAGATGTTCCTCAACAGTTACAAGAAAACTGCTTTCATCCCTGTGTTCGTTCAATGAGTGAATGTTTAGAGATTCTGTCATTCCTGCAAAGGAATGTTTAATAAGTCTTACATGAAGATGTTTCTAAACAGCTACAAGGAAATTTTTTTAAATATAGTGTTATTACATTGAATAAACATTAAAGATATCCTGTCATGACTGTAGGCAAATGTCTGATGAGACTTGAGCAAGATATTAATAAACAATTACTTGCAAGCTGGGTTCATCACAGTATTCTTTCCTGGCTATGGAGATGATAGCCATTCTGTATGGCATAAAGTGATATGTTTGAAGAGCCTTTGATTTATATTCTTAAACAGCTAACAAGCAAGATGGTTTCTTCACAGTGTTCTTTCAGTGAATGAATGTTCTAGATATTGTCACATCTGTGGTGAAATATTTGATATATGATGTTCCTAAACAGCTACCTATAAACTGGATTCAGCATGTGTTCTTTCATTTTGTGAAAATGATAGTCGCTCTGTGTGGAATATACTTAAGTATTTGAAGTGTATTATGTGCAGATGTTCCTAAACAGTGAAAAGAAGATGGTTTTTGCATAATTTTCTTTCAGATAACAAATGTTATAGACATTGTCACATCTGTAGTCAAATGTTTGATATGATTTATGTGAAAATATCCCTAAACAGCTACCTGTTGGCTTGATTAAGCACAATGCTCTTTCATTGTAAGAAAGTGATAGCTGTTCCATGTGGCATATACTGAAATGTTTGAAATGTCATCTGTGAAGATGTTCCTTAAGAGCTACTTGCTAGGTGTTTTCAAGACAATGTTCTTTCAGTGAATGAATGTTGTAGATAGTCTATCACACCCGTAGTGAAATGCTGGATAAGTTTTATGAAGATGTCCCTAAGTAGCTACAAGCAAAATGGTTTCACAACAGTGTTCTTACAGACATTGAAGGTTATAGATATTCTGTCATGCCTGTAGTGAAATGTTTGATAAGACTTGCATGAACACTTACATGAAGATGTTTCTAAACAGCCACAAGCAAGCTTTTTCAACACAGTATTTCATTGAATGAATGTAATAATTATCACATTGTGGCTGCAGAGAAACGTTTGATAAGACACACACAAAATGTTCATAAATAGCATGTGCCAGCTGGTTGCATCACAATGTTGTTTAATTTAATGGAAGTGATCATCATTCTGTATAGCATATGATGTGTTTGAATAGCCTTATATAAAGATATTCCTAAAAACTTATGAGCAATCTGGTTTCACCAGAGTGTGTTCCTCAGTGAAGGAATCTTACAGAGATTCTGTCAGAGCAGTAGTGACATGTTTGGTGTTTTGTATGAAGAAACCCTAAATGGCTTCCTGCAAGATGAGTTCAACACAGTGTTATTTCATTTTAAGAAAATGATAGTCATTCTGTTTGGCATAAACTGAAATATTAGAAAAGCCTTATATCAAGAGGTTCCTAATTAGCTACCAGCAATCTGGCTTCACAATAGTGTTCTTTCATTGAATGGATGTAATAGATACTTTGTAGTGAAATGTATGATAAGTCTCTTATGAAAAGGTTCCTAAACAGCTGCCTGCAATCTGGCTTCAGCACATTATATCATTGTCTCAAAGTGATATTCATTCAGTATGTCTTATATGGAAACGCTTGAAATGGTGAACATGAAGAAGTTTCTAAATATATACAAGCAAGATTGTTTCTCCACAGTTTTCTTTCAGTGACTGAATGTTATGTATAGTCTGTCACGACTATTGTAAAATGTTTGATGAGTCTTATGTAAAAACGTTCCTAGATAGCTATCTGTGAGCTCTATTTAGCACAGTGTTCTTTCATTGTAGGAAAATGATACCCATTCATTATGGCATATACTGAAATGTGAGAAATGTCTTAAATACAAATGTTCCTAATAATAGCTTCAAGATGCTTTCACCACAGAGTTCTTTCAGTGAAACAATATTGCAGATATTCTGTGACACTTGTAGTGAAGTGTTAGTTAAAACTTACTTGCAAGCTGGATTCAGCACAGTGTTTCTTTCATTGTTTGAAACTCATATTCAATCAGAACAGCAAATATTGAAATGGTTATAATGACTAATATGAAGAGGATCCTTAATGGCTGCAAGTAAGATGGTTTCACCACAGTTTTCTCTCAGTGAACAGATGCTATATATATTCTGTCCCGCATGCAATGAAATGTTTGTTAAGTCTTATATGAACATGTTCCTAAACAGCTACCCGCAAACTGGGCTTAGAACAGTGTTCTCACACTGTTAGTAATTGATAGGTCATCTGTAGGGCATATGCTGAAATGTTTGAAATGTCTTATGTGAATATGCCCCTAAACAGCTGTAAGCACATTTGTTTCACCAGAGTTCCTTTAGTGTCTGAATCTTATGGATATTTTTCAAGTCTGTAGTGTAATTTTTTAAGTATTTTATGAAGTTCTTCCTAAACAGATACTAGGAAACAAGGGTTCAGCTCATCCTTCTTTCCTTGAGTGAATATTAAAATCATTCTGTCATGACCATAGCGCAATATTTGTTAAGACTTATAAAAAGATATTTCTAAAAGACAACTTTCCAGCTGGGTTCTTAACATTGTTCTTTCATTTTATGGAAGTGATAACCATTCTGGATGGAATACACTGAAATGTTTGAAAAGACTTGTATGAAGATACTCCTAAATAGCTACAAGCAATCTGGTTACACCACAGTGTTCTTTCATTTAATAAACTTTATATATAGTCTCCTATAGCTGTAGTGAAATGTTTTATATCATATATGAAAATGTTCCTACAGCTACCTGCAAGCTGGGATCAGCACACTGACTTTTCATTGTAATAAAGTGATAGTTACTTTGTATGGCATACACTGAAATGTCAGAAAAGACTTATATGAGTGTATTTCTAAAGAGATACAAGCAAGCTGGTTTCACAATAGTGATCTTTCATTGAATTAATGTAATAGATATTCTGTCGCACATGTTGTGAAATGTTCAATAAATCTTACATGAAAATGTTACTATAAGTCTACCTGAAAGCTGAGTTAAGTACAATGTTTTTTCATTTTAAGAAAGTATAGCTGTTCTCTATGGCTCATACTGAAATGCTAGAAAAGACTTACATGAAGATGTTCCTTAAAAGCTACAAGGAAGTTGCTTTCACCACAGCATTCTTTCAATGAGTGAATGTTATAGATATTCCATCATGCCCGTAGTGAAATGTTTGATAGGACTTATTTGAAGATTCCCCTAAACAGCTGCAAGCAAGGTGTTTTCACCACAGTGTTCATTCAGAAAATGAATGTTATACGTATTCTGTCATGCCTCAAGAGAACTATTTGATGTCTTATGTGAGAGTGTTCCTGAACAGCTACAAGCAAGCTTTTTCAACATAGTGTGGTTTCCTTGAATGAATGTTATGGATATCATGTTGCGGCTGTAGAGAAACGTTTGATAAGACATAAATGAAATGCTCATAAAGAGCCACTGGTTTCATCAGAACGTTCTTTCTGGATATGGAAGTGATAGCCATTCTGTAGGCATAATGAAGTGTTTGAAGAGCCTTATACGAAGACATTCCCAAGGCGCCAGAAGTAATCTGGCTTCACCACAGTGTTCTTTCAGTGAACGAGTGTTATAGCTAGTCTGTCATGCCTGTAGTGAAATGTTTAATAAGTCTTATATGAAGAGGTTTCAAACAGCCGCCAGCAAGCCGGGTTTAGCACAGTGTCCTTTAACTGTAAGTAAGTGAGAGCCATTCTGTATGGCATATACTTAAATGTTAGAGAGGTCTTATATGAAGATGTTCCTAAATAGAATCCAACAAGATGTGTTCAGGACAGAATAATTTCATCATAAGATAGTGACAGCCGTTTAGTATGGCATATACTGAAATGCTGAAAAGGACTGAAATGAAGATCTTCCTTAACAGTAAAACCAAGCCACTTTCACCATAGTGTTCTTTCATTGAATGGATGTAATAGATATTCTGTCATGCCTGTAGTTAAATGTTCAATAGGTCTTACATAAAAATACTCCTAATAATCTACCTGAAAGCTATGAAACACAACCTTCTTTCCTTGTAAGAAGGGTATGGCCATGCTGTATGCCATATACTGAAATGCTTGAAAAGCTTTATACGAAGATGTTCCTCAACAGTTACAAGAAAACTGCTTTCATCCCTGTGTTCGTTCAATGAGTGAATGTTTAGAGATTCTGTCATTCCTGCAAAGGAATGTTTAATAAGTCTTACATGAAGATGTTTCTAAACAGCTACAAGGAAATTTTTTTAAATATAGTGTTATTACATTGAATAAACATTAAAGATATCCTGTCATGACTGTAGGCAAATGTCTGATGAGACTTGAGCAAGATATTAATAAACAATTACTTGCAAGCTGGGTTCATCACAGTATTCTTTCCTGGCTATGGAGATGATAGCCATTCTGTATGGCATAAAGTGATATGTTTGAAGAGCCTTTGATTTATATTCTTAAACAGCTAACAAGCAAGATGGTTTCTTCACAGTGTTCTTTCAGTGAATGAATGTTCTAGATATTGTCACATCTGTGGTGAAATATTTGATATATGATGTTCCTAAACAGCTACCTATAAACTGGATTCAGCATGTGTTCTTTCATTTTGTGAAAATGATAGTCGCTCTGTGTGGAATATACTTAAGTATTTGAAGTGTATTATGTGCAGATGTTCCTAAACAGTGAAAAGAAGATGGTTTTTGCATAATTTTCTTTCAGATAACAAATGTTATAGACATTGTCACATCTGTAGTCAAATGTTTGATATGATTTATGTGAAAATATCCCTAAACAGCTACCTGTTGGCTTGATTAAGCACAATGCTCTTTCATTGTAAGAAAGTGATAGCTGTTCCATGTGGCATATACTGAAATGTTTGAAATGTCATCTGTGAAGATGTTCCTTAAGAGCTACTTGCTGGGTGTTTTCAAGACAATGTTCTTTCAGTGAATGAATGTTGTAGATAGTCTATCACACCCGTAGTGAAATGCTGGATAAGTTTTATGAAGATGTCCCTAAGTAGCTACAAGCAAAATGGTTTCACAACAGTGTTCTTACAGACATTGAAGGTTATAGATATTCTGTCATGCCTGTAGTGAAATGTTTGATAAGACTTGCATGAACACTTACATGAAGATGTTTCTAAACAGCCACAAGCAAGCTTTTTCAACACAGTATTTCATTGAATGAATGTAATAATTATCACATTGTGGCTGCAGAGAAACGTTTGATAAGACACACACAAAATGTTCATAAATAGCATGTGCCAGCTGGTTGCATCACAATGTTGTTTAATTTAATGGAAGTGATCATCATTCTGTATAGCATATGATGTGTTTGAATAGCCTTATATAAAGATATTCCTAAAAACTTATGAGCAATCTGGTTTCACCAGAGTGTGTTCCTCAGTGAAGGAATCTTACAGAGATTCTGTCAGAGCAGTAGTGACATGTTTGGTGTTTTGTATGAAGAAACCCTAAATGGCTTCCTGCAAGATGAGTTCAACACAGTGTTATTTCATTTTAAGAAAATGATAGTCATTCTGTTTGGCATAAACTGAAATATTAGAAAAGCCTTATATCAAGAGGTTCCTAATTAGCTACCAGCAATCTGGCTTCACAATAGTGTTCTTTCATTGAATGGATGTAATAGATACTTTGTAGTGAAATGTATGATAAGTCTCTTATGAAAAGGTTCCTAAACAGCTGCCTGCAATCTGGCTTCAGCACATTATATCATTGTCTCAAAGTGATATTCATTCAGTATGTCTTATATGGAAACGCTTGAAATGGTGAACATGAAGAAGTTTCTAAATATGTACAAGCAAGATTGTTTCTCCGCAGTTTTCTTTCAGTGACTGAATGTTATGTATAGTCTGTCACGACTATTGTAAAATGTTTGATGAGTCTTATGTAAAAACGTTCCTAGATAGCTATCTGTGAGCTCTATTTAGCACAGTGTTCTTTCATTGTAGGAAAATGATACCCATTCATTATGGCATATACTGAAATGTGAGAAATGTCTTAAATACAAATGTTCCTAATAATAGCTTCAAGATGCTTTCACCACAGAGTTCTTTCAGTGAAACAATATTGCAGATATTCTGTGACACTTGTAGTGAAGTGTTAGTTAAAACTTACTTGCAAGCTGGATTCAGCACAGTGTTTCTTTCATTGTTTGAAACTCATATTCAATCAGAACAGCAAATATTGAAATGGTTATAATGACTAATATGAAGAGGATCCTTAATGGCTGCAAGTAAGATGGTTTCACCACAGTTTTCTCTCAGTGAACAGATGCTATATATATTCTGTCCCGCATGCAATGAAATGTTTGTTAAGTCTTATATGAACATGTTCCTAAACAGCTACCCGCAAACTGGGCTTAGAACAGTGTTCTCACACTGTTAGTAATTGATAGGTCATCTGTAGGGCATATGCTGAAATGTTTGAAATGTCTTATGTGAATATGCCCCTAAACAGCTGTAAGCACATTTGTTTCACCAGAGTTCCTTTAGTGTCTGAATCTTATGGATATTTTTCAAGTCTGTAGTGTAATTTTTTAAGTATTTTATGAAGTTCTTCCTAAACAGATACTAGGAAACAAGGGTTCAGCTCATCCTTCTTTCCTTGAGTGAATATTAAAATCATTCTGTCATGACCATAGCGCAATATTTGTTAAGACTTATAAAAAGATATTTCTAAAAGACAACTTTCCAGCTGGGTTCTTAACATCGTTCTTTCATTTTATGGAAGTGATAACCATTCTGGATGGAATACACTGAAATGTTTGAAAAGACTTGTATGAAGATACTCCTAAATAGCTACAAGCAATCTGGTTACACCACAGTGTTCTTTCATTTAATAAACTTTATATATAGTCTCCTATAGCTGTAGTGAAATGTTTTATATCATATATGAAAATGTTCCTACAGCTACCTGCAAGCTGGGATCAGCACACTGACTTTTCATTGTAATAAAGTGATAGTTACTTTGTATGGCATACACTGAAATGTCAGAAAAGACTTATATGAGTGTATTTCTAAAGAGATACAAGCAAGCTGGTTTCACAATAGTGATCTTTCATTGAATTAATGTAATAGATATTCTGTCGCACATGTTGTGAAATGTTCAATAAATCTTACATGAAAATGTTACTATAAGTCTACCTGAAAGCTGAGTTAAGTACAATGTTTTTTCATTTTAAGAAAGTATAGCTGTTCTCTATGGCTCATACTGAAATGCTAGAAAAGACTTACATGAAGATGTTCCTTAAAAGCTACAAGGAAGTTGCTTTCACCACAGCATTCTTTCAATGAGTGAATGTTATAGATATTCCATCATGCCCGTAGTGAAATGTTTGATAGGACTTATTTGAAGATTCCCCTAAACAGCTGCAAGCAAGGTGTTTTCACCACAGTGTTCATTCAGAAAATGAATGTTATACGTATTCTGTCATGCCTCAAGAGAACTATTTGATGTCTTATGTGAGAGTGTTCCTGAACAGCTACAAGCAAGCTTTTTCAACATAGTGTGGTTTCCTTGAATGAATGTTATGGATATCATGTTGCGGCTGTAGAGAAACGTTTGATAAGACATAAATGAAATGCTCATAAAGAGCCACTGGTTTCATCAGAACGTTCTTTCTGGATATGGAAGTGATAGCCATTCTGTAGGCATAATGAAGTGTTTGAAGAGCCTTATACGAAGACATTCCCAAGGCGCCAGAAGTAATCTGGCTTCACCACAGTGTTCTTTCAGTGAACGAGTGTTATAGCTAGTCTGTCATGCCTGTAGTGAAATGTTTAATAAGTCTTATATGAAGAGGTTTCAAACAGCCGCCAGCAAGCCGGGTTTAGCACAGTGTCCTTTAACTGTAAGTAAGTGAGAGCCATTCTGTATGGCATATACTTAAATGTTAGAGAGGTCTTATATGAAGATGTTCCTAAATAGAATCCAACAAGATGTGTTCAGGACAGAATAATTTCATCATAAGATAGTGACAGCCGTTTAGTATGGCATATACTGAAATGCTGAAAAGGACTGAAATGAAGATCTTCCTTAACAGTAAAACCAAGCCACTTTCACCATAGTGTTCTTTCATTGAATGGATGTAATAGATATTCTGTCATGCCTGTAGTTAAATGTTCAATAGGTCTTACATAAAAATACTCCTAATAATCTACCTGAAAGCTATGAAACACAACCTTCTTTCCTTGTAAGAAGGGTATGGCCATGCTGTATGCCATATACTGAAATGCTTGAAAAGCTTTATACGAAGATGTTCCTCAACAGTTACAAGAAAACTGCTTTCATCCCTGTGTTCGTTCAATGAGTGAATGTTTAGAGATTCTGTCATTCCTGCAAAGGAATGTTTAATAAGTCTTACATGAAGATGTTTCTAAACAGCTACAAGGAAATTTTTTTAAATATAGTGTTATTACATTGAATAAACATTAAAGATATCCTGTCATGACTGTAGGCAAATGTCTGATGAGACTTGAGCAAGATATTAATAAACAATTACTTGCAAGCTGGGTTCATCACAGTATTCTTTCCTGGCTATGGAGATGATAGCCATTCTGTATGGCATAAAGTGATATGTTTGAAGAGCCTTTGATTTATATTCTTAAACAGCTAACAAGCAAGATGGTTTCTTCACAGTGTTCTTTCAGTGAATGAATGTTCTAGATATTGTCACATCTGTGGTGAAATATTTGATATATGATGTTCCTAAACAGCTACCTATAAACTGGATTCAGCATGTGTTCTTTCATTTTGTGAAAATGATAGTCGCTCTGTGTGGAATATACTTAAGTATTTGAAGTGTATTATGTGCAGATGTTCCTAAACAGTGAAAAGAAGATGGTTTTTGCATAATTTTCTTTCAGATAACAAATGTTATAGACATTGTCACATCTGTAGTCAAATGTTTGATATGATTTATGTGAAAATATCCCTAAACAGCTACCTGTTGGCTTGATTAAGCACAATGCTCTTTCATTGTAAGAAAGTGATAGCTGTTCCATGTGGCATATACTGAAATGTTTGAAATGTCATCTGTGAAGATGTTCCTTAAGAGCTACTTGCTGGGTGTTTTCAAGACAATGTTCTTTCAGTGAATGAATGTTGTAGATAGTCTATCACACCCGTAGTGAAATGCTGGATAAGTTTTATGAAGATGTCCCTAAGTAGCTACAAGCAAAATGGTTTCACAACAGTGTTCTTACAGACATTGAAGGTTATAGATATTCTGTCATGCCTGTAGTGAAATGTTTGATAAGACTTGCATGAACACTTACATGAAGATGTTTCTAAACAGCCACAAGCAAGCTTTTTCAACACAGTATTTCATTGAATGAATGTAATAATTATCACATTGTGGCTGCAGAGAAACGTTTGATAAGACACACACAAAATGTTCATAAATAGCATGTGCCAGCTGGTTGCATCACAATGTTGTTTAATTTAATGGAAGTGATCATCATTCTGTATAGCATATGATGTGTTTGAATAGCCTTATATAAAGATATTCCTAAAAACTTATGAGCAATCTGGTTTCACCAGAGTGTGTTCCTCAGTGAAGGAATCTTACAGAGATTCTGTCAGAGCAGTAGTGACATGTTTGGTGTTTTGTATGAAGAAACCCTAAATGGCTTCCTGCAAGATGAGTTCAACACAGTGTTATTTCATTTTAAGAAAATGATAGTCATTCTGTTTGGCATAAACTGAAATATTAGAAAAGCCTTATATCAAGAGGTTCCTAATTAGCTACCAGCAATCTGGCTTCACAATAGTGTTCTTTCATTGAATGGATGTAATAGATACTTTGTAGTGAAATGTATGATAAGTCTCTTATGAAAAGGTTCCTAAACAGCTGCCTGCAATCTGGCTTCAGCACATTATATCATTGTCTCAAAGTGATATTCATTCAGTATGTCTTATATGGAAACGCTTGAAATGGTGAACATGAAGAAGTTTCTAAATATGTACAAGCAAGATTGTTTCTCCGCAGTTTTCTTTCAGTGACTGAATGTTATGTATAGTCTGTCACGACTATTGTAAAATGTTTGATGAGTCTTATGTAAAAACGTTCCTAGATAGCTATCTGTGAGCTCTATTTAGCACAGTGTTCTTTCATTGTAGGAAAATGATACCCATTCATTATGGCATATACTGAAATGTGAGAAATGTCTTAAATACAAATGTTCCTAATAATAGCTTCAAGATGCTTTCACCACAGAGTTCTTTCAGTGAAACAATATTGCAGATATTCTGTGACACTTGTAGTGAAGTGTTAGTTAAAACTTACTTGCAAGCTGGATTCAGCACAGTGTTTCTTTCATTGTTTGAAACTCATATTCAATCAGAACAGCAAATATTGAAATGGTTATAATGACTAATATGAAGAGGATCCTTAATGGCTGCAAGTAAGATGGTTTCACCACAGTTTTCTCTCAGTGAACAGATGCTATATATATTCTGTCCCGCATGCAATGAAATGTTTGTTAAGTCTTATATGAACATGTTCCTAAACAGCTACCCGCAAACTGGGCTTAGAACAGTGTTCTCACACTGTTAGTAATTGATAGGTCATCTGTAGGGCATATGCTGAAATGTTTGAAATGTCTTATGTGAATATGCCCCTAAACAGCTGTAAGCACATTTGTTTCACCAGAGTTCCTTTAGTGTCTGAATCTTATGGATATTTTTCAAGTCTGTAGTGTAATTTTTTAAGTATTTTATGAAGTTCTTCCTAAACAGATACTAGGAAACAAGGGTTCAGCTCATCCTTCTTTCCTTGAGTGAATATTAAAATCATTCTGTCATGACCATAGCGCAATATTTGTTAAGACTTATAAAAAGATATTTCTAAAAGACAACTTTCCAGCTGGGTTCTTAACATCGTTCTTTCATTTTATGGAAGTGATAACCATTCTGGATGGAATACACTGAAATGTTTGAAAAGACTTGTATGAAGATACTCCTAAATAGCTACAAGCAATCTGGTTACACCACAGTGTTCTTTCATTTAATAAACTTTATATATAGTCTCCTATAGCTGTAGTGAAATGTTTTATATCATATATGAAAATGTTCCTACAGCTACCTGCAAGCTGGGATCAGCACACTGACTTTTCATTGTAATAAAGTGATAGTTACTTTGTATGGCATACACTGAAATGTCAGAAAAGACTTATATGAGTGTATTTCTAAAGAGATACAAGCAAGCTGGTTTCACAATAGTGATCTTTCATTGAATTAATGTAATAGATATTCTGTCGCACATGTTGTGAAATGTTCAATAAATCTTACATGAAAATGTTACTATAAGTCTACCTGAAAGCTGAGTTAAGTACAATGTTTTTTCATTTTAAGAAAGTATAGCTGTTCTCTATGGCTCATACTGAAATGCTAGAAAAGACTTACATGAAGATGTTCCTTAAAAGCTACAAGGAAGTTGCTTTCACCACAGCATTCTTTCAATGAGTGAATGTTATAGATATTCCATCATGCCCGTAGTGAAATGTTTGATAGGACTTATTTGAAGATTCCCCTAAAGAGCTGCAAGCAAGGTGTTTTCACCACAGTGTTCATTCAGAAAATGAATGTTATACGTATTCTGTCATGCCTCAAGAGAACTATTTGATGTCTTATGTGAGAGTGTTCCTGTACAGCTACAAGCAAGCTTTTTCAACATAGTGTGGTTTCCTTGAATGAATGTTATGGATATCATGTTGCGGCTGTAGAGAAACGTTTGATAAGACATAAATGAAATGCTCATAAAGAGCCACTGGTTTCATCAGAACGTTCTTTCTGGATATGGAAGTGATAGCCATTCTGTAGGCATAATGAAGTGTTTGAAGAGCCTTATACGAAGACATTCCCAAGGCGCCAGAAGTAATCTGGCTTCACCACAGTGTTCTTTCAGTGAACGAGTGTTATAGCTAGTCTGTCATGCCTGTAGTGAAATGTTTAATAAGTCTTATATGAAGAGGTTTCAAACAGCCGCCAGCAAGCCGGGTTTAGCACAGTGTCCTTTAACTGTAAGTAAGTGAGAGCCATTCTGTATGGCATATACTTAAATGTTAGAGAGGTCTTATATGAAGATGTTCCTAAATAGAATCCAACAAGATGTGTTCAGGACAGAATAATTTCATCATAAGATAGTGACAGCCGTTTAGTATGGCATATACTGAAATGCTGAAAAGGACTGAAATGAAGATCTTCCTTAACAGTAAAACCAAGCCACTTTCACCATAGTGTTCTTTCATTGAATGGATGTAATAGATATTCTGTCATGCCTGTAGTTAAATGTTCAATAGGTCTTACATAAAAATACTCCTAATAATCTACCTGAAAGCTATGAAACACAACCTTCTTTCCTTGTAAGAAGGGTATGGCCATGCTGTATGCCATATACTGAAATGCTTGAAAAGCTTTATACGAAGATGTTCCTCAACAGTTACAAGAAAACTGCTTTCATCCCTGTGTTCGTTCAATGAGTGAATGTTTAGAGATTCTGTCATTCCTGCAAAGGAATGTTTAATAAGTCTTACATGAAGATGTTTCTAAACAGCTACAAGGAAATTTTTTTAAATATAGTGTTATTACATTGAATAAACATTAAAGATATCCTGTCATGACTGTAGGCAAATGTCTGATGAGACTTGAGCAAGATATTAATAAACAATTACTTGCAAGCTGGGTTCATCACAGTATTCTTTCCTGGCTATGGAGATGATAGCCATTCTGTATGGCATAAAGTGATATGTTTGAAGAGCCTTTGATTTATATTCTTAAACAGCTAACAAGCAAGATGGTTTCTTCACAGTGTTCTTTCAGTGAATGAATGTTCTAGATATTGTCACATCTGTGGTGAAATATTTGATATATGATGTTCCTAAACAGCTACCTATAAACTGGATTCAGCATGTGTTCTTTCATTTTGTGAAAATGATAGTCGCTCTGTGTGGAATATACTTAAGTATTTGAAGTGTATTATGTGCAGATGTTCCTAAACAGTGAAAAGAAGATGGTTTTTGCATAATTTTCTTTCAGATAACAAATGTTATAGACATTGTCACATCTGTAGTCAAATGTTTGATATGATTTATGTGAAAATATCCCTAAACAGCTACCTGTTGGCTTGATTAAGCACAATGCTCTTTCATTGTAAGAAAGTGATAGCTGTTCCATGTGGCATATACTGAAATGTTTGAAATGTCATCTGTGAAGATGTTCCTTAAGAGCTACTTGCTGGGTGTTTTCAAGACAATGTTCTTTCAGTGAATGAATGTTGTAGATAGTCTATCACACCCGTAGTGAAATGCTGGATAAGTTTTATGAAGATGTCCCTAAGTAGCTACAAGCAAAATGGTTTCACAACAGTGTTCTTACAGACATTGAAGGTTATAGATATTCTGTCATGCCTGTAGTGAAATGTTTGATAAGACTTGCATGAACACTTACATGAAGATGTTTCTAAACAGCCACAAGCAAGCTTTTTCAACACAGTATTTCATTGAATGAATGTAATAATTATCACATTGTGGCTGCAGAGAAACGTTTGATAAGACACACACAAAATGTTCATAAATAGCATGTGCCAGCTGGTTGCATCACAATGTTGTTTAATTTAATGGAAGTGATCATCATTCTGTATAGCATATGATGTGTTTGAATAGCCTTATATAAAGATATTCCTAAAAACTTATGAGCAATCTGGTTTCACCAGAGTGTGTTCCTCAGTGAAGGAATCTTACAGAGATTCTGTCAGAGCAGTAGTGACATGTTTGGTGTTTTGTATGAAGAAACCCTAAATGGCTTCCTGCAAGATGAGTTCAACACAGTGTTATTTCATTTTAAGAAAATGATAGTCATTCTGTTTGGCATAAACTGAAATATTAGAAAAGCCTTATATCAAGAGGTTCCTAATTAGCTACCAGCAATCTGGCTTCACAATAGTGTTCTTTCATTGAATGGATGTAATAGATACTTTGTAGTGAAATGTATGATAAGTCTCTTATGAAAAGGTTCCTAAACAGCTGCCTGCAATCTGGCTTCAGCACATTATATCATTGTCTCAAAGTGATATTCATTCAGTATGTCTTATATGGAAACGCTTGAAATGGTGAACATGAAGAAGTTTCTAAATATGTACAAGCAAGATTGTTTCTCCACAGTTTTCTTTCAGTGACTGAATGTTATGTATAGTCTGTCACGACTATTGTAAAATGTTTGATGAGTCTTATGTAAAAACGTTCCTAGATAGCTATCTGTGAGCTCTATTTAGCACAGTGTTCTTTCATTGTAGGAAAATGATACCCATTCATTATGGCATATACTGAAATGTGAGAAATGTCTTAAATACAAATGTTCCTAATAATAGCTTCAAGATGCTTTCACCACAGAGTTCTTTCAGTGAAACAATATTGCAGATATTCTGTGACACTTGTAGTGAAGTGTTAGTTAAAACTTACTTGCAAGCTGGATTCAGCACAGTGTTTCTTTCATTGTTTGAAACTCATATTCAATCAGAACAGCAAATATTGAAATGGTTATAATGACTAATATGAAGAGGATCCTTAATGGCTGCAAGTAAGATGGTTTCACCACAGTTTTCTCTCAGTGAACAGATGCTATATATATTCTGTCCCGCATGCAATGAAATGTTTGTTAAGTCTTATATGAACATGTTCCTAAACAGCTACCCGCAAACTGGGCTTAGAACAGTGTTCTCACACTGTTAGTAATTGATAGGTCATCTGTAGGGCATATGCTGAAATGTTTGAAATGTCTTATGTGAATATGCCCCTAAACAGCTGTAAGCACATTTGTTTCACCAGAGTTCCTTTAGTGTCTGAATCTTATGGATATTTTTCAAGTCTGTAGTGTAATTTTTTAAGTATTTTATGAAGTTCTTCCTAAACAGATACTAGGAAACAAGGGTTCAGCTCATCCTTCTTTCCTTGAGTGAATATTAAAATCATTCTGTCATGACCATAGCGCAATATTTGTTAAGACTTATAAAAAGATATTTCTAAAAGACAACTTTCCAGCTGGGTTCTTAACATCGTTCTTTCATTTTATGGAAGTGATAACCATTCTGGATGGAATACACTGAAATGTTTGAAAAGACTTGTATGAAGATACTCCTAAATAGCTACAAGCAATCTGGTTACACCACAGTGTTCTTTCATTTAATAAACTTTATATATAGTCTCCTATAGCTGTAGTGAAATGTTTTATATCATATATGAAAATGTTCCTACAGCTACCTGCAAGCTGGGATCAGCACACTGACTTTTCATTGTAATAAAGTGATAGTTACTTTGTATGGCATACACTGAAATGTCAGAAAAGACTTATATGAGTGTATTTCTAAAGAGATACAAGCAAGCTGGTTTCACAATAGTGATCTTTCATTGAATTAATGTAATAGATATTCTGTCGCACATGTTGTGAAATGTTCAATAAATCTTACATGAAAATGTTACTATAAGTCTACCTGAAAGCTGAGTTAAGTACAATGTTTTTTCATTTTAAGAAAGTATAGCTGTTCTCTATGGCTCATACTGAAATGCTAGAAAAGACTTACATGAAGATGTTCCTTAAAAGCTACAAGGAAGTTGCTTTCACCACAGCATTCTTTCAATGAGTGAATGTTATAGATATTCCATCATGCCCGTAGTGAAATGTTTGATAGGACTTATTTGAAGATTCCCCTAAAGAGCTGCAAGCAAGGTGTTTTCACCACAGTGTTCATTCAGAAAATGAATGTTATACGTATTCTGTCATGCCTCAAGAGAACTATTTGATGTCTTATGTGAGAGTGTTCCTGTACAGCTACAAGCAAGCTTTTTCAACATAGTGTGGTTTCCTTGAATGAATGTTATGGATATCATGTTGCGGCTGTAGAGAAACGTTTGATAAGACATAAATGAAATGCTCATAAAGAGCCACTGGTTTCATCAGAACGTTCTTTCTGGATATGGAAGTGATAGCCATTCTGTAGGCATAATGAAGTGTTTGAAGAGCCTTATACGAAGACATTCCCAAGGCGCCAGAAGTAATCTGGCTTCACCACAGTGTTCTTTCAGTGAACGAGTGTTATAGCTAGTCTGTCATGCCTGTAGTGAAATGTTTAATAAGTCTTATATGAAGAGGTTTCAAACAGCCGCCAGCAAGCCGGGTTTAGCACAGTGTCCTTTAACTGTAAGTAAGTGAGAGCCATTCTGTATGGCATATACTTAAATGTTAGAGAGGTCTTATATGAAGATGTTCCTAAATAGAATCCAACAAGATGTGTTCAGGACAGAATAATTTCATCATAAGATAGTGACAGCCGTTTAGTATGGCATATACTGAAATGCTGAAAAGGACTGAAATGAAGATCTT
Organism: Equus asinus; assembly: GCF_041296235.1. Taxonomy (NCBI): domain Eukaryota; kingdom Metazoa; phylum Chordata; class Mammalia; order Perissodactyla; family Equidae; genus Equus; species Equus asinus. The sequence continues at coordinate 12,637,635 of NC_091815.1, read as the reverse complement.
CCTTAACAGTAAAACCAAGCCACTTTCACCATAGTGTTCTTTCATTGAATGGATGTAATAGATATTCTGTCATGCCTGTAGTTAAATGTTCAATAGGTCTTACATAAAAATACTCCTAATAATCTACCTGAAAGCTATGAAACACAACCTTCTTTCCTTGTAAGAAGGGTATGGCCATGCTGTATGCCATATACTGAAATGCTTGAAAAGCTTTATACGAAGATGTTCCTCAACAGTTACAAGAAAACTGCTTTCATCCCTGTGTTCGTTCAATGAGTGAATGTTTAGAGATTCTGTCATTCCTGCAAAGGAATGTTTAATAAGTCTTACATGAAGATGTTTCTAAACAGCTACAAGGAAATTTTTTTAAATATAGTGTTATTACATTGAATAAACATTAAAGACATCCTGTCATGACTGTAGGCAAATGTCTGATGAGACTTGAGCAAGATATTAATAAACAATTACTTGCAAGCTGGGTTCATCACAGTATTCTTTCCTGGCTATGGAGATGATAGCCATTCTGTATGGCATAAAGTGATATGTTTGAAGAGCCTTTGATTTATATTCTTAAACAGCTAACAAGCAAGATGGTTTCTTCACAGTGTTCTTTCAGTGAATGAATGTTCTAGATATTGTCACATCTGTGGTGAAATATTTGATATATGATGTTCCTAAACAGCTACCTATAAACTGGATTCAGCATGTGTTCTTTCATTTTGTGAAAATGATAGTCGCTCTGTGTGGAATATACTTAAGTATTTGAAGTGTATTATGTGCAGACGTTCCTAAACAGTGAAAAGAAGATGGTTTTTGCATAATTTTCTTTCAGATAACAAATGTTATAGACATTGTCACATCTGTAGTCAAATGTTTGATATGATTTATGTGAAAATATCCCTAAACAGCTACCTGTTGGCTTGATTAAGCACAATGCTCTTTCATTGTAAGAAAGTGATAGCTGTTCCATGTGGCATATACTGAAATGTTTGAAATGTCATCTGTGAAGATGTTCCTTAAGAGCTACTTGCTGGGTGTTTTCAAGACAATGTTCTTTCAGTGAATGAATGTTGTAGATAGTCTATCACACCCGTAGTGAAATGCTGGATAAGTTTTATGAAGATGTCCCTAAGTAGCTACAAGCAAAATGGTTTCACAACAGTGTTCTTACAGACATTGAAGGTTATAGATATTCTGTCATGCCTGTAGTGAAATGTTTGATAAGACTTGCATGAACACTTACATGAAGATGTTTCTAAACAGCCACAAGCAAGCTTTTTCAACACAGTATTTCATTGAATGAATGTAATAATTATCACATTGTGGCTGCAGAGAAACGTTTGATAAGACACACACAAAATGTTCATAAATAGCATGTGCCAGCTGGTTGCATCACAATGTTGTTTAATTTAATGGAAGTGATCATCATTCTGTATAGCATATGATGTGTTTGAATAGCCTTATATAAAGATATTCCTAAAAACTTATGAGCAATCTGGTTTCACCAGAGTGTGTTCCTCAGTGAAGGAATCTTACAGAGATTCTGTCAGAGCAGTAGTGACATGTTTGGTGTTTTGTATGAAGAAACCCTAAATGGCTTCCTGCAAGATGAGTTCAACACAGTGTTATTTCATTTTAAGAAAATGATAGTCATTCTGTTTGGCATAAACTGAAATATTAGAAAAGCCTTATATCAAGAGGTTCCTAATTAGCTACCAGCAATCTGGCTTCACAATAGTGTTCTTTCATTGAATGGATGTAATAGATACTTTGTAGTGAAATGTATGATAAGTCTCTTATGAAAAGGTTCCTAAACAGCTGCCTGCAATCTGGCTTCAGCACATTATATCATTGTCTCAAAGTGATATTCATTCAGTATGTCTTATATGGAAACGCTTGAAAGGGTGAACATGAAGAAGTTTCTAAATATGTACAAGCAAGATTGTTTCTCCACAGTTTTCTTTCAGTGACTGAATGTTATGTATAGTCTGTCACGACTATTGTAAAATGTTTGATGAGTCTTATGTAAAAACGTTCCTAGATAGCTATCTGTGAGCTCTATTTAGCACAGTGTTCTTTCATTGTAGGAAAATGATACCCATTCATTATGGCATATACTGAAATGTGAGAAATGTCTTAAATACAAATGTTCCTAATAATAGCTTCAAGATGCTTTCACCACAGAGTTCTTTCAGTGAAACAATATTGCAGATATTCTGTGACACTTGTAGTGAAGTGTTAGTTAAAACTTACTTGCAAGCTGGATTCAGCACAGTGTTTCTTTCATTGTTTGAAACTCATATTCAATCAGAACAGCAAATATTGAAATGGTTATAATGACTAATATGAAGAGGATCCTTAATGGCTGCAAGTAAGATGGTTTCACCACAGTTTTCTCTCAGTGAGCAAATGCTGTATATATTCTGTCCCGCATGCAATGAAATGTTTGTTAAGTCTTATATGAACATGTTCCTAAACAGCTACCCGCAAACTGGGCTTAGAACAGTGTTCTCACACTGTTAGTAATTGATAGGTCATCTGTAGGGCATATGCTGAAATGTTTGAAATGTCTTATGTGAATATGCCCCTAAACAGCTGTAAGCACATTTGTTTCACCAGAGTTCCTTTAGTGTCTGAATCTTATGGATATTTTTCAAGTCTGTAGTGTAATTTTTTAAGTATTTTATGAAGTTCTTCCTAAACAGATACTAGGAAACAAGGGTTCAGCTCATCCTTCTTTCCTTGAGTGAATATTAAAATCATTCTGTCATGACCATAGCGCAATATTTGTTAAGACTTATAAAAAGATATTTCTAAAAGACAACTTTCCAGCTGGGTTCTTAACATCGTTCTTTCATTTTATGGAAGTGATAACCATTCTGGATGGAATACACTGAAATGTTTGAAAAGACTTGTATGAAGATACTCCTAAATAGCTACAAGCAATCTGGTTACACCACAGTGTTCTTTCATTTAATAAACTTTATATATAGTCTCCTATAGCTGTAGTGAAATGTTTTATATCATATATGAAAATGTTCCTACAGCTACCTGCAAGCTGGGATCAGCACACTGACTTTTCATTGTAATAAAGTGATAGTTACTTTGTATGGCATACACTGAAATGTCAGAAAAGACTTATATGAGTCTATTTCTAAAGAGATACAAGCAAGCTGGTTTCACAATAGTGATCTTTCATTGAATTAATGTAATAGATATTCTGTCGCACATGTTGTGAAATGTTCAATAAATCTTACATGAAAATGTTACTATAAGTCTACCTGAAAGCTGAGTTAAGTACAATGTTTTTTCATTTTAAGAAAGTATAGCTGTTCTCTATGGCTCATACTGAAATGCTAGAAAAGACTTACATGAAGATGTTCCTTAAAAGCTACAAGGAAGTTGCTTTCACCACAGCATTCTTTCAATGAGTGAATGTTATAGATATTCCATCATGCCCGTAGTGAAATGTTTGATAGGACTTATTTGAAGATTCCCCTAAACAGCTGCAAGCAAGGTGTTTTCACCACAGTGTTCATTCAGAAAATGAATGTTATACGTATTCTGTCATGCCTCAAGAGAACTATTTGATGTCTTATGTGAGAGTGTTCCTGAACAGCTACAAGCAAGCTTTTTCAACATAGTGTGGTTTCCTTGAATGAATGTTATGGATATCATGTTGCGGCTGTAGAGAAACGTTTGATAAGACATAAATGAAATGCTCATAAAGAGCCACTGGTTTCATCAGAACGTTCTTTCTGGATATGGAAGTGATAGCCATTCTGTAGGCATAATGAAGTGTTTGAAGAGCCTTATACGAAGACATTCCCAAGGCGCCAGAAGTAATCTGGCTTCACCACAGTGTTCTTTCAGTGAACGAGTGTTATAGCTAGTCTGTCATGCCTGTAGTGAAATGTTTAATAAGTCTTATATGAAGAGGTTTCAAACAGCCGCCAGCAAGCCGGGTTTAGCACAGTGTCCTTTAACTGTAAGTAAGTGAGAGCCATTCTGTATGGCATATACTTAAATGTTAGAGAGGTCTTATATGAAGATGTTCCTAAATAGAATCCAACAAGATGTGTTCAGGACAGAATAATTTCATCATAAGATAGTGACAGCCGTTTAGTATGGCATATACTGAAATGCTGAAAAGGACTGAAATGAAGATCTTCCTTAACAGTAAAACCAAGCCACTTTCACCATAGTGTTCTTTCATTGAATGGATGTAATAGATATTCTGTCATGCCTGTAGTTAAATGTTCAATAGGTCTTACATAAAAATACTCCTAATAATCTACCTGAAAGCTATGAAACACAACCTTCTTTCCTTGTAAGAAGGGTATGGCCATGCTGTATGCCATATACTGAAATGCTTGAAAAGCTTTATACGAAGATGTTCCTCAACAGTTACAAGAAAACTGCTTTCATCCCTGTGTTCGTTCAATGAGTGAATGTTTAGAGATTCTGTCATTCCTGCAAAGGAATGTTTAATAAGTCTTACATGAAGATGTTTCTAAACAGCTACAAGGAAATTTTTTTAAATATAGTGTTATTACATTGAATAAACATTAAAGACATCCTGTCATGACTGTAGGCAAATGTCTGATGAGACTTGAGCAAGATATTAATAAACAATTACTTGCAAGCTGGGTTCATCACAGTATTCTTTCCTGGCTATGGAGATGATAGCCATTCTGTATGGCATAAAGTGATATGTTTGAAGAGCCTTTGATTTATATTCTTAAACAGCTAACAAGCAAGATGGTTTCTTCACAGTGTTCTTTCAGTGAATGAATGTTCTAGATATTGTCACATCTGTGGTGAAATATTTGATATATGATGTTCCTAAACAGCTACCTATAAACTGGATTCAGCATGTGTTCTTTCATTTTGTGAAAATGATAGTCGCTCTGTGTGGAATATACTTAAGTATTTGAAGTGTATTATGTGCAGACGTTCCTAAACAGTGAAAAGAAGATGGTTTTTGCATAATTTTCTTTCAGATAACAAATGTTATAGACATTGTCACATCTGTAGTCAAATGTTTGATATGATTTATGTGAAAATATCCCTAAACAGCTACCTGTTGGCTTGATTAAGCACAATGCTCTTTCATTGTAAGAAAGTGATAGCTGTTCCATGTGGCATATACTGAAATGTTTGAAATGTCATCTGTGAAGATGTTCCTTAAGAGCTACTTGCTGGGTGTTTTCAAGACAATGTTCTTTCAGTGAATGAATGTTGTAGATAGTCTATCACACCCGTAGTGAAATGCTGGATAAGTTTTATGAAGATGTCCCTAAGTAGCTACAAGCAAAATGGTTTCACAACAGTGTTCTTACAGACATTGAAGGTTATAGATATTCTGTCATGCCTGTAGTGAAATGTTTGATAAGACTTGCATGAACACTTACATGAAGATGTTTCTAAACAGCCACAAGCAAGCTTTTTCAACACAGTATTTCATTGAATGAATGTAATAATTATCACATTGTGGCTGCAGAGAAACGTTTGATAAGACACACACAAAATGTTCATAAATAGCATGTGCCAGCTGGTTGCATCACAATGTTGTTTAATTTAATGGAAGTGATCATCATTCTGTATAGCATATGATGTGTTTGAATAGCCTTATATAAAGATATTCCTAAAAACTTATGAGCAATCTGGTTTCACCAGAGTGTGTTCCTCAGTGAAGGAATCTTACAGAGATTCTGTCAGAGCAGTAGTGACATGTTTGGTGTTTTGTATGAAGAAACCCTAAATGGCTTCCTGCAAGATGAGTTCAACACAGTGTTATTTCATTTTAAGAAAATGATAGTCATTCTGTTTGGCATAAACTGAAATATTAGAAAAGCCTTATATCAAGAGGTTCCTAATTAGCTACCAGCAATCTGGCTTCACAATAGTGTTCTTTCATTGAATGGATGTAATAGATACTTTGTAGTGAAATGTATGATAAGTCTCTTATGAAAAGGTTCCTAAACAGCTGCCTGCAATCTGGCTTCAGCACATTATATCATTGTCTCAAAGTGATATTCATTCAGTATGTCTTATATGGAAACGCTTGAAAGGGTGAACATGAAGAAGTTTCTAAATATGTACAAGCAAGATTGTTTCTCCACAGTTTTCTTTCAGTGACTGAATGTTATGTATAGTCTGTCACGACTATTGTAAAATGTTTGATGAGTCTTATGTAAAAACGTTCCTAGATAGCTATCTGTGAGCTCTATTTAGCACAGTGTTCTTTCATTGTAGGAAAATGATACCCATTCATTATGGCATATACTGAAATGTGAGAAATGTCTCAAATACAAATGTTCCTAATAATAGCTTCAAGATGCTTTCACCACAGAGTTCTTTCAGTGAAACAATATTGCAGATATTCTGTGACACTTGTAGTGAAGTGTTAGTTAAAACTTACTTGCAAGCTGGATTCAGCACAGTGTTTCTTTCATTGTTTGAAACTCATATTCAATCAGAACAGCAAATATTGAAATGGTTATAATGACTAATATGAAGAGGATCCTTAATGGCTGCAAGTAAGATGGTTTCACCACAGTTTTCTCTCAGTGAGCAAATGCTGTATATATTCTGTCCCGCATGCAATGAAATGTTTGTTAAGTCTTATATGAACATGTTCCTAAACAGCTACCCGCAAACTGGGCTTAGAACAGTGTTCTCACACTGTTAGTAATTGATAGGTCATCTGTAGGGCATATGCTGAAATGTTTGAAATGTCTTATGTGAATATGCCCCTAAACAGCTGTAAGCACATTTGTTTCACCAGAGTTCCTTTAGTGTCTGAATCTTATGGATATTTTTCAAGTCTGTAGTGTAATTTTTTAAGTATTTTATGAAGTTCTTCCTAAACAGATACTAGGAAACAAGGGTTCAGCTCATCCTTCTTTCCTTGAGTGAATATTAAAATCATTCTGTCATGACCATAGCGCAATATTTGTTAAGACTTATAAAAAGATATTTCTAAAAGACAACTTTCCAGCTGGGTTCTTAACATCGTTCTTTCATTTTATGGAAGTGATAACCATTCTGGATGGAATACACTGAAATGTTTGAAAAGACTTGTATGAAGATACTCCTAAATAGCTACAAGCAATCTGGTTACACCACAGTGTTCTTTCATTTAATAAACTTTATATATAGTCTCCTATAGCTGTAGTGAAATGTTTTATATCATATATGAAAATGTTCCTACAGCTACCTGCAAGCTGGGATCAGCACACTGACTTTTCATTGTAATAAAGTGATAGTTACTTTGTATGGCATACACTGAAATGTCAGAAAAGACTTATATGAGTCTATTTCTAAAGAGATACAAGCAAGCTGGTTTCACAATAGTGATCTTTCATTGAATTAATGTAATAGATATTCTGTCGCACATGTTGTGAAATGTTCAATAAATCTTACATGAAAATGTTACTATAAGTCTACCTGAAAGCTGAGTTAAGTACAATGTTTTTTCATTTTAAGAAAGTATAGCTGTTCTCTATGGCTCATACTGAAATGCTAGAAAAGACTTACATGAAGATGTTCCTTAAAAGCTACAAGGAAGTTGCTTTCACCACAGCATTCTTTCAATGAGTGAATGTTATAGATATTCCATCATGCCCGTAGTGAAATGTTTGATAGGACTTATTTGAAGATTCCCCTAAACAGCTGCAAGCAAGGTGTTTTCACCACAGTGTTCATTCAGAAAATGAATGTTATACGTATTCTGTCATGCCTCAAGAGAACTATTTGATGTCTTATGTGAGAGTGTTCCTGAACAGCTACAAGCAAGCTTTTTCAACATAGTGTGGTTTCCTTGAATGAATGTTATGGATATCATGTTGCGGCTGTAGAGAAACGTTTGATAAGACATAAATGAAATGCTCATAAAGAGCCACTGGTTTCATCAGAACGTTCTTTCTGGATATGGAAGTGATAGCCATTCTGTAGGCATAATGAAGTGTTTGAAGAGCCTTATACGAAGACATTCCCAAGGCGCCAGAAGTAATCTGGCTTCACCACAGTGTTCTTTCAGTGAACGAGTGTTATAGCTAGTCTGTCATGCCTGTAGTGAAATGTTTAATAAGTCTTATATGAAGAGGTTTCAAACAGCCGCCAGCAAGCCGGGTTTAGCACAGTGTCCTTTAACTGTAAGTAAGTGAGAGCCATTCTGTATGGCATATACTTAAATGTTAGAGAGGTCTTATATGAAGATGTTCCTAAATAGAATCCAACAAGATGTGTTCAGGACAGAATAATTTCATCATAAGATAGTGACAGCCGTTTAGTATGGCATATACTGAAATGCTGAAAAGGACTGAAATGAAGATCTTCCTTAACAGTAAAACCAAGCCACTTTCACCATAGTGTTCTTTCATTGAATGGATGTAATAGATATTCTGTCATGCCTGTAGTTAAATGTTCAATAGGTCTTACATAAAAATACTCCTAATAATCTACCTGAAAGCTATGAAACACAACCTTCTTTCCTTGTAAGAAGGGTATGGCCATGCTGTATGCCATATACTGAAATGCTTGAAAAGCTTTATACGAAGATGTTCCTCAACAGTTACAAGAAAACTGCTTTCATCCCTGTGTTCGTTCAATGAGTGAATGTTTAGAGATTCTGTCATTCCTGCAAAGGAATGTTTAATAAGTCTTACATGAAGATGTTTCTAAACAGCTACAAGGAAATTTTTTTAAATATAGTGTTATTACATTGAATAAACATTAAAGACATCCTGTCATGACTGTAGGCAAATGTCTGATGAGACTTGAGCAAGATATTAATAAACAATTACTTGCAAGCTGGGTTCATCACAGTATTCTTTCCTGGCTATGGAGATGATAGCCATTCTGTATGGCATAAAGTGATATGTTTGAAGAGCCTTTGATTTATATTCTTAAACAGCTAACAAGCAAGATGGTTTCTTCACAGTGTTCTTTCAGTGAATGAATGTTCTAGATATTGTCACATCTGTGGTGAAATATTTGATATATGATGTTCCTAAACAGCTACCTATAAACTGGATTCAGCATGTGTTCTTTCATTTTGTGAAAATGATAGTCGCTCTGTGTGGAATATACTTAAGTATTTGAAGTGTATTATGTGCAGACGTTCCTAAACAGTGAAAAGAAGATGGTTTTTGCATAATTTTCTTTCAGATAACAAATGTTATAGACATTGTCACATCTGTAGTCAAATGTTTGATATGATTTATGTGAAAATATCCCTAAACAGCTACCTGTTGGCTTGATTAAGCACAATGCTCTTTCCTTGTAAGAAAGTGATAGCTGTTCCATGTGGCATATACTGAAATGTTTGAAATGTCATCTGTGAAGATGTTCCTTAAGAGCTACTTGCTGGGTGTTTTCAAGACAATGTTCTTTCAGTGAATGAATGTTGTAGATAGTCTATCACACCCGTAGTGAAATGCTGGATAAGTTTTATGAAGATGTCCCTAAGTAGCTACAAGCAAAATGGTTTCACAACAGTGTTCTTACAGACATTGAAGGTTATAGATATTCTGTCATGCCTGTAGTGAAATGTTTGATAAGACTTGCATGAACACTTACATGAAGATGTTTCTAAACAGCCACAAGCAAGCTTTTTCAACACAGTATTTCATTGAATGAATGTAATAATTATCACATTGTGGCTGCAGAGAAACGTTTGATAAGACACACACAAAATGTTCATAAATAGCATGTGCCAGCTGGTTGCATCACAATGTTGTTTAATTTAATGGAAGTGATCATCATTCTGTATAGCATATGATGTGTTTGAATAGCCTTATATAAAGATATTCCTAAAAACTTATGAGCAATCTGGTTTCACCAGAGTGTGTTCCTCAGTGAAGGAATCTTACAGAGATTCTGTCAGAGCAGTAGTGACATGTTTGGTGTTTTGTATGAAGAAACCCTAAATGGCTTCCTGCAAGATGAGTTCAACACAGTGTTATTTCATTTTAAGAAAATGATAGTCATTCTGTTTGGCATAAACTGAAATATTAGAAAAGCCTTATATCAAGAGGTTCCTAATTAGCTACCAGCAATCTGGCTTCACAATAGTGTTCTTTCATTGAATGGATGTAATAGATACTTTGTAGTGAAATGTATGATAAGTCTCTTATGAAAAGGTTCCTAAACAGCTGCCTGCAATCTGGCTTCAGCACATTATATCATTGTCTCAAAGTGATATTCATTCAGTATGTCTTATATGGAAACGCTTGAAAGGGTGAACATGAAGAAGTTTCTAAATATGTACAAGCAAGATTGTTTCTCCACAGTTTTCTTTCAGTGACTGAATGTTATGTATAGTCTGTCACGACTATTGTAAAATGTTTGATGAGTCTTATGTAAAAACGTTCCTAGATAGCTATCTGTGAGCTCTATTTAGCACAGTGTTCTTTCATTGTAGGAAAATGATACCCATTCATTATGGCATATACTGAAATGTGAGAAATGTCTCAAATACAAATGTTCCTAATAATAGCTTCAAGATGCTTTCACCACAGAGTTCTTTCAGTGAAACAATATTGCAGATATTCTGTGACACTTGTAGTGAAGTGTTAGTTAAAACTTACTTGCAAGCTGGATTCAGCACAGTGTTTCTTTCATTGTTTGAAACTCATATTCAATCAGAACAGCAAATATTGAAATGGTTATAATGACTAATATGAAGAGGATCCTTAATGGCTGCAAGTAAGATGGTTTCACCACAGTTTTCTCTCAGTGAACAGATGCTATATATATTCTGTCCCGCATGCAATGAAATGTTTGTTAAGTCTTATATGAACATGTTCCTAAACAGCTACCCGCAAACTGGGCTTAGAACAGTGTTCTCACACTGTTAGTAATTGATAGGTCATCTGTAGGGCATATGCTGAAATGTTTGAAATGTCTTATGTGAATATGCCCCTAAACAGCTGTAAGCACATTTGTTTCACCAGAGTTCCTTTAGTGTCTGAATCTTATGGATATTTTTCAAGTCTGTAGTGTAATTTTTTAAGTATTTTATGAAGTTCTTCCTAAACAGATACTAGGAAACAAGGGTTCAGCTCATCCTTCTTTCCTTGAGTGAATATTAAAATCATTCTGTCATGACCATAGCGCAATATTTGTTAAGACTTATAAAAAGATATTTCTAAAAGACAACTTTCCAGCTGGGTTCTTAACATTGTTCTTTCATTTTATGGAAGTGATAACCATTCTGGATGGAATACACTGAAATGTTTGAAAAGACTTGTATGAAGATACTCCTAAATAGCTACAAGCAATCTGGTTACACCACAGTGTTCTTTCATTTAATAAACTTTATATATAGTCTCCTATAGCTGTAGTGAAATGTTTTATATCATATATGAAAATGTTCCTACAGCTACCTGCAAGCTGGGATCAGCACACTGACTTTTCATTGTAATAAAGTGATAGTTACTTTGTATGGCATACACTGAAATGTCAGAAAAGACTTATATGAGTCTATTTCTAAAGAGATACAAGCAAGCTGGTTTCACAATAGTGATCTTTCATTGAATTAATGTAATAGATATTCTGTCGCACATGTTGTGAAATGTTCAATAAATCTTACATGAAAATGTTACTATAAGTCTACCTGAAAGCTGAGTTAAGTACAATGTTTTTTCATTTTAAGAAAGTATAGCTGTTCTCTATGGCTCATACTGAAATGCTAGAAAAGACTTACATGAAGATGTTCCTTAAAAGCTACAAGGAAGTTGCTTTCACCACAGCATTCTTTCAATGAGTGAATGTTATAGATATTCCATCATGCCCGTAGTGAAATGTTTGATAGGACTTATTTGAAGATTCCCCTAAACAGCTGCAAGCAAGGTGTTTTCACCACAGTGTTCATTCAGAAAATGAATGTTATACGTATTCTGTCATGCCTCAAGAGAACTATTTGATGTCTTATGTGAGAGTGTTCCTGAACAGCTACAAGCAAGCTTTTTCAACATAGTGTGGTTTCCTTGAATGAATGTTATGGATATCATGTTGCGGCTGTAGAGAAACGTTTGATAAGACATAAATGAAATGCTCATAAAGAGCCACTGGTTTCATCAGAACGTTCTTTCTGGATATGGAAGTGATAGCCATTCTGTAGGCATAATGAAGTGTTTGAAGAGCCTTATACGAAGACATTCCCAAGGCGCCAGAAGTAATCTGGCTTCACCACAGTGTTCTTTCAGTGAACGAGTGTTATAGCTAGTCTGTCATGCCTGTAGTGAAATGTTTAATAAGTCTTATATGAAGAGGTTTCAAACAGCCGCCAGCAAGCCGGGTTTAGCACAGTGTCCTTTAACTGTAAGTAAGTGAGAGCCATTCTGTATGGCATATACTTAAATGTTAGAGAGGTCTTATATGAAGATGTTCCTAAATAGAATCCAACAAGATGTGTTCAGGACAGAATAATTTCATCATAAGATAGTGACAGCCGTTTAGTATGGCATATACTGAAATGCTGAAAAGGACTGAAATGAAGATCTTCCTTAACAGTAAAACCAAGCCACTTTCACCATAGTGTTCTTTCATTGAATGGATGTAATAGATATTCTGTCATGCCTGTAGTTAAATGTTCAATAGGTCTTACATAAAAATACTCCTAATAATCTACCTGAAAGCTATGAAACACAACCTTCTTTCCTTGTAAGAAGGGTATGGCCATGCTGTATGCCATATACTGAAATGCTTGAAAAGCTTTATACGAAGATGTTCCTCAACAGTTACAAGAAAACTGCTTTCATCCCTGTGTTCGTTCAATGAGTGAATGTTTAGAGATTCTGTCATTCCTGCAAAGGAATGTTTAATAAGTCTTACATGAAGATGTTTCTAAACAGCTACAAGGAAATTTTTTTAAATATAGTGTTATTACATTGAATAAACATTAAAGACATCCTGTCATGACTGTAGGCAAATGTCTGATGAGACTTGAGCAAGATATTAATAAACAATTACTTGCAAGCTGGGTTCATCACAGTATTCTTTCCTGGCTATGGAGATGATAGCCATTCTGTATGGCATAAAGTGATATGTTTGAAGAGCCTTTGATTTATATTCTTAAACAGCTAACAAGCAAGATGGTTTCTTCACAGTGTTCTTTCAGTGAATGAATGTTCTAGATATTGTCACATCTGTGGTGAAATATTTGATATATGATGTTCCTAAACAGCTACCTATAAACTGGATTCAGCATGTGTTCTTTCATTTTGTGAAAATGATAGTCGCTCTGTGTGGAATATACTTAAGTATTTGAAGTGTATTATGTGCAGACGTTCCTAAACAGTGAAAAGAAGATGGTTTTTGCATAATTTTCTTTCAGATAACAAATGTTATAGACATTGTCACATCTGTAGTCAAATGTTTGATATGATTTATGTGAAAATATCCCTAAACAGCTACCTGTTGGCTTGATTAAGCACAATGCTCTTTCCTTGTAAGAAAGTGATAGCTGTTCCATGTGGCATATACTGAAATGTTTGAAATGTCATCTGTGAAGATGTTCCTTAAGAGCTACTTGCTGGGTGTTTTCAAGACAATGTTCTTTCAGTGAATGAATGTTGTAGATAGTCTATCACACCCGTAGTGAAATGCTGGATAAGTTTTATGAAGATGTCCCTAAGTAGCTACAAGCAAAATGGTTTCACAACAGTGTTCTTACAGACATTGAAGGTTATAGATATTCTGTCATGCCTGTAGTGAAATGTTTGATAAGACTTGCATGAACACTTACATGAAGATGTTTCTAAACAGCCACAAGCAAGCTTTTTCAACACAGTATTTCATTGAATGAATGTAATAATTATCACATTGTGGCTGCAGAGAAACGTTTGATAAGACACACACAAAATGTTCATAAATAGCATGTGCCAGCTGGTTGCATCACAATGTTGTTTAATTTAATGGAAGTGATCATCATTCTGTATAGCATATGATGTGTTTGAATAGCCTTATATAAAGATATTCCTAAAAACTTATGAGCAATCTGGTTTCACCAGAGTGTGTTCCTCAGTGAAGGAATCTTACAGAGATTCTGTCAGAGCAGTAGTGACATGTTTGGTGTTTTGTATGAAGAAACCCTAAATGGCTTCCTGCAAGATGAGTTCAACACAGTGTTATTTCATTTTAAGAAAATGATAGTCATTCTGTTTGGCATAAACTGAAATATTAGAAAAGCCTTATATCAAGAGGTTCCTAATTAGCTACCAGCAATCTGGCTTCACAATAGTGTTCTTTCATTGAATGGATGTAATAGATACTTTGTAGTGAAATGTATGATAAGTCTCTTATGAAAAGGTTCCTAAACAGCTGCCTGCAATCTGGCTTCAGCACATTATATCATTGTCTCAAAGTGATATTCATTCAGTATGTCTTATATGGAAACGCTTGAAAGGGTGAACATGAAGAAGTTTCTAAATATGTACAAGCAAGATTGTTTCTCCACAGTTTTCTTTCAGTGACTGAATGTTATGTATAGTCTGTCACGACTATTGTAAAATGTTTGATGAGTCTTATGTAAAAACGTTCCTAGATAGCTATCTGTGAGCTCTATTTAGCACAGTGTTCTTTCATTGTAGGAAAATGATACCCATTCATTATGGCATATACTGAAATGTGAGAAATGTCTCAAATACAAATGTTCCTAATAATAGCTTCAAGATGCTTTCACCACAGAGTTCTTTCAGTGAAACAATATTGCAGATATTCTGTGACACTTGTAGTGAAGTGTTAGTTAAAACTTACTTGCAAGCTGGATTCAGCACAGTGTTTCTTTCATTGTTTGAAACTCATATTCAATCAGAACAGCAAATATTGAAATGGTTATAATGACTAATATGAAGAGGATCCTTAATGGCTGCAAGTAAGATGGTTTCACCACAGTTTTCTCTCAGTGAACAGATGCTGTATATATTCTGTCCCGCATGCAATGAAATGTTTGTTAAGTCTTATATGAACATGTTCCTAAACAGCTACCCGCAAACTGGGCTTAGAACAGTGTTCTCACACTGTTAGTAATTGATAGGTCATCTGTAGGGCATATGCTGAAATGTTTGAAATGTCTTATGTGAATATGCCCCTAAACAGCTGTAAGCACATTTGTTTCACCAGAGTTCCTTTAGTGTCTGAATCTTATGGATATTTTTCAAGTCTGTAGTGTAATTTTTTAAGTATTTTATGAAGTTCTTCCTAAACAGATACTAGGAAACAAGGGTTCAGCTCATCCTTCTTTCCTTGAGTGAATATTAAAATCATTCTGTCATGACCATAGCGCAATATTTGTTAAGACTTATAAAAAGATATTTCTAAAAGACAACTTTCCAGCTGGGTTCTTAACATTGTTCTTTCATTTTATGGAAGTGATAACCATTCTGGATGGAATACACTGAAATGTTTGAAAAGACTTGTATGAAGATACTCCTAAATAGCTACAAGCAATCTGGTTACACCACAGTGTTCTTTCATTTAATAAACTTTATATATAGTCTCCTATAGCTGTAGTGAAATGTTTTATATCATATATGAAAATGTTCCTACAGCTACCTGCAAGCTGGGATCAGCACACTGACTTTTCATTGTAATAAAGTGATAGTTACTTTGTATGGCATACACTGAAATGTCAGAAAAGACTTATATGAGTCTATTTCTAAAGAGATACAAGCAAGCTGGTTTCACAATAGTGATCTTTCATTGAATTAATGTAATAGATATTCTGTCGCACATGTTGTGAAATGTTCAATAAATCTTACATGAAAATGTTACTATAAGTCTACCTGAAAGCTGAGTTAAGTACAATGTTTTTTCATTTTAAGAAAGTATAGCTGTTCTCTATGGCTCATACTGAAATGCTAGAAAAGACTTACATGAAGATGTTCCTTAAAAGCTACAAGGAAGTTGCTTTCACCACAGCATTCTTTCAATGAGTGAATGTTATAGATATTCCATCATGCCCGTAGTGAAATGTTTGATAGGACTTATTTGAAGATTCCGCTAAACAGCTGCAAGCAAGGTGTTTTCACCACAGTGTTCATTCAGAAAATGAATGTTATACGTATTCTGTCATGCCTCAAGAGAACTATTTGATGTCTTATGTGAGAGTGTTCCTGAACAGCTACAAGCAAGCTTTTTCAACATAGTGTGGTTTCCTTGAATGAATGTTATGGATATCATGTTGCGGCTGTAGAGAAACGTTTGATAAGACATAAATGAAATGCTCATAAAGAGCCACTGGTTTCATCAGAACGTTCTTTCTGGATATGGAAGTGATAGCCATTCTGTAGGCATAATGAAGTGTTTGAAGAGCCTTATACGAAGACATTCCCAAGGCGCCAGAAGTAATCTGGCTTCACCACAGTGTTCTTTCAGTGAACGAGTGTTATAGCTAGTCTGTCATGCCTGTAGTGAAATGTTTAATAAGTCTTATATGAAGAGGTTTCAAACAGCCGCCAGCAAGCCGGGTTTAGCACAGTGTCCTTTAACTGTAAGTAAGTGAGAGCCATTCTGTATGGCATATACTTAAATGTTAGAGAGGTCTTATATGAAGATGTTCCTAAATAGAATCCAACAAGATGTGTTCAGGACAGAATAATT
Source organism: Equus asinus (assembly GCF_041296235.1). Lineage (NCBI taxonomy): Eukaryota > Metazoa > Chordata > Mammalia > Perissodactyla > Equidae > Equus > Equus asinus. The sequence goes on along the minus strand of NC_091815.1, from coordinate 12,621,024 downwards.
TCATCATAAGATAGTGACAGCCGTTTAGTATGGCATATACTGAAATGCTGAAAAGGACTGAAATGAAGATCTTCCTTAACAGTAAAACCAAGCCACTTTCACCATAGTGTTCTTTCATTGAATGGATGTAATAGATATTCTGTCATGCCTGTAGTTAAATGTTCAATAGGTCTTACATAAAAATACTCCTAATAATCTACCTGAAAGCTATGAAACACAACCTTCTTTCCTTGTAAGAAGGGTATGGCCATGCTGTATGCCATATACTGAAATGCTTGAAAAGCTTTATACGAAGATGTTCCTCAACAGTTACAAGAAAACTGCTTTCATCCCTGTGTTCGTTCAATGAGTGAATGTTTAGAGATTCTGTCATTCCTGCAAAGGAATGTTTAATAAGTCTTACATGAAGATGTTTCTAAACAGCTACAAGGAAATTTTTTTAAATATAGTGTTATTACATTGAATAAACATTAAAGACATCCTGTCATGACTGTAGGCAAATGTCTGATGAGACTTGAGCAAGATATTAATAAACAATTACTTGCAAGCTGGGTTCATCACAGTATTCTTTCCTGGCTATGGAGATGATAGCCATTCTGTATGGCATAAAGTGATATGTTTGAAGAGCCTTTGATTTATATTCTTAAACAGCTAACAAGCAAGATGGTTTCTTCACAGTGTTCTTTCAGTGAATGAATGTTCTAGATATTGTCACATCTGTGGTGAAATATTTGATATATGATGTTCCTAAACAGCTACCTATAAACTGGATTCAGCATGTGTTCTTTCATTTTGTGAAAATGATAGTCGCTCTGTGTGGAATATACTTAAGTATTTGAAGTGTATTATGTGCAGACGTTCCTAAACAGTGAAAAGAAGATGGTTTTTGCATAATTTTCTTTCAGATAACAAATGTTATAGACATTGTCACATCTGTAGTCAAATGTTTGATATGATTTATGTGAAAATATCCCTAAACAGCTACCTGTTGGCTTGATTAAGCACAATGCTCTTTCCTTGTAAGAAAGTGATAGCTGTTCCATGTGGCATATACTGAAATGTTTGAAATGTCATCTGTGAAGATGTTCCTTAAGAGCTACTTGCTGGGTGTTTTCAAGACAATGTTCTTTCAGTGAATGAATGTTGTAGATAGTCTATCACACCCGTAGTGAAATGCTGGATAAGTTTTATGAAGATGTCCCTAAGTAGCTACAAGCAAAATGGTTTCACAACAGTGTTCTTACAGACATTGAAGGTTATAGATATTCTGTCATGCCTGTAGTGAAATGTTTGATAAGACTTGCATGAACACTTACATGAAGATGTTTCTAAACAGCCACAAGCAAGCTTTTTCAACACAGTATTTCATTGAATGAATGTAATAATTATCACATTGTGGCTGCAGAGAAACGTTTGATAAGACACACACAAAATGTTCATAAATAGCATGTGCCAGCTGGTTGCATCACAATGTTGTTTAATTTAATGGAAGTGATCATCATTCTGTATAGCATATGATGTGTTTGAATAGCCTTATATAAAGATATTCCTAAAAACTTATGAGCAATCTGGTTTCACCAGAGTGTGTTCCTCAGTGAAGGAATCTTACAGAGATTCTGTCAGAGCAGTAGTGACATGTTTGGTGTTTTGTATGAAGAAACCCTAAATGGCTTCCTGCAAGATGAGTTCAACACAGTGTTATTTCATTTTAAGAAAATGATAGTCATTCTGTTTGGCATAAACTGAAATATTAGAAAAGCCTTATATCAAGAGGTTCCTAATTAGCTACCAGCAATCTGGCTTCACAATAGTGTTCTTTCATTGAATGGATGTAATAGATACTTTGTAGTGAAATGTATGATAAGTCTCTTATGAAAAGGTTCCTAAACAGCTGCCTGCAATCTGGCTTCAGCACATTATATCATTGTCTCAAAGTGATATTCATTCAGTATGTCTTATATGGAAACGCTTGAAATGGTGAACATGAAGAAGTTTCTAAATATGTACAAGCAAGATTGTTTCTCCACAGTTTTCTTTCAGTGACTGAATGTTATGTATAGTCTGTCACGACTATTGTAAAATGTTTGATGAGTCTTATGTAAAAACGTTCCTAGATAGCTATCTGTGAGCTCTATTTAGCACAGTGTTCTTTCATTGTAGGAAAATGATACCCATTCATTATGGCATATACTGAAATGTGAGAAATGTCTCAAATACAAATGTTCCTAATAATAGCTTCAAGATGCTTTCACCACAGAGTTCTTTCAGTGAAACAATATTGCAGATATTCTGTGACACTTGTAGTGAAGTGTTAGTTAAAACTTACTTGCAAGCTGGATTCAGCACAGTGTTTCTTTCATTGTTTGAAACTCATATTCAATCAGAACAGCAAATATTGAAATGGTTATAATGACTAATATGAAGAGGATCCTTAATGGCTGCAAGTAAGATGGTTTCACCACAGTTTTCTCTCAGTGAGCAAATGCTGTATATATTCTGTCCCGCATGCAATGAAATGTTTGTTAAGTCTTATATGAACATGTTCCTAAACAGCTACCCGCAAACTGGGCTTAGAACAGTGTTCTCACACTGTTAGTAATTGATAGGTCATCTGTAGGGCATATGCTGAAATGTTTGAAATGTCTTATGTGAATATGCCCCTAAACAGCTGTAAGCACATTTGTTTCACCAGAGTTCCTTTAGTGTCTGAATCTTATGGATATTTTTCAAGTCTGTAGTGTAATTTTTTAAGTATTTTATGAAGTTCTTCCTAAACAGATACTAGGAAACAAGGGTTCAGCTCATCCTTCTTTCCTTGAGTGAATATTAAAATCATTCTGTCATGACCATAGCGCAATATTTGTTAAGACTTATAAAAAGATATTTCTAAAAGACAACTTTCCAGCTGGGTTCTTAACATTGTTCTTTCATTTTATGGAAGTGATAACCATTCTGGATGGAATACACTGAAATGTTTGAAAAGACTTGTATGAAGATACTCCTAAATAGCTACAAGCAATCTGGTTACACCACAGTGTTCTTTCATTTAATAAACTTTATATATAGTCTCCTATAGCTGTAGTGAAATGTTTTATATCATATATGAAAATGTTCCTACAGCTACCTGCAAGCTGGGATCAGCACACTGACTTTTCATTGTAATAAAGTGATAGTTACTTTGTATGGCATACACTGAAATGTCAGAAAAGACTTATATGAGTCTATTTCTAAAGAGATACAAGCAAGCTGGTTTCACAATAGTGATCTTTCATTGAATTAATGTAATAGATATTCTGTCGCACATGTTGTGAAATGTTCAATAAATCTTACATGAAAATGTTACTATAAGTCTACCTGAAAGCTGAGTTAAGTACAATGTTTTTTCATTTTAAGAAAGTATAGCTGTTCTCTATGGCTCATACTGAAATGCTAGAAAAGACTTACATGAAGATGTTCCTTAAAAGCTACAAGGAAGTTGCTTTCACCACAGCATTCTTTCAATGTGTGAATGTTATAGATATTCCATCATGCCCGTAGTGAAATGTTTGATAGGACTTATTTGAAGATTCCCCTAAACAGCTGCAAGCAAGGTGTTTTCACCACAGTGTTCATTCAGAAAATGAATGTTATACGTATTCTGTCATGCCTCAAGAGAACTATTTGATGTCTTATGTGAGAGTGTTCCTGAACAGCTACAAGCAAGCTTTTTCAACATAGTGTGGTTTCCTTGAATGAATGTTATGGATATCATGTTGCGGCTGTAGAGAAACGTTTGATAAGACATAAATGAAATGCTCATAAAGAGCCACTGGTTTCATCAGAACGTTCTTTCTGGATATGGAAGTGATAGCCATTCTGTAGGCATAATGAAGTGTTTGAAGAGCCTTATACGAAGACATTCCCAAGGCGCCAGAAGTAATCTGGCTTCACCACAGTGTTCTTTCAGTGAACGAGTGTTATAGCTAGTCTGTCATGCCTGTAGTGAAATGTTTAATAAGTCTTATATGAAGAGGTTTCAAACAGCCGCCAGCAAGCCGGGTTTAGCACAGTGTCCTTTAACTGTAAGTAAGTGAGAGCCATTCTGTATGGCATATACTTAAATGTTAGAGAGGTCTTATATGAAGATGTTCCTAAATAGAATCCAACAAGATGTGTTCAGGACAGAATAATTTCATCATAAGATAGTGACAGCCGTTTAGTATGGCATATACTGAAATGCTGAAAAGGACTGAAATGAAGATCTTCCTTAACAGTAAAACCAAGCCACTTTCACCATAGTGTTCTTTCATTGAATGGATGTAATAGATATTCTGTCATGCCTGTAGTTAAATGTTCAATAGGTCTTACATAAAAATACTCCTAATAATCTACCTGAAAGCTATGAAACACAACCTTCTTTCCTTGTAAGAAGGGTATGGCCATGCTGTATGCCATATACTGAAATGCTTGAAAAGCTTTATACGAAGATGTTCCTCAACAGTTACAAGAAAACTGCTTTCATCCCTGTGTTCGTTCAATGAGTGAATGTTTAGAGATTCTGTCATTCCTGCAAAGGAATGTTTAATAAGTCTTACATGAAGATGTTTCTAAACAGCTACAAGGAAATTTTTTTAAATATAGTGTTATTACATTGAATAAACATTAAAGACATCCTGTCATGACTGTAGGCAAATGTCTGATGAGACTTGAGCAAGATATTAATAAACAATTACTTGCAAGCTGGGTTCATCACAGTATTCTTTCCTGGCTATGGAGATGATAGCCATTCTGTATGGCATAAAGTGATATGTTTGAAGAGCCTTTGATTTATATTCTTAAACAGCTAACAAGCAAGATGGTTTCTTCACAGTGTTCTTTCAGTGAATGAATGTTCTAGATATTGTCACATCTGTGGTGAAATATTTGATATATGATGTTCCTAAACAGCTACCTATAAACTGGATTCAGCATGTGTTCTTTCATTTTGTGAAAATGATAGTCGCTCTGTGTGGAATATACTTAAGTATTTGAAGTGTATTATGTGCAGACGTTCCTAAACAGTGAAAAGAAGATGGTTTTTGCATAATTTTCTTTCAGATAACAAATGTTATAGACATTGTCACATCTGTAGTCAAATGTTTGATATGATTTATGTGAAAATATCCCTAAACAGCTACCTGTTGGCTTGATTAAGCACAATGCTCTTTCATTGTAAGAAAGTGATAGCTGTTCCATGTGGCATATACTGAAATGTTTGAAATGTCATCTGTGAAGATGTTCCTTAAGAGCTACTTGCTGGGTGTTTTCAAGACAATGTTCTTTCAGTGAATGAATGTTGTAGATAGTCTATCACACCCGTAGTGAAATGCTGGATAAGTTTTATGAAGATGTCCCTAAGTAGCTACAAGCAAAATGGTTTCACAACAGTGTTCTTACAGACATTGAAGGTTATAGATATTCTGTCATGCCTGTAGTGAAATGTTTGATAAGACTTGCATGAACACTTACATGAAGATGTTTCTAAACAGCCACAAGCAAGCTTTTTCAACACAGTATTTCATTGAATGAATGTAATAATTATCACATTGTGGCTGCAGAGAAACGTTTGATAAGACACACACAAAATGTTCATAAATAGCATGTGCCAGCTGGTTGCATCACAATGTTGTTTAATTTAATGGAAGTGATCATCATTCTGTATAGCATATGATGTGTTTGAATAGCCTTATATAAAGATATTCCTAAAAACTTATGAGCAATCTGGTTTCACCAGAGTGTGTTCCTCAGTGAAGGAATCTTACAGAGATTCTGTCAGAGCAGTAGTGACATGTTTGGTGTTTTGTATGAAGAAACCCTAAATGGCTTCCTGCAAGATGAGTTCAACACAGTGTTATTTCATTTTAAGAAAATGATAGTCATTCTGTTTGGCATAAACTGAAATATTAGAAAAGCCTTATATCAAGAGGTTCCTAATTAGCTACCAGCAATCTGGCTTCACAATAGTGTTCTTTCATTGAATGGATGTAATAGATACTTTGTAGTGAAATGTATGATAAGTCTCTTATGAAAAGGTTCCTAAACAGCTGCCTGCAATCTGGCTTCAGCACATTATATCATTGTCTCAAAGTGATATTCATTCAGTATGTCTTATATGGAAACGCTTGAAATGGTGAACATGAAGAAGTTTCTAAATATGTACAAGCAAGATTGTTTCTCCACAGTTTTCTTTCAGTGACTGAATGTTATGTATAGTCTGTCACGACTATTGTAAAATGTTTGATGAGTCTTATGTAAAAACGTTCCTAGATAGCTATCTGTGAGCTCTATTTAGCACAGTGTTCTTTCATTGTAGGAAAATGATACCCATTCATTATGGCATATACTGAAATGTGAGAAATGTCTCAAATACAAATGTTCCTAATAATAGCTTCAAGATGCTTTCACCACAGAGTTCTTTCAGTGAAACAATATTGCAGATATTCTGTGACACTTGTAGTGAAGTGTTAGTTAAAACTTACTTGCAAGCTGGATTCAGCACAGTGTTTCTTTCATTGTTTGAAACTCATATTCAATCAGAACAGCAAATATTGAAATGGTTATAATGACTAATATGAAGAGGATCCTTAATGGCTGCAAGTAAGATGGTTTCACCACAGTTTTCTCTCAGTGAGCAAATGCTGTATATATTCTGTCCCGCATGCAATGAAATGTTTGTTAAGTCTTATATGAACATGTTCCTAAACAGCTACCCGCAAACTGGGCTTAGAACAGTGTTCTCACACTGTTAGTAATTGATAGGTCATCTGTAGGGCATATGCTGAAATGTTTGAAATGTCTTATGTGAATATGCCCCTAAACAGCTGTAAGCACATTTGTTTCACCAGAGTTCCTTTAGTGTCTGAATCTTATGGATATTTTTCAAGTCTGTAGTGTAATTTTTTAAGTATTTTATGAAGTTCTTCCTAAACAGATACTAGGAAACAAGGGTTCAGCTCATCCTTCTTTCCTTGAGTGAATATTAAAATCATTCTGTCATGACCATAGCGCAATATTTGTTAAGACTTATAAAAAGATATTTCTAAAAGACAACTTTCCAGCTGGGTTCTTAACATTGTTCTTTCATTTTATGGAAGTGATAACCATTCTGGATGGAATACACTGAAATGTTTGAAAAGACTTGTATGAAGATACTCCTAAATAGCTACAAGCAATCTGGTTACACCACAGTGTTCTTTCATTTAATAAACTTTATATATAGTCTCCTATAGCTGTAGTGAAATGTTTTATATCATATATGAAAATGTTCCTACAGCTACCTGCAAGCTGGGATCAGCACACTGACTTTTCATTGTAATAAAGTGATAGTTACTTTGTATGGCATACACTGAAATGTCAGAAAAGACTTATATGAGTCTATTTCTAAAGAGATACAAGCAAGCTGGTTTCACAATAGTGATCTTTCATTGAATTAATGTAATAGATATTCTGTCGCACATGTTGTGAAATGTTCAATAAATCTTACATGAAAATGTTACTATAAGTCTACCTGAAAGCTGAGTTAAGTACAATGTTTTTTCATTTTAAGAAAGTATAGCTGTTCTCTATGGCTCATACTGAAATGCTAGAAAAGACTTACATGAAGATGTTCCTTAAAAGCTACAAGGAAGTTGCTTTCACCACAGCATTCTTTCAATGTGTGAATGTTATAGATATTCCATCATGCCCGTAGTGAAATGTTTGATAGGACTTATTTGAAGATTCCCCTAAACAGCTGCAAGCAAGGTGTTTTCACCACAGTGTTCATTCAGAAAATGAATGTTATACGTATTCTGTCATGCCTCAAGAGAACTATTTGATGTCTTATGTGAGAGTGTTCCTGAACAGCTACAAGCAAGCTTTTTCAACATAGTGTGGTTTCCTTGAATGAATGTTATGGATATCATGTTGCGGCTGTAGAGAAACGTTTGATAAGACATAAATGAAATGCTCATAAAGAGCCACTGGTTTCATCAGAACGTTCTTTCTGGATATGGAAGTGATAGCCATTCTGTAGGCATAATGAAGTGTTTGAAGAGCCTTATACGAAGACATTCCCAAGGCGCCAGAAGTAATCTGGCTTCACCACAGTGTTCTTTCAGTGAACGAGTGTTATAGCTAGTCTGTCATGCCTGTAGTGAAATGTTTAATAAGTCTTATATGAAGAGGTTTCAAACAGCCGCCAGCAAGCCGGGTTTAGCACAGTGTCCTTTAACTGTAAGTAAGTGAGAGCCATTCTGTATGGCATATACTTAAATGTTAGAGAGGTCTTATATGAAGATGTTCCTAAATAGAATCCAACAAGATGTGTTCAGGACAGAATAATTTCATCATAAGATAGTGACAGCCGTTTAGTATGGCATATACTGAAATGCTGAAAAGGACTGAAATGAAGATCTTCCTTAACAGTAAAACCAAGCCACTTTCACCATAGTGTTCTTTCATTGAATGGATGTAATAGATATTCTGTCATGCCTGTAGTTAAATGTTCAATAGGTCTTACATAAAAATACTCCTAATAATCTACCTGAAAGCTATGAAACACAACCTTCTTTCCTTGTAAGAAGGGTATGGCCATGCTGTATGCCATATACTGAAATGCTTGAAAAGCTTTATACGAAGATGTTCCTCAACAGTTACAAGAAAACTGCTTTCATCCCTGTGTTCGTTCAATGAGTGAATGTTTAGAGATTCTGTCATTCCTGCAAAGGAATGTTTAATAAGTCTTACATGAAGATGTTTCTAAACAGCTACAAGGAAATTTTTTTAAATATAGTGTTATTACATTGAATAAACATTAAAGACATCCTGTCATGACTGTAGGCAAATGTCTGATGAGACTTGAGCAAGATATTAATAAACAATTACTTGCAAGCTGGGTTCATCACAGTATTCTTTCCTGGCTATGGAGATGATAGCCATTCTGTATGGCATAAAGTGATATGTTTGAAGAGCCTTTGATTTATATTCTTAAACAGCTAACAAGCAAGATGGTTTCTTCACAGTGTTCTTTCAGTGAATGAATGTTCTAGATATTGTCACATCTGTGGTGAAATATTTGATATATGATGTTCCTAAACAGCTACCTATAAACTGGATTCAGCATGTGTTCTTTCATTTTGTGAAAATGATAGTCGCTCTGTGTGGAATATACTTAAGTATTTGAAGTGTATTATGTGCAGACGTTCCTAAACAGTGAAAAGAAGATGGTTTTTGCATAATTTTCTTTCAGATAACAAATGTTATAGACATTGTCACATCTGTAGTCAAATGTTTGATATGATTTATGTGAAAATATCCCTAAACAGCTACCTGTTGGCTTGATTAAGCACAATGCTCTTTCATTGTAAGAAAGTGATAGCTGTTCCATGTGGCATATACTGAAATGTTTGAAATGTCATCTGTGAAGATGTTCCTTAAGAGCTACTTGCTGGGTGTTTTCAAGACAATGTTCTTTCAGTGAATGAATGTTGTAGATAGTCTATCACACCCGTAGTGAAATGCTGGATAAGTTTTATGAAGATGTCCCTAAGTAGCTACAAGCAAAATGGTTTCACAACAGTGTTCTTACAGACATTGAAGGTTATAGATATTCTGTCATGCCTGTAGTGAAATGTTTGATAAGACTTGCATGAACACTTACATGAAGATGTTTCTAAACAGCCACAAGCAAGCTTTTTCAACACAGTATTTCATTGAATGAATGTAATAATTATCACATTGTGGCTGCAGAGAAACGTTTGATAAGACACACACAAAATGTTCATAAATAGCATGTGCCAGCTGGTTGCATCACAATGTTGTTTAATTTAATGGAAGTGATCATCATTCTGTATAGCATATGATGTGTTTGAATAGCCTTATATAAAGATATTCCTAAAAACTTATGAGCAATCTGGTTTCACCAGAGTGTGTTCCTCAGTGAAGGAATCTTACAGAGATTCTGTCAGAGCAGTAGTGACATGTTTGGTGTTTTGTATGAAGAAACCCTAAATGGCTTCCTGCAAGATGAGTTCAACACAGTGTTATTTCATTTTAAGAAAATGATAGTCATTCTGTTTGGCATAAACTGAAATATTAGAAAAGCCTTATATCAAGAGGTTCCTAATTAGCTACCAGCAATCTGGCTTCACAATAGTGTTCTTTCATTGAATGGATGTAATAGATACTTTGTAGTGAAATGTATGATAAGTCTCTTAGGAAAAGGTTCCTAAACAGCTGCCTGCAATCTGGCTTCAGCACATTATATCATTGTCTCAAAGTGATATTCATTCAGTATGTCTTATATGGAAACGCTTGAAATGGTGAACATGAAGAAGTTTCTAAATATATACAAGCAAGATTGTTTCTCCACAGTTTTCTTTCAGTGACTGAATGTTATGTATAGTCTGTCACGACTATTGTAAAATGTTTGATGAGTCTTATGTAAAAACGTTCCTAGATAGCTATCTGTGAGCTCTATTTAGCACAGTGTTCTTTCATTGTAGGAAAATGATACCCATTCATTATGGCATATACTGAAATGTGAGAAATGTCTCAAATACAAATGTTCCTAATAATAGCTTCAAGATGCTTTCACCACAGAGTTCTTTCAGTGAAACAATATTGCAGATATTCTGTGACACTTGTAGTGAAGTGTTAGTTAAAACTTACTTGCAAGCTGGATTCAGCACAGTGTTTCTTTCATTGTTTGAAACTCATATTCAATCAGAACAGCAAATATTGAAATGGTTATAATGACTAATATGAAGAGGATCCTTAATGGCTGCAAGTAAGATGGTTTCACCACAGTTTTCTCTCAGTGAACAGATGCTATATATATTCTGTCCCGCATGCAATGAAATGTTTGTTAAGTCTTATATGAACATGTTCCTAAACAGCTACCCGCAAACTGGGCTTAGAACAGTGTTCTCACACTGTTAGTAATTGATAGGTCATCTGTAGGGCATATGCTGAAATGTTTGAAATGTCTTATGTGAATATGCCCCTAAACAGCTGTAAGCACATTTGTTTCACCAGAGTTCCTTTAGTGTCTGAATCTTATGGATATTTTTCAAGTCTGTAGTGTAATTTTTTAAGTATTTTATGAAGTTCTTCCTAAACAGATACTAGGAAACAAGGGTTCAGCTCATCCTTCTTTCCTTGAGTGAATATTAAAATCATTCTGTCATGACCATAGCGCAATATTTGTTAAGACTTATAAAAAGATATTTCTAAAAGACAACTTTCCAGCTGGGTTCTTAACATTGTTCTTTCATTTTATGGAAGTGATAACCATTCTGGATGGAATACACTGAAATGTTTGAAAAGACTTGTATGAAGATACTCCTAAATAGCTACAAGCAATCTGGTTACACCACAGTGTTCTTTCATTTAATAAACTTTATATATAGTCTCCTATAGCTGTAGTGAAATGTTTTATATCATATATGAAAATGTTCCTACAGCTACCTGCAAGCTGGGATCAGCACACTGACTTTTCATTGTAATAAAGTGATAGTTACTTTGTATGGCATACACTGAAATGTCAGAAAAGACTTATATGAGTCTATTTCTAAAGAGATACAAGCAAGCTGGTTTCACAATAGTGATCTTTCATTGAATTAATGTAATAGATATTCTGTCGCACATGTTGTGAAATGTTCAATAAATCTTACATGAAAATGTTACTATAAGTCTACCTGAAAGCTGAGTTAAGTACAATGTTTTTTCATTTTAAGAAAGTATAGCTGTTCTCTATGGCTCATACTGAAATGCTAGAAAAGACTTACATGAAGATGTTCCTTAAAAGCTACAAGGAAGTTGCTTTCACCACAGCATTCTTTCAATGAGTGAATGTTATAGATATTCCATCATGCCCGTAGTGAAATGTTTGATAGGACTTATTTGAAGATTCCCCTAAACAGCTGCAAGCAAGGTGTTTTCACCACAGTGTTCATTCAGAAAATGAATGTTATACGTATTCTGTCATGCCTCAAGAGAACTATTTGATGTCTTATGTGAGAGTGTTCCTGAACAGCTACAAGCAAGCTTTTTCAACATAGTGTGGTTTCCTTGAATGAATGTTATGGATATCATGTTGCGGCTGTAGAGAAACGTTTGATAAGACATAAATGAAATGCTCATAAAGAGCCACTGGTTTCATCAGAACGTTCTTTCTGGATATGGAAGTGATAGCCATTCTGTAGGCATAATGAAGTGTTTGAAGAGCCTTATACGAAGACATTCCCAAGGCGCCAGAAGTAATCTGGCTTCACCACAGTGTTCTTTCAGTGAACGAGTGTTATAGCTAGTCTGTCATGCCTGTAGTGAAATGTTTAATAAGTCTTATATGAAGAGGTTTCAAACAGCCGCCAGCAAGCCGGGTTTAGCACAGTGTCCTTTAACTGTAAGTAAGTGAGAGCCATTCTGTATGGCATATACTTAAATGTTAGAGAGGTCTTATATGAAGATGTTCCTAAATAGAATCCAACAAGATGTGTTCAGGACAGAATAATTTCATCATAAGATAGTGACAGCCGTTTAGTATGGCATATACTGAAATGCTGAAAAGGACTGAAATGAAGATCTTCCTTAACAGTAAAACCAAGCCACTTTCACCATAGTGTTCTTTCATTGAATGGATGTAATAGATATTCTGTCATGCCTGTAGTTAAATGTTCAATAGGTCTTACATAAAAATACTCCTAATAATCTACCTGAAAGCTATTAAACACAAACTTCTTTCCTTGTAAGAAGGGTATGGCCATGCTGTATGCCACATACTGAAATGCTTGAAAAGCTTTATACGAAGATGTTCCTCAACAGTTACAAGAAAACTGCTTTCATCCCTGTGTTCGTTCAATGAGTGAATGTTTAGAGATTCTGTCATTCCTGCAAAGGAATGTTTAATAAGTCTTACATGAAGATGTTTCTAAACAGCTACAAGGAAATTTTTTTAAATATAGTGTTATTACATTGAATAAACATTAAAGACATCCTGTCATGACTGTAGGCAAATGTCTGATAAGACTTGAGCAAAATATTAATAAACAATTACTTGCAAGCTGGGTTCATCACAGTATTCTTTCCTGGCTATGGAGATGATAGCCATTCTGTATGGCATAAAGTGATATGTTTGAAGAGCCTTTGATTTATATTCTTAAACAGCTAACAAGCAAGATGGTTTCTTCACAGTGTTCTTTCAGTGAATGAATGTTCTAGATATTGTCACATCTGTGGTGAAATATTTGATATATGATGTTCCTAAACAGCTACCTATAAACTGGATTCAGCATGTGTTCTTTCATTTTGTGAAAATGATAGTCGCTCTGTGTGGAATATACTTAAGTATTTGAAGTGTATTATGTGCAGATGTTCCTAAACAGTGAAAAGAAGATGGTTTTTGCATAATTTTCTTTCAGATAACAAATGTTATAGACATTGTCACATCTGTAGTCAAATGTTTGATATGATTTATGTGAAAATATCCCTAAACAGCTACCTGTTGGCTTGATTAAGCACAATGCTCTTTCATTGTAAGAAAGTGATAGCTGTTCCATGTGGCATATACTGAAATGTTTGAAATGTCATCTGTGAAGATGTTCCTTAAGAGCTACTTGCTGGGTGTTTTCAAGACAATGTTCTTTCAGTGAATGGATGTTGTAGATAGTCTATCACACCCGTAGTGAAATGCTGGATAAGTTTTATGAAGATGTCCCTAAGTAGCTACAAGCAAAATGGTTTCACAACAGTGTTCTTACAGACATTGAAGGTTATAGATATTCTGTCATGCCTGTAGTGAAATGTTTGATAAGACTTGCATGAACACTTACATGAAGATGTTTCTAAACAGCCACAAGCAAGCTTTTTCAACACAGTATTTCATTGAATGAATGTAATAATTATCACATTGTGGCTGCAGAGAAACGTTTGATAAGACACACACAAAATGTTCATAAATAGCATGTGCCAGCTGGTTGCATCACAATGTTGTTTAATTTAATGGAAGTGATCATCATTCTGTATAGCATATGATGTGTTTGAATAGCCTTATATAAAGATATTCCTAAAAACTTATGAGCAATCTGGTTTCACCAGAGTGTGTTCCTCAGTGAAGGAATCTTACAGAGATTCTGTCAGAGCAGTAGTGACATGTTTGGTGTTTTGTATGAAGAAACCCTAAATGGCTTCCTGCAAGATGAGTTCAACACAGTGTTATTTCATTTTAAGAAAATGATAGTCATTCTGTTTGGCATAAACTGAAATATTAGAAAAGCCTTATATCAAGAGGTTCCTAATTAGCTACCAGCAATCTGGCTTCACAATAGTGTTCTTTCATTGAATGGATGTAATAGATACTTTGTAGTGAAATGTATGATAAGTCTCTTAGGAAAAGGTTCCTAAACAGCTGCCTGCAATCTGGCTTCAGCACATTATATCATTGTCTCAAAGTGATATTCATTCAGTATGTCTTATATGGAAACGCTTGAAATGGTGAACATGAAGAAGTTTCTAAATATATACAAGCAAGATTGTTTCTCCACAGTTTTCTTTCAGTGACTGAATGTTATGTATAGTCTGTCACGACTATTGTAAAATGTTTGATGAGTCTTATGTAAAAACGTTCCTAGATAGCTATCTGTGAGCTCTATTTAGCACAGTGTTCTTTCATTGTAGGAAAATGATACCCATTCATTATGGCATATACTGAAATGTGAGAAATGTCTCAAATACAAATGTTCCTAATAATAGCTTCAAGATGCTTTCACCACAGAGTTCTTTCAGTGAAACAATATTGCAGATATTCTGTGACACTTGTAGTGAAGTGTTAGTTAAAACTTACTTGCAAGCTGGATTCAGCACAGTGTTTCTTTCATTGTTTGAAACTCATATTCAATCAGAACAGCAAATATTGAAATGGTTATAATGACTAATATGAAGAGGATCCTTAATGGCTGCAAGTAAGATGGTTTCACCACAGTTTTCTCTCAGTGAACAAATGCTATATATATTCTGTCCCGCATGCAATGAAATGTTTGTTAAGTCTTATATGAACATGTTCCTAAACAGCTACCCGCAAACTGGGCTTAGAACAGTGTTCTCACACTGTTAGTAATTGATAGGTCATCTGTAGGGCATATGCTGAAATGTTTGAAATGTCTTATGTGAATATGCCCCTAAACAGCTGTAAGCACATTTGTTTCACCAGAGTTCCTTTAGTGTCTGAATCTTATGGATATTTTTCAAGTCTGTAGTGTAATTTTTTAAGTATTTTATGAAGTTCTTCCTAAACAGATACTAGGAAACAAGGGTTCAGCTCATCCTTCTTTCCTTGAGTGAATATTAAAATCATTCTGTCATGACCATAGCGCAATATTTGTTAAGACTTATAAAAAGATATTTCTAAAAGACAACTTTCCAGCTGGGTTCTTAACATTGTTCTTTCATTTTATGGAAGTGATAACCATTCTGGATGGAATACACTGAAATGTTTGAAAAGACTTGTATGAAGATACTCCTAAATAGCTACAAGCAATCTGGTTACACCACAGTGTTCTTTCATTTAATAAACTTTATATATAGTCTCCTAAGGCTGTAGTGAAATGTTTTATATCATATATGAAAATGTTCCTACAGCTACCTGCAAGCTGGGATCAGCACACTGACTTTTCATTGTAATAAAGTGATAGTTACTTT
This sequence comes from Equus asinus, assembly GCF_041296235.1. Classification (NCBI taxonomy): domain Eukaryota; kingdom Metazoa; phylum Chordata; class Mammalia; order Perissodactyla; family Equidae; genus Equus; species Equus asinus. Next base: position 12,605,331 of record NC_091815.1, on the reverse strand, counting down.
GTATGGCATACACTGAAATGTCAGAAAAGACTTATATGAGTCTATTTCTAAAGAGATACAAGCAAGCTGGTTTCACAATAGTGATCTTTCATTGAATTAATGTAATAGATATTCTGTCGCACATGTTGTGAAATGTTCAATAAATCTTACATGAAAATGTTACTATAAGTCTACCTGAAAGCTGAGTTAAGTACAATGTTTTTTCATTTTAAGAAAGTATAGCTGTTCTCTATGGCTCATACTGAAATGCTAGAAAAGACTTACATGAAGATGTTCCTTAAAAGCTACAAGGAAGTTGCTTTCACCACAGCATTCTTTCAATGAGTGAATGTTATAGATATTCCATCATGCCCGTAGTGAAATGTTTGATAGGACTTATTTGAAGATTCCCCTAAAGAGCTGCAAGCAAGGTGTTTTCACCACAGTGTTCATTCAGAAAATGAATGTTATACGTATTCTGTCATGCCTCAAGAGAACTATTTGATGTCTTATGTGAGAGTGTTCCTGAACAGCTACAAGCAAGCTTTTTCAACATAGTGTGGTTTCCTTGAATGAATGTTATGGATATCATGTTGCGGCTGTAGAGAAACGTTTGATAAGACATAAATGAAATGCTCATAAAGAGCCACTGGTTTCATCAGAACGTTCTTTCTGGATATGGAAGTGATAGCCATTCTGTAGGCATAATGAAGTGTTTGAAGAGCCTTATACGAAGACATTCCCAAGGCGCCAGAAGTAATCTGGCTTCACCACAGTGTTCTTTCAGTGAACGAGTGTTATAGCTAGTCTGTCATGCCTGTAGTGAAATGTTTAATAAGTCTTATATGAAGAGGTTTCAAACAGCCGCCAGCAAGCCGGGTTTAGCACAGTGTCCTTTAACTGTAAGTAAGTGAGAGCCATTCTGTATGGCATATACTTAAATGTTAGAGAGGTCTTATATGAAGATGTTCCTAAATAGAATCCAACAAGATGTGTTCAGGACAGAATAATTTCATCATAAGATAGTGACAGCCGTTTAGTATGGCATATACTGAAATGCTGAAAAGGACTGAAATGAAGATCTTCCTTAACAGTAAAACCAAGCCACTTTCACCATAGTGTTCTTTCATTGAATGGATGTAATAGATATTCTGTCATGCCTGTAGTTAAATGTTCAATAGGTCTTACATAAAAATACTCCTAATAATCTACCTGAAAGCTATTAAACACAAACTTCTTTCCTCGTAAGAAGGGTATGGCCATGCTGTATGCCACATACTGAAATGCTTGAAAAGCTTTATACGAAGATGTTCCTCAACAGTTACAAGAAAACTGCTTTCATCCCTGTGTTCGTTCAATGAGTGAATGTTTAGAGATTCTGTCATTCCTGCAAAGGAATGTTTAATAAGTCTTACATGAAGATGTTTCTAAACAGCTACAAGGAAATTTTTTTAAATATAGTGTTATTACATTGAATAAACATTAAAGACATCCTGTCATGACTGTAGGCAAATGTCTGATAAGACTTGAGCAAAATATTAATAAACAATTACTTGCAAGCTGGGTTCATCACAGTATTCTTTCCTGGCTATGGAGATGATAGCCATTCTGTATGGCATAAAGTGGTATGTTTGAAGAGCCTTTGATTTATATTCTTAAACAGCTAACAAGCAAGATGGTTTCTTCACAGTGTTCTTTCAGTGAATGAATGTTCTAGATATTGTCACATCTGTGGTGAAATATTTGATATATGATGTTCCTAAACAGCTACCTATAAACTGGATTCAGCATGTGTTCTTTCATTTTGTGAAAATGATAGTCGCTCTGTGTGGAATATACTTAAGTATTTGAAGTGTATTATGTGCAGATGTTCCTAAACAGTGAAAAGAAGATGGTTTTTGCATAATTTTCTTTCAGATAACAAATGTTATAGACATTGTCACATCTGTAGTCAAATGTTTGATATGATTTATGTGAAAATATCCCTAAACAGCTACCTGTTGGCTTGATTAAGCACAATGCTGTTTCATTGTAAGAAAGTGATAGCTGTTCCATGTGGCATATACTGAAATGTTTGAAATGTCATCTGTGAAGATGTTCCTTAAGAGCTACTTGCTGGGTGTTTTCAAGACAATGTTCTTTCAGTGAATGGATGTTGTAGATAGTCTATCACACCCGTAGTGAAATGCTGGATAAGTTTTATGAAGATGTCCCTAAGTAGCTACAAGCAAAATGGTTTCACAACAGTGTTCTTACAGACATTGAAGGTTATAGATATTCTGTCATGCCTGTAGTGAAATGTTTGATAAGACTTGCATGAACACTTACATGAAGATGTTTCTAAACAGCCACAAGCAAGCTTTTTCAACACAGTATTTCATTGAATGAATGTAATAATTATCACATTGTGGCTGCAGAGAAACGTTTGATAAGACACACACAAAATGTTCATAAATAGCATGTGCCAGCTGGTTGCATCACAATGTTGTTTAATTTAATGGAAGTGATCATCATTCTGTATAGCATATGATGTGTTTGAATAGCCTTATATAAAGATATTCCTAAAAACTTATGAGCAATCTGGTTTCACCAGAGTGTGTTCCTCAGTGAAGGAATCTTACAGAGATTCTGTCAGAGCAGTAGTGACATGTTTGGTGTTTTGTATGAAGAAACCCTAAATGGCTTCCTGCAAGATGAGTTCAACACAGTGTTATTTCATTTTAAGAAAATGATAGTCATTCTGTTTGGCATAAACTGAAATATTAGAAAAGCCTTATATCAAGAGGTTCCTAATTAGCTACCAGCAATCTGGCTTCACAATAGTGTTCTTTCATTGAATGGATGTAATAGATACTTTGTAGTGAAATGTATGATAAGTCTCTTATGAAAAGGTTCCTAAACAGCTGCCTGCAATCTGGCTTCAGCACATTATATCATTGTCTCAAAGTGATATTCATTCAGTATGTCTTATATGGAAACGCTTGAAATGGTGAACATGAAGAAGTTTCTAAATATATACAAGCAAGATTGTTTCTCCACAGTTTTCTTTCAGTGACTGAATGTTATGTATAGTCTGTCACGACTATTGTAAAATGTTTGATGAGTCTTATGTAAAAACGTTCCTAGATAGCTATCTGTGAGCTCTATTTAGCACAGTGTTCTTTCATTGTAGGAAAATGATACCCATTCATTATGGCATATACTGAAATGTGAGAAATGTCTCAAATACAAATGTTCCTAATAATAGCTTCAAGATGCTTTCACCACAGAGTTCTTTCAGTGAAACAATATTGCAGATATTCTGTGACACTTGTAGTGAAGTGTTAGTTAAAACTTACTTGCAAGCTGGATTCAGCACAGTGTTTCTTTCATTGTTTGAAACTCATATTCAATCAGAACAGCAAATATTGAAATGGTTATAATGACTAATATGAAGAGGATCCTTAATGGCTGCAAGTAAGATGGTTTCACCACAGTTTTCTCTCAGTGAACAAATGCTATATATATTCTGTCCCGCATGCAATGAAATGTTTGTTAAGTCTTATATGAACATGTTCCTAAACAGCTACCCGCAAACTGGGCTTAGAACAGTGTTCTCACACTGTTAGTAATTGATAGGTCATCTGTAGGGCATATGCTGAAATGTTTGAAATGTCTTATGTGAATATGCCCCTAAACAGCTGTAAGCACATTTGTTTCACCAGAGTTCCTTTAGTGTCTGAATCTTATGGATATTTTTCAAGTCTGTAGTGTAATTTTTTAAGTATTTTATGAAGTTCTTCCTAAACAGATACTAGGAAACAAGGGTTCAGCTCATCCTTCTTTCCTTGAGTGAATATTAAAATCATTCTGTCATGACCATAGCGCAATATTTGTTAAGACTTATAAAAAGATATTTCTAAAAGACAACTTTCCAGCTGGGTTCTTAACATTGTTCTTTCATTTTATGGAAGTGATAACCATTCTGGATGGAATACACTGAAATGTTTGAAAAGACTTGTATGAAGATACTCCTAAATAGCTACAAGCAATCTGGTTACACCACAGTGTTCTTTCATTTAATAAACTTTATATATAGTCTCCTAAGGCTGTAGTGAAATGTTTTATATCATATATGAAAATGTTCCTACAGCTACCTGCAAGCTGGGATCAGCACACTGACTTTTCATTGTAATAAAGTGATAGTTACTTTGTATGGCATACACTGAAATGTCAGAAAAGACTTATATGAGTGTATTTCTAAAGAGATACAAGCAAGCTGGTTTCACAATAGTGATCTTTCATTGAATTAATGTAATAGATATTCTGTCGCACATGTTGTGAAATGTTCAATAAATCTTACATGAAAATGTTACTATAAGTCTACCTGAAAGCTGAGTTAAGTACAATGTTTTTTCATTTTAAGAAAGTATAGCTGTTCTCTATGGCTCATACTGAAATGCTAGAAAAGACTTACATGAAGATGTTCCTTAAAAGCTACAAGGAAGTTGGTTTCACCACAGCATTCTTTCAATGAGTGAATGTTATAGATATTCCATCATGCCCGTAGTGAAATGTTTGATAGGACTTATTTGAAGATTCCCCTAAAGAGCTGCAAGCAAGGTGTTTTCACCACAGTGTTCATTCAGAAAATGAATGTTATACGTATTCTGTCATGCCTCAAGAGAACTATTTGATGTCTTATGTGAGAGTGTTCCTGAACAGCTACAAGCAAGCTTTTTCAACATAGTGTGGTTTCCTTGAATGAATGTTATGGATATCATGTTGCGGCTGTAGAGAAACGTTTGATAAGACATAAATGAAATGCTCATAAAGAGCCACTGGTTTCATCAGAACGTTCTTTCTGGATATGGAAGTGATAGCCATTCTGTAGGCATAATGAAGTGTTTGAAGAGCCTTATACGAAGACATTCCCAAGGCGCCAGAAGTAATCTGGCTTCACCACAGTGTTCTTTCAGTGAACGAGTGTTATAGCTAGTCTGTCATGCCTGTAGTGAAATGTTTAATAAGTCTTATATGAAGAGGTTTCAAACAGCCGCCAGCAAGCCGGGTTTAGCACAGTGTCCTTTAACTGTAAGTAAGTGAGAGCCATTCTGTATGGCATATACTTAAATGTTAGAGAGGTCTTATATGAAGATGTTCCTAAATAGAATCCAACAAGATGTGTTCAGGACAGAATAATTTCATCATAAGATAGTGACAGCCGTTTAGTATGGCATATACTGAAATGCTGAAAAGGACTGAAATGAAGATCTTCCTTAACAGTAAAACCAAGCCACTTTCACCATAGTGTTCTTTCATTGAATGGATGTAATAGATATTCTGTCATGCCTGTAGTTAAATGTTCAATAGGTCTTACATAAAAATACTCCTAATAATCTACCTGAAAGCTATTAAACACAAACTTCTTTCCTCGTAAGAAGGGTATGGCCATGCTGTATGCCACATACTGAAATGCTTGAAAAGCTTTATACGAAGATGTTCCTCAACAGTTACAAGAAAACTGCTTTCATCCCTGTGTTCGTTCAATGAGTGAATGTTTAGAGATTCTGTCATTCCTGCAAAGGAATGTTTAATAAGTCTTACATGAAGATGTTTCTAAACAGCTACAAGGAAATTTTTTTAAATATAGTGTTATTACATTGAATAAACATTAAAGACATCCTGTCATGACTGTAGGCAAATGTCTGATAAGACTTGAGCAAAATATTAATAAACAATTACTTGCAAGCTGGGTTCATCACAGTATTCTTTCCTGGCTATGGAGATGATAGCCATTCTGTATGGCATAAAGTGGTATGTTTGAAGAGCCTTTGATTTATATTCTTAAACAGCTAACAAGCAAGATGGTTTCTTCACAGTGTTCTTTCAGTGAATGAATGTTCTAGATATTGTCACATCTGTGGTGAAATATTTGATATATGATGTTCCTAAACAGCTACCTATAAACTGGATTCAGCATGTGTTCTTTCATTTTGTGAAAATGATAGTCGCTCTGTGTGGAATATACTTAAGTATTTGAAGTGTATTATGTGCAGATGTTCCTAAACAGTGAAAAGAAGATGGTTTTTGCATAATTTTCTTTCAGATAACAAATGTTATAGACATTGTCACATCTGTAGTCAAATGTTTGATATGATTTATGTGAAAATATCCCTAAACAGCTACCTGTTGGCTTGATTAAGCACAATGCTGTTTCATTGTAAGAAAGTGATAGCTGTTCCATGTGGCATATACTGAAATGTTTGAAATGTCATCTGTGAAGATGTTCCTTAAGAGCTACTTGCTGGGTGTTTTCAAGACAATGTTCTTTCAGTGAATGGATGTTGTAGATAGTCTATCACACCCGTAGTGAAATGCTGGATAAGTTTTATGAAGATGTCCCTAAGTAGCTACAAGCAAAATGGTTTCACAACAGTGTTCTTACAGACATTGAAGGTTATAGATATTCTGTCATGCCTGTAGTGAAATGTTTGATAAGACTTGCATGAACACTTACATGAAGATGTTTCTAAACAGCCACAAGCAAGCTTTTTCAACACAGTATTTCATTGAATGAATGTAATAATTATCACATTGTGGCTGCAGAGAAACGTTTGATAAGACACACACAAAATGTTCATAAATAGCATGTGCCAGCTGGTTGCATCACAATGTTGTTTAATTTAATGGAAGTGATCATCATTCTGTATAGCATATGATGTGTTTGAATAGCCTTATATAAAGATATTCCTAAAAACTTATGAGCAATCTGGTTTCACCAGAGTGTGTTCCTCAGTGAAGGAATCTTACAGAGATTCTGTCAGAGCAGTAGTGACATGTTTGGTGTTTTGTATGAAGAAACCCTAAATGGCTTCCTGCAAGATGAGTTCAACACAGTGTTATTTCATTTTAAGAAAATGATAGTCATTCTGTTTGGCATAAACTGAAATATTAGAAAAGCCTTATATCAAGAGGTTCCTAATTAGCTACCAGCAATCTGGCTTCACAATAGTGTTCTTTCATTGAATGGATGTAATAGATACTTTGTAGTGAAATGTATGATAAGTCTCTTATGAAAAGGTTCCTAAACAGCTGCCTGCAATCTGGCTTCAGCACATTATATCATTGTCTCAAAGTGATATTCATTCAGTATGTCTTATATGGAAACGCTTGAAATGGTGAACATGAAGAAGTTTCTAAATATATACAAGCAAGATTGTTTCTCCACAGTTTTCTTTCAGTGACTGAATGTTATGTATAGTCTGTCACGACTATTGTAAAATGTTTGATGAGTCTTATGTAAAAACGTTCCTAGATAGCTATCTGTGAGCTCTATTTAGCACAGTGTTCTTTCATTGTAGGAAAATGATACCCATTCATTATGGCATATACTGAAATGTGAGAAATGTCTCAAATACAAATGTTCCTAATAATAGCTTCAAGATGCTTTCACCACAGAGTTCTTTCAGTGAAACAATATTGCAGATATTCTGTGACACTTGTAGTGAAGTGTTAGTTAAAACTTACTTGCAAGCTGGATTCAGCACAGTGTTTCTTTCATTGTTTGAAACTCATATTCAATCAGAACAGCAAATATTGAAATGGTTATAATGACTAATATGAAGAGGATCCTTAATGGCTGCAAGTAAGATGGTTTCACCACAGTTTTCTCTCAGTGAACAAATGCTATATATATTCTGTCCCGCATGCAATGAAATGTTTGTTAAGTCTTATATGAACATGTTCCTAAACAGCTACCCGCAAACTGGGCTTAGAACAGTGTTCTCACACTGTTAGTAATTGATAGGTCATCTGTAGGGCATATGCTGAAATGTTTGAAATGTCTTATGTGAATATGCCCCTAAACAGCTGTAAGCACATTTGTTTCACCAGAGTTCCTTTAGTGTCTGAATCTTATGGATATTTTTCAAGTCTGTAGTGTAATTTTTTAAGTATTTTATGAAGTTCTTCCTAAACAGATACTAGGAAACAAGGGTTCAGCTCATCCTTCTTTCCTTGAGTGAATATTAAAATCATTCTGTCATGACCATAGCGCAATATTTGTTAAGACTTATAAAAAGATATTTCTAAAAGACAACTTTCCAGCTGGGTTCTTAACATTGTTCTTTCATTTTATGGAAGTGATAACCATTCTGGATGGAATACACTGAAATGTTTGAAAAGACTTGTATGAAGATACTCCTAAATAGCTACAAGCAATCTGGTTACACCACAGTGTTCTTTCATTTAATAAACTTTATATATAGTCTCCTAAGGCTGTAGTGAAATGTTTTATATCATATATGAAAATGTTCCTACAGCTACCTGCAAGCTGGGATCAGCACACTGACTTTTCATTGTAATAAAGTGATAGTTACTTTGTATGGCATACACTGAAATGTCAGAAAAGACTTATATGAGTGTATTTCTAAAGAGATACAAGCAAGCTGGTTTCACAATAGTGATCTTTCATTGAATTAATGTAATAGATATTCTGTCGCACATGTTGTGAAATGTTCAATAAATCTTACATGAAAATGTTACTATAAGTCTACCTGAAAGCTGAGTTAAGTACAATGTTTTTTCATTTTAAGAAAGTATAGCTGTTCTCTATGGCTCATACTGAAATGCTAGAAAAGACTTACATGAAGATGTTCCTTAAAAGCTACAAGGAAGTTGGTTTCACCACAGCATTCTTTCAATGAGTGAATGTTATAGATATTCCATCATGCCCGTAGTGAAATGTTTGATAGGACTTATTTGAAGATTCCCCTAAAGAGCTGCAAGCAAGGTGTTTTCACCACAGTGTTCATTCAGAAAATGAATGTTATACGTATTCTGTCATGCCTCAAGAGAACTATTTGATGTCTTATGTGAGAGTGTTCCTGAACAGCTACAAGCAAGCTTTTTCAACATAGTGTGGTTTCCTTGAATGAATGTTATGGATATCATGTTGCGGCTGTAGAGAAACGTTTGATAAGACATAAATGAAATGCTCATAAAGAGCCACTGGTTTCATCAGAACGTTCTTTCTGGATATGGAAGTGATAGCCATTCTGTAGGCATAATGAAGTGTTTGAAGAGCCTTATACGAAGACATTCCCAAGGCGCCAGAAGTAATCTGGCTTCACCACAGTGTTCTTTCAGTGAACGAGTGTTATAGCTAGTCTGTCATGCCTGTAGTGAAATGTTTAATAAGTCTTATATGAAGAGGTTTCAAACAGCCGCCAGCAAGCCGGGTTTAGCACAGTGTCCTTTAACTGTAAGTAAGTGAGAGCCATTCTGTATGGCATATACTTAAATGTTAGAGAGGTCTTATATGAAGATGTTCCTAAATAGAATCCAACAAGATGTGTTCAGGACAGAATAATTTCATCATAAGATAGTGACAGCCGTTTAGTATGGCATATACTGAAATGCTGAAAAGGACTGAAATGAAGATCTTCCTTAACAGTAAAACCAAGCCACTTTCACCATAGTGTTCTTTCATTGAATGGATGTAATAGATATTCTGTCATGCCTGTAGTTAAATGTTCAATAGGTCTTACATAAAAATACTCCTAATAATCTACCTGAAAGCTATTAAACACAAACTTCTTTCCTCGTAAGAAGGGTATGGCCATGCTGTATGCCACATACTGAAATGCTTGAAAAGCTTTATACGAAGATGTTCCTCAACAGTTACAAGAAAACTGCTTTCATCCCTGTGTTCGTTCAATGAGTGAATGTTTAGAGATTCTGTCATTCCTGCAAAGGAATGTTTAATAAGTCTTACATGAAGATGTTTCTAAACAGCTACAAGGAAATTTTTTTAAATATAGTGTTATTACATTGAATAAACATTAAAGACATCCTGTCATGACTGTAGGCAAATGTCTGATAAGACTTGAGCAAAATATTAATAAACAATTACTTGCAAGCTGGGTTCATCACAGTATTCTTTCCTGGCTATGGAGATGATAGCCATTCTGTATGGCATAAAGTGGTATGTTTGAAGAGCCTTTGATTTATATTCTTAAACAGCTAACAAGCAAGATGGTTTCTTCACAGTGTTCTTTCAGTGAATGAATGTTCTAGATATTGTCACATCTGTGGTGAAATATTTGATATATGATGTTCCTAAACAGCTACCTATAAACTGGATTCAGCATGTGTTCTTTCATTTTGTGAAAATGATAGTCGCTCTGTGTGGAATATACTTAAGTATTTGAAGTGTATTATGTGCAGATGTTCCTAAACAGTGAAAAGAAGATGGTTTTTGCATAATTTTCTTTCAGATAACAAATGTTATAGACATTGTCACATCTGTAGTCAAATGTTTGATATGATTTATGTGAAAATATCCCTAAACAGCTACCTGTTGGCTTGATTAAGCACAATGCTGTTTCATTGTAAGAAAGTGATAGCTGTTCCATGTGGCATATACTGAAATGTTTGAAATGTCATCTGTGAAGATGTTCCTTAAGAGCTACTTGCTGGGTGTTTTCAAGACAATGTTCTTTCAGTGAATGGATGTTGTAGATAGTCTATCACACCCGTAGTGAAATGCTGGATAAGTTTTATGAAGATGTCCCTAAGTAGCTACAAGCAAAATGGTTTCACAACAGTGTTCTTACAGACATTGAAGGTTATAGATATTCTGTCATGCCTGTAGTGAAATGTTTGATAAGACTTGCATGAACACTTACATGAAGATGTTTCTAAACAGCCACAAGCAAGCTTTTTCAACACAGTATTTCATTGAATGAATGTAATAATTATCACATTGTGGCTGCAGAGAAACGTTTGATAAGACACACACAAAATGTTCATAAATAGCATGTGCCAGCTGGTTGCATCACAATGTTGTTTAATTTAATGGAAGTGATCATCATTCTGTATAGCATATGATGTGTTTGAATAGCCTTATATAAAGATATTCCTAAAAACTTATGAGCAATCTGGTTTCACCAGAGTGTGTTCCTCAGTGAAGGAATCTTACAGAGATTCTGTCAGAGCAGTAGTGACATGTTTGGTGTTTTGTATGAAGAAACCCTAAATGGCTTCCTGCAAGATGAGTTCAACACAGTGTTATTTCATTTTAAGAAAATGATAGTCATTCTGTTTGGCATAAACTGAAATATTAGAAAAGCCTTATATCAAGAGGTTCCTAATTAGCTACCAGCAATCTGGCTTCACAATAGTGTTCTTTCATTGAATGGATGTAATAGATACTTTGTAGTGAAATGTATGATAAGTCTCTTATGAAAAGGTTCCTAAACAGCTGCCTGCAATCTGGCTTCAGCACATTATATCATTGTCTCAAAGTGATATTCATTCAGTATGTCTTATATGGAAACGCTTGAAATGGTGAACATGAAGAAGTTTCTAAATATATACAAGCAAGATTGTTTCTCCACAGTTTTCTTTCAGTGACTGAATGTTATGTATAGTCTGTCACGACTATTGTAAAATGTTTGATGAGTCTTATGTAAAAACGTTCCTAGATAGCTATCTGTGAGCTCTATTTAGCACAGTGTTCTTTCATTGTAGGAAAATGATACCCATTCATTATGGCATATACTGAAATGTGAGAAATGTCTCAAATACAAATGTTCCTAATAATAGCTTCAAGATGCTTTCACCACAGAGTTCTTTCAGTGAAACAATATTGCAGATATTCTGTGACACTTGTAGTGAAGTGTTAGTTAAAACTTACTTGCAAGCTGGATTCAGCACAGTGTTTCTTTCATTGTTTGAAACTCATATTCAATCAGAACAGCAAATATTGAAATGGTTATAATGACTAATATGAAGAGGATCCTTAATGGCTGCAAGTAAGATGGTTTCACCACAGTTTTCTCTCAGTGAACAAATGCTATATATATTCTGTCCCGCATGCAATGAAATGTTTGTTAAGTCTTATATGAACATGTTCCTAAACAGCTACCCGCAAACTGGGCTTAGAACAGTGTTCTCACACTGTTAGTAATTGATAGGTCATCTGTAGGGCATATGCTGAAATGTTTGAAATGTCTTATGTGAATATGCCCCTAAACAGCTGTAAGCACATTTGTTTCACCAGAGTTCCTTTAGTGTCTGAATCTTATGGATATTTTTCAAGTCTGTAGTGTAATTTTTTAAGTATTTTATGAAGTTCTTCCTAAACAGATACTAGGAAACAAGGGTTCAGCTCATCCTTCTTTCCTTGAGTGAATATTAAAATCATTCTGTCATGACCATAGCGCAATATTTGTTAAGACTTATAAAAAGATATTTCTAAAAGACAACTTTCCAGCTGGGTTCTTAACATTGTTCTTTCATTTTATGGAAGTGATAACCATTCTGGATGGAATACACTGAAATGTTTGAAAAGACTTGTATGAAGATACTCCTAAATAGCTACAAGCAATCTGGTTACACCACAGTGTTCTTTCATTTAATAAACTTTATATATAGTCTCCTAAGGCTGTAGTGAAATGTTTTATATCATATATGAAAATGTTCCTACAGCTACCTGCAAGCTGGGATCAGCACACTGACTTTTCATTGTAATAAAGTGATAGTTACTTTGTATGGCATACACTGAAATGTCAGAAAAGACTTATATGAGTGTATTTCTAAAGAGATACAAGCAAGCTGGTTTCACAATAGTGATCTTTCATTGAATTAATGTAATAGATATTCTGTCGCACATGTTGTGAAATGTTCAATAAATCTTACATGAAAATGTTACTATAAGTCTACCTGAAAGCTGAGTTAAGTACAATGTTTTTTCATTTTAAGAAAGTATAGCTGTTCTCTATGGCTCATACTGAAATGCTAGAAAAGACTTACATGAAGATGTTCCTTAAAAGCTACAAGGAAGTTGGTTTCACCACAGCATTCTTTCAATGAGTGAATGTTATAGATATTCCATCATGCCCGTAGTGAAATGTTTGATAGGACTTATTTGAAGATTCCCCTAAAGAGCTGCAAGCAAGGTGTTTTCACCACAGTGTTCATTCAGAAAATGAATGTTATACGTATTCTGTCATGCCTCAAGAGAACTATTTGATGTCTTATGTGAGAGTGTTCCTGAACAGCTACAAGCAAGCTTTTTCAACATAGTGTGGTTTCCTTGAATGAATGTTATGGATATCATGTTGCGGCTGTAGAGAAACGTTTGATAAGACATAAATGAAATGCTCATAAAGAGCCACTGGTTTCATCAGAACGTTCTTTCTGGATATGGAAGTGATAGCCATTCTGTAGGCATAATGAAGTGTTTGAAGAGCCTTATACGAAGACATTCCCAAGGCGCCAGAAGTAATCTGGCTTCACCACAGTGTTCTTTCAGTGAACGAGTGTTATAGCTAGTCTGTCATGCCTGTAGTGAAATGTTTAATAAGTCTTATATGAAGAGGTTTCAAACAGCCGCCAGCAAGCCGGGTTTAGCACAGTGTCCTTTAACTGTAAGTAAGTGAGAGCCATTCTGTATGGCATATACTTAAATGTTAGAGAGGTCTTATATGAAGATGTTCCTAAATAGAATCCAACAAGATGTGTTCAGGACAGAATAATTTCATCATAAGATAGTGACAGCCGTTTAGTATGGCATATACTGAAATGCTGAAAAGGACTGAAATGAAGATCTTCCTTAACAGTAAAACCAAGCCACTTTCACCATAGTGTTCTTTCATTGAATGGATGTAATAGATATTCTGTCATGCCTGTAGTTAAATGTTCAATAGGTCTTACATAAAAATACTCCTAATAATCTACCTGAAAGCTATTAAACACAAACTTCTTTCCTCGTAAGAAGGGTATGGCCATGCTGTATGCCACATACTGAAATGCTTGAAAAGCTTTATACGAAGATGTTCCTCAACAGTTACAAGAAAACTGCTTTCATCCCTGTGTTCGTTCAATGAGTGAATGTTTAGAGATTCTGTCATTCCTGCAAAGGAATGTTTAATAAGTCTTACATGAAGATGTTTCTAAACAGCTACAAGGAAATTTTTTTAAATATAGTGTTATTACATTGAATAAACATTAAAGACATCCTGTCATGACTGTAGGCAAATGTCTGATAAGACTTGAGCAAAATATTAATAAACAATTACTTGCAAGCTGGGTTCATCACAGTATTCTTTCCTGGCTATGGAGATGATAGCCATTCTGTATGGCATAAAGTGGTATGTTTGAAGAGCCTTTGATTTATATTCTTAAACAGCTAACAAGCAAGATGGTTTCTTCACAGTGTTCTTTCAGTGAATGAATGTTCTAGATATTGTCACATCTGTGGTGAAATATTTGATATATGATGTTCCTAAACAGCTACCTATAAACTGGATTCAGCATGTGTTCTTTCATTTTGTGAAAATGATAGTCGCTCTGTGTGGAATATACTTAAGTATTTGAAGTGTATTATGTGCAGATGTTCCTAAACAGTGAAAAGAAGATGGTTTTTGCATAATTTTCTTTCAGATAACAAATGTTATAGACATTGTCACATCTGTAGTCAAATGTTTGATATGATTTATGTGAAAATATCCCTAAACAGCTACCTGTTGGCTTGATTAAGCACAATGCTGTTTCATTGTAAGAAAGTGATAGCTGTTCCATGTGGCATATACTGAAATGTTTGAAATGTCATCTGTGAAGATGTTCCTTAAGAGCTACTTGCTGGGTGTTTTCAAGACAATGTTCTTTCAGTGAATGGATGTTGTAGATAGTCTATCACACCCGTAGTGAAATGCTGGATAAGTTTTATGAAGATGTCCCTAAGTAGCTACAAGCAAAATGGTTTCACAACAGTGTTCTTACAGACATTGAAGGTTATAGATATTCTGTCATGCCTGTAGTGAAATGTTTGATAAGACTTGCATGAACACTTACATGAAGATGTTTCTAAACAGCCACAAGCAAGCTTTTTCAACACAGTATTTCATTGAATGAATGTAATAATTATCACATTGTGGCTGCAGAGAAACGTTTGATAAGACACACACAAAATGTTCATAAATAGCATGTGCCAGCTGGTTGCATCACAATGTTGTTTAATTTAATGGAAGTGATCATCATTCTGTATAGCATATGATGTGTTTGAATAGCCTTATATAAAGATATTCCTAAAAACTTATGAGCAATCTGGTTTCACCAGAGTGTGTTCCTCAGTGAAGGAATCTTACAGAGATTCTGTCAGAGCAGTAGTGACATGTTTGGTGTTTTGTATGAAGAAACCCTAAATGGCTTCCTGCAAGATGAGTTCAACACAGTGTTATTTCATTTTAAGAAAATGATAGTCATTCTGTTTGGCATAAACTGAAATATTAGAAAAGCCTTATATCAAGAGGTTCCTAATTAGCTACCAGCAATCTGGCTTCACAATAGTGTTCTTTCATTGAATGGATGTAATAGATACTTTGTAGTGAAATGTATGATAAGTCTCTTATGAAAAGGTTCCTAAACAGCTGCCTGCAATCTGGCTTCAGCACATTATATCATTGTCTCAAAGTGATATTCATTCAGTATGTCTTATATGGAAACGCTTGAAATGGTGAACATGAAGAAGTTTCTAAATATATACAAGCAAGATTGTTTCTCCACAGTTTTCTTTCAGTGACTGAATGTTATGTATAGTCTGTCACGACTATTGTAAAATGTTTGATGAGTCTTATGTAAAAACGTTCCTAGATAGCTATCTGTGAGCTCTATTTAGCACAGTGTTCTTTCATTGTAGGAAAATGATACCCATTCATTATGGCATATACTGAAATGTGAGAAATGTCTCAAATACAAATGTTCCTAATAATAGCTTCAAGATGCTTTCACCACAGAGTTCTTTCAGTGAAACAATATTGCAGATATTCTGTGACACTTGTAGTGAAGTGTTAGTTAAAACTTACTTGCAAGCTGGATTCAGCACAGTGTTTCTTTCATTGTTTGAAACTCATATTCAATCAGAACAGCAAATATTGAAATGGTTATAATGACTAATATGAAGAGGATCCTTAATGGCTGCAAGTAAGATGGTTTCACCACAGTTTTCTCTCAGTGAACAAATGCTATATATATTCTGTCCCGCATGCAATGAAATGTTTGTTAAGTCTTATATGAACATGTTCCTAAACAGCTACCCGCAAACTGGGCTTAGAACAGTGTTCTCACACTGTTAGTAATTGATAGGTCATCTGTAGGGCATATGCTGAAATGTTTGAAATGTCTTATGTGAATATGCCCCTAAACAGCTGTAAGCACATTTGTTTCACCAGAGTTCCTTTAGTGTCTGAATCTTATGGATATTTTTCAAGTCTGTAGTGTAATTTTTTAAGTATTTTATGAAGTTCTTCCTAAACAGATACTAGGAAACAAGGGTTCAGCTCATCCTTCTTTCCTTGAGTGAATATTAAAATCATTCTGTCATGACCATAGCGCAATATTTGTTAAGACTTATAAAAAGATATTTCTAAAAGACAACTTTCCAGCTGGGTTCTTAACATTGTTCTTTCATTTTATGGAAGTGATAACCATTCTGGATGGAATACACTGAAATGTTTGAAAAGACTTGTATGAAGATACTCCTAAATAGCTACAAGCAATCTGGTTACACCACAGTGTTCTTTCATTTAATAAACTTTATATATAGTCTCCTATAGCTGTAGTGAAATGTTTTATATCATATATGAAAATGTTCCTACAGCTACCTGCAAGCTGGGATCAGCACACTGACTTTTCATTGTAATAAAGTGATAGTTACTTTGTATGGCATACACTGAAATGTCAGAAAAGACTTATATGAGTCTATTTCTAAAGAGATACAAGCAAGCTGGTTTCACAATAGTGATCTTTCATTGAATTAATGTAATAGATATTCTGTCGCACATGTTGTGAAATGTTCAATAAATCTTACATGAAAATGTTACTATAAGTCTACCTGAAAGCTGAGTTAAGTACAATGTTTTTTCATTTTAAGAAAGTATAGCTGTTCTCTATGGCTCATACTGAAATGCTAGAAAAGACTTACATGAAGATGTTCCTTAAAAGCTACAAGGAAGTTGCTTTCACCACAGCATTCTTTCAATGAGTGAATGTTATAGATATTCCATCATGCCCGTAGTGAAATGTTTGATAGGACTTATTTGAAGATTCCCCTAAACAGCTGCAAGCAAGGTGTTTTCACCACAGTGTTCATTCAGAAAATGAATGTTATACGTATTCTGTCATGCCTCAAGAGAACTATTTGATGTCTTATGTGAGAGTGTTCCTGAACAGCTACAAGCAAGCTTTTTCAACATAGTGTGGTTTCCTTGAATGAATGTTATGGATATCATGTTGCGGCTGTAGAGAAACGTTTGATAAGACATAAATGAAATGCTCATAAAGAGCCACTGGTTTCATCAGAACGTTCTTTCTGGATATGGAAGTGATAGCCATTCTGTAGGCATAATGAAGTGTTTGAAGAGCCTTATACGAAGACATTCCCAAGGCGCCAGAAGTAATCTGGCTTCACCACAGTGTTCTTTCAGTGAACGAGTGTTATAGCTAGTCTGTCATGCCTGTAGTGAAATGTTTAATAAGTCTTATATGAAGAGGTTTCAAACAGCCGCCAGCAAGCCGGGTTTAGCACAGTGTCCTTTAACTGTAAGTAAGTGAGAGCCATTCTGTATGGCATATACTTAAATGTTAGAGAGGTCTTATATGAAGATGTTCCTAAATAGAATCCAACAAGATGTGTTCAGGACAGAATAATTTCATCATAAGATAGTGACAGCCGTTTAGTATGGCATATACTGAAATGCTGAAAAGGACTGAAATGAAGATCTTCCTTAACAGTAAAACCAAGCCACTTTCACCATAGTGTTCTTTCATTGAATGGATGTAATAGATATTCTGTCATGCCTGTAGTTAAATGTTCAATAGGTCTTACATAAAAATACTCCTAATAATCTACCTGAAAGCTATTAAACACAAACTTCTTTCCTCGTAAGAAGGGTATGGCCATGCTGTATGCCACATACTGAAATGCTTGAAAAGCTTTATACGAAGATGTTCCTCAACAGTTACAAGAAAACTGCTTTCATCCCTGTGTTCGTTCAATGAGTGAATGTTTAGAGATTCTGTCATTCCTGCAAAGGAATGTTTAATAAGTCTTACATGAAGATGTTTCTAAACAGCTACAAGGAAATTTTTTTAAATATAGTGTTATTACATTGAATAAACATTAAAGACATCCTGTCATGACTGTAGGCAAATGTCTGATAAGACTTGAGCAAAATATTAATAAACAATTACTTGCAAGCTGGGTTCATCACAGTATTCTTTCCTGGCTATGGAGATGATAGCCATTCTGTATGGCATAAAGTGGTATGTTTGAAGAGCCTTTGATTTATATTCTTAAACAGCTAACAAGCAAGATGGTTTCTTCACAGTGTTCTTTCAGTGAATGAATGTTCTAGATATTGTCACATCTGTGGTGAAATATTTGATATATGATGTTCCTAAACAGCTACCTATAAACTGGATTCAGCATGTGTTCTTTCATTTTGTGAAAATGATAGTCGCTCTGTGTGGAATATACTTAAGTATTTGAAGTGTATTATGTGCAGATGTTCCTAAACAGTGAAAAGAAGATGGTTTTTGCATAATTTTCTTTCAGATAACAAATGTTATAGACATTGTCACATCTGTAGTCAAATGTTTGATATGATTTATGTGAAAATATCCCTAAACAGCTACCTGTTGGCTTGATTAAGCACAATGCTGTTTCATTGTAAGAAAGTGATAGCTGTTCCATGTGGCATATACTGAAATGTTTGAAATGTCATCTGTGAAGATGTTCCTTAAGAGCTACTTGCTGGGTGTTTTCAAGACAATGTTCTTTCAGTGAATGGATGTTGTAGATAGTCTATCACACCCGTAGTGAAATGCTGGATAAGTTTTATGAAGATGTCCCTAAGTAGCTACAAGCAAAATGGTTTCACAACAGTGTTCTTACAGACATTGAAGGTTATAGATATTCTGTCATGCCTGTAGTGAAATGTTTGATAAGACTTGCATGAACACTTACATGAAGATGTTTCTAAACAGCCACAAGCAAGCTTTTTCAACACAGTATTTCATTGAATGAATGTAATAATTATCACATTGTGGCTGCAGAGAAACGTTTGATAAGACACACACAAAATGTTCATAAATAGCATGTGCCAGCTGGTTGCATCACAATGTTGTTTAATTTAATGGAAGTGATCATCATTCTGTATAGCATATGATGTGTTTGAATAGCCTTATATAAAGATATTCCTAAAAACTTATGAGCAATCTGGTTTCACCAGAGTGTGTTCCTCAGTGAAGGAATCTTACAGAGATTCTGTCAGAGCAGTAGTGACATGTTTGGTGTTTTGTATGAAGAAACCCTAAATGGCTTCCTGCAAGATGAGTTCAACACAGTGTTATTTCATTTTAAGAAAATGATAGTCATTCTGTTTGGCATAAACTGAAATATTAGAAAAGCCTTATATCAAGAGGTTCCTAATTAGCTACCAGCAATCTGGCTTCACAATAGTGTTCTTTCATTGAATGGATGTAATAGATACTTTGTAGTGAAATGTATGATAAGTCTCTTAGGAAAAGGTTCCTAAACAGCTGCCTGCAATCTGGCTTCAGCACATTATATCATTGTCTCAAAGTGATATTCATTCAGTATGTCTTATATGGAAACGCTTGAAATGGTGAACATGAAGAAGTTTCTAAATATATACAAGCAAGATTGTTTCTCCACAGTTTTCTTTCAGTGACTGAATGTTATGTATAGTCTGTCACGACTATTGTAAAATGTTTGATGAGTCTTATGTAAAAACGTTCCTAGATAGCTATCTGTGAGCTCTATTTAGCACAGTGTTCTTTCATTGTAGGAAAATGATACCCATTCATTATGGCATATACTGAAATGTGAGAAATGTCTCAAATACAAATGTTCCTAATAATAGCTTCAAGATGCTTTCACCACAGAGTTCTTTCAGTGAAACAATATTGCAGATATTCTGTGACACTTGTAGTGAAGTGTTAGTTAAAACTTACTTGCAAGCTGGATTCAGCACAGTGTTTCTTTCATTGTTTGAAACTCATATTCAATCAGAACAGCAAATATTGAAATGGTTATAATGACTAATATGAAGAGGATCCTTAATGGCTGCAAGTAAGATGGTTTCACCACAGTTTTCTCTCAGTGAACAGATGCTATATATATTCTGTCCCGCATGCAATGAAATGTTTGTTAAGTCTTATATGAACATGTTCCTAAACAGCTACCCGCAAACTGGGCTTAGAACAGTGTTCTCACACTGTTAGTAATTGATAGGTCATCTGTAGGGCATATGCTGAAATGTTTGAAATGTCTTATGTGAATATGCCCCTAAACAGCTGTAAGCACATTTGTTTCACCAGAGTTCCTTTAGTGTCTGAATCTTATGGATATTTTTCAAGTCTGTAGTGTAATTTTTTAAGTATTTTATGAAGTTCTTCCTAAACAGATACTAGGAAACAAGGGTTCAGCTCATCCTTCTTTCCTTGAGTGAATATTAAAATCATTCTGTCATGACCATAGCGCAATATTTGTTAAGACTTATAAAAAGATATTTCTAAAAGACAACTTTCCAGCTGGGTTCTTAACATTGTTCTTTCATTTTATGGAAGTGATAACCATTCTGGATGGAATACACTGAAATGTTTGAAAAGACTTGTATGAAGATACTCCTAAATAGCTACAAGCAATCTGGTTACACCACAGTGTTCTTTCATTTAATAAACTTTATCTATAGTCTCCTATAGCTGTAGTGAAATGTTTTATATCATATATGAAAATGTTCCTACAGCTACCTGCAAGCTGGGATCAGCACACTGACTTTTCATTGTAATAAAGTGATAGTTACTTTGTATGGCATACACTGAAATGTCAGAAAAGACTTATATGAGTGTATTTCTAAAGAGATACAAGCAAGCTGGTTTCACAATAGTGATCTTTCATTGAATTAATGTAATAGATATTCTGTCGCACATGTTGTGAAATGTTCAATAAATCTTACATGAAAATGTTACTATAAGTCTACCTGAAAGCTGAGTTAAGTACAATGTTTTTTCATTTTAAGAAAGTATAGCTGTTCTCTATGGCTCATACTGAAATGCTAGAAAAGACTTACATGAAGATGTTCCTTAAAAGCTACAAGGAAGTTGGTTTCACCACAGCATTCTTTCAATGAGTGAATGTTATAGATATTCCATCATGCCCGTAGTGAAATGTTTGATAGGACTTATTTGAAGATTCCCCTAAAGAGCTGCAAGCAAGGTGTTTTCACCACAGTGTTCATTCAGAAAATGAATGTTATACGTATTCTGTCATGCCTCAAGAGAACTATTTGATGTCTTATGTGAGAGTGTTCCTGAACAGCTACAAGCAAGCTTTTTCAACATAGTGTGGTTTCCTTGAATGAATGTTATGGATATCATGTTGCGGCTGTAGAGAAACGTTTGATAAGACATAAATGAAATGCTCATAAAGAGCCACTGGTTTCATCAGAACGTTCTTTCTGGATATGGAAGTGATAGCCATTCTGTAGGCATAATGAAGTGTTTGAAGAGCCTTATACGAAGACATTCCCAAGGCGCCAGAAGTAATCTGGCTTCACCACAGTGTTCTTTCAGTGAACGAGTGTTATAGCTAGTCTGTCATGCCTGTAGTGAAATGTTTAATAAGTCTTATATGAAGAGGTTTCAAACAGCCGCCAGCAAGCCGGGTTTAGCACAGTGTCCTTTAACTGTAAGTAAGTGAGAGCCATTCTGTATGGCATATACTTAAATGTTAGAGAGGTCTTATATGAAGATGTTCCTAAATAGAATCCAACAAGATGTGTTCAGGACAGAATAATTTCATCATAAGATAGTGACAGCCGTTTAGTATGGCATATACTGAAATGCTGAAAAGGACTGAAATGAAGATCTTCCTTAACAGTAAAACCAAGCCACTTTCACCATAGTGTTCTTTCATTGAATGGATGTAATAGATATTCTGTCATGCCTGTAGTTAAATGTTCAATAGGTCTTACATAAAAATACTCCTAATAATCTACCTGAAAGCTATTAAACACAAACTTCTTTCCTTGTAAGAAGGGTATGGCCATGCTGTATGCCACATACTGAAATGCTTGAAAAGCTTTATACGAAGATGTTCCTCAACAGTTACAAGAAAACTGCTTTCATCCCTGTGTTCGTTCAATGAGTGAATGTTTAGAGATTCTGTCATTCCTGCAAAGGAATGTTTAATAAGTCTTACATGAAGATGTTTCTAAACAGCTACAAGGAAATTTTTTTAAATATAGTGTTATTACATTGAATAAACATTAAAGACATCCTGTCATGACTGTAGGCAAATGTCTGATAAGACTTGAGCAAAATATTAATAAACAATTACTTGCAAGCTGGGTTCATCACAGTATTCTTTCCTGGCTATGGAGATGATAGCCATTCTGTATGGCATAAAGTGGTATGTTTGAAGAGCCTTTGATTTATATTCTTAAACAGCTAACAAGCAAGATGGTTTCTTCACAGTGTTCTTTCAGTGAATGAATGTTCTAGATATTGTCACATCTGTGGTGAAATATTTGATATATGATGTTCCTAAACAGCTACCTATAAACTGGATTCAGCATGTGTTCTTTCATTTTGTGAAAATGATAGTCGCTCTGTGTGGAATATACTTAAGTATTTGAAGTGTATTATGTGCAGATGTTCCTAAACAGTGAAAAGAAGATGGTTTTTGCATAATTTTCTTTCAGATAACAAATGTTATAGACATTGTCACATCTGTAGTCAAATGTTTGATATGATTTATGTGAAAATATCCCTAAACAGCTACCTGTTGGCTTGATTAAGCACAATGCTGTTTCATTGTAAGAAAGTGATAGCTGTTCCATGTGGCATATACTGAAATGTTTGAAATGTCATCTGTGAAGATGTTCCTTAAGAGCTACTTGCTGGGTGTTTTCAAGACAATGTTCTTTCAGTGAATGGATGTTGTAGATAGTCTATCACACCCGTAGTGAAATGCTGGATAAGTTTTATGAAGATGTCCCTAAGTAGCTACAAGCAAAATGGTTTCACAACAGTGTTCTTACAGACATTGAAGGTTATAGATATTCTGTCATGCCTGTAGTGAAATGTTTGATAAGACTTGCATGAACACTTACATGAAGATGTTTCTAAACAGCCACAAGCAAGCTTTTTCAACACAGTATTTCATTGAATGAATGTAATAATTATCACATTGTGGCTGCAGAGAAACGTTTGATAAGACACACACAAAATGTTCATAAATAGCATGTGCCAGCTGGTTGCATCACAATGTTGTTTAATTTAATGGAAGTGATCATCATTCTGTATAGCATATGATGTGTTTGAATAGCCTTATATAAAGATATTCCTAAAAACTTATGAGCAATCTGGTTTCACCAGAGTGTGTTCCTCAGTGAAGGAATCTTACAGAGATTCTGTCAGAGCAGTAGTGACATGTTTGGTGTTTTGTATGAAGAAACCCTAAATGGCTTCCTGCAAGATGAGTTCAACACAGTGTTATTTCATTTTAAGAAAATGATAGTCATTCTGTTTGGCATAAACTGAAATATTAGAAAAGCCTTATATCAAGAGGTTCCTAATTAGCTACCAGCAATCTGGCTTCACAATAGTGTTCTTTCATTGAATGGATGTAATAGATACTTTGTAGTGAAATGTATGATAAGTCTCTTAGGAAAAGGTTCCTAAACAGCTGCCTGCAATCTGGCTTCAGCACATTATATCATTGTCTCAAAGTGATATTCATTCAGTATGTCTTATATGGAAACGCTTGAAATGGTGAACATGAAGAAGTTTCTAAATATATACAAGCAAGATTGTTTCTCCACAGTTTTCTTTCAGTGACTGAATGTTATGTATAGTCTGTCACGACTATTGTAAAATGTTTGATGAGTCTTATGTAAAAACGTTCCTAGATAGCTATCTGTGAGCTCTATTTAGCACAGTGTTCTTTCATTGTAGGAAAATGATACCCATTCATTATGGCATATACTGAAATGTGAGAAATGTCTCAAATACAAATGTTCCTAATAATAGCTTCAAGATGCTTTCACCACAGAGTTCTTTCAGTGAAACAATATTGCAGATATTCTGTGACACTTGTAGTGAAGTGTTAGTTAAAACTTACTTGCAAGCTGGATTCAGCACAGTGTTTCTTTCATTGTTTGAAACTCATATTCAATCAGAACAGCAAATATTGAAATGGTTATAATGACTAATATGAAGAGGATCCTTAATGGCTGCAAGTAAGATGGTTTCACCACAGTTTTCTCTCAGTGAACAAATGCTATATATATTCTGTCCCGCATGCAATGAAATGTTTGTTAAGTCTTATATGAACATGTTCCTAAACAGCTACCCGCAAACTGGGCTTAGAACAGTGTTCTCACACTGTTAGTAATTGATAGGTCATCTGTAGGGCATATGCTGAAATGTTTGAAATGTCTTATGTGAATATGCCCCTAAACAGCTGTAAGCACATTTGTTTCACCAGAGTTCCTTTAGTGTCTGAATCTTATGGATATTTTTCAAGTCTGTAGTGTAATTTTTTAAGTATTTTATGAAGTTCTTCCTAAACAGATACTAGGAAACAAGGGTTCAGCTCATCCTTCTTTCCTTGAGTGAATATTAAAATCATTCTGTCATGACCATAGCGCAATATTTGTTAAGACTTATAAAAAGATATTTCTAAAAGACAACTTTCCAGCTGGGTTCTTAACATTGTTCTTTCATTTTATGGAAGTGATAACCATTCTGGATGGAATACACTGAAATGTTTGAAAAGACTTGTATGAAGATACTCCTAAATAGCTACAAGCAATCTGGTTACACCACAGTGTTCTTTCATTTAATAAACTTTATATATAGTCTCCTAAGGCTGTAGTGAAATGTTTTATATCATATATGAAAATGTTCCTACAGCTACCTGCAAGCTGGGATCAGCACACTGACTTTTCATTGTAATAAAGTGATAGTTACTTTGTATGGCATACACTGAAATGTCAGAAAAGACTTATATGAGTGTATTTCTAAAGAGATACAAGCAAGCTGGTTTCACAATAGTGATCTTTCATTGAATTAATGTAATAGATATTCTGTCGCACATGTTGTGAAATGTTCAATAAATCTTACATGAAAATGTTACTATAAGTCTACCTGAAAGCTGAGTTAAGTACAATGTTTTTTCATTTTAAGAAAGTATAGCTGTTCTCTATGGCTCATACTGAAATGCTAGAAAAGACTTACATGAAGATGTTCCTTAAAAGCTACAAGGAAGTTGGTTTCACCACAGCATTCTTTCAATGAGTGAATGTTATAGATATTCCATCATGCCCGTAGTGAAATGTTTGATAGGACTTATTTGAAGATTCCCCTAAAGAGCTGCAAGCAAGGTGTTTTCACCACAGTGTTCATTCAGAAAATGAATGTTATACGTATTCTGTCATGCCTCAAGAGAACTATTTGATGTCTTATGTGAGAGTGTTCCTGAACAGCTACAAGCAAGCTTTTTCAACATAGTGTGGTTTCCTTGAATGAATGTTATGGATATCATGTTGCGGCTGTAGAGAAACGTTTGATAAGACATAAATGAAATGCTCATAAAGAGCCACTGGTTTCATCAGAACGTTCTTTCTGGATATGGAAGTGATAGCCATTCTGTAGGCATAATGAAGTGTTTGAAGAGCCTTATACGAAGACATTCCCAAGGCGCCAGAAGTAATCTGGCTTCACCACAGTGTTCTTTCAGTGAACGAGTGTTATAGCTAGTCTGTCATGCCTGTAGTGAAATGTTTAATAAGTCTTATATGAAGAGGTTTCAAACAGCCGCCAGCAAGCCGGGTTTAGCACAGTGTCCTTTAACTGTAAGTAAGTGAGAGCCATTCTGTATGGCATATACTTAAATGTTAGAGAGGTCTTATATGAAGATGTTCCTAAATAGAATCCAACAAGATGTGTTCAGGACAGAATAATTTCATCATAAGATAGTGACAGCCGTTTAGTATGGCATATACTGAAATGCTGAAAAGGACTGAAATGAAGATCTTCCTTAACAGTAAAACCAAGCCACTTTCACCATAGTGTTCTTTCATTGAATGGATGTAATAGATATTCTGTCATGCCTGTAGTTAAATGTTCAATAGGTCTTACATAAAAATACTCCTAATAATCTACCTGAAAGCTATTAAACACAAACTTCTTTCCTTGTAAGAAGGGTATGGCCATGCTGTATGCCACATACTGAAATGCTTGAAAAGCTTTATACGAAGATGTTCCTCAACAGTTACAAGAAAACTGCTTTCATCCCTGTGTTCGTTCAATGAGTGAATGTTTAGAGATTCTGTCATTCCTGCAAAGGAATGTTTAATAAGTCTTACATGAAGATGTTTCTAAACAGCTACAAGGAAATTTTTTTAAATATAGTGTTATTACATTGAATAAACATTAAAGACATCCTGTCATGACTGTAGGCAAATGTCTGATGAGACTTGAGCAAGATATTAATAAACAATTACTTGCAAGCTGGGTTCATCACAGTATTCTTTCCTGGCTATGGAGATGATAGCCATTCTGTATGGCATAAAGTGATATGTTTGAAGAGCCTTTGATTTATATTCTTAAACAGCTAACAAGCAAGATGGTTTCTTCACAGTGTTCTTTCAGTGAATGAATGTTCTAGATATTGTCACATCTGTGGTGAAATATTTGATATATGATGTTCCTAAACAGCTACCTATAAACTGGATTCAGCATGTGTTCTTTCATTTTGTGAAAATGATAGTCGCTCTGTGTGGAATATACTTAAGTATTTGAAGTGTATTATGTGCAGATGTTCCTAAACAGTGAAAAGAAGATGATTTTTGCATAATTTTCTTTCAGATAACAAATGTTATAGACATTGTCACATCTGTAGTCAAATGTTTGATATGATTTATGTGAAAATATCCCTAAACAGCTACCTGTTGGCTTGATTAAGCACAATGCTGTTTCATTGTAAGAAAGTGATAGCTGTTCCATGTGGCATATACTGAAATGTTTGAAATGTCATCTGTGAAGATGTTCCTTAAGAGCTACTTGCTGGGTGTTTTCAAGACAATGTTCTTTCAGTGAATGGATGTTGTAGATAGTCTATCACACCCGTAGTGAAATGCTGGATAAGTTTTATGAAGATGTCCCTAAGTAGCTACAAGCAAAATGGTTTCACAACAGTGTTCTTACAGACATTGAAGGTTATAGATATTCTGTCATGCCTGTAGTGAAATGTTTGATAAGACTTGCATGAACACTTACATGAAGATGTTTCTAAACAGCCACAAGCAAGCTTTTTCAACACAGTATTTCATTGAATGAATGTAATAATTATCACATTGTGGCTGCAGAGAAACGTTTGATAAGACACACACAAAATGTTCATAAATAGCATGTGCCAGCTGGTTGCATCACAATGTTGTTTAATTTAATGGAAGTGATCATCATTCTGTATAGCATATGATGTGTTTGAATAGCCTTATATAAAGATATTCCTAAAAACTTATGAGCAATCTGGTTTCACCAGAGTGTGTTCCTCAGTGAAGGAATCTTACAGAGATTCTGTCAGAGCAGTAGTGACATGTTTGGTGTTTTGTATGAAGAAACCCTAAATGGCTTCCTGCAAGATGAGTTCAACACAGTGTTATTTCATTTTAAGAAAATGATAGTCATTCTGTTTGGCATAAACTGAAATATTAGAAAAGCCTTATATCAAGAGGTTCCTAATTAGCTACCAGCAATCTGGCTTCACAATAGTGTTCTTTCATTGAATGGATGTAATAGATACTTTGTAGTGAAATGTATGATAAGTCTCTTAGGAAAAGGTTCCTAAACAGCTGCCTGCAATCTGGCTTCAGCACATTATATCATTGTCTCAAAGTGATATTCATTCAGTATGTCTTATATGGAAACGCTTGAAATGGTGAACATGAAGAAGTTTCTAAATATATACAAGCAAGATTGTTTCTCCACAGTTTTCTTTCAGTGACTGAATGTTATGTATAGTCTGTCACGACTATTGTAAAATGTTTGATGAGTCTTATGTAAAAACGTTCCTAGATAGCTATCTGTGAGCTCTATTTAGCACAGTGTTCTTTCATTGTAGGAAAATGATACCCATTCATTATGGCATATACTGAAATGTGAGAAATGTCTCCAATACAAATGTTCCTAATAATAGCTTCAAGATGCTTTCACCACAGAGTTCTTTCAGTGAAACAATATTGCAGATATTCTGTGACACTTGTAGTGAAGTGTTAGTTAAAACTTACTTGCAAGCTGGATTCAGCACAGTGTTTCTTTCATTGTTTGAAACTCATATTCAATCAGAACAGCAAATATTGAAATGGTTATAATGACTAATATGAAGAGGATCCTTAATGGCTGCAAGTAAGATGGTTTCACCACAGTTTTCTCTCAGTGAACAGATGCTATATATATTCTGTCCCGCATGCAATGAAATGTTTGTTAAGTCTTATATGAACATGTTCCTAAACAGCTACCCGCAAACTGGGCTTAGAACAGTGTTCTCACACTGTTAGTAATTGATAGGTCATCTGTAGGGCATATGCTGAAATGTTTGAAATGTCTTATGTGAATATGCCCCTAAACAGCTGTAAGCACATTTGTTTCACCAGAGTTCCTTTAGTGTCTGAATCTTATGGATATTTTTCAAGTCTGTAGTGTAATTTTTTAAGTATTTTATGAAGTTCTTCCTAAACAGATACTAGGAAACAAGGGTTCAGCTCATCCTTCTTTCCTTGAGTGAATATTAAAATCATTCTGTCATGACCATAGCGCAATATTTGTTAAGACTTATAAAAAGATATTTCTAAAAGACAACTTTCCAGCTGGGTTCTTAACATTGTTCTTTCATTTTATGGAAGTGATAACCATTCTGGATGGAATACACTGAAATGTTTGAAAAGACTTGTATGAAGATACTCCTAAATAGCTACAAGCAATCTGGTTACACCACAGTGTTCTTTCATTTAATAAACTTTATATATAGTCTCCTATAGCTGTAGTGAAATGTTTTATATCATATATGAAAATGTTCCTACAGCTACCTGCAAGCTGGGATCAGCACACTGACTTTTCATTGTAATAAAGTGATAGTTACTTTGTATGGCATACACTGAAATGTCAGAAAAGACTTATATGAGTGTATTTCTAAAGAGATACAAGCAAGCTGGTTTCACAATAGTGATCTTTCATTGAATTAATGTAATAGATATTCTGTCGCACATGTTGTGAAATGTTCAATAAATCTTACATGAAAATGTTACTATAAGTCTACCTGAAAGCTGAGTTAAGTACAATGTTTTTTCATTTTAAGAAAGTATAGCTGTTCTCTATGGCTCATACTGAAATGCTAGAAAAGACTTACATGAAGATGTTCCTTAAAAGCTACAAGGAAGTTGGTTTCACCACAGCATTCTTTCAATGAGTGAATGTTATAGATATTCCATCATGCCCGTAGTGAAATGTTTGATAGGACTTATTTGAAGATTCCCCTAAAGAGCTGCAAGCAAGGTGTTTTCACCACAGTGTTCATTCAGAAAATGAATGTTATACGTATTCTGTCATGCCTCAAGAGAACTATTTGATGTCTTATGTGAGAGTGTTCCTGAACAGCTACAAGCAAGCTTTTTCAACATAGTGTGGTTTCCTTGAATGAATGTTATGGATATCATGTTGCGGCTGTAGAGAAACGTTTGATAAGACATAAATGAAATGCTCATAAAGAGCCACTGGTTTCATCAGAACGTTCTTTCTGGATATGGAAGTGATAGCCATTCTGTAGGCATAATGAAGTGTTTGAAGAGCCTTATACGAAGACATTCCCAAGGCGCCAGAAGTAATCTGGCTTCACCACAGTGTTCTTTCAGTGAACGAGTGTTATAGCTAGTCTGTCATGCCTGTAGTGAAATGTTTAATAAGTCTTATATGAAGAGGTTTCAAACAGCCGCCAGCAAGCCGGGTTTAGCACAGTGTCCTTTAACTGTAAGTAAGTGAGAGCCATTCTGTATGGCACATACTTAAATGTTAGAGAGGTCTTATATGAAGATGTTCCTAAATAGAATCCAACAAGATGTGTTCAGGACAGAATAATTTCATCATAAGATAGTGACAGCCGTTTAGTATGGCATATACTGAAATGCTGAAAAGGACTGAAATGAAGATCTTCCTTAACAGTAAAACCAAGCCACTTTCACCATAGTGTTCTTTCATTGAATGGATGTAATAGATATTCTGTCATGCCTGTAGTTAAATGTTCAATAGGTCTTACATAAAAATACTCCTAATAATCTACCTGAAAGCTATTAAACACAAACTTCTTTCCTTGTAAGAAGGGTATGGCCATGCTGTATGCCACATACTGAAATGCTTGAAAAGCTTTATACGAAGATGTTCCTCAACAGTTACAAGAAAACTGCTTTCATCCCTGTGTTCGTTCAATGAGTGACTGTTTAGAGATTCTGTCATTCCTGCAAAGGAATGTTTAATAAGTCTTACATGAAGATGTTTCTAAACAGCTACAAGGAAATTTTTTTAAATATAGTGTTATTACATTGAATAAACATTAAAGACATCCTGTCATGACTGTAGGCAAATGTCTGATAAGACTTGAGCAAAATATTAATAAACAATTACTTGCAAGCTGGGTTCATCACAGTATTCTTTCCTGGCTATGGAGATGATAGCCATTCTGTATGGCATAAAGTGATATGTTTGAAGAGCCTTTGATTTATATTCTTAAACAGCTAACAAGCAAGATGGTTTCTTCACAGTGTTCTTTCAGTGAATGAATGTTCTAGATATTGTCACATCTGTGGTGAAATATTTGATATATGATGTTCCTAAACAGCTACCTATAAACTGGATTCAGCATGTGTTCTTTCATTTTGTGAAAATGATAGTCGCTCTGTGTGGAATATACTTAAGTATTTGAAGTGTATTATGTGCAGATGTTCCTAAACAGTGAAAAGAAGATGGTTTTTGCATAATTTTCTTTCAGATAACAAATGTTATAGACATTGTCACATCTGTAGTCAAATGTTTGATATGATTTATGTGAAAATATCCCTAAACAGCTACCTGTTGGCTTGATTAAGCACAATGCTCTTTCATTGTAAGAAAGTGATAGCTGTTCCATGTGGCATATACTGAAATGTTTGAAATGTCATCTGTGAAGATGTTCCTTAAGAGCTACTTGCTGGGTGTTTTCAAGACAATGTTCTTTCAGTGAATGGATGTTGTAGATAGTCTATCACACCCGTAGTGAAATGCTGGATAAGTTTTATGAAGATGTCCCTAAGTAGCTACAAGCAAAATGGTTTCACAACAGTGTTCTTACAGACATTGAAGGTTATAGATATTCTGTCATGCCTGTAGTGAAATGTTTGATAAGACTTGCATGAACACTTACATGAAGATGTTTCTAAACAGCCACAAGCAAGCTTTTTCAACACAGTATTTCATTGAATGAATGTAATAATTATCACATTGTGGCTGCAGAGAAACGTTTGATAAGACACACACAAAATGTTCATAAATAGCATGTGCCAGCTGGTTGCATCACAATGTTGTTTAATTTAATGGAAGTGATCATCATTCTGTATAGCATATGATGTGTTTGAATAGCCTTATATAAAGATATTCCTAAAAACTTATGAGCAATCTGGTTTCACCAGAGTGTGTTCCTCAGTGAAGGAATCTTACAGAGATTCTGTCAGAGCAGTAGTGACATGTTTGGTGTTTTGTATGAAGAAACCCTAAATGGCTTCCTGCAAGATGAGTTCAACACAGTGTTATTTCATTTTAAGAAAATGATAGTCATTCTGTTTGGCATAAACTGAAATATTAGAAAAGCCTTATATCAAGAGGTTCCTAATTAGCTACCAGCAATCTGGCTTCACAATAGTGTTCTTTCATTGAATGGATGTAATAGATACTTTGTAGTGAAATGTATGATAAGTCTCTTATGAAAAGGTTCCTAAACAGCTGCCTGCAATCTGGCTTCAGCACATTATATCATTGTCTCAAAGTGATATTCATTCAGTATGTCTTATATGGAAACGCTTGAAATGGTGAACATGAAGAAGTTTCTAAATATGTACAAGCAAGATTGTTTCTCCACAGTTTTCTTTCAGTGACTGAATGTTATGTATAGTCTGTCACGACTATTGTAAAATGTTTGATGAGTCTTATGTAAAAACGTTCCTAGATAGCTATCTGTGAGCTCTATTTAGCACAGTGTTCTTTCATTGTAGGAAAATGATACCCATTCATTATGGCATATACTGAAATGTGAGAAATGTCTCAAATACAAATGTTCCTAATAATAGCTTCAAGATGCTTTCACCACAGAGTTCTTTCAGTGAAACAATATTGCAGATATTCTGTGACACTTGTAGTGAAGTGTTAGTTAAAACTTACTTGCAAGCTGGATTCAGCACAGTGTTTCTTTCATTGTTTGAAACTCATATTCAATCAGAACAGCAAATATTGAAATGGTTATAATGACTAATATGAAGAGGATCCTTAATGGCTGCAAGTAAGATGGTTTCACCACAGTTTTCTCTCAGTGAACAAATGCTATATATATTCTGTCCCGCATGCAATGAAATGTTTGTTAAGTCTTATATGAACATGTTCCTAAACAGCTACCCGCAAACTGGGCTTAGAACAGTGTTCTCACACTGTTAGTAATTGATAGGTCATCTGTAGGGCATATGCTGAAATGTTTGAAATGTCTTATGTGAATATGCCCCTAAACAGCTGTAAGCACATTTGTTTCACCAGAGTTCCTTTAGTGTCTGAATCTTATGGATATTTTTCAAGTCTGTAGTGTAATTTTTTAAGTATTTTATGAAGTTCTTCCTAAACAGATACTAGGAAACAAGGGTTCAGCTCATCCTTCTTTCCTTGAGTGAATATTAAAATCATTCTGTCATGACCATAGCGCAATATTTGTTAAGACTTATAAAAAGATATTTCTAAAAGACAACTTTCCAGCTGGGTTCTTAACATTGTTCTTTCATTTTATGGAAGTGATAACCATTCTGGATGGAATACACTGAAATGTTTGAAAAGACTTGTATGAAGATACTCCTAAATAGCTACAAGCAATCTGGTTACACCACAGTGTTCTTTCATTTAATAAACTTTATATATAGTCTCCTAAGGCTGTAGTGAAATGTTTTATATCATATATGAAAATGTTCCTACAGCTACCTGCAAGCTGGGATCAGCACACTGACTTTTCATTGTAATAAAGTGATAGTTACTTTGTATGGCATACACTGAAATGTCAGAAAAGACTTATATGAGTGTATTTCTAAAGAGATACAAGCAAGCTGGTTTCACAATAGTGATCTTTCATTGAATTAATGTAATAGATATTCTGTCGCACATGTTGTGAAATGTTCAATAAATCTTACATGAAAATGTTACTATAAGTCTACCTGAAAGCTGAGTTAAGTACAATGTTTTTTCATTTTAAGAAAGTATAGCTGTTCTCTATGGCTCATACTGAAATGCTAGAAAAGACTTACATGAAGATGTTCCTTAAAAGCTACAAGGAAGTTGGTTTCACCACAGCATTCTTTCAAAGAGTGAATGTTATAGATATTCCATCATGCCCGTAGTGAAATGTTTGATAGGACTTATTTGAAGATTCCCCTAAAGAGCTGCAAGCAAGGTGTTTTCACCACAGTGTTCATTCAGAAAATGAATGTTATACGTATTCTGTCATGCCTCAAGAGAACTATTTGATGTCTTATGTGAGAGTGTTCCTGAACAGCTACAAGCAAGCTTTTTCAACATAGTGTGGTTTCCTTGAATGAATGTTATGGATATCATGTTGCGGCTGTAGAGAAACGTTTGATAAGACATAAATGAAATGCTCATAAAGAGCCACTGGTTTCATCAGAACGTTCTTTCTGGATATGGAAGTGATAGCCATTCTGTAGGCATAATGAAGTGTTTGAAGAGCCTTATACGAAGACATTCCCAAGGCGCCAGAAGTAATCTGGCTTCACCACAGTGTTCTTTCAGTGAACGAGTGTTATAGCTAGTCTGTCATGCCTGTAGTGAAATGTTTAATAAGTCTTATATGAAGAGGTTTCAAACAGCCGCCAGCAAGCCGGGTTTAGCACAGTGTCCTTTAACTGTAAGTAAGTGAGAGCCATTCTGTATGGCATATACTTAAATGTTAGAGAGGTCTTATATGAAGATGTTCCTAAATAGAATCCAACAAGATGTGTTCAGGACAGAATAATTTCATCATAAGATAGTGACAGCCGTTTAGTATGGCATATACTGAAATGCTGAAAAGGACTGAAATGAAGATCTTCCTTAACAGTAAAACCAAGCCACTTTCACCATAGTGTTCTTTCATTGAATGGATGTAATAGATATTCTGTCATGCCTGTAGTTAAATGTTCAATAGGTCTTACATAAAAATACTCCTAATAATCTACCTGAAAGCTATTAAACACAACCTTCTTTCCTTGTAAGAAGGGTATGGCCATGCTGTATGCCACATACTGAAATGCTTGAAAAGCTTTATACGAAGATGTTCCTCAACAGTTACAAGAAAACTGCTTTCATCCCTGTGTTCGTTCAATGAGTGAATGTTTAGAGATTCTGTCATTCCTGCAAAGGAATGTTTAATAAGTCTTACATGAAGATGTTTCTAAACAGCTACAAGGAAATTTTTTTAAATATAGTGTTATTACATTGAATAAACATTAAAGACATCCTGTCATGACTGTAGGCAAATGTCTGATGAGACTTGAGCAAAATATTAATAAACAATTACTTGCAAGCTGGGTTCATCACAGTATTCTTTCCTGGCTATGGAGATGATAGCCATTCTGTATGGCATAAAGTGATATGTTTGAAGAGCCTTTGATTTATATTCTTAAACAGCTAACAAGCAAGATGGTTTCTTCACAGTGTTCTTTCAGTGAATGAATGTTCTAGATATTGTCACATCTGTGGTGAAATATTTGATATATGATGTTCCTAAACAGCTACCTATAAACTGGATTCAGCATGTGTTCTTTCATTTTGTGAAAATGATAGTCGCTCTGTGTGGAATATACTTAAGTATTTGAAGTGTATTATGTGCAGATGTTCCTAAACAGTGAAAAGAAGATGGTTTTTGCATAATTTTCTTTCAGATAACAAATGTTATAGACATTGTCACATCTGTAGTCAAATGTTTGATATGATTTATGTGAAAATATCCCTAAACAGCTACCTGTTGGCTTGATTAAGCACAATGCTCTTTCATTGTAAGAAAGTGATAGCTGTTCCATGTGGCATATACTGAAATGTTTGAAATGTCATCTGTGAAGATGTTCCTTAAGAGCTACTTGCTGGGTGTTTTCAAGACAATGTTCTTTCAGTGAATGGATGTTGTAGATAGTCTATCACACCCGTAGTGAAATGCTGGATAAGTTTTATGAAGATGTCCCTAAGTAGCTACAAGCAAAATGGTTTCACAACAGTGTTCTTACAGACATTGAAGGTTATAGATATTCTGTCATGCCTGTAGTGAAATGTTTGATAAGACTTGCATGAACACTTACATGAAGATGTTTCTAAACAGCCACAAGCAAGCTTTTTCAACACAGTATTTCATTGAATGAATGTAATAATTATCACATTGTGGCTGCAGAGAAACGTTTGATAAGACACACACAAAATGTTCATAAATAGCATGTGCCAGCTGGTTGCATCACAATGTTGTTTAATTTAATGGAAGTGATCATCATTCTGTATAGCATATGATGTGTTTGAATAGCCTTATATAAAGATATTCCTAAAAACTTATGAGCAATCTGGTTTCACCAGAGTGTGTTCCTCAGTGAAGGAATCTTACAGAGATTCTGTCAGAGCAGTAGTGACATGTTTGGTGTTTTGTATGAAGAAACCCTAAATGGCTTCCTGCAAGATGAGTTCAACACAGTGTTATTTCATTTTAAGAAAATGATAGTCATTCTGTTTGGCATAAACTGAAATATTAGAAAAGCCTTATATCAAGAGGTTCCTAATTAGCTACCAGCAATCTGGCTTCACAATAGTGTTCTTTCATTGAATGGATGTAATAGATACTTTGTAGTGAAATGTATGATAAGTCTCTTAGGAAAAGGTTCCTAAACAGCTGCCTGCAATCTGGCTTCAGCACATTATATCATTGTCTCAAAGTGATATTCATTCAGTATGTCTTA
Organism: Equus asinus; assembly: GCF_041296235.1. NCBI lineage: Eukaryota > Metazoa > Chordata > Mammalia > Perissodactyla > Equidae > Equus > Equus asinus. The sequence goes on along the minus strand of NC_091815.1, from coordinate 12,569,014 downwards.
TATGGAAACGCTTGAAATGGTGAACATGAAGAAGTTTCTAAATATATACAAGCAAGATTGTTTCTCCACAGTTTTCTTTCAGTGACTGAATGTTACGTATAGTCTGTCACGACTATTGTAAAATGTTTGATGAGTCTTATGTAAAAACGTTCCTAGATAGCTATCTGTGAGCTCTATTTAGCACAGTGTTCTTTCATTGTAGGAAAATGATACCCATTCATTATGGCATATACTGAAATGTGAGAAATGTCTCCAATACAAATGTTCCTAATAATAGCTTCAAGATGCTTTCACCACAGAGTTCTTTCAGTGAAACAATATTGCAGATATTCTGTGACACTTGTAGTGAAGTGTTAGTTAAAACTTACTTGCAAGCTGGATTCAGCACAGTGTTTCTTTCATTGTTTGAAACTCATATTCAATCAGAACAGCAAATATTGAAATGGTTATAATGACTAATATGAAGATGATCCTTAATGGCTGCAAGTAAGATGGTTTCACCACAGTTTTCTCTCAGTGAACAAATGCTATATATATTCTGTCCCGCATGCAATGAAATGTTTGTTAAGTCTTATATGAACATGTTCCTAAACAGCTACCCGCAAACTGGGCTTAGAACAGTGTTCTCACACTGTTAGTAATTGATAGGTCATCTGTAGGGCATATGCTGAAATGTTTGAAATGTCTTATGTGAATATGCCCCTAAACAGCTGTAAGCACATTTGTTTCACCAGAGTTCCTTTAGTGTCTGAATCTTATGGATATTTTTCAAGTCTGTAGTGTAATTTTTTAAGTATTTTATGAAGTTCTTCCTAAACAGATACTAGGAAACAAGGGTTCAGCTCATCCTTCTTTCCTTGAGTGAATATTAAAATCATTCTGTCATGACCATAGCGCAATATTTGTTAAGACTTATAAAAAGATATTTCTAAAAGACAACTTTCCAGCTGGGTTCTTAACATTGTTCTTTCATTTTATGGAAGTGATAACCATTCTGGATGGAATACACTGAAATGTTTGAAAAGACTTGTATGAAGATACTCCTAAATAGCTACAAGCAATCTGGTTACACCACAGTGTTCTTTCATTTAATAAACTTTATATATAGTCTCCTATAGCTGTAGTGAAATGTTTTATATCATATATGAAAATGTTCCTACAGCTACCTGCAAGCTGGGATCAGCACACTGACTTTTCATTGTAATAAAGTGATAGTTACTTTGTATGGCATACACTGAAATGTCAGAAAAGACTTATATGAGTGTATTTCTAAAGAGATACAAGCAAGCTGGTTTCACAATACTGATCTTTCATTGAATTAATGTAATAGATATTCTGTCGCACATGTTGTGAAATGTTCAATAAATCTTACATGAAAATGTTACTATAAGTCTACCTGAAAGCTGAGTTAAGTACAATGTTTTTTCATTTTAAGAAAGTATAGCTGTTCTCTATGGCTCATACTGAAATGCTAGAAAAGACTTACATGAAGATGTTCCTTAAAAGCTACAAGGAAGTTGGTTTCACCACAGCATTCTTTCAAAGAGTGAATGTTATAGATATTCCATCATGCCCGTAGTGAAATGTTTGATAGGACTTATTTGAAGATTCCCCTAAAGAGCTGCAAGCAAGGTGTTTTCACCACAGTGTTCATTCAGAAAATGAATGTTATACGTATTCTGTCATGCCTCAAGAGAACTATTTGATGTCTTATGTGAGAGTGTTCCTGAACAGCTACAAGCAAGCTTTTTCAACATAGTGTGGTTTCCTTGAATGAATGTTATGGATATCATGTTGCGGCTGTAGAGAAACGTTTGATAAGACATAAATGAAATGCTCATAAAGAGCCACTGGTTTCATCAGAACGTTCTTTCTGGATATGGAAGTGATAGCCATTCTGTAGGCATAATGAAGTGTTTGAAGAGCCTTATACGAAGACATTCCCAAGGCGCCAGAAGTAATCTGGCTTCACCACAGTGTTCTTTCAGTGAACGAGTGTTATAGCTAGTCTGTCATGCCTGTAGTGAAATGTTTAATAAGTCTTATATGAAGAGGTTTCAAACAGCCGCCAGCAAGCCGGGTTTAGCACAGTGTCCTTTAACTGTAAGTAAGTGAGAGCCATTCTGTATGGCATATACTTAAATGTTAGAGAGGTCTTATATGAAGATGTTCCTAAATAGAATCCAACAAGATGTGTTCAGGACAGAATAATTTCATCATAAGATAGTGACAGCCGTTTAGTATGGCATATACTGAAATGCTGAAAAGGACTGAAATGAAGATCTTCCTTAACAGTAAAACCAAGCCACTTTCACCATAGTGTTCTTTCATTGAATGGATGTAATAGATATTCTGTCATGCCTGTAGTTAAATGTTCAATAGGTCTTACATAAAAATACTCCTAATAATCTACCTGAAAGCTATTAAACACAACCTTCTTTCCTCGTAAGAAGGGTATGGCCATGCTGTATGCCACATACTGAAATGCTTGAAAAGCTTTATACGAAGATGTTCCTCAACAGTTACAAGAAAACTGCTTTCATCCCTGTGTTCGTTCAATGAGTGAATGTTTAGAGATTCTGTCATTCCTGCAAAGGAATGTTTAATAAGTCTTACATGAAGATGTTTCTAAACAGCTACAAGGAAATTTTTTTAAATATAGTGTTATTACATTGAATAAACATTAAAGACATCCTGTCATGACTGTAGGCAAATGTCTGATAAGACTTGAGCAAAATATTAATAAACAATTACTTGCAAGCTGGGTTCATCACAGTATTCTTTCCTGGCTATGGAGATGATAGCCATTCTGTATGGCATAAAGTGATATGTTTGAAGAGCCTTTGATTTATATTCTTAAACAGCTAACAAGCAAGATGGTTTCTTCACAGTGTTCTTTCAGTGAATGAATGTTCTAGATATTGTCACATCTGTGGTGAAATATTTGATATATGATGTTCCTAAACAGCTACCTATAAACTGGATTCAGCATGTGTTCTTTCATTTTGTGAAAATGATAGTCGCTCTGTGTGGAATATACTTAAGTATTTGAAGTGTATTATGTGCAGATGTTCCTAAACAGTGAAAAGAAGATGGTTTTTGCATAATTTTCTTTCAGATAACAAATGTTATAGACATTGTCACATCTGTAGTCAAATGTTTGATATGATTTATGTGAAAATATCCCTAAACAGCTACCTGTTGGCTTGATTAAGCACAATGCTGTTTCATTGTAAGAAAGTGATAGCTGTTCCATGTGGCATATACTGAAATGTTTGAAATGTCATCTGTGAAGATGTTCCTTAAGAGCTACTTGCTGGGTGTTTTCAAGACAATGTTCTTTCAGTGAATGGATGTTGTAGATAGTCTATCACACCCGTAGTGAAATGCTGGATAAGTTTTATGAAGATGTCCCTAAGTAGCTACAAGCAAAATGGTTTCACAACAGTGTTCTTACAGACATTGAAGGTTATAGATATTCTGTCATGCCTGTAGTGAAATGTTTGATAAGACTTGCATGAACACTTACATGAAGATGTTTCTAAACAGCCACAAGCAAGCTTTTTCAACACAGTATTTCATTGAATGAATGTAATAATTATCACATTGTGGCTGCAGAGAAACGTTTGATAAGACACACACAAAATGTTCATAAATAGCATGTGCCAGCTGGTTGCATCACAATGTTGTTTAATTTAATGGAAGTGATCATCATTCTGTATAGCATATGATGTGTTTGAATAGCCTTATATAAAGATATTCCTAAAAACTTATGAGCAATCTGGTTTCACCAGAGTGTGTTCCTCAGTGAAGGAATCTTACAGAGATTCTGTCAGAGCAGTAGTGACATGTTTGGTGTTTTGTATGAAGAAACCCTAAATGGCTTCCTGCAAGATGAGTTCAACACAGTGTTATTTCATTTTAAGAAAATGATAGTCATTCTGTTTGGCATAAACTGAAATATTAGAAAAGCCTTATATCAAGAGGTTCCTAATTAGCTACCAGCAATCTGGCTTCACAATAGTGTTCTTTCATTGAATGGATGTAATAGATACTTTGTAGTGAAATGTATGATAAGTCTCTTATGAAAAGGTTCCTAAACAGCTGCCTGCAATCTGGCTTCAGCACATTATATCATTGTCTCAAAGTGATATTCATTCAGTATGTCTTATATGGAAACGCTTGAAATGGTGAACATGAAGAAGTTTCTAAATATATACAAGCAAGATTGTTTCTCCACAGTTTTCTTTCAGTGACTGAATGTTATGTATAGTCTGTCACGACTATTGTAAAATGTTTGATGAGTCTTATGTAAAAACGTTCCTAGATAGCTATCTGTGAGCTCTATTTAGCACAGTGTTCTTTCATTGTAGGAAAATGATACCCATTCATTATGGCATATACTGAAATGTGAGAAATGTCTCCAATACAAATGTTCCTAATAATAGCTTCAAGATGCTTTCACCACAGAGTTCTTTCAGTGAAACAATATTGCAGATATTCTGTGACACTTGTAGTGAAGTGTTAGTTAAAACTTACTTGCAAGCTGGATTCAGCACAGTGTTTCTTTCATTGTTTGAAACTCATATTCAATCAGAACAGCAAATATTGAAATGGTTATAATGACTAATATGAAGATGATCCTTAATGGCTGCAAGTAAGATGGTTTCACCACAGTTTTCTCTCAGTGAACAAATGCTATATATATTCTGTCCCGCATGCAATGAAATGTTTGTTAAGTCTTATATGAACATGTTCCTAAACAGCTACCCGCAAACTGGGCTTAGAACAGTGTTCTCACACTGTTAGTAATTGATAGGTCATCTGTAGGGCATATGCTGAAATGTTTGAAATGTCTTATGTGAATATGCCCCTAAACAGCTGTAAGCACATTTGTTTCACCAGAGTTCCTTTAGTGTCTGAATCTTATGGATATTTTTCAAGTCTGTAGTGTAATTTTTTAAGTATTTTATGAAGTTCTTCCTAAACAGATACTAGGAAACAAGGGTTCAGCTCATCCTTCTTTCCTTGAGTGAATATTAAAATCATTCTGTCATGACCATAGCGCAATATTTGTTAAGACTTATAAAAAGATATTTCTAAAAGACAACTTTCCAGCTGGGTTCTTAACATTGTTCTTTCATTTTATGGAAGTGATAACCATTCTGGATGGAATACACTGAAATGTTTGAAAAGACTTGTATGAAGATACTCCTAAATAGCTACAAGCAATCTGGTTACACCACAGTGTTCTTTCATTTAATAAACTTTATCTATAGTCTCCTATAGCTGTAGTGAAATGTTTTATATCATATATGAAAATGTTCCTACAGCTACCTGCAAGCTGGGATCAGCACACTGACTTTTCATTGTAATAAAGTGATAGTTACTTTGTATGGCATACACTGAAATGTCAGAAAAGACTTATATGAGTGTATTTCTAAAGAGATACAAGCAAGCTGGTTTCACAATAGTGATCTTTCATTGAATTAATGTAATAGATATTCTGTCGCACATGTTGTGAAATGTTCAATAAATCTTACATGAAAATGTTACTATAAGTCTACCTGAAAGCTGAGTTAAGTACAATGTTTTTTCATTTTAAGAAAGTATAGCTGTTCTCTATGGCTCATACTGAAATGCTAGAAAAGACTTACATGAAGATGTTCCTTAAAAGCTACAAGGAAGTTGGTTTCACCACAGCATTCTTTCAATGAGTGAATGTTATAGATATTCCATCATGCCCGTAGTGAAATGTTTGATAGGACTTATTTGAAGATTCCCCTAAAGAGCTGCAAGCAAGGTGTTTTCACCACAGTGTTCATTCAGAAAATGAATGTTATACGTATTCTGTCATGCCTCAAGAGAACTATTTGATGTCTTATGTGAGAGTGTTCCTGAACAGCTACAAGCAAGCTTTTTCAACATAGTGTGGTTTCCTTGAATGAATGTTATGGATATCATGTTGCGGCTGTAGAGAAACGTTTGATAAGACATAAATGAAATGCTCATAAAGAGCCACTGGTTTCATCAGAACGTTCTTTCTGGATATGGAAGTGATAGCCATTCTGTAGGCATAATGAAGTGTTTGAAGAGCCTTATACGAAGACATTCCCAAGGCGCCAGAAGTAATCTGGCTTCACCACAGTGTTCTTTCAGTGAACGAGTGTTATAGCTAGTCTGTCATGCCTGTAGTGAAATGTTTAATAAGTCTTATATGAAGAGGTTTCAAACAGCCGCCAGCAAGCCGGGTTTAGCACAGTGTCCTTTAACTGTAAGTAAGTGAGAGCCATTCTGTATGGCATATACTTAAATGTTAGAGAGGTCTTATATGAAGATGTTCCTAAATAGAATCCAACAAGATGTGTTCAGGACAGAATAATTTCATCATAAGATAGTGACAGCCGTTTAGTATGGCATATACTGAAATGCTGAAAAGGACTGAAATGAAGATCTTCCTTAACAGTAAAACCAAGCCACTTTCACCATCGTGTTCTTTCATTGAATGGATGTAATAGATATTCTGTCATGCCTGTAGTTAAATGTTCAATAGGTCTTACATAAAAATACTCCTAATAATCTACCTGAAAGCTATTAAACACAAACTTCTTTCCTTGTAAGAAGGGTATGGCCATGCTGTATGCCACATACTGAAATGCTTGAAAAGCTTTATACGAAGATGTTCCTCAACAGTTACAAGAAAACTGCTTTCATCCCTGTGTTCGTTCAATGAGTGACTGTTTAGAGATTCTGTCATTCCTGCAAAGGAATGTTTAATAAGTCTTACATGAAGATGTTTCTAAACAGCTACAAGGAAATTTTTTTAAATATAGTGTTATTACATTGAATAAACATTAAAGACATCCTGTCATGACTGTAGGCAAATGTCTGATAAGACTTGAGCAAAATATTAATAAACAATTACTTGCAAGCTGGGTTCATCACAGTATTCTTTCCTGGCTATGGAGATGATAGCCATTCTGTATGGCATAAAGTGATATGTTTGAAGAGCCTTTGATTTATATTCTTAAACAGCTAACAAGCAAGATGGTTTCTTCACAGTGTTCTTTCAGTGAATGAATGTTCTAGATATTGTCACATCTGTGGTGAAATATTTGATATATGATGTTCCTAAACAGCTACCTATAAACTGGATTCAGCATGTGTTCTTTCATTTTGTGAAAATGATAGTCGCTCTGTGTGGAATATACTTAAGTATTTGAAGTGTATTATGTGCAGATGTTCCTAAACAGTGAAAAGAAGATGGTTTTTGCATAATTTTCTTTCAGATAACAAATGTTATAGACATTGTCACATCTGTAGTCAAATGTTTGATATGATTTATGTGAAAATATCCCTAAACAGCTACCTGTTGGCTTGATTAAGCACAATGCTCTTTCATTGTAAGAAAGTGATAGCTGTTCCATGTGGCATATACTGAAATGTTTGAAATGTCATCTGTGAAGATGTTCCTTAAGAGCTACTTGCTGGGTGTTTTCAAGACAATGTTCTTTCAGTGAATGGATGTTGTAGATAGTCTATCACACCCGTAGTGAAATGCTGGATAAGTTTTATGAAGATGTCCCTAAGTAGCTACAAGCAAAATGGTTTCACAACAGTGTTCTTACAGACATTGAAGGTTATAGATATTCTGTCATGCCTGTAGTGAAATGTTTGATAAGACTTGCATGAACACTTACATGAAGATGTTTCTAAACAGCCACAAGCAAGCTTTTTCAACACAGTATTTCATTGAATGAATGTAATAATTATCACATTGTGGCTGCAGAGAAACGTTTGATAAGACACACACAAAATGTTCATAAATAGCATGTGCCAGCTGGTTGCATCACAATGTTGTTTAATTTAATGGAAGTGATCATCATTCTGTATAGCATATGATGTGTTTGAATAGCCTTATATAAAGATATTCCTAAAAACTTATGAGCAATCTGGTTTCACCAGAGTGTGTTCCTCAGTGAAGGAATCTTACAGAGATTCTGTCAGAGCAGTAGTGACATGTTTGGTGTTTTGTATGAAGAAACCCTAAATGGCTTCCTGCAAGATGAGTTCAACACAGTGTTATTTCATTTTAAGAAAATGATAGTCATTCTGTTTGGCATAAACTGAAATATTAGAAAAGCCTTATATCAAGAGGTTCCTAATTAGCTACCAGCAATCTGGCTTCACAATAGTGTTCTTTCATTGAATGGATGTAATAGATACTTTGTAGTGAAATGTATGATAAGTCTCTTAGGAAAAGGTTCCTAAACAGCTGCCTGCAATCTGGCTTCAGCACATTATATCATTGTCTCAAAGTGATATTCATTCAGTATGTCTTATATGGAAACGCTTGAAATGGTGAACATGAAGAAGTTTCTAAATATATACAAGCAAGATTGTTTCTCCACAGTTTTCTTTCAGTGACTGAATGTTACGTATAGTCTGTCACGACTATTGTAAAATGTTTGATGAGTCTTATGTAAAAACGTTCCTAGATAGCTATCTGTGAGCTCTATTTAGCACAGTGTTCTTTCATTGTAGGAAAATGATACCCATTCATTATGGCATATACTGAAATGTGAGAAATGTCTCCAATACAAATGTTCCTAATAATAGCTTCAAGATGCTTTCACCACAGAGTTCTTTCAGTGAAACAATATTGCAGATATTCTGTGACACTTGTAGTGAAGTGTTAGTTAAAACTTACTTGCAAGCTGGATTCAGCACAGTGTTTCTTTCATTGTTTGAAACTCATATTCAATCAGAACAGCAAATATTGAAATGGTTATAATGACTAATATGAAGAGGATCCTTAATGGCTGCAAGTAAGATGGTTTCACCACAGTTTTCTCTCAGTGAACAAATGCTATATATATTCTGTCCCGCATGCAATGAAATGTTTGTTAAGTCTTATATGAACATGTTCCTAAACAGCTACCCGCAAACTGGGCTTAGAACAGTGTTCTCACACTGTTAGTAATTGATAGGTCATCTGTAGGGCATATGCTGAAATGTTTGAAATGTCTTATGTGAATATGCCCCTAAACAGCTGTAAGCACATTTGTTTCACCAGAGTTCCTTTAGTGTCTGAATCTTATGGATATTTTTCAAGTCTGTAGTGTAATTTTTTAAGTATTTTATGAAGTTCTTCCTAAACAGATACTAGGAAACAAGGGTTCAGCTCATCCTTCTTTCCTTGAGTGAATATTAAAATCATTCTGTCATGACCATAGCGCAATATTTGTTAAGACTTATAAAAAGATATTTCTAAAAGACAACTTTCCAGCTGGGTTCTTAACATTGTTCTTTCATTTTATGGAAGTGATAACCATTCTGGATGGAATACACTGAAATGTTTGAAAAGACTTGTATGAAGATACTCCTAAATAGCTACAAGCAATCTGGTTACACCACAGTGTTCTTTCATTTAATAAACTTTATCTATAGTCTCCTAAGGCTGTAGTGAAATGTTTTATATCATATATGAAAATGTTCCTACAGCTACCTGCAAGCTGGGATCAGCACACTGACTTTTCATTGTAATAAAGTGATAGTTACTTTGTATGGCATACACTGAAATGTCAGAAAAGACTTATATGAGTGTATTTCTAAAGAGATACAAGCAAGCTGGTTTCACAATAGTGATCTTTCATTGAATTAATGTAATAGATATTCTGTCGCACATGTTGTGAAATGTTCAATAAATCTTACATGAAAATGTTACTATAAGTCTACCTGAAAGCTGAGTTAAGTACAATGTTTTTTCATTTTAAGAAAGTATAGCTGTTCTCTATGGCTCATACTGAAATGCTAGAAAAGACTTACATGAAGATGTTCCTTAAAAGCTACAAGGAAGTTGGTTTCACCACAGCATTCTTTCAATGAGTGAATGTTATAGATATTCCATCATGCCCGTAGTGAAATGTTTGATAGGACTTATTTGAAGATTCCCCTAAAGAGCTGCAAGCAAGGTGTTTTCACCACAGTGTTCATTCAGAAAATGAATGTTATACGTATTCTGTCATGCCTCAAGAGAACTATTTGATGTCTTATGTGAGAGTGTTCCTGAACAGCTACAAGCAAGCTTTTTCAACATAGTGTGGTTTCCTTGAATGAATGTTATGGATATCATGTTGCGGCTGTAGAGAAACGTTTGATAAGACATAAATGAAATGCTCATAAAGAGCCACTGGTTTCATCAGAACGTTCTTTCTGGATATGGAAGTGATAGCCATTCTGTAGGCATAATGAAGTGTTTGAAGAGCCTTATACGAAGACATTTCCAAGGCGCCAGAAGTAATCTGGCTTCACCACAGTGTTCTTTCAGTGAACGAGTGTTATAGCTAGTCTGTCATGCCTGTAGTGAAATGTTTAATAAGTCTTATATGAAGAGGTTTCAAACAGCCGCCAGCAAGCCGGGTTTAGCACAGTGTCCTTTAACTGTAAGTAAGTGAGAGCCATTCTGTATGGCATATACTTAAATGTTAGAGAGGTCTTATATGAAGATGTTCCTAAATAGAATCCAACAAGATGTGTTCAGGACAGAATAATTTCATCATAAGATAGTGACAGCCGTTTAGTATGGCATATACTGAAATGCTGAAAAGGACTGAAATGAAGATCTTCCTTAACAGTAAAACCAAGCCACTTTCACCATAGTGTTCTTTCATTGAATGGATGTAATAGATATTCTGTCATGCCTGTAGTTAAATGTTCAATAGGTCTTACATAAAAATACTCCTAATAATCTACCTGAAAGCTATTAAACACAACCTTCTTTCCTTGTAAGAAGGGTATGGCCATGCTGTATGCCACATACTGAAATGCTTGAAAAGCTTTATACGAAGATGTTCCTCAACAGTTACAAGAAAACTGCTTTCATCCCTGTGTTCGTTCAATGAGTGAATGTTTAGAGATTCTGTCATTCCTGCAAAGGAATGTTTAATAAGTCTTACATGAAGATGTTTCTAAACAGCTACAAGGAAATTTTTTTAAATATAGTGTTATTACATTGAATAAACATTAAAGACATCCTGTCATGACTGTAGGCAAATGTCTGATAAGACTTGAGCAAAATATTAATAAACAATTACTTGCAAGCTGGGTTCATCACAGTATTCTTTCCTGGCTATGGAGATGATAGCCATTCTGTATGGCATAAAGTGATATGTTTGAAGAGCCTTTGATTTATATTCTTAAACAGCTAACAAGCAAGATGGTTTCTTCACAGTGTTCTTTCAGTGAATGAATGTTCTAGATATTGTCACATCTGTGGTGAAATATTTGATATATGATGTTCCTAAACAGCTACCTATAAACTGGATTCAGCATGTGTTCTTTCATTTTGTGAAAATGATAGTCGCTCTGTGTGGAATATACTTAAGTATTTGAAGTGTATTATGTGCAGATGTTCCTAAACAGTGAAAAGAAGATGGTTTTTGCATAATTTTCTTTCAGATAACAAATGTTATAGACATTGTCACATCTGTAGTCAAATGTTTGATATGATTTATGTGAAAATATCCCTAAACAGCTACCTGTTGGCTTGATTAAGCACAATGCTCTTTCATTGTAAGAAAGTGATAGCTGTTCCATGTGGCATATACTGAAATGTTTGAAATGTCATCTGTGAAGATGTTCCTTAAGAGCTACTTGCTGGGTGTTTTCAAGACAATGTTCTTTCAGTGAATGGATGTTGTAGATAGTCTATCACACCCGTAGTGAAATGCTGGATAAGTTTTATGAAGATGTCCCTAAGTAGCTACAAGCAAAATGGTTTCACAACAGTGTTCTTACAGACATTGAAGGTTATAGATATTCTGTCATGCCTGTAGTGAAATGTTTGATAAGACTTGCATGAACACTTACATGAAGATGTTTCTAAACAGCCACAAGCAAGCTTTTTCAACACAGTATTTCATTGAATGAATGTAATAATTATCACATTGTGGCTGCAGAGAAACGTTTGATAAGACACACACAAAATGTTCATAAATAGCATGTGCCAGCTGGTTGCATCACAATGTTGTTTAATTTAATGGAAGTGATCATCATTCTGTATAGCATATGATGTGTTTGAATAGCCTTATATAAAGATATTCCTAAAAACTTATGAGCAATCTGGTTTCACCAGAGTGTGTTCCTCAGTGAAGGAATCTTACAGAGATTCTGTCAGAGCAGTAGTGACATGTTTGGTGTTTTGTATGAAGAAACCCTAAATGGCTTCCTGCAAGATGAGTTCAACACAGTGTTATTTCATTTTAAGAAAATGATAGTCATTCTGTTTGGCATAAACTGAAATATTAGAAAAGCCTTATATCAAGAGGTTCCTAATTAGCTACCAGCAATCTGGCTTCACAATAGTGTTCTTTCATTGAATGGATGTAATAGATACTTTGTAGTGAAATGTATGATAAGTCTCTTATGAAAAGGTTCCTAAACAGCTGCCTGCAATCTGGCTTCAGCACATTATATCATTGTCTCAAAGTGATATTCATTCAGTATGTCTTATATGGAAACGCTTGAAATGGTGAACATGAAGAAGTTTCTAAATATATACAAGCAAGATTGTTTCTCCACAGTTTTCTTTCAGTGACTGAATGTTACGTATAGTCTGTCACGACTATTGTAAAATGTTTGATGAGTCTTATGTAAAAACGTTCCTAGATAGCTATCTGTGAGCTCTATTTAGCACAGTGTTCTTTCATTGTAGGAAAATGATACCCATTCATTATGGCATATACTGAAATGTGAGAAATGTCTCCAATACAAATGTTCCTAATAATAGCTTCAAGATGCTTTCACCACAGAGTTCTTTCAGTGAAACAATATTGCAGATATTCTGTGACACTTGTAGTGAAGTGTTAGTTAAAACTTACTTGCAAGCTGGATTCAGCACAGTGTTTCTTTCATTGTTTGAAACTCATATTCAATCAGAACAGCAAATATTGAAATGGTTATAATGACTAATATGAAGATGATCCTTAATGGCTGCAAGTAAGATGGTTTCACCACAGTTTTCTCTCAGTGAACAAATGCTATATATATTCTGTCCCGCATGCAATGAAATGTTTGTTAAGTCTTATATGAACATGTTCCTAAACAGCTACCCGCAAACTGGGCTTAGAACAGTGTTCTCACACTGTTAGTAATTGATAGGTCATCTGTAGGGCATATGCTGAAATGTTTGAAATGTCTTATGTGAATATGCCCCTAAACAGCTGTAAGCACATTTGTTTCACCAGAGTTCCTTTAGTGTCTGAATCTTATGGATATTTTTCAAGTCTGTAGTGTAATTTTTTAAGTATTTTATGAAGTTCTTCCTAAACAGATACTAGGAAACAAGGGTTCAGCTCATCCTTCTTTCCTTGAGTGAATATTAAAATCATTCTGTCATGACCATAGCGCAATATTTGTTAAGACTTATAAAAAGATATTTCTAAAAGACAACTTTCCAGCTGGGTTCTTAACATTGTTCTTTCATTTTATGGAAGTGATAACCATTCTGGATGGAATACACTGAAATGTTTGAAAAGACTTGTATGAAGATACTCCTAAATAGCTACAAGCAATCTGGTTACACCACAGTGTTCTTTCATTTAATAAACTTTATATATAGTCTCCTATAGCTGTAGTGAAATGTTTTATATCATATATGAAAATGTTCCTACAGCTACCTGCAAGCTGGGATCAGCACACTGACTTTTCATTGTAATAAAGTGATAGTTACTTTGTATGGCATACACTGAAATGTCAGAAAAGACTTATATGAGTCTATTTCTAAAGAGATACAAGCAAGCTGGTTTCACAATAGTGATCTTTCATTGAATTAATGTAATAGATATTCTGTCGCACATGTTGTGAAATGTTCAATAAATCTTACATGAAAATGTTACTATAAGTCTACCTGAAAGCTGAGTTAAGTACAATGTTTTTTCATTTTAAGAAAGTATAGCTGTTCTCTATGGCTCATACTGAAATGCTAGAAAAGACTTACATGAAGATGTTCCTTAAAAGCTACAAGGAAGTTGGTTTCACCACAGCATTCTTTCAAAGAGTGAATGTTATAGATATTCCATCATGCCCGTAGTGAAATGTTTGATAGGACTTATTTGAAGATTCCCCTAAAGAGCTGCAAGCAAGGTGTTTTCACCACAGTGTTCATTCAGAAAATGAATGTTATACGTATTCTGTCATGCCTCAAGAGAACTATTTGATGTCTTATGTGAGAGTGTTCCTGAACAGCTACAAGCAAGCTTTTTCAACATAGTGTGGTTTCCTTGAATGAATGTTATGGATATCATGTTGCGGCTGTAGAGAAACGTTTGATAAGACATAAATGAAATGCTCATAAAGAGCCACTGGTTTCATCAGAACGTTCTTTCTGGATATGGAAGTGATAGCCATTCTGTAGGCATAATGAAGTGTTTGAAGAGCCTTATACGAAGACATTCCCAAGGCGCCAGAAGTAATCTGGCTTCACCACAGTGTTCTTTCAGTGAACGAGTGTTATAGCTAGTCTGTCATGCCTGTAGTGAAATGTTTAATAAGTCTTATATGAAGAGGTTTCAAACAGCCGCCAGCAAGCCGGGTTTAGCACAGTGTCCTTTAACTGTAAGTAAGTGAGAGCCATTCTGTATGGCATATACTTAAATGTTAGAGAGGTCTTATATGAAGATGTTCCTAAATAGAATCCAACAAGATGTGTTCAGGACAGAATAATTTCATCATAAGATAGTGACAGCCGTTTAGTATGGCATATACTGAAATGCTGAAAAGGACTGAAATGAAGATCTTCCTTAACAGTAAAACCAAGCCACTTTCACCATAGTGTTCTTTCATTGAATGGATGTAATAGATATTCTGTCATGCCTGTAGTTAAATGTTCAATAGGTCTTACATAAAAATACTCCTAATAATCTACCTGAAAGCTATTAAACACAAACTTCTTTCCTCGTAAGAAGGGTATGGCCATGCTGTATGCCACATACTGAAATGCTTGAAAAGCTTTATACGAAGATGTTCCTCAACAGTTACAAGAAAACTGCTTTCATCCCTGTGTTCGTTCAATGAGTGAATGTTTAGAGATTCTGTCATTCCTGCAAAGGAATGTTTAATAAGTCTTACATGAAGATGTTTCTAAACAGCTACAAGGAAATTTTTTTAAATATAGTGTTATTACATTGAATAAACATTAAAGACATCCTGTCATGACTGTAGGCAAATGTCTGATAAGACTTGAGCAAAATATTAATAAACAATTACTTGCAAGCTGGGTTCATCACAGTATTCTTTCCTGGCTATGGAGATGATAGCCATTCTGTATGGCATAAAGTGATATGTTTGAAGAGCCTTTGATTTATATTCTTAAACAGCTAACAAGCAAGATGGTTTCTTCACAGTGTTCTTTCAGTGAATGAATGTTCTAGATATTGTCACATCTGTGGTGAAATATTTGATATATGATGTTCCTAAACAGCTACCTATAAACTGGATTCAGCATGTGTTCTTTCATTTTGTGAAAATGATAGTCGCTCTGTGTGGAATATACTTAAGTATTTGAAGTGTATTATGTGCAGATGTTCCTAAACAGTGAAAAGAAGATGGTTTTTGCATAATTTTCTTTCAGATAACAAATGTTATAGACATTGTCACATCTGTAGTCAAATGTTTGATATGATTTATGTGAAAATATCCCTAAACAGCTACCTGTTGGCTTGATTAAGCACAATGCTCTTTCATTGTAAGAAAGTGATAGCTGTTCCATGTGGCATATACTGAAATGTTTGAAATGTCATCTGTGAAGATGTTCCTTAAGAGCTACTTGCTAGGTGTTTTCAAGACAATGTTCTTTCAGTGAATGAATGTTGTAGATAGTCTATCACACCCGTAGTGAAATGCTGGATAAGTTTTATGAAGATGTCCCTAAGTAGCTACAAGCAAAATGGTTTCACAACAGTGTTCTTACAGACATTGAAGGTTATAGATATTCTGTCATGCCTGTAGTGAAATGTTTGATAAGACTTGCATGAACACTTACATGAAGATGTTTCTAAACAGCCACAAGCAAGCTTTTTCAACACAGTATTTCATTGAATGAATGTAACAATTATCACATTGTGGCTGCAGAGAAACGTTTGATAAGACACACACAAAATGTTCATAAATAGCATGTGCCAGCTGGTTGCATCACAATGTTGTTTAATTTAATGGAAGTGATCATCATTCTGTATAGCATATGATGTGTTTGAATAGCCTTATATAAAGATATTCCTAAAAACTTATGAGCAATCTGGTTTCACCAGAGTGTGTTCCTCAGTGAAGGAATCTTACAGAGATTCTGTCAGAGCAGTAGTGACATGTTTGGTGTTTTGTATGAAGAAACCCTAAATGGCTTCCTGCAAGATGAGTTCAACACAGTGTTATTTCATTTTAAGAAAATGATAGTCATTCTGTTTGGCATAAACTGAAATATTAGAAAAGCCTTATATCAAGAGGTTCCTAATTAGCTACCAGCAATCTGGCTTCACAATAGTGTTCTTTCATTGAATGGATGTAATAGATACTTTGTAGTGAAATGTATGATAAGTCTCTTAGGAAAAGGTTCCTAAACAGCTGCCTGCAATCTGGCTTCAGCACATTATATCATTGTCTCAAAGTGATATTCATTCAGTATGTCTTATATGGAAACGCTTGAAATGGTGAACATGAAGAAGTTTCTAAATATATACAAGCAAGATTGTTTCTCCACAGTTTTCTTTCAGTGACTGAATGTTACGTATAGTCTGTCACGACTATTGTAAAATGTTTGATGAGTCTTATGTAAAAACGTTCCTAGATAGCTATCTGTGAGCTCTATTTAGCACAGTGTTCTTTCATTGTAGGAAAATGATACCCATTCATTATGGCATATACTGAAATGTGAGAAATGTCTCCAATACAAATGTTCCTAATAATAGCTTCAAGATGCTTTCACCACAGAGTTCTTTCAGTGAAACAATATTGCAGATATTCTGTGACACTTGTAGTGAAGTGTTAGTTAAAACTTACTTGCAAGCTGGATTCAGCACAGTGTTTCTTTCATTGTTTGAAACTCATATTCAATCAGAACAGCAAATATTGAAATGGTTATAATGACTAATATGAAGAGGATCCTTAATGGCTGCAAGTAAGATGGTTTCACCACAGTTTTCTCTCAGTGAACAAATGCTATATATATTCTGTCCCGCATGCAATGAAATGTTTGTTAAGTCTTATATGAACATGTTCCTAAACAGCTACCCGCAAACTGGGCTTAGAACAGTGTTCTCACACTGTTAGTAATTGATAGGTCATCTGTAGGGCATATGCTGAAATGTTTGAAATGTCTTATGTGAATATGCCCCTAAACAGCTGTAAGCACATTTGTTTCACCAGAGTTCCTTTAGTGTCTGAATCTTATGGATATTTTTCAAGTCTGTAGTGTAATTTTTTAAGTATTTTATGAAGTTCTTCCTAAACAGATACTAGGAAACAAGGGTTCAGCTCATCCTTCTTTCCTTGAGTGAATATTAAAATCATTCTGTCATGACCATAGCGCAATATTTGTTAAGACTTATAAAAAGATATTTCTAAAAGACAACTTTCCAGCTGGGTTCTTAACATTGTTCTTTCATTTTATGGAAGTGATAACCATTCTGGATGGAATACACTGAAATGTTTGAAAAGACTTGTATGAAGATACTCCTAAATAGCTACAAGCAATCTGGTTACACCACAGTGTTCTTTCATTTAATAAACTTTATATATAGTCTCCTATAGCTGTAGTGAAATGTTTTATATCATATATGAAAATGTTCCTACAGCTACCTGCAAGCTGGGATCAGCACACTGACTTTTCATTGTAATAAAGTGATAGTTACTTTGTATGGCATACACTGAAATGTCAGAAAAGACTTATATGAGTGTATTTCTAAAGAGATACAAGCAAGCTGGTTTCACAATAGTGATCTTTCATTGAATTAATGTAATAGATATTCTGTCGCACATGTTGTGAAATGTTCAATAAATCTTACATGAAAATGTTACTATAAGTCTACCTGAAAGCTGAGTTAAGTACAATGTTTTTTCATTTTAAGAAAGTATAGCTGTTCTCTATGGCTCATACTGAAATGCTAGAAAAGACTTACATGAAGATGTTCCTTAAAAGCTACAAGGAAGTTGGTTTCACCACAGCATTCTTTCAAAGAGTGAATGTTATAGATATTCCATCATGCCCGTAGTGAAATGTTTGATAGGACTTATTTGAAGATTCCCCTAAAGAGCTGCAAGCAAGGTGTTTTCACCACAGTGTTCATTCAGAAAATGAATGTTATACGTATTCTGTCATGCCTCAAGAGAACTATTTGATGTCTTATGTGAGAGTGTTCCTGAACAGCTACAAGCAAGCTTTTTCAACATAGTGTGGTTTCCTTGAATGAATGTTATGGATATCATGTTGCGGCTGTAGAGAAACGTTTGATAAGACATAAATGAAATGCTCATAAAGAGCCACTGGTTTCATCAGAACGTTCTTTCTGGATATGGAAGTGATAGCCATTCTGTAGGCATAATGAAGTGTTTGAAGAGCCTTATACGAAGACATTCCCAAGGCGCCAGAAGTAATCTGGCTTCACCACAGTGTTCTTTCAGTGAACGAGTGTTATAGCTAGTCTGTCATGCCTGTAGTGAAATGTTTAATAAGTCTTATATGAAGAGGTTTCAAACAGCCGCCAGCAAGCCGGGTTTAGCACAGTGTCCTTTAACTGTAAGTAAGTGAGAGCCATTCTGTATGGCATATACTTAAATGTTAGAGAGGTCTTATATGAAGATGTTCCTAAATAGAATCCAACAAGATGTGTTCAGGACAGAATAATTTCATCATAAGATAGTGACAGCCGTTTAGTATGGCATATACTGAAATGCTGAAAAGGACTGAAATGAAGATCTTCCTTAACAGTAAAACCAAGCCACTTTCACCATAGTGTTCTTTCATTGAATGGATGTAATAGATATTCTGTCATGCCTGTAGTTAAATGTTCAATAGGTCTTACATAAAAATACTCCTAATAATCTACCTGAAAGCTATTAAACACAAACTTCTTTCCTCGTAAGAAGGGTATGGCCATGCTGTATGCCACATACTGAAATGCTTGAAAAGCTTTATACGAAGATGTTCCTCAACAGTTACAAGAAAACTGCTTTCATCCCTGTGTTCGTTCAATGAGTGAATGTTTAGAGATTCTGTCATTCCTGCAAAGGAATGTTTAATAAGTCTTACATGAAGATGTTTCTAAACAGCTACAAGGAAATTTTTTTAAATATAGTGTTATTACATTGAATAAACATTAAAGACATCCTGTCATGACTGTAGGCAAATGTCTGATAAGACTTGAGCAAAATATTAATAAACAATTACTTGCAAGCTGGGTTCATCACAGTATTCTTTCCTGGCTATGGAGATGATAGCCATTCTGTATGGCATAAAGTGATATGTTTGAAGAGCCTTTGATTTATATTCTTAAACAGCTAACAAGCAAGATGGTTTCTTCACAGTGTTCTTTCAGTGAATGAATGTTCTAGATATTGTCACATCTGTGGTGAAATATTTGATATATGATGTTCCTAAACAGCTACCTATAAACTGGATTCAGCATGTGTTCTTTCATTTTGTGAAAATGATAGTCGCTCTGTGTGGAATATACTTAAGTATTTGAAGTGTATTATGTGCAGATGTTCCTAAACAGTGAAAAGAAGATGGTTTTTGCATAATTTTCTTTCAGATAACAAATGTTATAGACATTGTCACATCTGTAGTCAAATGTTTGATATGATTTATGTGAAAATATCCCTAAACAGCTACCTGTTGGCTTGATTAAGCACAATGCTCTTTCATTGTAAGAAAGTGATAGCTGTTCCATGTGGCATATACTGAAATGTTTGAAATGTCATCTGTGAAGATGTTCCTTAAGAGCTACTTGCTGGGTGTTTTCAAGACAATGTTCTTTCAGTGAATGGATGTTGTAGATAGTCTATCACACCCGTAGTGAAATGCTGGATAAGTTTTATGAAGATGTCCCTAAGTAGCTACAAGCAAAATGGTTTCACAACAGTGTTCTTACAGACATTGAAGGTTATAGATATTCTGTCATGCCTGTAGTGAAATGTTTGATAAGACTTGCATGAACACTTACATGAAGATGTTTCTAAACAGCCACAAGCAAGCTTTTTCAACACAGTATTTCATTGAATGAATGTAATAATTATCACATTGTGGCTGCAGAGAAACGTTTGATAAGACACACACAAAATGTTCATAAATAGCATGTGCCAGCTGGTTGCATCACAATGTTGTTTAATTTAATGGAAGTGATCATCATTCTGTATAGCATATGATGTGTTTGAATAGCCTTATATAAAGATATTCCTAAAAACTTATGAGCAATCTGGTTTCACCAGAGTGTGTTCCTCAGTGAAGGAATCTTACAGAGATTCTGTCAGAGCAGTAGTGACATGTTTGGTGTTTTGTATGAAGAAACCCTAAATGGCTTCCTGCAAGATGAGTTCAACACAGTGTTATTTCATTTTAAGAAAATGATAGTCATTCTGTTTGGCATAAACTGAAATATTAGAAAAGCCTTATATCAAGAGGTTCCTAATTAGCTACCAGCAATCTGGCTTCACAATAGTGTTCTTTCATTGAATGGATGTAATAGATACTTTGTAGTGAAATGTATGATAAGTCTCTTATGAAAAGGTTCCTAAACAGCTGCCTGCAATCTGGCTTCAGCACATTATATCATTGTCTCAAAGTGATATTCATTCAGTATGTCTTATATGGAAACGCTTGAAATGGTGAACATGAAGAAGTTTCTAAATATATACAAGCAAGATTGTTTCTCCACAGTTTTCTTTCAGTGACTGAATGTTACGTATAGTCTGTCACGACTATTGTAAAATGTTTGATGAGTCTTATGTAAAAACGTTCCTAGATAGCTATCTGTGAGCTCTATTTAGCACAGTGTTCTTTCATTGTAGGAAAATGATACCCATTCATTATGGCATATACTGAAATGTGAGAAATGTCTCCAATACAAATGTTCCTAATAATAGCTTCAAGATGCTTTCACCACAGAGTTCTTTCAGTGAAACAATATTGCAGATATTCTGTGACACTTGTAGTGAAGTGTTAGTTAAAACTTACTTGCAAGCTGGATTCAGCACAGTGTTTCTTTCATTGTTTGAAACTCATATTCAATCAGAACAGCAAATATTGAAATGGTTATAATGACTAATATGAAGATGATCCTTAATGGCTGCAAGTAAGATGGTTTCACCACAGTTTTCTCTCAGTGAACAAATGCTATATATATTCTGTCCCGCATGCAATGAAATGTTTGTTAAGTCTTATATGAACATGTTCCTAAACAGCTACCCGCAAACTGGGCTTAGAACAGTGTTCTCACACTGTTAGTAATTGATAGGTCATCTGTAGGGCATATGCTGAAATGTTTGAAATGTCTTATGTGAATATGCCCCTAAACAGCTGTAAGCACATTTGTTTCACCAGAGTTCCTTTAGTGTCTGAATCTTATGGATATTTTTCAAGTCTGTAGTGTAATTTTTTAAGTATTTTATGAAGTTCTTCCTAAACAGATACTAGGAAACAAGGGTTCAGCTCATCCTTCTTTCCTTGAGTGAATATTAAAATCATTCTGTCATGACCATAGCGCAATATTTGTTAAGACTTATAAAAAGATATTTCTAAAAGACAACTTTCCAGCTGGGTTCTTAACATTGTTCTTTCATTTTATGGAAGTGATAACCATTCTGGATGGAATACACTGAAATGTTTGAAAAGACTTGTATGAAGATACTCCTAAATAGCTACAAGCAATCTGGTTACACCACAGTGTTCTTTCATTTAATAAACTTTATCTATAGTCTCCTAAGGCTGTAGTGAAATGTTTTATATCATATATGAAAATGTTCCTACAGCTACCTGCAAGCTGGGATCAGCACACTGACTTTTCATTGTAATAAAGTGATAGTTACTTTGTATGGCATACACTGAAATGTCAGAAAAGACTTATATGAGTGTATTTCTAAAGAGATACAAGCAAGCTGGTTTCACAATAGTGATCTTTCATTGAATTAATGTAATAGATATTCTGTCGCACATGTTGTGAAATGTTCAATAAATCTTACATGAAAATGTTACTATAAGTCTACCTGAAAGCTGAGTTAAGTACAATGTTTTTTCATTTTAAGAAAGTATAGCTGTTCTCTATGGCTCATACTGAAATGCTAGAAAAGACTTACATGAAGATGTTCCTTAAAAGCTACAAGGAAGTTGGTTTCACCACAGCATTCTTTCAAAGAGTGAATGTTATAGATATTCCATCATGCCCGTAGTGAAATGTTTGATAGGACTTATTTGAAGATTCCCCTAAAGAGCTGCAAGCAAGGTGTTTTCACCACAGTGTTCATTCAGAAAATGAATGTTATACGTATTCTGTCATGCCTCAAGAGAACTATTTGATGTCTTATGTGAGAGTGTTCCTGAACAGCTACAAGCAAGCTTTTTCAACATAGTGTGGTTTCCTTGAATGAATGTTATGGATATCATGTTGCGGCTGTAGAGAAACGTTTGATAAGACATAAATGAAATGCTCATAAAGAGCCACTGGTTTCATCAGAACGTTCTTTCTGGATATGGAAGTGATAGCCATTCTGTAGGCATAATGAAGTGTTTGAAGAGCCTTATACGAAGACATTCCCAAGGCGCCAGAAGTAATCTGGCTTCACCACAGTGTTCTTTCAGTGAACGAGTGTTATAGCTAGTCTGTCATGCCTGTAGTGAAATGTTTAATAAGTCTTATATGAAGAGGTTTCAAACAGCCGCCAGCAAGCCGGGTTTAGCACAGTGTCCTTTAACTGTAAGTAAGTGAGAGCCATTCTGTATGGCATATACTTAAATGTTAGAGAGGTCTTATATGAAGATGTTCCTAAATAGAATCCAACAAGATGTGTTCAGGACAGAATAATTTCATCATAAGATAGTGACAGCCGTTTAGTATGGCATATACTGAAATGCTGAAAAGGACTGAAATGAAGATCTTCCTTAACAGTAAAACCAAGCCACTTTCACCATAGTGTTCTTTCATTGAATGGATGTAATAGATATTCTGTCATGCCTGTAGTTAAATGTTCAATAGGTCTTACATAAAAATACTCCTAATAATCTACCTGAAAGCTATTAAACACAAACTTCTTTCCTTGTAAGAAGGGTATGGCCATGCTGTATGCCACATACTGAAATGCTTGAAAAGCTTTATACGAAGATGTTCCTCAACAGTTACAAGAAAACTGCTTTCATCCCTGTGTTCGTTCAATGAGTGAATGTTTAGAGATTCTGTCATTCCTGCAAAGGAATGTTTAATAAGTCTTACATGAAGATGTTTCTAAACAGCTACAAGGAAATTTTTTTAAATATAGTGTTATTACATTGAATAAACATTAAAGACATCCTGTCATGACTGTAGGCAAATGTCTGATAAGACTTGAGCAAAATATTAATAAACAATTACTTGCAAGCTGGGTTCATCACAGTATTCTTTCCTGGCTATGGAGATGATAGCCATTCTGTATGGCATAAAGTGATATGTTTGAAGAGCCTTTGATTTATATTCTTAAACAGCTAACAAGCAAGATGGTTTCTTCACAGTGTTCTTTCAGTGAATGAATGTTCTAGATATTGTCACATCTGTGGTGAAATATTTGATATATGATGTTCCTAAACAGCTACCTATAAACTGGATTCAGCATGTGTTCTTTCATTTTGTGAAAATGATAGTCGCTCTGTGTGGAATATACTTAAGTATTTGAAGTGTATTATGTGCAGATGTTCCTAAACAGTGAAAAGAAGATGGTTTTTGCATAATTTTCTTTCAGATAACAAATGTTATAGACATTGTCACATCTGTAGTCAAATGTTTGATATGATTTATGTGAAAATATCCCTAAACAGCTACCTGTTGGCTTGATTAAGCACAATGCTGTTTCATTGTAAGAAAGTGATAGCTGTTCCATGTGGCATATACTGAAATGTTTGAAATGTCATCTGTGAAGATGTTCCTTAAGAGCTACTTGCTGGGTGTTTTCAAGACAATGTTCTTTCAGTGAATGGATGTTGTAGATAGTCTATCACACCCGTAGTGAAATGCTGGATAAGTTTTATGAAGATGTCCCTAAGTAGCTACAAGCAAAATGGTTTCACAACAGTGTTCTTACAGACATTGAAGGTTATAGATATTCTGTCATGCCTGTAGTGAAATGTTTGATAAGACTTGCATGAACACTTACATGAAGATGTTTCTAAACAGCCACAAGCAAGCTTTTTCAACACAGTATTTCATTGAATGAATGTAATAATTATCACATTGTGGCTGCAGAGAAACGTTTGATAAGACACACACAAAATGTTCATAAATAGCATGTGCCAGCTGGTTGCATCACAATGTTGTTTAATTTAATGGAAGTGATCATCATTCTGTATAGCATATGATGTGTTTGAATAGCCTTATATAAAGATATTCCTAAAAACTTATGAGCAATCTGGTTTCACCAGAGTGTGTTCCTCAGTGAAGGAATCTTACAGAGATTCTGTCAGAGCAGTAGTGACATGTTTGGTGTTTTGTATGAAGAAACCCTAAATGGCTTCCTGCAAGATGAGTTCAACACAGTGTTATTTCATTTTAAGAAAATGATAGTCATTCTGTTTGGCATAAACTGAAATATTAGAAAAGCCTTATATCAAGAGGTTCCTAATTAGCTACCAGCAATCTGGCTTCACAATAGTGTTCTTTCATTGAATGGATGTAATAGATACTTTGTAGTGAAATGTATGATAAGTCTCTTAGGAAAAGGTTCCTAAACAGCTGCCTGCAATCTGGCTTCAGCACATTATATCATTGTCTCAAAGTGATATTCATTCAGTATGTCTTATATGGAAACGCTTGAAATGGTGAACATGAAGAAGTTTCTAAATATATACAAGCAAGATTGTTTCTCCACAGTTTTCTTTCAGTGACTGAATGTTATGTATAGTCTGTCACGACTATTGTAAAATGTTTGATGAGTCTTATGTAAAAACGTTCCTAGATAGCTATCTGTGAGCTCTATTTAGCACGGTGTTCTTTCATTGTAGGAAAATGATACCCATTCATTATGGCATATACTGAAATGTGAGAAATGTCTCAAATACAAATGTTCCTAATAATAGCTTCAAGATGCTTTCACCACAGAGTTCTTTCAGTGAAACAATATTGCAGATATTCTGTGACACTTGTAGTGAAGTGTTAGTTAAAACTTACTTGCAAGCTGGATTCAGCACAGTGTTTCTTTCATTGTTTGAAACTCATATTCAATCAGAACAGCAAATATTGAAATGGTTATAATGACTAATATGAAGATGATCCTTAATGGCTGCAAGTAAGATGGTTTCACCACAGTTTTCTCTCAGTGAACAAATGCTATATATATTCTGTCCCGCATGCAATGAAATGTTTGTTAAGTCTTATATGAACATGTTCCTAAACAGCTACCCGCAAACTGGGCTTAGAACAGTGTTCTCACACTGTTAGTAATTGATAGGTCATCTGTAGGGCATATGCTGAAATGTTTGAAATGTCTTATGTGAATATGCCCCTAAACAGCTGTAAGCACATTTGTTTCACCAGAGTTCCTTTAGTGTCTGAATCTTATGGATATTTTTCAAGTCTGTAGTGTAATTTTTTAAGTATTTTATGAAGTTCTTCCTAAACAGATACTAGGAAACAAGGGTTCAGCTCATCCTTCTTTCCTTGAGTGAATATTAAAATCATTCTGTCATGACCATAGCGCAATATTTGTTAAGACTTATAAAAAGATATTTCTAAAAGACAACTTTCCAGCTGGGTTCTTAACATTGTTCTTTCATTTTATGGAAGTGATAACCATTCTGGATGGAATACACTGAAATGTTTGAAAAGACTTGTATGAAGATACTCCTAAATAGCTACAAGCAATCTGGTTACACCACAGTGTTCTTTCATTTAATAAACTTTATCTATAGTCTCCTATAGCTGTAGTGAAATGTTTTATATCATATATGAAAATGTTCCTACAGCTACCTGCAAGCTGGGATCAGCACACTGACTTTTCATTGTAATAAAGTGATAGTTACTTTGTATGGCATACACTGAAATGTCAGAAAAGACTTATATGAGTGTATTTCTAAAGAGATACAAGCAAGCTGGTTTCACAATAGTGATCTTTCATTGAATTAATGTAATAGATATTCTGTCGCACATGTTGTGAAATGTTCAATAAATCTTACATGAAAATGTTACTATAAGTCTACCTGAAAGCTGAGTTAAGTACAATGTTTTTTCATTTTAAGAAAGTATAGCTGTTCTCTATGGCTCATACTGAAATGCTAGAAAAGACTTACATGAAGATGTTCCTTAAAAGCTACAAGGAAGTTGGTTTCACCACAGCATTCTTTCAATGAGTGAATGTTATAGATATTCCATCATGCCCGTAGTGAAATGTTTGATAGGACTTATTTGAAGATTCCCCTAAAGAGCTGCAAGCAAGGTGTTTTCACCACAGTGTTCATTCAGAAAATGAATGTTATACGTATTCTGTCATGCCTCAAGAGAACTATTTGATGTCTTATGTGAGAGTGTTCCTGAACAGCTACAAGCAAGCTTTTTCAACATAGTGTGGTTTCCTTGAATGAATGTTATGGATATCATGTTGCGGCTGTAGAGAAACGTTTGATAAGACATAAATGAAATGCTCATAAAGAGCCACTGGTTTCATCAGAACGTTCTTTCTGGATATGGAAGTGATAGCCATTCTGTAGGCATAATGAAGTGTTTGAAGAGCCTTATACGAAGACATTCCCAAGGCGCCAGAAGTAATCTGGCTTCACCACAGTGTTCTTTCAGTGAACGAGTGTTATAGCTAGTCTGTCATGCCTGTAGTGAAATGTTTAATAAGTCTTATATGAAGAGGTTTCAAACAGCCGCCAGCAAGCCGGGTTTAGCACAGTGTCCTTTAACTGTAAGTAAGTGAGAGCCATTCTGTATGGCATATACTTAAATGTTAGAGAGGTCTTATATGAAGATGTTCCTAAATAGAATCCAACAAGATGTGTTCAGGACAGAATAATTTCATCATAAGATAGTGACAGCCGTTTAGTATGGCATATACTGAAATGCTGAAAAGGACTGAAATGAAGATCTTCCTTAACAGTAAAACCAAGCCACTTTCACCATAGTGTTCTTTCATTGAATGGATGTAATAGATATTCTGTCATGCCTGTAGTTAAATGTTCAATAGGTCTTACATAAAAATACTCCTAATAATCTACCTGAAAGCTATTAAACACAAACTTCTTTCCTTGTAAGAAGGGTATGGCCATGCTGTATGCCACATACTGAAATGCTTGAAAAGCTTTATACGAAGATGTTCCTCAACAGTTACAAGAAAACTGCTTTCATCCCTGTGTTCGTTCAATGAGTGAATGTTTAGAGATTCTGTCATTCCTGCAAAGGAATGTTTAATAAGTCTTACATGAAGATGTTTCTAAACAGCTACAAGGAAATTTTTTTAAATATAGTGTTATTACATTGAATAAACATTAAAGACATCCTGTCATGACTGTAGGCAAATGTCTGATGAGACTTGAGCAAGATATTAATAAACAATTACTTGCAAGCTGGGTTCATCACAGTATTCTTTCCTGGCTATGGAGATGATAGCCATTCTGTATGGCATAAAGTGATATGTTTGAAGAGCCTTTGATTTATATTCTTAAACAGCTAACAAGCAAGATGGTTTCTTCACAGTGTTCTTTCAGTGAATGAATGTTCTAGATATTGTCACATCTGTGGTGAAATATTTGATATATGATGTTCCTAAACAGCTACCTATAAACTGGATTCAGCATGTGTTCTTTCATTTTGTGAAAATGATAGTCGCTCTGTGTGGAATATACTTAAGTATTTGAAGTGTATTATGTGCAGATGTTCCTAAACAGTGAAAAGAAGATGGTTTTTGCATAATTTTCTTTCAGATAACAAATGTTATAGACATTGTCACATCTGTAGTCAAATGTTTGATATGATTTATGTGAAAATATCCCTAAACAGCTACCTGTTGGCTTGATTAAGCACAATGCTGTTTCATTGTAAGAAAGTGATAGCTGTTCCATGTGGCATATACTGAAATGTTTGAAATGTCATCTGTGAAGATGTTCCTTAAGAGCTACTTGCTGGGTGTTTTCAAGACAATGTTCTTTCAGTGAATGGATGTTGTAGATAGTCTATCACACCCGTAGTGAAATGCTGGATAAGTTTTATGAAGATGTCCCTAAGTAGCTACAAGCAAAATGGTTTCACAACAGTGTTCTTACAGACATTGAAGGTTATAGATATTCTGTCATGCCTGTAGTGAAATGTTTGATAAGACTTGCATGAACACTTACATGAAGATGTTTCTAAACAGCCACAAGCAAGCTTTTTCAACACAGTATTTCATTGAATGAATGTAATAATTATCACATTGTGGCTGCAGAGAAACGTTTGATAAGACACACACAAAATGTTCATAAATAGCATGTGCCAGCTGGTTGCATCACAATGTTGTTTAATTTAATGGAAGTGATCATCATTCTGTATAGCATATGATGTGTTTGAATAGCCTTATATAAAGATATTCCTAAAAACTTATGAGCAATCTGGTTTCACCAGAGTGTGTTCCTCAGTGAAGGAATCTTACAGAGATTCTGTCAGAGCAGTAGTGACATGTTTGGTGTTTTGTATGAAGAAACCCTAAATGGCTTCCTGCAAGATGAGTTCAACACAGTGTTATTTCATTTTAAGAAAATGATAGTCATTCTGTTTGGCATAAACTGAAATATTAGAAAAGCCTTATATCAAGAGGTTCCTAATTAGCTACCAGCAATCTGGCTTCACAATAGTGTTCTTTCATTGAATGGATGTAATAGATACTTTGTAGTGAAATGTATGATAAGTCTCTTAGGAAAAGGTTCCTAAACAGCTGCCTGCAATCTGGCTTCAGCACATTATATCATTGTCTCAAAGTGATATTCATTCAGTATGTCTTATATGGAAACGCTTGAAATGGTGAACATGAAGAAGTTTCTAAATATATACAAGCAAGATTGTTTCTCCACAGTTTTCTTTCAGTGACTGAATGTTATGTATAGTCTGTCACGACTATTGTAAAATGTTTGATGAGTCTTATGTAAAAACGTTCCTAGATAGCTATCTGTGAGCTCTATTTAGCACGGTGTTCTTTCATTGTAGGAAAATGATACCCATTCATTATGGCATATACTGAAATGTGAGAAATGTCTCAAATACAAATGTTCCTAATAATAGCTTCAAGATGCTTTCACCACAGAGTTCTTTCAGTGAAACAATATTGCAGATATTCTGTGACACTTGTAGTGAAGTGTTAGTTAAAACTTACTTGCAAGCTGGATTCAGCACAGTGTTTCTTTCATTGTTTGAAACTCATATTCAATCAGAACAGCAAATATTGAAATGGTTATAATGACTAATATGAAGATGATCCTTAATGGCTGCAAGTAAGATGGTTTCACCACAGTTTTCTCTCAGTGAACAAATGCTATATATATTCTGTCCCGCATGCAATGAAATGTTTGTTAAGTCTTATATGAACATGTTCCTAAACAGCTACCCGCAAACTGGGCTTAGAACAGTGTTCTCACACTGTTAGTAATTGATAGGTCATCTGTAGGGCATATGCTGAAATGTTTGAAATGTCTTATGTGAATATGCCCCTAAACAGCTGTAAGCACATTTGTTTCACCAGAGTTCCTTTAGTGTCTGAATCTTATGGATATTTTTCAAGTCTGTAGTGTAATTTTTTAAGTATTTTATGAAGTTCTTCCTAAACAGATACTAGGAAACAAGGGTTCAGCTCATCCTTCTTTCCTTGAGTGAATATTAAAATCATTCTGTCATGACCATAGCGCAATATTTGTTAAGACTTATAAAAAGATATTTCTAAAAGACAACTTTCCAGCTGGGTTCTTAACATTGTTCTTTCATTTTATGGAAGTGATAACCATTCTGGATGGAATACACTGAAATGTTTGAAAAGACTTGTATGAAGATACTCCTAAATAGCTACAAGCAATCTGGTTACACCACAGTGTTCTTTCATTTAATAAACTTTATCTATAGTCTCCTATAGCTGTAGTGAAATGTTTTATATCATATATGAAAATGTTCCTACAGCTACCTGCAAGCTGGGATCAGCACACTGACTTTTCATTGTAATAAAGTGATAGTTACTTTGTATGGCATACACTGAAATGTCAGAAAAGACTTATATGAGTGTATTTCTAAAGAGATACAAGCAAGCTGGTTTCACAATAGTGATCTTTCATTGAATTAATGTAATAGATATTCTGTCGCACATGTTGTGAAATGTTCAATAAATCTTACATGAAAATGTTACTATAAGTCTACCTGAAAGCTGAGTTAAGTACAATGTTTTTTCATTTTAAGAAAGTATAGCTGTTCTCTATGGCTCATACTGAAATGCTAGAAAAGACTTACATGAAGATGTTCCTTAAAAGCTACAAGGAAGTTGGTTTCACCACAGCATTCTTTCAATGAGTGAATGTTATAGATATTCCATCATGCCCGTAGTGAAATGTTTGATAGGACTTATTTGAAGATTCCCCTAAAGAGCTGCAAGCAAGGTGTTTTCACCACAGTGTTCATTCAGAAAATGAATGTTATACGTATTCTGTCATGCCTCAAGAGAACTATTTGATGTCTTATGTGAGAGTGTTCCTGAACAGCTACAAGCAAGCTTTTTCAACATAGTGTGGTTTCCTTGAATGAA
Source organism: Equus asinus (assembly GCF_041296235.1). Taxonomy (NCBI): domain Eukaryota; kingdom Metazoa; phylum Chordata; class Mammalia; order Perissodactyla; family Equidae; genus Equus; species Equus asinus. The sequence goes on along the minus strand of NC_091815.1, from coordinate 12,538,039 downwards.
TGTTATGGATATCATGTTGCGGCTGTAGAGAAACGTTTGATAAGACATAAATGAAATGCTCATAAAGAGCCACTGGTTTCATCAGAACGTTCTTTCTGGATATGGAAGTGATAGCCATTCTGTAGGCATAATGAAGTGTTTGAAGAGCCTTATACGAAGACATTCCCAAGGCGCCAGAAGTAATCTGGCTTCACCACAGTGTTCTTTCAGTGAACGAGTGTTATAGCTAGTCTGTCATGCCTGTAGTGAAATGTTTAATAAGTCTTATATGAAGAGGTTTCAAACAGCCGCCAGCAAGCCGGGTTTAGCACAGTGTCCTTTAACTGTAAGTAAGTGAGAGCCATTCTGTATGGCATATACTTAAATGTTAGAGAGGTCTTATATGAAGATGTTCCTAAATAGAATCCAACAAGATGTGTTCAGGACAGAATAATTTCATCATAAGATAGTGACAGCCGTTTAGTATGGCATATACTGAAATGCTGAAAAGGACTGAAATGAAGATCTTCCTTAACAGTAAAACCAAGCCACTTTCACCATAGTGTTCTTTCATTGAATGGATGTAATAGATATTCTGTCATGCCTGTAGTTAAATGTTCAATAGGTCTTACATAAAAATACTCCTAATAATCTACCTGAAAGCTATTAAACACAAACTTCTTTCCTTGTAAGAAGGGTATGGCCATGCTGTATGCCACATACTGAAATGCTTGAAAAGCTTTATACGAAGATGTTCCTCAACAGTTACAAGAAAACTGCTTTCATCCCTGTGTTCGTTCAATGAGTGAATGTTTAGAGATTCTGTCATTCCTGCAAAGGAATGTTTAATAAGTCTTACATGAAGATGTTTCTAAACAGCTACAAGGAAATTTTTTTAAATATAGTGTTATTACATTGAATAAACATTAAAGACATCCTGTCATGACTGTAGGCAAATGTCTGATAAGACTTGAGCAAAATATTAATAAACAATTACTTGCAAGCTGGGTTCATCACAGTATTCTTTCCTGGCTATGGAGATGATAGCCATTCTGTATGGCATAAAGTGATATGTTTGAAGAGCCTTTGATTTATATTCTTAAACAGCTAACAAGCAAGATGGTTTCTTCACAGTGTTCTTTCAGTGAATGAATGTTCTAGATATTGTCACATCTGTGGTGAAATATTTGATATATGATGTTCCTAAACAGCTACCTATAAACTGGATTCAGCATGTGTTCTTTCATTTTGTGAAAATGATAGTCGCTCTGTGTGGAATATACTTAAGTATTTGAAGTGTATTATGTGCAGATGTTCCTAAACAGTGAAAAGAAGATGGTTTTTGCATAATTTTCTTTCAGATAACAAATGTTATAGACATTGTCACATCTGTAGTCAAATGTTTGATATGATTTATGTGAAAATATCCCTAAACAGCTACCTGTTGGCTTGATTAAGCACAATGCTCTTTCATTGTAAGAAAGTGATAGCTGTTCCATGTGGCATATACTGAAATGTTTGAAATGTCATCTGTGAAGATGTTCCTTAAGAGCTACTTGCTGGGTGTTTTCAAGACAATGTTCTTTCAGTGAATGGATGTTGTAGATAGTCTATCACACCCGTAGTGAAATGCTGGATAAGTTTTATGAAGATGTCCCTAAGTAGCTACAAGCAAAATGGTTTCACAACAGTGTTCTTACAGACATTGAAGGTTATAGATATTCTGTCATGCCTGTAGTGAAATGTTTGATAAGACTTGCATGAACACTTACATGAAGATGTTTCTAAACAGCCACAAGCAAGCTTTTTCAACACAGTATTTCATTGAATGAATGTAATAATTATCACATTGTGGCTGCAGAGAAACGTTTGATAAGACACACACAAAATGTTCATAAATAGCATGTGCCAGCTGGTTGCATCACAATGTTGTTTAATTTAATGGAAGTGATCATCATTCTGTATAGCATATGATGTGTTTGAATAGCCTTATATAAAGATATTCCTAAAAACTTATGAGCAATCTGGTTTCACCAGAGTGTGTTCCTCAGTGAAGGAATCTTACAGAGATTCTGTCAGAGCAGTAGTGACATGTTTGGTGTTTTGTATGAAGAAACCCTAAATGGCTTCCTGCAAGATGAGTTCAACACAGTGTTATTTCATTTTAAGAAAATGATAGTCATTCTGTTTGGCATAAACTGAAATATTAGAAAAGCCTTATATCAAGAGGTTCCTAATTAGCTACCAGCAATCTGGCTTCACAATAGTGTTCTTTCATTGAATGGATGTAATAGATACTTTGTAGTGAAATGTATGATAAGTCTCTTATGAAAAGGTTCCTAAACAGCTGCCTGCAATCTGGCTTCAGCACATTATATCATTGTCTCAAAGTGATATTCATTCAGTATGTCTTATATGGAAACGCTTGAAATGGTGAACATGAAGAAGTTTCTAAATATATACAAGCAAGATTGTTTCTCCACAGTTTTCTTTCAGTGACTGAATGTTATGTATAGTCTGTCACGACTATTGTAAAATGTTTGATGAGTCTTATGTAAAAACGTTCCTAGATAGCTATCTGTGAGCTCTATTTAGCACAGTGTTCTTTCATTGTAGGAAAATGATACCCATTCATTATGGCATATACTGAAATGTGAGAAATGTCTCAAATACAAATGTTCCTAATAATAGCTTCAAGATGCTTTCACCACAGAGTTCTTTCAGTGAAACAATATTGCAGATATTCTGTGACACTTGTAGTGAAGTGTTAGTTAAAACTTACTTGCAAGCTGGATTCAGCACAGTGTTTCTTTCATTGTTTGAAACTCATATTCAATCAGAACAGCAAATATTGAAATGGTTATAATGACTAATATGAAGATGATCCTTAATGGCTGCAAGTAAGATGGTTTCACCACAGTTTTCTCTCAGTGAACAAATGCTATATATATTCTGTCCCGCATGCAATGAAATGTTTGTTAAGTCTTATATGAACATGTTCCTAAACAGCTACCCGCAAACTGGGCTTAGAACAGTGTTCTCACACTGTTAGTAATTGATAGGTCATCTGTAGGGCATATGCTGAAATGTTTGAAATGTCTTATGTGAATATGCCCCTAAACAGCTGTAAGCACATTTGTTTCACCAGAGTTCCTTTAGTGTCTGAATCTTATGGATATTTTTCAAGTCTGTAGTGTAATTTTTTAAGTATTTTATGAAGTTCTTCCTAAACAGATACTAGGAAACAAGGGTTCAGCTCATCCTTCTTTCCTTGAGTGAATATTAAAATCATTCTGTCATGACCATAGCGCAATATTTGTTAAGACTTATAAAAAGATATTTCTAAAAGACAACTTTCCAGCTGGGTTCTTAACATTGTTCTTTCATTTTATGGAAGTGATAACCATTCTGGATGGAATACACTGAAATGTTTGAAAAGACTTGTATGAAGATACTCCTAAATAGCTACAAGCAATCTGGTTACACCACAGTGTTCTTTCATTTAATAAACTTTATCTATAGTCTCCTATAGCTGTAGTGAAATGTTTTATATCATATATGAAAATGTTCCTACAGCTACCTGCAAGCTGGGATCAGCACACTGACTTTTCATTGTAATAAAGTGATAGTTACTTTGTATGGCATACACTGAAATGTCAGAAAAGACTTATATGAGTGTATTTCTAAAGAGATACAAGCAAGCTGGTTTCACAATAGTGATCTTTCATTGAATTAATGTAATAGATATTCTGTCGCACATGTTGTGAAATGTTCAATAAATCTTACATGAAAATGTTACTATAAGTCTACCTGAAAGCTGAGTTAAGTACAATGTTTTTTCATTTTAAGAAAGTATAGCTGTTCTCTATGGCTCATACTGAAATGCTAGAAAAGACTTACATGAAGATGTTCCTTAAAAGCTACAAGGAAGTTGGTTTCACCACAGCATTCTTTCAAAGAGTGAATGTTATAGATATTCCATCATGCCCGTAGTGAAATGTTTGATAGGACTTATTTGAAGATTCCCCTAAAGAGCTGCAAGCAAGGTGTTTTCACCACAGTGTTCATTCAGAAAATGAATGTTATACGTATTCTGTCATGCCTCAAGAGAACTATTTGATGTCTTATGTGAGAGTGTTCCTGAACAGCTACAAGCAAGCTTTTTCAACATAGTGTGGTTTCCTTGAATGAATGTTATGGATATCATGTTGCGGCTGTAGAGAAACGTTTGATAAGACATAAATGAAATGCTCATAAAGAGCCACTGGTTTCATCAGAACGTTCTTTCTGGATATGGAAGTGATAGCCATTCTGTAGGCATAATGAAGTGTTTGAAGAGCCTTATACGAAGACATTCCCAAGGCGCCAGAAGTAATCTGGCTTCACCACAGTGTTCTTTCAGTGAACGAGTGTTATAGCTAGTCTGTCATGCCTGTAGTGAAATGTTTAATAAGTCTTATATGAAGAGGTTTCAAACAGCCGCCAGCAAGCCGGGTTTAGCACAGTGTCCTTTAACTGTAAGTAAGTGAGAGCCATTCTGTATGGCATATACTTAAATGTTAGAGAGGTCTTATATGAAGATGTTCCTAAATAGAATCCAACAAGATGTGTTCAGGACAGAATAATTTCATCATAAGATAGTGACAGCCGTTTAGTATGGCATATACTGAAATGCTGAAAAGGACTGAAATGAAGATCTTCCTTAACAGTAAAACCAAGCCACTTTCACCATAGTGTTCTTTCATTGAATGGATGTAATAGATATTCTGTCATGCCTGTAGTTAAATGTTCAATAGGTCTTACATAAAAATACTCCTAATAATCTACCTGAAAGCTATTAAACACAACCTTCTTTCCTTGTAAGAAGGGTATGGCCATGCTGTATGCCACATACTGAAATGCTTGAAAAGCTTTATACGAAGATGTTCCTCAACAGTTACAAGAAAACTGCTTTCATCCCTGTGTTCGTTCAATGAGTGAATGTTTAGAGATTCTGTCATTCCTGCAAAGGAATGTTTAATAAGTCTTACATGAAGATGTTTCTAAACAGCTACAAGGAAATTTTTTTAAATATAGTGTTATTACATTGAATAAACATTAAAGACATCCTGTCATGACTGTAGGCAAATGTCTGATAAGACTTGAGCAAAATATTAATAAACAATTACTTGCAAGCTGGGTTCATCACAGTATTCTTTCCTGGCTATGGAGATGATAGCCATTCTGTATGGCATAAAGTGATATGTTTGAAGAGCCTTTGATTTATATTCTTAAACAGCTAACAAGCAAGATGGTTTCTTCACAGTGTTCTTTCAGTGAATGAATGTTCTAGATATTGTCACATCTGTGGTGAAATATTTGATATATGATGTTCCTAAACAGCTACCTATAAACTGGATTCAGCATGTGTTCTTTCATTTTGTGAAAATGATAGTCGCTCTGTGTGGAATATACTTAAGTATTTGAAGTGTATTATGTGCAGATGTTCCTAAACAGTGAAAAGAAGATGGTTTTTGCATAATTTTCTTTCAGATAACAAATGTTATAGACATTGTCACATCTGTAGTCAAATGTTTGATATGATTTATGTGAAAATATCCCTAAACAGCTACCTGTTGGCTTGATTAAGCACAATGCTCTTTCATTGTAAGAAAGTGATAGCTGTTCCATGTGGCATATACTGAAATGTTTGAAATGTCATCTGTGAAGATGTTCCTTAAGAGCTACTTGCTAGGTGTTTTCAAGACAATGTTCTTTCAGTGAATGAATGTTGTAGATAGTCTATCACACCCGTAGTGAAATGCTGGATAAGTTTTATGAAGATGTCCCTAAGTAGCTACAAGCAAAATGGTTTCACAACAGTGTTCTTACAGACATTGAAGGTTATAGATATTCTGTCATGCCTGTAGTGAAATGTTTGATAAGACTTGCATGAACACTTACATGAAGATGTTTCTAAACAGCCACAAGCAAGCTTTTTCAACACAGTATTTCATTGAATGAATGTAATAATTATCACATTGTGGCTGCAGAGAAACGTTTGATAAGACACACACAAAATGTTCATAAATAGCATGTGCCAGCTGGTTGCATCACAATGTTGTTTAATTTAATGGAAGTGATCATCATTCTGTATAGCATATGATGTGTTTGAATAGCCTTATATAAAGATATTCCTAAAAACTTATGAGCAATCTGGTTTCACCAGAGTGTGTTCCTCAGTGAAGGAATCTTACAGAGATTCTGTCAGAGCAGTAGTGACATGTTTGGTGTTTTGTATGAAGAAACCCTAAATGGCTTCCTGCAAGATGAGTTCAACACAGTGTTATTTCATTTTAAGAAAATGATAGTCATTCTGTTTGGCATAAACTGAAATATTAGAAAAGCCTTATATCAAGAGGTTCCTAATTAGCTACCAGCAATCTGGCTTCACAATAGTGTTCTTTCATTGAATGGATGTAATAGATACTTTGTAGTGAAATGTATGATAAGTCTCTTAGGAAAAGGTTCCTAAACAGCTGCCTGCAATCTGGCTTCAGCACATTATATCATTGTCTCAAAGTGATATTCATTCAGTATGTCTTATATGGAAACGCTTGAAATGGTGAACATGAAGAAGTTTCTAAATATATACAAGCAAGATTGTTTCTCCACAGTTTTCTTTCAGTGACTGAATGTTACGTATAGTCTGTCACGACTATTGTAAAATGTTTGATGAGTCTTATGTAAAAACGTTCCTAGATAGCTATCTGTGAGCTCTATTTAGCACAGTGTTCTTTCATTGTAGGAAAATGATACCCATTCATTATGGCATATACTGAAATGTGAGAAATGTCTCCAATACAAATGTTCCTAATAATAGCTTCAAGATGCTTTCACCACAGAGTTCTTTCAGTGAAACAATATTGCAGATATTCTGTGACACTTGTAGTGAAGTGTTAGTTAAAACTTACTTGCAAGCTGGATTCAGCACAGTGTTTCTTTCATTGTTTGAAACTCATATTCAATCAGAACAGCAAATATTGAAATGGTTATAATGACTAATATGAAGATGATCCTTAATGGCTGCAAGTAAGATGGTTTCACCACAGTTTTCTCTCAGTGAACAAATGCTATATATATTCTGTCCCGCATGCAATGAAATGTTTGTTAAGTCTTATATGAACATGTTCCTAAACAGCTACCTGCAAACTGGGCTTAGAACAGTGTTCTCACACTGTTAGTAATTGATAGGTCATCTGTAGGGCATATGCTGAAATGTTTGAAATGTCTTATGTGAATATGCCCCTAAACAGCTGTAAGCACATTTGTTTCACCAGAGTTCCTTTAGTGTCTGAATCTTATGGATATTTTTCAAGTCTGTAGTGTAATTTTTTAAGTATTTTATGAAGTTCTTCCTAAACAGATACTAGGAAACAAGGGTTCAGCTCATCCTTCTTTCCTTGAGTGAATATTAAAATCATTCTGTCATGACCATAGCGCAATATTTGTTAAGACTTATAAAAAGATATTTCTAAAAGACAACTTTCCAGCTGGGTTCTTAACATTGTTCTTTCATTTTATGGAAGTGATAACCATTCTGGATGGAATACACTGAAATGTTTGAAAAGACTTGTATGAAGATACTCCTAAATAGCTACAAGCAATCTGGTTACACCACAGTGTTCTTTCATTTAATAAACTTTATATATAGTCTCCTATAGCTGTAGTGAAATGTTTTATATCATATATGAAAATGTTCCTACAGCTACCTGCAAGCTGGGATCAGCACACTGACTTTTCATTGTAATAAAGTGATAGTTACTTTGTATGGCATACACTGAAATGTCAGAAAAGACTTATATGAGTGTATTTCTAAAGAGATACAAGCAAGCTGGTTTCACAATAGTGATCTTTCATTGAATTAATGTAATAGATATTCTGTCGCACATGTTGTGAAATGTTCAATAAATCTTACATGAAAATGTTACTATAAGTCTACCTGAAAGCTGAGTTAAGTACAATGTTTTTTCATTTTAAGAAAGTATAGCTGTTCTCTATGGCTCATACTGAAATGCTAGAAAAGACTTACATGAAGATGTTCCTTAAAAGCTACAAGGAAGTTGGTTTCACCACAACATTCTTTCAAAGAGTGAATGTTATAGATATTCCATCATGCCCGTAGTGAAATGTTTGATAGGACTTATTTGAAGATTCCCCTAAAGAGCTGCAAGCAAGGTGTTTTCACCACAGTGTTCATTCAGAAAATGAATGTTATACGTATTCTGTCATGCCTCAAGAGAACTATTTGATGTCTTATGTGAGAGTGTTCCTGAACAGCTACAAGCAAGCTTTTTCAACATAGTGTGGTTTCCTTGAATGAATGTTATGGATATCATGTTGCGGCTGTAGAGAAACGTTTGATAAGACATAAATGAAATGCTCATAAAGAGCCACTGGTTTCATCAGAACGTTCTTTCTGGATATGGAAGTGATAGCCATTCTGTAGGCATAATGAAGTGTTTGAAGAGCCTTATACGAAGACATTCCCAAGGCGCCAGAAGTAATCTGGCTTCACCACAGTGTTCTTTCAGTGAACGAGTGTTATAGCTAGTCTGTCATGCCTGTAGTGAAATGTTTAATAAGTCTTATATGAAGAGGTTTCAAACAGCCGCCAGCAAGCCGGGTTTAGCACAGTGTCCTTTAACTGTAAGTAAGTGAGAGCCATTCTGTATGGCATATACTTAAATGTTAGAGAGGTCTTATATGAAGATGTTCCTAAATAGAATCCAACAAGATGTGTTCAGGACAGAATAATTTCATCATAAGATAGTGACAGCCGTTTAGTATGGCATATACTGAAATGCTGAAAAGGACTGAAATGAAGATCTTCCTTAACAGTAAAACCAAGCCACTTTCACCATAGTGTTCTTTCATTGAATGGATGTAATAGATATTCTGTCATGCCTGTAGTTAAATGTTCAATAGGTCTTACATAAAAATACTCCTAATAATCTACCTGAAAGCTATTAAACACAACCTTCTTTCCTTGTAAGAAGGGTATGGCCATGCTGTATGCCACATACTGAAATGCTTGAAAAGCTTTATACGAAGATGTTCCTCAACAGTTACAAGAAAACTGCTTTCATCCCTGTGTTCGTTCAATGAGTGAATGTTTAGAGATTCTGTCATTCCTGCAAAGGAATGTTTAATAAGTCTTACATGAAGATGTTTCTAAACAGCTACAAGGAAATTTTTTTAAATATAGTGTTATTACATTGAATAAACATTAAAGACATCCTGTCATGACAGTAGGCAAATGTCTGATAAGACTTGAGCAAAATATTAATAAACAATTACTTGCAAGCTGGGTTCATCACAGTATTCTTTCCTGGCTATGGAGATGATAGCCATTCTGTATGGCATAAAGTGATATGTTTGAAGAGCCTTTGATTTATATTCTTAAACAGCTAACAAGCAAGATGGTTTCTTCACAGTGTTCTTTCAGTGAATGAATGTTCTAGATATTGTCACATCTGTGGTGAAATATTTGATATATGATGTTCCTAAACAGCTACCTATAAACTGGATTCAGCATGTGTTCTTTCATTTTGTGAAAATGATAGTCGCTCTGTGTGGAATATACTTAAGTATTTGAAGTGTATTATGTGCAGATGTTCCTAAACAGTGAAAAGAAGATGGTTTTTGCATAATTTTCTTTCAGATAACAAATGTTATAGACATTGTCACATCTGTAGTCAAATGTTTGATATGATTTATGTGAAAATATCCCTAAACAGCTACCTGTTGGCTTGATTAAGCACAATGCTCTTTCATTGTAAGAAAGTGATAGCTGTTCCATGTGGCATATACTGAAATGTTTGAAATGTCATCTGTGAAGATGTTCCTTAAGAGCTACTTGCTGGGTGTTTTCAAGACAATGTTCTTTCAGTGAATGGATGTTGTAGATAGTCTATCACACCCGTAGTGAAATGCTGGATAAGTTTTATGAAGATGTCCCTAAGTAGCTACAAGCAAAATGGTTTCACAACAGTGTTCTTACAGACATTGAAGGTTATAGATATTCTGTCATGCCTGTAGTGAAATGTTTGATAAGACTTGCATGAACACTTACATGAAGATGTTTCTAAACAGCCACAAGCAAGCTTTTTCAACACAGTATTTCATTGAATGAATGTAATAATTATCACATTGTGGCTGCAGAGAAACGTTTGATAAGACACACACAAAATGTTCATAAATAGCATGTGCCAGCTGGTTGCATCACAATGTTGTTTAATTTAATGGAAGTGATCATCATTCTGTATAGCATATGATGTGTTTGAATAGCCTTATATAAAGATATTCCTAAAAACTTATGAGCAATCTGGTTTCACCAGAGTGTGTTCCTCAGTGAAGGAATCTTACAGAGATTCTGTCAGAGCAGTAGTGACATGTTTGGTGTTTTGTATGAAGAAACCCTAAATGGCTTCCTGCAAGATGAGTTCAACACAGTGTTATTTCATTTTAAGAAAATGATAGTCATTCTGTTTGGCATAAACTGAAATATTAGAAAAGCCTTATATCAAGAGGTTCCTAATTAGCTACCAGCAATCTGGCTTCACAATAGTGTTCTTTCATTGAATGGATGTAATAGATACTTTGTAGTGAAATGTATGATAAGTCTCTTATGAAAAGGTTCCTAAACAGCTACCTGCAATCTGGCTTCAGCACATTATATCATTGTCTCAAAGTGATATTCATTCAGTATGTCTTATATGGAAACGCTTGAAATGGTGAACATGAAGAAGTTTCTAAATATATACAAGCAAGATTGTTTCTCCACAGTTTTCTTTCAGTGACTGAATGTTATGTATAGTCTGTCACGACTATTGTAAAATGTTTGATGAGTCTTATGTAAAAACGTTCCTAGATAGCTATCTGTGAGCTCTATTTAGCACAGTGTTCTTTCATTGTAGGAAAATGATACCCATTCATTATGGCATATACTGAAATGTGAGAAATGTCTCAAATACAAATGTTCCTAATAATAGCTTCAAGATGCTTTCACCACAGAGTTCTTTCAGTGAAACAATATTGCAGATATTCTGTGACACTTGTTGTGAAGTGTTAGTTAAAACTTACTTGCAAGCTGGATTCAGCACAGTGTTTCTTTCATTGTTTGAAACTCATATTCAATCAGAACAGCAAATATTGAAATGGTTATAATGACTAATATGAAGATGATCCTTAATGGCTGCAAGTAAGATGGTTTCACCACAGTTTTCTCTCAGTGAACAAATGCTATATATATTCTGTCCCGCATGCAATGAAATGTTTGTTAAGTCTTATATGAACATGTTCCTAAACAGCTACCCGCAAACTGGGCTTAGAACAGTGTTCTCACACTGTTAGTAATTGATAGGTCATCTGTAGGGCATATGCTGAAATGTTTGAAATGTCTTATGTGAATATGCCCCTAAACAGCTGTAAGCACATTTGTTTCACCAGAGTTCCTTTAGTGTCTGAATCTTATGGATATTTTTCAAGTCTGTAGTGTAATTTTTTAAGTATTTTATGAAGTTCTTCCTAAACAGATACTAGGAAACAAGGGTTCAGCTCATCCTTCTTTCCTTGAGTGAATATTAAAATCATTCTGTCATGACCATAGCACAATATTTGTTAAGACTTATAAAAAGATATTTCTAAAAGACAACTTTCCAGCTGGGTTCTTAACATTGTTCTTTCATTTTATGGAAGTGATAACCATTCTGGATGGAATACACTGAAATGTTTGAAAAGACTTGTATGAAGATACTCCTAAATAGCTACAAGCAATCTGGTTACACCACAGTGTTCTTTCATTTAATAAACTTTATCTATAGTCTCCTATAGCTGTAGTGAAATGTTTTATATCATATATGAAAATGTTCCTACAGCTACCTGCAAGCTGGGATCAGCACACTGACTTTTCATTGTAATAAAGTGATAGTTACTTTGTATGGCATACACTGAAATGTCAGAAAAGACTTATATGAGTGTATTTCTAAAGAGATACAAGCAAGCTGGTTTCACAATAGTGATCTTTCATTGAATTAATGTAATAGATATTCTGTCGCACATGTTGTGAAATGTTCAATAAATCTTACATGAAAATGTTACTATAAGTCTACCTGAAAGCTGAGTTAAGTACAATGTTTTTTCATTTTAAGAAAGTATAGCTGTTCTCTATGGCTCATACTGAAATGCTAGAAAAGACTTACATGAAGATGTTCCTTAAAAGCTACAAGGAAGTTGGTTTCACCACAGCATTCTTTCAAAGAGTGAATGTTATAGATATTCCATCATGCCCGTAGTGAAATGTTTGATAGGACTTATTTGAAGATTCCCCTAAACAGCTGCAAGCAAGGTGTTTTCACCACAGTGTTCATTCAGAAAATGAATGTTATACGTATTCTGTCATGCCTCAAGAGAACTATTTGATGTCTTATGTGAGAGTGTTCCTGAACAGCTACAAGCAAGCTTTTTCAACATAGTGTGGTTTCCTTGAATGAATGTTATGGATATCATGTTGCGGCTGTAGAGAAACGTTTGATAAGACATAAATGAAATGCTCATAAAGAGCCACTGGTTTCATCAGAACGTTCTTTCTGGATATGGAAGTGATAGCCATTCTGTAGGCATAATGAAGTGTTTGAAGAGCCTTATACGAAGACATTCCCAAGGCGCCAGAAGTAATCTGGCTTCACCACAGTGTTCTTTCAGTGAACGAGTGTTATAGCTAGTCTGTCATGCCTGTAGTGAAATGTTTAATAAGTCTTATATGAAGAGGTTTCAAACAGCCGCCAGCAAGCCGGGTTTAGCACAGTGTCCTTTAACTGTAAGTAAGTGAGAGCCATTCTGTATGGCATATACTTAAATGTTAGAGAGGTCTTATATGAAGATGTTCCTAAATAGAATCCAACAAGATGTGTTCAGGACAGAATAATTTCATCATAAGATAGTGACAGCCGTTTAGTATGGCATATACTGAAATGCTGAAAAGGACTGAAATGAAGATCTTCCTTAACAGTAAAACCAAGCCACTTTCACCATAGTGTTCTTTCATTGAATGGATGTAATAGATATTCTGTCATGCCTGTAGTTAAATGTTCAATAGGTCTTACATAAAAATACTCCTAATAATCTACCTGAAAGCTATTAAACACAACCTTCTTTCCTTGTAAGAAGGGTATGGCCATGCTGTATGCCACATACTGAAATGCTTGAAAAGCTTTATACGAAGATGTTCCTCAACAGTTACAAGAAAACTGCTTTCATCCCTGTGTTCGTTCAATGAGTGAATGTTTAGAGATTCTGTCATTCCTGCAAAGGAATGTTTAATAAGTCTTACATGAAGATGTTTCTAAACAGCTACAAGGAAATTTTTTTAAATATAGTGTTATTACATTGAATAAACATTAAAGACATCCTGTCATGACTGTAGGCAAATGTCTGATAAGACTTGAGCAAAATATTAATAAACAATTACTTGCAAGCTGGGTTCATCACAGTATTCTTTCCTGGCTATGGAGATGATAGCCATTCTGTATGGCATAAAGTGATATGTTTGAAGAGCCTTTGATTTATATTCTTAAACAGCTAACAAGCAAGATGGTTTCTTCACAGTGTTCTTTCAGTGAATGAATGTTCTAGATATTGTCACATCTGTGGTGAAATATTTGATATATGATGTTCCTAAACAGCTACCTATAAACTGGATTCAGCATGTGTTCTTTCATTTTGTGAAAATGATAGTCGCTCTGTGTGGAATATACTTAAGTATTTGAAGTGTATTATGTGCAGATGTTCCTAAACAGTGAAAAGAAGATGGTTTTTGCATAATTTTCTTTCAGATAACAAATGTTATAGACATTGTCACATCTGTAGTCAAATGTTTGATATGATTTATGTGAAAATATCCCTAAACAGCTACCTGTTGGCTTGATTAAGCACAATGCTCTTTCATTGTAAGAAAGTGATAGCTGTTCCATGTGGCATATACTGAAATGTTTGAAATGTCATCTGTGAAGATGTTCCTTAAGAGCTACTTGCTAGGTGTTTTCAAGACAATGTTCTTTCAGTGAATGAATGTTGTAGATAGTCTATCACACCCGTAGTGAAATGCTGGATAAGTTTTATGAAGATGTCCCTAAGTAGCTACAAGCAAAATGGTTTCACAACAGTGTTCTTACAGACATTGAAGGTTATAGATATTCTGTCATGCCTGTAGTGAAATGTTTGATAAGACTTGCATGAACACTTACATGAAGATGTTTCTAAACAGCCACAAGCAAGCTTTTTCAACACAGTATTTCATTGAATGAATGTAATAATTATCACATTGTGGCTGCAGAGAAACGTTTGATAAGACACACACAAAATGTTCATAAATAGCATGTGCCAGCTGGTTGCATCACAATGTTGTTTAATTTAATGGAAGTGATCATCATTCTGTATAGCATATGATGTGTTTGAATAGCCTTATATAAAGATATTCCTAAAAACTTATGAGCAATCTGGTTTCACCAGAGTGTGTTCCTCAGTGAAGGAATCTTACAGAGATTCTGTCAGAGCAGTAGTGACATGTTTGGTGTTTTGTATGAAGAAACCCTAAATGGCTTCCTGCAAGATGAGTTCAACACAGTGTTATTTCATTTTAAGAAAATGATAGTCATTCTGTTTGGCATAAACTGAAATATTAGAAAAGCCTTATATCAAGAGGTTCCTAATTAGCTACCAGCAATCTGGCTTCACAATAGTGTTCTTTCATTGAATGGATGTAATAGATACTTTGTAGTGAAATGTATGATAAGTCTCTTAGGAAAAGGTTCCTAAACAGCTGCCTGCAATCTGGCTTCAGCACATTATATCATTGTCTCAAAGTGATATTCATTCAGTATGTCTTATATGGAAACGCTTGAAATGGTGAACATGAAGAAGTTTCTAAATATATACAAGCAAGATTGTTTCTCCACAGTTTTCTTTCAGTGACTGAATGTTACGTATAGTCTGTCACGACTATTGTAAAATGTTTGATGAGTCTTATGTAAAAACGTTCCTAGATAGCTATCTGTGAGCTCTATTTAGCACAGTGTTCTTTCATTGTAGGAAAATGATACCCATTCATTATGGCATATACTGAAATGTGAGAAATGTCTCCAATACAAATGTTCCTAATAATAGCTTCAAGATGCTTTCACCACAGAGTTCTTTCAGTGAAACAATATTGCAGATATTCTGTGACACTTGTAGTGAAGTGTTAGTTAAAACTTACTTGCAAGCTGGATTCAGCACAGTGTTTCTTTCATTGTTTGAAACTCATATTCAATCAGAACAGCAAATATTGAAATGGTTATAATGACTAATATGAAGATGATCCTTAATGGCTGCAAGTAAGATGGTTTCACCACAGTTTTCTCTCAGTGAGCAAATGCTGTATATATTCTGTCCCGCATGCAATGAAATGTTTGTTAAGTCTTATATGAACATGTTCCTAAACAGCTACCCGCAAACTGGGCTTAGAACAGTGTTCTCACACTGTTAGTAATTGATAGGTCATCTGTAGGGCATATGCTGAAATGTTTGAAATGTCTTATGTGAATATGCCCCTAAACAGCTGTAAGCACATTTGTTTCACCAGAGTTCCTTTAGTGTCTGAATCTTATGGATATTTTTCAAGTCTGTAGTGTAATTTTTTAAGTATTTTATGAAGTTCTTCCTAAACAGATACTAGGAAACAAGGGTTCAGCTCATCCTTCTTTCCTTGAGTGAATATTAAAATCATTCTGTCATGACCATAGCGCAATATTTGTTAAGACTTATAAAAAGATATTTCTAAAAGACAACTTTCCAGCTGGGTTCTTAACATCGTTCTTTCATTTTATGGAAGTGATAACCATTCTGGATGGAATACACTGAAATGTTTGAAAAGACTTGTATGAAGATACTCCTAAATAGCTACAAGCAATCTGGTTACACCACAGTGTTCTTTCATTTAATAAACTTTATATATAGTCTCCTATAGCTGTAGTGAAATGTTTTATATCATATATGAAAATGTTCCTACAGCTACCTGCAAGCTGGGATCAGCACACTGACTTTTCATTGTAATAAAGTGATAGTTACTTTGTATGGCATACACTGAAATGTCAGAAAAGACTTATATGAGTCTATTTCTAAAGAGATACAAGCAAGCTGGTTTCACAATAGTGATCTTTCATTGAATTAATGTAATAGATATTCTGTCGCACATGTTGTGAAATGTTCAATAAATCTTACATGAAAATGTTACTATAAGTCTACCTGAAAGCTGAGTTAAGTACAATGTTTTTTCATTTTAAGAAAGTATAGCTGTTCTCTATGGCTCATACTGAAATGCTAGAAAAGACTTACATGAAGATGTTCCTTAAAAGCTACAAGGAAGTTGCTTTCACCACAGCATTCTTTCAATGAGTGAATGTTATAGATATTCCATCATGCCCGTAGTGAAATGTTTGATAGGACTTATTTGAAGATTCCCCTAAACAGCTGCAAGCAAGGTGTTTTCACCACAGTGTTCATTCAGAAAATGAATGTTATACGTATTCTGTCATGCCTCAAGAGAACTATTTGATGTCTTATGTGAGAGTGTTCCTGAACAGCTACAAGCAAGCTTTTTCAACATAGTGTGGTTTCCTTGAATGAATGTTATGGATATCATGTTGCGGCTGTAGAGAAACGTTTGATAAGACATAAATGAAATGCTCATAAAGAGCCACTGGTTTCATCAGAACGTTCTTTCTGGATATGGAAGTGATAGCCATTCTGTAGGCATAATGAAGTGTTTGAAGAGCCTTATACGAAGACATTCCCAAGGCGCCAGAAGTAATCTGGCTTCACCACAGTGTTCTTTCAGTGAACGAGTGTTATAGCTAGTCTGTCATGCCTGTAGTGAAATGTTTAATAAGTCTTATATGAAGAGGTTTCAAACAGCCGCCAGCAAGCCGGGTTTAGCACAGTGTCCTTTAACTGTAAGTAAGTGAGAGCCATTCTGTATGGCATATACTTAAATGTTAGAGAGGTCTTATATGAAGATGTTCCTAAATAGAATCCAACAAGATGTGTTCAGGACAGAATAATTTCATCATAAGATAGTGACAGCCGTTTAGTATGGCATATACTGAAATGCTGAAAAGGACTGAAATGAAGATCTTCCTTAACAGTAAAACCAAGCCACTTTCACCATAGTGTTCTTTCATTGAATGGATGTAATAGATATTCTGTCATGCCTGTAGTTAAATGTTCAATAGGTCTTACATAAAAATACTCCTAATAATCTACCTGAAAGCTATTAAACACAACCTTCTTTCCTTGTAAGAAGGGTATGGCCATGCTGTATGCCACATACTGAAATGCTTGAAAAGCTTTATACGAAGATGTTCCTCAACAGTTACAAGAAAACTGCTTTCATCCCTGTGTTCGTTCAATGAGTGAATGTTTAGAGATTCTGTCATTCCTGCAAAGGAATGTTTAATAAGTCTTACATGAAGATGTTTCTAAACAGCTACAAGGAAATTTTTTTAAATATAGTGTTATTACATTGAATAAACATTAAAGACATCCTGTCATGACAGTAGGCAAATGTCTGATAAGACTTGAGCAAAATATTAATAAACAATTACTTGCAAGCTGGGTTCATCACAGTATTCTTTCCTGGCTATGGAGATGATAGCCATTCTGTATGGCATAAAGTGATATGTTTGAAGAGCCTTTGATTTATATTCTTAAACAGCTAACAAGCAAGATGGTTTCTTCACAGTGTTCTTTCAGTGAATGAATGTTCTAGATATTGTCACATCTGTGGTGAAATATTTGATATATGATGTTCCTAAACAGCTACCTATAAACTGGATTCAGCATGTGTTCTTTCATTTTGTGAAAATGATAGTCGCTCTGTGTGGAATATACTTAAGTATTTGAAGTGTATTATGTGCAGATGTTCCTAAACAGTGAAAAGAAGATGGTTTTTGCATAATTTTCTTTCAGATAACAAATGTTATAGACATTGTCACATCTGTAGTCAAATGTTTGATATGATTTATGTGAAAATATCCCTAAACAGCTACCTGTTGGCTTGATTAAGCACAATGCTCTTTCATTGTAAGAAAGTGATAGCTGTTCCATGTGGCATATACTGAAATGTTTGAAATGTCATCTGTGAAGATGTTCCTTAAGAGCTACTTGCTGGGTGTTTTCAAGACAATGTTCTTTCAGTGAATGGATGTTGTAGATAGTCTATCACACCCGTAGTGAAATGCTGGATAAGTTTTATGAAGATGTCCCTAAGTAGCTACAAGCAAAATGGTTTCACAACAGTGTTCTTACAGACATTGAAGGTTATAGATATTCTGTCATGCCTGTAGTGAAATGTTTGATAAGACTTGCATGAACACTTACATGAAGATGTTTCTAAACAGCCACAAGCAAGCTTTTTCAACACAGTATTTCATTGAATGAATGTAATAATTATCACATTGTGGCTGCAGAGAAACGTTTGATAAGACACACACAAAATGTTCATAAATAGCATGTGCCAGCTGGTTGCATCACAATGTTGTTTAATTTAATGGAAGTGATCATCATTCTGTATAGCATATGATGTGTTTGAATAGCCTTATATAAAGATATTCCTAAAAACTTATGAGCAATCTGGTTTCACCAGAGTGTGTTCCTCAGTGAAGGAATCTTACAGAGATTCTGTCAGAGCAGTAGTGACATGTTTGGTGTTTTGTATGAAGAAACCCTAAATGGCTTCCTGCAAGATGAGTTCAACACAGTGTTATTTCATTTTAAGAAAATGATAGTCATTCTGTTTGGCATAAACTGAAATATTAGAAAAGCCTTATATCAAGAGGTTCCTAATTAGCTACCAGCAATCTGGCTTCACAATAGTGTTCTTTCATTGAATGGATGTAATAGATACTTTGTAGTGAAATGTATGATAAGTCTCTTATGAAAAGGTTCCTAAACAGCTACCTGCAATCTGGCTTCAGCACATTATATCATTGTCTCAAAGTGATATTCATTCAGTATGTCTTATATGGAAACGCTTGAAATGGTGAACATGAAGAAGTTTCTAAATATATACAAGCAAGATTGTTTCTCCACAGTTTTCTTTCAGTGACTGAATGTTATGTATAGTCTGTCACGACTATTGTAAAATGTTTGATGAGTCTTATGTAAAAACGTTCCTAGATAGCTATCTGTGAGCTCTATTTAGCACAGTGTTCTTTCATTGTAGGAAAATGATACCCATTCATTATGGCATATACTGAAATGTGAGAAATGTCTCAAATACAAATGTTCCTAATAATAGCTTCAAGATGCTTTCACCACAGAGTTCTTTCAGTGAAACAATATTGCAGATATTCTGTGACACTTGTTGTGAAGTGTTAGTTAAAACTTACTTGCAAGCTGGATTCAGCACAGTGTTTCTTTCATTGTTTGAAACTCATATTCAATCAGAACAGCAAATATTGAAATGGTTATAATGACTAATATGAAGATGATCCTTAATGGCTGCAAGTAAGATGGTTTCACCACAGTTTTCTCTCAGTGAACAAATGCTATATATATTCTGTCCCGCATGCAATGAAATGTTTGTTAAGTCTTATATGAACATGTTCCTAAACAGCTACCCGCAAACTGGGCTTAGAACAGTGTTCTCACACTGTTAGTAATTGATAGGTCATCTGTAGGGCATATGCTGAAATGTTTGAAATGTCTTATGTGAATATGCCCCTAAACAGCTGTAAGCACATTTGTTTCACCAGAGTTCCTTTAGTGTCTGAATCTTATGGATATTTTTCAAGTCTGTAGTGTAATTTTTTAAGTATTTTATGAAGTTCTTCCTAAACAGATACTAGGAAACAAGGGTTCAGCTCATCCTTCTTTCCTTGAGTGAATATTAAAATCATTCTGTCATGACCATAGCACAATATTTGTTAAGACTTATAAAAAGATATTTCTAAAAGACAACTTTCCAGCTGGGTTCTTAACATTGTTCTTTCATTTTATGGAAGTGATAACCATTCTGGATGGAATACACTGAAATGTTTGAAAAGACTTGTATGAAGATACTCCTAAATAGCTACAAGCAATCTGGTTACACCACAGTGTTCTTTCATTTAATAAACTTTATATATAGTCTCCTATAGCTGTAGTGAAATGTTTTATATCATATATGAAAATGTTCCTACAGCTACCTGCAAGCTGGGATCAGCACACTGACTTTTCATTGTAATAAAGTGATAGTTACTTTGTATGGCATACACTGAAATGTCAGAAAAGACTTATATGAGTGTATTTCTAAAGAGATACAAGCAAGCTGGTTTCACAATAGTGATCTTTCATTGAATTAATGTAATAGATATTCTGTCGCACATGTTGTGAAATGTTCAATAAATCTTACATGAAAATGTTACTATAAGTCTACCTGAAAGCTGAGTTAAGTACAATGTTTTTTCATTTTAAGAAAGTATAGCTGTTCTCTATGGCTCATACTGAAATGCTAGAAAAGACTTACATGAAGATGTTCCTTAAAAGCTACAAGGAAGTTGGTTTCACCACAGCATTCTTTCAATGAGTGAATGTTATAGATATTCCATCATGCCCGTAGTGAAATGTTTGATAGGACTTATTTGAAGATTCCCCAAAGAGCTGCAAGCAAGGTGTTTTCACCACAGTGTTCATTCAGAAAATGAATGTTATACGTATTCTGTCATGCCTCAAGAGAACTATTTGATGTCTTATGTGAGAGTGTTCCTGAACAGCTACAAGCAAGCTTTTTCAACATAGTGTGGTTTCCTTGAATGAATGTTATGGATATCATGTTGCGGCTGTAGAGAAACGTTTGATAAGACATAAATGAAATGCTCATAAAGAGCCACTGGTTTCATCAGAACGTTCTTTCTGGATATGGAAGTGATAGCCATTCTGTAGGCATAATGAAGTGTTTGAAGAGCCTTATACGAAGACATTCCCAAGGCGCCAGAAGTAATCTGGCTTCACCACAGTGTTCTTTCAGTGAACGAGTGTTATAGCTAGTCTGTCATGCCTGTAGTGAAATGTTTAATAAGTCTTATATGAAGAGGTTTCAAACAGCCGCCAGCAAGCCGGGTTTAGCACAGTGTCCTTTAACTGTAAGTAAGTGAGAGCCATTCTGTATGGCATATACTTAAATGTTAGAGAGGTCTTATATGAAGATGTTCCTAAATAGAATCCAACAAGATGTGTTCAGGACAGAATAATTTCATCATAAGATAGTGACAGCCGTTTAGTATGGCATATACTGAAATGCTGAAAAGGACTGAAATGAAGATCTTCCTTAACAGTAAAACCAAGCCACTTTCACCATAGTGTTCTTTCATTGAATGGATGTAATAGATATTCTGTCATGCCTGTAGTTAAATGTTCAATAGGTCTTACATAAAAATACTCCTAATAATCTACCTGAAAGCTATTAAACACAACCTTCTTTCCTTGTAAGAAGGGTATGGCCATGCTGTATGCCACATACTGAAATGCTTGAAAAGCTTTATACGAAGATGTTCCTCAACAGTTACAAGAAAACTGCTTTCATCCCTGTGTTCGTTCAATGAGTGAATGTTTAGAGATTCTGTCATTCCTGCAAAGGAATGTTTAATAAGTCTTACATGAAGATGTTTCTAAACAGCTACAAGGAAATTTTTTTAAATATAGTGTTATTACATTGAATAAACATTAAAGACATCCTGTCATGACTGTAGGCAAATGTCTGATAAGACTTGAGCAAAATATTAATAAACAATTACTTGCAAGCTGGGTTCATCACAGTATTCTTTCCTGGCTATGGAGATGATAGCCATTCTGTATGGCACAAAGTGATATGTTTGAAGAGCCTTTGATTTATATTCTTAAACAGCTAACAAGCAAGATGGTTTCTTCACAGTGTTCTTTCAGTGAATGAATGTTCTAGATATTGTCACATCTGTGGTGAAATATTTGATATATGATGTTCCTAAACAGCTACCTATAAACTGGATTCAGCATGTGTTCTTTCATTTTGTGAAAATGATAGTCGCTCTGTGTGGAATATACTTAAGTATTTGAAGTGTATTATGTGCAGATGTTCCTAAACAGTGAAAAGAAGATGGTTTTTGCATAATTTTCTTTCAGATAACAAATGTTATAGACATTGTCACATCTGTAGTCAAATGTTTGATATGATTTATGTGAAAATATCCCTAAACAGCTACCTGTTGGCTTGATTAAGCACAATGCTCTTTCATTGTAAGAAAGTGATAGCTGTTCCATGTGGCATATACTGAAATGTTTGAAATGTCATCTGTGAAGATGTTCCTTAAGAGCTACTTGCTAGGTGTTTTCAAGACAATGTTCTTTCAGTGAATGAATGTTGTAGATAGTCTATCACACCCGTAGTGAAATGCTGGATAAGTTTTATGAAGATGTCCCTAAGTAGCTACAAGCAAAATGGTTTCACAACAGTGTTCTTACAGACATTGAAGGTTATAGATATTCTGTCATGCCTGTAGTGAAATGTTTGATAAGACTTGCATGAACACTTACATGAAGATGTTTCTAAACAGCCACAAGCAAGCTTTTTCAACACAGTATTTCATTGAATGAATGTAATAATTATCACATTGTGGCTGCAGAGAAACGTTTGATAAGACACACACAAAATGTTCATAAATAGCATGTGCCAGCTGGTTGCATCACAATGTTGTTTAATTTAATGGAAGTGATCATCATTCTGTATAGCATATGATGTGTTTGAATAGCCTTATATAAAGATATTCCTAAAAACTTATGAGCAATCTGGTTTCACCAGAGTGTGTTCCTCAGTGAAGGAATCTTACAGAGATTCTGTCAGAGCAGTAGTGACATGTTTGGTGTTTTGTATGAAGAAACCCTAAATGGCTTCCTGCAAGATGAGTTCAACACAGTGTTATTTCATTTTAAGAAAATGATAGTCATTCTGTTTGGCATAAACTGAAATATTAGAAAAGCCTTATATCAAGAGGTTCCTAATTAGCTACCAGCAATCTGGCTTCACAATAGTGTTCTTTCATTGAATGGATGTAATAGATACTTTGTAGTGAAATGTATGATAAGTCTCTTATGAAAAGGTTCCTAAACAGCTGCCTGCAATCTGGCTTCAGCACATTATATCATTGTCTCAAAGTGATATTCATTCAGTATGTCTTATATGGAAACGCTTGAAATGGTGAACATGAAGAAGTTTCTAAATATATACAAGCAAGATTGTTTCTCCACAGTTTTCTTTCAGTGACTGAATGTTACGTATAGTCTGTCACGACTATTGTAAAATGTTTGATGAGTCTTATGTAAAAACGTTCCTAGATAGCTATCTGTGAGCTCTATTTAGCACAGTGTTCTTTCATTGTAGGAAAATGATACCCATTCATTATGGCATATACTGAAATGTGAGAAATGTCTCAAATACAAATGTTCCTAATAATAGCTTCAAGATGCTTTCACCACAGAGTTCTTTCAGTGAAACAATATTGCAGATATTCTGTGACACTTGTAGTGAAGTGTTAGTTAAAACTTACTTGCAAGCTGGATTCAGCACAGTGTTTCTTTCATTGTTTGAAACTCATATTCAATCAGAACAGCAAATATTGAAATGGTTATAATGACTAATATGAAGATGATCCTTAATGGCTGCAAGTAAGATGGTTTCACCACAGTTTTCTCTCAGTGAACAAATGCTATATATATTCTGTCCCGCATGCAATGAAATGTTTGTTAAGTCTTATATGAACATGTTCCTAAACAGCTACCCGCAAACTGGGCTTAGAACAGTGTTCTCACACTGTTAGTAATTGATAGGTCATCTGTAGGGCATATGCTGAAATGTTTGAAATGTCTTATGTGAATATGCCCCTAAACAGCTGTAAGCACATTTGTTTCACCAGAGTTCCTTTAGTGTCTGAATCTTATGGATATTTTTCAAGTCTGTAGTGTAATTTTTTTAAGTATTTTATGAAGTTCTTCCTAAACAGATACTAGGAAACAAGGGTTCAGCTCATCCTTCTTTCCTTGAGTGAATATTAAAATCATTCTGTCATGACCATAGCGCAATATTTGTTAAGACTTATAAAAAGATATTTCTAAAAGACAACTTTCCAGCTGGGTTCTTAACATTGTTCTTTCATTTTATGGAAGTGATAACCATTCTGGATGGAATACACTGAAATGTTTGAAAAGACTTGTATGAAGATACTCCTAAATAGCTACAAGCAATCTGGTTACACCACAGTGTTCTTTCATTTAATAAACTTTATCTATAGTCTCCTATAGCTGTAGTGAAATGTTTTATATCATATATGAAAATGTTCCTACAGCTACCTGCAAGCTGGGATCAGCACACTGACTTTTCATTGTAATAAAGTGATAGTTACTTTGTATGGCATACACTGAAATGTCAGAAAAGACTTATATGAGTGTATTTCTAAAGAGATACAAGCAAGCTGGTTTCACAATAGTGATCTTTCATTGAATTAATGTAATAGATATTCTGTCGCACATGTTGTGAAATGTTCAATAAATCTTACATGAAAATGTTACTATAAGTCTACCTGAAAGCTGAGTTAAGTACAATGTTTTTTCATTTTAAGAAAGTATAGCTGTTCTCTATGGCTCATACTGAAATGCTAGAAAAGACTTACATGAAGATGTTCCTTAAAAGCTACAAGGAAGTTGGTTTCACCACAGCATTCTTTCAATGAGTGAATGTTATAGATATTCCATCATGCCCGTAGTGAAATGTTTGATAGGACTTATTTGAAGATTCCCCTAAAGAGCTGCAAGCAAGGTGTTTTCACCACAGTGTTCATTCAGAAAATGAATGTTATACGTATTCTGTCATGCCTCAAGAGAACTATTTGATGTCTTATGTGAGAGTGTTCCTGAACAGCTACAAGCAAGCTTTTTCAACATAGTGTGGTTTCCTTGAATGAATGTTATGGATATCATGTTGCGGCTGTAGAGAAACGTTTGATAAGACATAAATGAAATGCTCATAAAGAGCCACTGGTTTCATCAGAACGTTCTTTCTGGATATGGAAGTGATAGCCATTCTGTAGGCATAATGAAGTGTTTGAAGAGCCTTATACGAAGACATTCCCAAGGCGCCAGAAGTAATCTGGCTTCACCACAGTGTTCTTTCAGTGAACGAGTGTTATAGCTAGTCTGTCATGCCTGTAGTGAAATGTTTAATAAGTCTTATATGAAGAGGTTTCAAACAGCCGCCAGCAAGCCGGGTTTAGCACAGTGTCCTTTAACTGTAAGTAAGTGAGAGCCATTCTGTATGGCATATACTTAAATGTTAGAGAGGTCTTATATGAAGATGTTCCTAAATAGAATCCAACAAGATGTGTTCAGGACAGAATAATTTCATCATAAGATAGTGACAGCCGTTTAGTATGGCATATACTGAAATGCTGAAAAGGACTGAAATGAAGATCTTCCTTAACAGTAAAACCAAGCCACTTTCACCATAGTGTTCTTTCATTGAATGGATGTAATAGATATTCTGTCATGCCTGTAGTTAAATGTTCAATAGGTCTTACATAAAAATACTCCTAATAATCTACCTGAAAGCTATTAAACACAAACTTCTTTCCTTGTAAGAAGGGTATGGCCATGCTGTATGCCACATACTGAAATGCTTGAAAAGCTTTATACGAAGATGTTCCTCAACAGTTACAAGAAAACTGCTTTCATCCCTGTGTTCGTTCAATGAGTGAATGTTTAGAGATTCTGTCATTCCTGCAAAGGAATGTTTAATAAGTCTTACATGAAGATGTTTCTAAACAGCTACAAGGAAATTTTTTTAAATATAGTGTTATTACATTGAATAAACATTAAAGACATCCTGTCATGACTGTAGGCAAATGTCTGATAAGACTTGAGCAAAATATTAATAAACAATTACTTGCAAGCTGGGTTCATCACAGTATTCTTTCCTGGCTATGGAGATGATAGCCATTCTGTATGGCATAAAGTGATATGTTTGAAGAGCCTTTGATTTATATTCTTAAACAGCTAACAAGCAAGATGGTTTCTTCACAGTGTTCTTTCAGTGAATGAATGTTCTAGATATTGTCACATCTGTGGTGAAATATTTGATATATGATGTTCCTAAACAGCTACCTATAAACTGGATTCAGCATGTGTTCTTTCATTTTGTGAAAATGATAGTCGCTCTGTGTGGAATATACTTAAGTATTTGAAGTGTATTATGTGCAGATGTTCCTAAACAGTGAAAAGAAGATGGTTTTTGCATAATTTTCTTTCAGATAACAAATGTTATAGACATTGTCACATCTGTAGTCAAATGTTTGATATGATTTATGTGAAAATATCCCTAAACAGCTACCTGTTGGCTTGATCAAGCACAATGCTGTTTCATTGTAAGAAAGTGATAGCTGTTCCATGTGGCATATACTGAAATGTTTGAAATGTCATCTGTGAAGATGTTCCTTAAGAGCTACTTGCTGGGTGTTTTCAAGACAATGTTCTTTCAGTGAATGGATGTTGTAGATAGTCTATCACACCCGTAGTGAAATGCTGGATAAGTTTTATGAAGATGTCCCTAAGTAGCTACAAGCAAAATGGTTTCACAACAGTGTTCTTACAGACATTGAAGGTTATAGATATTCTGTCATGCCTGTAGTGAAATGTTTGATAAGACTTGCATGAACACTTACATGAAGATGTTTCTAAACAGCCACAAGCAAGCTTTTTCAACACAGTATTTCATTGAATGAATGTAATAATTATCACATTGTGGCTGCAGAGAAACGTTTGATAAGACACACACAAAATGTTCATAAATAGCATGTGCCAGCTGGTTGCATCACAATGTTGTTTAATTTAATGGAAGTGATCATCATTCTGTATAGCATATGATGTGTTTGAATAGCCTTATATAAAGATATTCCTAAAAACTTATGAGCAATCTGGTTTCACCAGAGTGTGTTCCTCAGTGAAGGAATCTTACAGAGATTCTGTCAGAGCAGTAGTGACATGTTTGGTGTTTTGTATGAAGAAACCCTAAATGGCTTCCTGCAAGATGAGTTCAACACAGTGTTATTTCATTTTAAGAAAATGATAGTCATTCTGTTTGGCATAAACTGAAATATTAGAAAAGCCTTATATCAAGAGGTTCCTAATTAGCTACCAGCAATCTGGCTTCACAATAGTGTTCTTTCATTGAATGGATGTAATAGATACTTTGTAGTGAAATGTATGATAAGTCTCTTATGAAAAGGTTCCTAAACAGCTGCCTGCAATCTGGCTTCAGCACATTATATCATTGTCTCAAAGTGATATTCATTCAGTATGTCTTATATGGAAACGCTTGAAATGGTGAACATGAAGAAGTTTCTAAATATATACAAGCAAGATTGTTTCTCCACAGTTTTCTTTCAGTGACTGAATGTTACGTATAGTCTGTCACGACTATTGTAAAATGTTTGATGAGTCTTATGTAAAAACGTTCCTAGATAGCTATCTGTGAGCTCTATTTAGCACGGTGTTCTTTCATTGTAGGAAAATGATACCCATTCATTATGGCATATACTGAAATGTGAGAAATGTCTCCAATACAAATGTTCCTAATAATAGCTTCAAGATGCTTTCACCACAGAGTTCTTTCAGTGAAACAATATTGCAGATATTCTGTGACACTTGTAGTGAAGTGTTAGTTAAAACTTACTTGCAAGCTGGATTCAGCACAGTGTTTCTTTCATTGTTTGAAACTCATATTCAATCAGAACAGCAAATATTGAAATGGTTATAATGACTAATATGAAGATGATCCTTAATGGCTGCAAGTAAGATGGTTTCACCACAGTTTTCTCTCAGTGAACAAATGCTATATATATTCTGTCCCGCATGCAATGAAATGTTTGTTAAGTCTTATATGAACATGTTCCTAAACAGCTACCCGCAAACTGGGCTTAGAACAGTGTTCTCACACTGTTAGTAATTGATAGGTCATCTGTAGGGCATATGCTGAAATGTTTGAAATGTCTTATGTGAATATGCCCCTAAACAGCTGTAAGCACATTTGTTTCACCAGAGTTCCTTTAGTGTCTGAATCTTATGGATATTTTTCAAGTCTGTAGTGTAATTTTTTTAAGTATTTTATGAATTTCTTCCTAAACAGATACTAGGAAACAAGGGTTCAGCTCATCCTTCTTTCCTTGAGTGAATATTAAAATCATTCTGTCATGACCATAGCGCAATATTTGTTAAGACTTATAAAAAGATATTTCTAAAAGACAACTTTCCAGCTGGGTTCTTAACATTGTTCTTTCATTTTATGGAAGTGATAACCATTCTGGATGGAATACACTGAAATGTTTGAAAAGACTTGTATGAAGATACTCCTAAATAGCTACAAGCAATCTGGTTACACCACAGTGTTCTTTCATTTAATAAACTTTATCTATAGTCTCCTATAGCTGTAGTGAAATGTTTTATATCATATATGAAAATGTTCCTACAGCTACCTGCAAGCTGGGATCAGCACACTGACTTTTCATTGTAATAAAGTGATAGTTACTTTGTATGGCATACACTGAAATGTCAGAAAAGACTTATATGAGTGTATTTCTAAAGAGATACAAGCAAGCTGGTTTCACAATAGTGATCTTTCATTGAATTAATGTAATAGATATTCTGTCGCACATGTTGTGAAATGTTCAATAAATCTTACATGAAAATGTTACTATAAGTCTACCTGAAAGCTGAGTTAAGTACAATGTTTTTTCATTTTAAGAAAGTATAGCTGTTCTCTATGGCTCATACTGAAATGCTAGAAAAGACTTACATGAAGATGTTCCTTAAAAGCTACAAGGAAGTTGGTTTCACCACAGCATTCTTTCAATGAGTGAATGTTATAGATATTCCATCATGCCCGTAGTGAAATGTTTGATAGGACTTATTTGAAGATTCCCCTAAAGAGCTGCAAGCAAGGTGTTTTCACCACAGTGTTCATTCAGAAAATGAATGTTATACGTATTCTGTCATGCCTCAAGAGAACTATTTGATGTCTTATGTGAGAGTGTTCCTGAACAGCTACAAGCAAGCTTTTTCAACATAGTGTGGTTTCCTTGAATGAATGTTATGGATATCATGTTGCGGCTGTAGAGAAACGTTTGATAAGACATAAATGAAATGCTCATAAAGAGCCACTGGTTTCATCAGAACGTTCTTTCTGGATATGGAAGTGATAGCCATTCTGTAGGCATAATGAAGTGTTTGAAGAGCCTTATACGAAGACATTCCCAAGGCGCCAGAAGTAATCTGGCTTCACCACAGTGTTCTTTCAGTGAACGAGTGTTATAGCTAGTCTGTCATGCCTGTAGTGAAATGTTTAATAAGTCTTATATGAAGAGGTTTCAAACAGCCGCCAGCAAGCCGGGTTTAGCACAGTGTCCTTTAACTGTAAGTAAGTGAGAGCCATTCTGTATGGCATATACTTAAATGTTAGAGAGGTCTTATATGAAGATGTTCCTAAATAGAATCCAACAAGATGTGTTCAGGACAGAATAATTTCATCATAAGATAGTGACAGCCGTTTAGTATGGCATATACTGAAATGCTGAAAAGGACTGAAATGAAGATCTTCCTTAACAGTAAAACCAAGCCACTTTCACCATAGTGTTCTTTCATTGAATGGATGTAATAGATATTCTGTCATGCCTGTAGTTAAATGTTCAATAGGTCTTACATAAAAATACTCCTAATAATCTACCTGAAAGCTATTAAACACAAACTTCTTTCCTCGTAAGAAGGGTATGGCCATGCTGTATGCCACATACTGAAATGCTTGAAAAGCTTTATACGAAGATGTTCCTCAACAGTTACAAGAAAACTGCTTTCATCCCTGTGTTCGTTCAATGAGTGAATGTTTAGAGATTCTGTCATTCCTGCAAAGGAATGTTTAATAAGTCTTACATGAAGATGTTTCTAAACAGCTACAAGGAAATTTTTTTAAATATAGTGTTATTACATTGAATAAACATTAAAGACATCCTGTCATGACTGTAGGCAAATGTCTGATAAGACTTGAGCAAAATATTAATAAACAATTACTTGCAAGCTGGGTTCATCACAGTATTCTTTCCTGGCTATGGAGATGATAGCCATTCTGTATGGCATAAAGTGATATGTTTGAAGAGCCTTTGATTTATATTCTTAAACAGCTAACAAGCAAGATGGTTTCTTCACAGTGTTCTTTCAGTGAATGAATGTTCTAGATATTGTCACATCTGTGGTGAAATATTTGATATATGATGTTCCTAAACAGCTACCTATAAACTGGATTCAGCATGTGTTCTTTCATTTTGTGAAAATGATAGTCGCTCTGTGTGGAATATACTTAAGTATTTGAAGTGTATTATGTGCAGATGTTCCTAAACAGTGAAAAGAAGATGGTTTTTGCATAATTTTCTTTCAGATAACAAATGTTATAGACATTGTCACATCTGTAGTCAAATGTTTGATATGATTTATGTGAAAATATCCCTAAACAGCTACCTGTTGGCTTGATTAAGCACAATGCTCTTTCATTGTAAGAAAGTGATAGCTGTTCCATGTGGCATATACTGAAATGTTTGAAATGTCATCTGTGAAGATGTTCCTTAAGAGCTACTTGCTGGGTGTTTTCAAGACAATGTTCTTTCAGTGAATGGATGTTGTAGATAGTCTATCACACCCGTAGTGAAATGCTGGATAAGTTTTATGAAGATGTCCCTAAGTAGCTACAAGCAAAATGGTTTCACAACAGTGTTCTTACAGACATTGAAGGTTATAGATATTCTGTCATGCCTGTAGTGAAATGTTTGATAAGACTTGCATGAACACTTACATGAAGATGTTTCTAAACAGCCACAAGCAAGCTTTTTCAACACAGTATTTCATTGAATGAATGTAATAATTATCACATTGTGGCTGCAGAGAAACGTTTGATAAGACACACACAAAATGTTCATAAATAGCATGTGCCAGCTGGTTGCATCACAATGTTGTTTAATTTAATGGAAGTGATCATCATTCTGTATAGCATATGATGTGTTTGAATAGCCTTATATAAAGATATTCCTAAAAACTTATGAGCAATCTGGTTTCACCAGAGTGTGTTCCTCAGTGAAGGAATCTTACAGAGATTCTGTCAGAGCAGTAGTGACATGTTTGGTGTTTTGTATGAAGAAACCCTAAATGGCTTCCTGCAAGATGAGTTCAACACAGTGTTATTTCATTTTAAGAAAATGATAGTCATTCTGTTTGGCATAAACTGAAATATTAGAAAAGCCTTATATCAAGAGGTTCCTAATTAGCTACCAGCAATCTGGCTTCACAATAGTGTTCTTTCATTGAATGGATGTAATAGATACTTTGTAGTGAAATGTATGATAAGTCTCTTATGAAAAGGTTCCTAAACAGCTGCCTGCAATCTGGCTTCAGCACATTATATCATTGTCTCAAAGTGATATTCATTCAGTATGTCTTATATGGAAACGCTTGAAATGGTGAACATGAAGAAGTTTCTAAATATATACAAGCAAGATTGTTTCTCCACAGTTTTCTTTCAGTGACTGAATGTTACGTATAGTCTGTCACGACTATTGTAAAATGTTTGATGAGTCTTATGTAAAAACGTTCCTAGATAGCTATCTGTGAGCTCTATTTAGCACGGTGTTCTTTCATTGTAGGAAAATGATACCCATTCATTATGGCATATACTGAAATGTGAGAAATGTCTCCAATACAAATGTTCCTAATAATAGCTTCAAGATGCTTTCACCACAGAGTTCTTTCAGTGAAACAATATTGCAGATATTCTGTGACACTTGTAGTGAAGTGTTAGTTAAAACTTACTTGCAAGCTGGATTCAGCACAGTGTTTCTTTCATTGTTTGAAACTCATATTCAATCAGAACAGCAAATATTGAAATGGTTATAATGACTAATATGAAGATGATCCTTAATGGCTGCAAGTAAGATGGTTTCACCACAGTTTTCTCTCAGTGAACAAATGCTATATATATTCTGTCCCGCATGCAATGAAATGTTTGTTAAGTCTTATATGAACATGTTCCTAAACAGCTACCCGCAAACTGGGCTTAGAACAGTGTTCTCACACTGTTAGTAATTGATAGGTCATCTGTAGGGCATATGCTGAAATGTTTGAAATGTCTTATGTGAATATGCCCCTAAACAGCTGTAAGCACATTTGTTTCACCAGAGTTCCTTTAGTGTCTGAATCTTATGGATATTTTTCAAGTCTGTAGTGTAATTTTTTTAAGTATTTTATGAAGTTCTTCCTAAACAGATACTAGGAAACAAGGGTTCAGCTCATCCTTCTTTCCTTGAGTGAATATTAAAATCATTCTGTCATGACCATAGCGCAATATTTGTTAAGACTTATAAAAAGATATTTCTAAAAGACAACTTTCCAGCTGGGTTCTTAACATTGTTCTTTCATTTTATGGAAGTGATAACCATTCTGGATGGAATACACTGAAATGTTTGAAAAGACTTGTATGAAGATACTCCTAAATAGCTACAAGCAATCTGGTTACACCACAGTGTTCTTTCATTTAATAAACTTTATCTATAGTCTCCTATAGCTGTAGTGAAATGTTTTATATCATATATGAAAATGTTCCTACAGCTACCTGCAAGCTGGGATCAGCACACTGACTTTTCATTGTAATAAAGTGATAGTTACTTTGTATGGCATACACTGAAATGTCAGAAAAGACTTATATGAGTGTATTTCTAAAGAGATACAAGCAAGCTGGTTTCACAATAGTGATCTTTCATTGAATTAATGTAATAGATATTCTGTCGCACATGTTGTGAAATGTTCAATAAATCTTACATGAAAATGTTACTATAAGTCTACCTGAAAGCTGAGTTAAGTACAATGTTTTTTCATTTTAAGAAAGTATAGCTGTTCTCTATGGCTCATACTGAAATGCTAGAAAAGACTTACATGAAGATGTTCCTTAAAAGCTACAAGGAAGTTGGTTTCACCACAGCATTCTTTCAATGAGTGAATGTTATAGATATTCCATCATGCCCGTAGTGAAATGTTTGATAGGACTTATTTGAAGATTCCCCTAAAGAGCTGCAAGCAAGGTGTTTTCACCACAGTGTTCATTCAGAAAATGAATGTTATACGTATTCTGTCATGCCTCAAGAGAACTATTTGATGTCTTATGTGAGAGTGTTCCTGAACAGCTACAAGCAAGCTTTTTCAACATAGTGTGGTTTCCTTGAATGAATGTTATGGATATCATGTTGCGGCTGTAGAGAAACGTTTGATAAGACATAAATGAAATGCTCATAAAGAGCCACTGGTTTCATCAGAACGTTCTTTCTGGATATGGAAGTGATAGCCATTCTGTAGGCATAATGAAGTGTTTGAAGAGCCTTATACGAAGACATTCCCAAGGCGCCAGAAGTAATCTGGCTTCACCACAGTGTTCTTTCAGTGAACGAGTGTTATAGCTAGTCTGTCATGCCTGTAGTGAAATGTTTAATAAGTCTTATATGAAGAGGTTTCAAACAGCCGCCAGCAAGCCGGGTTTAGCACAGTGTCCTTTAACTGTAAGTAAGTGAGAGCCATTCTGTATGGCATATACTTAAATGTTAGAGAGGTCTTATATGAAGATGTTCCTAAATAGAATCCAACAAGATGTGTTCAGGACAGAATAATTTCATCATAAGATAGTGACAGCCGTTTAGTATGGCATATACTGAAATGCTGAAAAGGACTGAAATGAAGATCTTCCTTAACAGTAAAACCAAGCCACTTTCACCATAGTGTTCTTTCATTGAATGGATGTAATAGATATTCTGTCATGCCTGTAGTTAAATGTTCAATAGGTCTTACATAAAAATACTCCTAATAATCTACCTGAAAGCTATTAAACACAAACTTCTTTCCTTGTAAGAAGGGTATGGCCATGCTGTATGCCACATACTGAAATGCTTGAAAAGCTTTATACGAAGATGTTCCTCAACAGTTACAAGAAAACTGCTTTCATCCCTGTGTTCGTTCAATGAGTGAATGTTTAGAGATTCTGTCATTCCTGCAAAGGAATGTTTAATAAGTCTTACATGAAGATGTTTCTAAACAGCTACAAGGAAATTTTTTTAAATATAGTGTTATTACATTGAATAAACATTAAAGACATCCTGTCATGACTGTAGGCAAATGTCTGATAAGACTTGAGCAAAATATTAATAAACAATTACTTGCAAGCTGGGTTCATCACAGTATTCTTTCCTGGCTATGGAGATGATAGCCATTCTGTATGGCATAAAGTGATATGTTTGAAGAGCCTTTGATTTATATTCTTAAACAGCTAACAAGCAAGATGGTTTCTTCACAGTGTTCTTTCAGTGAATGAATGTTCTAGATATTGTCACATCTGTGGTGAAATATTTGATATATGATGTTCCTAAACAGCTACCTATAAACTGGATTCAGCATGTGTTCTTTCATTTTGTGAAAATGATAGTCGCTCTGTGTGGAATATACTTAAGTATTTGAAGTGTATTATGTGCAGATGTTCCTAAACAGTGAAAAGAAGATGGTTTTTGCATAATTTTCTTTCAGATAACAAATGTTATAGACATTGTCACATCTGTAGTCAAATGTTTGATATGATTTATGTGAAAATATCCCTAAACAGCTACCTGTTGGCTTGATTAAGCACAATGCTCTTTCATTGTAAGAAAGTGATAGCTGTTCCATGTGGCATATACTGAAATGTTTGAAATGTCATCTGTGAAGATGTTCCTTAAGAGCTACTTGCTGGGTGTTTTCAAGACAATGTTCTTTCAGTGAATGGATGTTGTAGATAGTCTATCACACCCGTAGTGAAATGCTGGATAAGTTTTATGAAGATGTCCCTAAGTAGCTACAAGCAAAATGGTTTCACAACAGTGTTCTTACAGACATTGAAGGTTATAGATATTCTGTCATGCCTGTAGTGAAATGTTTGATAAGACTTGCATGAACACTTACATGAAGATGTTTCTAAACAGCCACAAGCAAGCTTTTTCAACACAGTATTTCATTGAATGAATGTAATAATTATCACATTGTGGCTGCAGAGAAACGTTTGATAAGACACACACAAAATGTTCATAAATAGCATGTGCCAGCTGGTTGCATCACAATGTTGTTTAATTTAATGGAAGTGATCATCATTCTGTATAGCATATGATGTGTTTGAATAGCCTTATATAAAGATATTCCTAAAAACTTATGAGCAATCTGGTTTCACCAGAGTGTGTTCCTCAGTGAAGGAATCTTACAGAGATTCTGTCAGAGCAGTAGTGACATGTTTGGTGTTTTGTATGAAGAAACCCTAAATGGCTTCCTGCAAGATGAGTTCAACACAGTGTTATTTCATTTTAAGAAAATGATAGTCATTCTGTTTGGCATAAACTGAAATATTAGAAAAGCCTTATATCAAGAGGTTCCTAATTAGCTACCAGCAATCTGGCTTCACAATAGTGTTCTTTCATTGAATGGATGTAATAGATACTTTGTAGTGAAATGTATGATAAGTCTCTTATGAAAAGGTTCCTAAACAGCTGCCTGCAATCTGGCTTCAGCACATTATATCATTGTCTCAAAGTGATATTCATTCAGTATGTCTTATATGGAAACGCTTGAAATGGTGAACATGAAGAAGTTTCTAAATATATACAAGCAAGATTGTTTCTCCACAGTTTTCTTTCAGTGACTGAATGTTACGTATAGTCTGTCACGACTATTGTAAAATGTTTGATGAGTCTTATGTAAAAACGTTCCTAGATAGCTATCTGTGAGCTCTATTTAGCACGGTGTTCTTTCATTGTAGGAAAATGATACCCATTCATTATGGCATATACTGAAATGTGAGAAATGTCTCCAATACAAATGTTCCTAATAATAGCTTCAAGATGCTTTCACCACAGAGTTCTTTCAGTGAAACAATATTGCAGATATTCTGTGACACTTGTAGTGAAGTGTTAGTTAAAACTTACTTGCAAGCTGGATTCAGCACAGTGTTTCTTTCATTGTTTGAAACTCATATTCAATCAGAACAGCAAATATTGAAATGGTTATAATGACTAATATGAAGATGATCCTTAATGGCTGCAAGTAAGATGGTTTCACCACAGTTTTCTCTCAGTGAACAAATGCTATATATATTCTGTCCCGCATGCAATGAAATGTTTGTTAAGTCTTATATGAACATGTTCCTAAACAGCTACCCGCAAACTGGGCTTAGAACAGTGTTCTCACACTGTTAGTAATTGATAGGTCATCTGTAGGGCATATGCTGAAATGTTTGAAATGTCTTATGTGAATATGCCCCTAAACAGCTGTAAGCACATTTGTTTCACCAGAGTTCCTTTAGTGTCTGAATCTTATGGATATTTTTCAAGTCTGTAGTGTAATTTTTTTAAGTATTTTATGAAGTTCTTCCTAAACAGATACTAGGAAACAAGGGTTCAGCTCATCCTTCTTTCCTTGAGTGAATATTAAAATCATTCTGTCATGACCATAGCGCAATATTTGTTAAGACTTATAAAAAGATATTTCTAAAAGACAACTTTCCAGCTGGGTTCTTAACATTGTTCTTTCATTTTATGGAAGTGATAACCATTCTGGATGGAATACACTGAAATGTTTGAAAAGACTTGTATGAAGATACTCCTAAATAGCTACAAGCAATCTGGTTACACCACAGTGTTCTTTCATTTAATAAACTTTATCTATAGTCTCCTATAGCTGTAGTGAAATGTTTTATATCATATATGAAAATGTTCCTACAGCTACCTGCAAGCTGGGATCAGCACACTGACTTTTCATTGTAATAAAGTGATAGTTACTTTGTATGGCATACACTGAAATGTCAGAAAAGACTTATATGAGTGTATTTCTAAAGAGATACAAGCAAGCTGGTTTCACAATAGTGATCTTTCATTGAATTAATGTAATAGATATTCTGTCGCACATGTTGTGAAATGTTCAATAAATCTTACATGAAAATGTTACTATAAGTCTACCTGAAAGCTGAGTTAAGTACAATGTTTTTTCATTTTAAGAAAGTATAGCTGTTCTCTATGGCTCATACTGAAATGCTAGAAAAGACTTACATGAAGATGTTCCTTAAAAGCTACAAGGAAGTTGGTTTCACCACAGCATTCTTTCAATGAGTGAATGTTATAGATATTCCATCATGCCCGTAGTGAAATGTTTGATAGGACTTATTTGAAGATTCCCCTAAAGAGCTGCAAGCAAGGTGTTTTCACCACAGTGTTCATTCAGAAAATGAATGTTATACGTATTCTGTCATGCCTCAAGAGAACTATTTGATGTCTTATGTGAGAGTGTTCCTGAACAGCTACAAGCAAGCTTTTTCAACATAGTGTGGTTTCCTTGAATGAATGTTATGGATATCATGTTGCGGCTGTAGAGAAACGTTTGATAAGACATAAATGAAATGCTCATAAAGAGCCACTGGTTTCATCAGAACGTTCTTTCTGGATATGGAAGTGATAGCCATTCTGTAGGCATAATGAAGTGTTTGAAGAGCCTTATACGAAGACATTCCCAAGGCGCCAGAAGTAATCTGGCTTCACCACAGTGTTCTTTCAGTGAACGAGTGTTATAGCTAGTCTGTCATGCCTGTAGTGAAATGTTTAATAAGTCTTATATGAAGAGGTTTCAAACAGCCGCCAGCAAGCCGGGTTTAGCACAGTGTCCTTTAACTGTAAGTAAGTGAGAGCCATTCTGTATGGCATATACTTAAATGTTAGAGAGGTCTTATATGAAGATGTTCCTAAATAGAATCCAACAAGATGTGTTCAGGACAGAATAATTTCATCATAAGATAGTGACAGCCGTTTAGTATGGCATATACTGAAATGCTGAAAAGGACTGAAATGAAGATCTTCCTTAACAGTAAAACCAAGCCACTTTCACCATAGTGTTCTTTCATTGAATGGATGTAATAGATATTCTGTCATGCCTGTAGTTAAATGTTCAATAGGTCTTACATAAAAATACTCCTAATAATCTACCTGAAAGCTATTAAACACAACCTTCTTTCCTTGTAAGAAGGGTATGGCCATGCTGTATGCCACATACTGAAATGCTTGAAAAGCTTTATACGAAGATGTTCCTCAACAGTTACAAGAAAACTGCTTTCATCCCTGTGTTCGTTCAATGAGTGAATGTTTAGAGATTCTGTCATTCCTGCAAAGGAATGTTTAATAAGTCTTACATGAAGATGTTTCTAAACAGCTACAAGGAAATTTTTTTAAATATAGTGTTATTACATTGAATAAACATTAAAGACATCCTGTCATGACTGTAGGCAAATGTCTGATAAGACTTGAGCAAAATATTAATAAACAATTACTTGCAAGCTGGGTTCATCACAGTATTCTTTCCTGGCTATGGAGATGATAGCCATTCTGTATGGCATAAAGTGATATGTTTGAAGAGCCTTTGATTTATATTCTTAAACAGCTAACAAGCAAGATGGTTTCTTCACAGTGTTCTTTCAGTGAATGAATGTTCTAGATATTGTCACATCTGTGGTGAAATATTTGATATATGATGTTCCTAAACAGCTACCTATAAACTGGATTCAGCATGTGTTCTTTCATTTTGTGAAAATGATAGTCGCTCTGTGTGGAATATACTTAAGTATTTGAAGTGTATTATGTGCAGATGTTCCTAAACAGTGAAAAGAAGATGGTTTTTGCATAATTTTCTTTCAGATAACAAATGTTATAGACATTGTCACATCTGTAGTCAAATGTTTGATATGATTTATGTGAAAATATCCCTAAACAGCTACCTGTTGGCTTGATTAAGCACAATGCTGTTTCATTGTAAGAAAGTGATAGCTGTTCCATGTGGCATATACTGAAATGTTTGAAATGTCATCTGTGAAGATGTTCCTTAAGAGCTACTTGCTGGGTGTTTTCAAGACAATGTTCTTTCAGTGAATGGATGTTGTAGATAGTCTATCACACCCGTAGTGAAATGCTGGATAAGTTTTATGAAGATGTCCCTAAGTAGCTACAAGCAAAATGGTTTCACAACAGTGTTCTTACAGACATTGAAGGTTATAGATATTCTGTCATGCCTGTAGTGAAATGTTTGATAAGACTTGCATGAACACTTACATGAAGATGTTTCTAAACAGCCACAAGCAAGCTTTTTCAACACAGTATTTCATTGAATGAATGTAATAATTATCACATTGTGGCTGCAGAGAAACGTTTGATAAGACACACACAAAATGTTCATAAATAGCATGTGCCAGCTGGTTGCATCACAATGTTGTTTAATTTAATGGAAGTGATCATCATTCTGTATAGCATATGATGTGTTTGAATAGCCTTATATAAAGATATTCCTAAAAACTTATGAGCAATCTGGTTTCACCAGAGTGTGTTCCTCAGTGAAGGAATCTTACAGAGATTCTGTCAGAGCAGTAGTGACATGTTTGGTGTTTTGTATGAAGAAACCCTAAATGGCTTCCTGCAAGATGAGTTCAACACAGTGTTATTTCATTTTAAGAAAATGATAGTCATTCTGTTTGGCATAAACTGAAATATTAGAAAAGCCTTATATCAAGAGGTTCCTAATTAGCTACCAGCAATCTGGCTTCACAATAGTGTTCTTTCATTGAATGGATGTAATAGATACTTTGTAGTGAAATGTATGATAAGTCTCTTATGAAAAGGTTCCTAAACAGCTGCCTGCAATCTGGCTTCAGCACATTATATCATTGTCTCAAAGTGATATTCATTCAGTATGTCTTATATGGAAACGCTTGAAATGGTGAACATGAAGAAGTTTCTAAATATATACAAGCAAGATTGTTTCTCCACAGTTTTCTTTCAGTGACTGAATGTTACGTATAGTCTGTCACGACTATTGTAAAATGTTTGATGAGTCTTATGTAAAAACGTTCCTAGATAGCTATCTGTGAGCTCTATTTAGCACAGTGTTCTTTCATTGTAGGAAAATGATACCCATTCATTATGGCATATACTGAAATGTGAGAAATGTCTCCAATACAAATGTTCCTAATAATAGCTTCAAGATGCTTTCACCACAGAGTTCTTTCAGTGAAACAATATTGCAGATATTCTGTGACACTTGTAGTGAAGTGTTAGTTAAAACTTACTTGCAAGCTGGATTCAGCACAGTGTTTCTTTCATTGTTTGAAACTCATATTCAATCAGAACAGCAAATATTGAAATGGTTATAATGACTAATATGAAGATGATCCTTAATGGCTGCAAGTAAGATGGTTTCACCACAGTTTTCTCTCAGTGAACAAATGCTATATATATTCTGTCCCGCATGCAATGAAATGTTTGTTAAGTCTTATATGAACATGTTCCTAAACAGCTACCCGCAAACTGGGCTTAGAACAGTGTTCTCACACTGTTAGTAATTGATAGGTCATCTGTAGGGCATATGCTGAAATGTTTGAAATGTCTTATGTGAATATGCCCCTAAACAGCTGTAAGCACATTTGTTTCACCAGAGTTCCTTTAGTGTCTGAATCTTATGGATATTTTTCAAGTCTGTAGTGTAATTTTTTTAAGTATTTTATGAAGTTCTTCCTAAACAGATACTAGGAAACAAGGGTTCAGCTCATCCTTCTTTCCTTGAGTGAATATTAAAATCATTCTGTCATGACCATAGCGCAATATTTGTTAAGACTTATAAAAAGATATTTCTAAAAGACAACTTTCCAGCTGGGTTCTTAACATTGTTCTTTCATTTTATGGAAGTGATAACCATTCTGGATGGAATACACTGAAATGTTTGAAAAGACTTGTATGAAGATACTCCTAAATAGCTACAAGCAATCTGGTTACACCACAGTGTTCTTTCATTTAATAAACTTTATCTATAGTCTCCTATAGCTGTAGTGAAATGTTTTATATCATATATGAAAATGTTCCTACAGCTACCTGCAAGCTGGGATCAGCACACTGACTTTTCATTGTAATAAAGTGATAGTTACTTTGTATGGCATACACTGAAATGTCAGAAAAGACTTATATGAGTGTATTTCTAAAGAGATACAAGCAAGCTGGTTTCACAATAGTGATCTTTCATTGAATTAATGTAATAGATATTCTGTCGCACATGTTGTGAAATGTTCAATAAATCTTACATGAAAATGTTACTATAAGTCTACCTGAAAGCTGAGTTAAGTACAATGTTTTTTCATTTTAAGAAAGTATAGCTGTTCTCTATGGCTCATACTGAAATGCTAGAAAAGACTTACATGAAGATGTTCCTTAAAAGCTACAAGGAAGTTGGTTTCACCACAGCATTCTTTCAATGAGTGAATGTTATAGATATTCCATCATGCCCGTAGTGAAATGTTTGATAGGACTTATTTGAAGATTCCCCTAAAGAGCTGCAAGCAAGGTGTTTTCACCACAGTGTTCATTCAGAAAATGAATGTTATACGTATTCTGTCATGCCTCAAGAGAACTATTTGATGTCTTATGTGAGAGTGTTCCTGAACAGCTACAAGCAAGCTTTTTCAACATAGTGTGGTTTCCTTGAATGAATGTTATGGATATCATGTTGCGGCTGTAGAGAAACGTTTGATAAGACATAAATGAAATGCTCATAAAGAGCCACTGGTTTCATCAGAACGTTCTTTCTGGATATGGAAGTGATAGCCATTCTGTAGGCATAATGAAGTGTTTGAAGAGCCTTATACGAAGACATTCCCAAGGCGCCAGAAGTAATCTGGCTTCACCACAGTGTTCTTTCAGTGAACGAGTGTTATAGCTAGTCTGTCATGCCTGTAGTGAAATGTTTAATAAGTCTTATATGAAGAGGTTTCAAACAGCCGCCAGCAAGCCGGGTTTAGCACAGTGTCCTTTAACTGTAAGTAAGTGAGAGCCATTCTGTATGGCATATACTTAAATGTTAGAGAGGTCTTATATGAAGATGTTCCTAAATAGAATCCAACAAGATGTGTTCAGGACAGAATAATTTCATCATAAGATAGTGACAGCCGTTTAGTATGGCATATACTGAAATGCTGAAAAGGACTGAAATGAAGATCTTCCTTAACAGTAAAACCAAGCCACTTTCACCATAGTGTTCTTTCATTGAATGGATGTAATAGATATTCTGTCATGCCTGTAGTTAAATGTTCAATAGGTCTTACATAAAAATACTCCTAATAATCTACCTGAAAGCTATTAAACACAAACTTCTTTCCTTGTAAGAAGGGTATGGCCATGCTGTATGCCACATACTGAAATGCTTGAAAAGCTTTATACGAAGATGTTCCTCAACAGTTACAAGAAAACTGCTTTCATCCCTGTGTTCGTTCAATGAGTGAATGTTTAGAGATTCTGTCATTCCTGCAAAGGAATGTTTAATAAGTCTTACATGAAGATGTTTCTAAACAGCTACAAGGAAATTTTTTTAAATATAGTGTTATTACATTGAATAAACATTAAAGACATCCTGTCATGACTGTAGGCAAATGTCTGATGAGACTTGAGCAAGATATTAATAAACAATTACTTGCAAGCTGGGTTCATCACAGTATTCTTTCCTGGCTATGGAGATGATAGCCATTCTGTATGGCATAAAGTGATATGTTTGAAGAGCCTTTGATTTATATTCTTAAACAGCTAACAAGCAAGATGGTTTCTTCACAGTGTTCTTTCAGTGAATGAATGTTCTAGATATTGTCACATCTGTGGTGAAATATTTGATATATGATGTTCCTAAACAGCTACCTATAAACTGGATTCAGCATGTGTTCTTTCATTTTGTGAAAATGATAGTCGCTCTGTGTGGAATATACTTAAGTATTTGAAGTGTATTATGTGCAGATGTTCCTAAACAGTGAAAAGAAGATGGTTTTTGCATAATTTTCTTTCAGATAACAAATGTTATAGACATTGTCACATCTGTAGTCAAATGTTTGATATGATTTATGTGAAAATATCCCTAAACAGCTACCTGTTGGCTTGATTAAGCACAATGCTCTTTCATTGTAAGAAAGTGATAGCTGTTCCATGTGGCATATACTGAAATGTTTGAAATGTCATCTGTGAAGATGTTCCTTAAGAGCTACTTGCTGGGTGTTTTCAAGACAATGTTCTTTCAGTGAATGGATGTTGTAGATAGTCTATCACACCCGTAGTGAAATGCTGGATAAGTTTTATGAAGATGTCCCTAAGTAGCTACAAGCAAAATGGTTTCACAACAGTGTTCTTACAGACATTGAAGG
Source organism: Equus asinus (assembly GCF_041296235.1). Classification (NCBI taxonomy): domain Eukaryota; kingdom Metazoa; phylum Chordata; class Mammalia; order Perissodactyla; family Equidae; genus Equus; species Equus asinus. The sequence continues at coordinate 12,494,634 of NC_091815.1, read as the reverse complement.
TTATAGATATTCTGTCATGCCTGTAGTGAAATGTTTGATAAGACTTGCATGAACACTTACATGAAGATGTTTCTAAACAGCCACAAGCAAGCTTTTTCAACACAGTATTTCATTGAATGAATGTAATAATTATCACATTGTGGCTGCAGAGAAACGTTTGATAAGACACACACAAAATGTTCATAAATAGCATGTGCCAGCTGGTTGCATCACAATGTTGTTTAATTTAATGGAAGTGATCATCATTCTGTATAGCATATGATGTGTTTGAATAGCCTTATATAAAGATATTCCTAAAAACTTATGAGCAATCTGGTTTCACCAGAGTGTGTTCCTCAGTGAAGGAATCTTACAGAGATTCTGTCAGAGCAGTAGTGACATGTTTGGTGTTTTGTATGAAGAAACCCTAAATGGCTTCCTGCAAGATGAGTTCAACACAGTGTTATTTCATTTTAAGAAAATGATAGTCATTCTGTTTGGCATAAACTGAAATATTAGAAAAGCCTTATATCAAGAGGTTCCTAATTAGCTACCAGCAATCTGGCTTCACAATAGTGTTCTTTCATTGAATGGATGTAATAGATACTTTGTAGTGAAATGTATGATAAGTCTCTTATGAAAAGGTTCCTAAACAGCTGCCTGCAATCTGGCTTCAGCACATTATATCATTGTCTCAAAGTGATATTCATTCAGTATGTCTTATATGGAAACGCTTGAAATGGTGAACATGAAGAAGTTTCTAAATATATACAAGCAAGATTGTTTCTCCACAGTTTTCTTTCAGTGACTGAATGTTACGTATAGTCTGTCACGACTATTGTAAAATGTTTGATGAGTCTTATGTAAAAACGTTCCTAGATAGCTATCTGTGAGCTCTATTTAGCACAGTGTTCTTTCATTGTAGGAAAATGATACCCATTCATTATGGCATATACTGAAATGTGAGAAATGTCTCAAATACAAATGTTCCTAATAATAGCTTCAAGATGCTTTCACCACAGAGTTCTTTCAGTGAAACAATATTGCAGATATTCTGTGACACTTGTAGTGAAGTGTTAGTTAAAACTTACTTGCAAGCTGGATTCAGCACAGTGTTTCTTTCATTGTTTGAAACTCATATTCAATCAGAACAGCAAATATTGAAATGGTTATAATGACTAATATGAAGATGATCCTTAATGGCTGCAAGTAAGATGGTTTCACCACAGTTTTCTCTCAGTGAACAAATGCTATATATATTCTGTCCCGCATGCAATGAAATGTTTGTTAAGTCTTATATGAACATGTTCCTAAACAGCTACCCGCAAACTGGGCTTAGAACAGTGTTCTCACACTGTTAGTAATTGATAGGTCATCTGTAGGGCATATGCTGAAATGTTTGAAATGTCTTATGTGAATATGCCCCTAAACAGCTGTAAGCACATTTGTTTCACCAGAGTTCCTTTAGTGTCTGAATCTTATGGATATTTTTCAAGTCTGTAGTGTAATTTTTTTAAGTATTTTATGAAGTTCTTCCTAAACAGATACTAGGAAACAAGGGTTCAGCTCATCCTTCTTTCCTTGAGTGAATATTAAAATCATTCTGTCATGACCATAGCGCAATATTTGTTAAGACTTATAAAAAGATATTTCTAAAAGACAACTTTCCAGCTGGGTTCTTAACATTGTTCTTTCATTTTATGGAAGTGATAACCATTCTGGATGGAATACACTGAAATGTTTGAAAAGACTTGTATGAAGATACTCCTAAATAGCTACAAGCAATCTGGTTACACCACAGTGTTCTTTCATTTAATAAACTTTATCTATAGTCTCCTATAGCTGTAGTGAAATGTTTTATATCATATATGAAAATGTTCCTACAGCTACCTGCAAGCTGGGATCAGCACACTGACTTTTCATTGTAATAAAGTGATAGTTACTTTGTATGGCATACACTGAAATGTCAGAAAAGACTTATATGAGTGTATTTCTAAAGAGATACAAGCAAGCTGGTTTCACAATAGTGATCTTTCATTGAATTAATGTAATAGATATTCTGTCGCACATGTTGTGAAATGTTCAATAAATCTTACATGAAAATGTTACTATAAGTCTACCTGAAAGCTGAGTTAAGTACAATGTTTTTTCATTTTAAGAAAGTATAGCTGTTCTCTATGGCTCATACTGAAATGCTAGAAAAGACTTACATGAAGATGTTCCTTAAAAGCTACAAGGAAGTTGGTTTCACCACAGCATTCTTTCAATGAGTGAATGTTATAGATATTCCATCATGCCCGTAGTGAAATGTTTGATAGGACTTATTTGAAGATTCCCCTAAAGAGCTGCAAGCAAGGTGTTTTCACCACAGTGTTCATTCAGAAAATGAATGTTATACGTATTCTGTCATGCCTCAAGAGAACTATTTGATGTCTTATGTGAGAGTGTTCCTGAACAGCTACAAGCAAGCTTTTTCAACATAGTGTGGTTTCCTTGAATGAATGTTATGGATATCATGTTGCGGCTGTAGAGAAACGTTTGATAAGACATAAATGAAATGCTCATAAAGAGCCACTGGTTTCATCAGAACGTTCTTTCTGGATATGGAAGTGATAGCCATTCTGTAGGCATAATGAAGTGTTTGAAGAGCCTTATACGAAGACATTCCCAAGGCGCCAGAAGTAATCTGGCTTCACCACAGTGTTCTTTCAGTGAACGAGTGTTATAGCTAGTCTGTCATGCCTGTAGTGAAATGTTTAATAAGTCTTATATGAAGAGGTTTCAAACAGCCGCCAGCAAGCCGGGTTTAGCACAGTGTCCTTTAACTGTAAGTAAGTGAGAGCCATTCTGTATGGCATATACTTAAATGTTAGAGAGGTCTTATATGAAGATGTTCCTAAATAGAATCCAACAAGATGTGTTCAGGACAGAATAATTTCATCATAAGATAGTGACAGCCGTTTAGTATGGCATATACTGAAATGCTGAAAAGGACTGAAATGAAGATCTTCCTTAACAGTAAAACCAAGCCACTTTCACCATAGTGTTCTTTCATTGAATGGATGTAATAGATATTCTGTCATGCCTGTAGTTAAATGTTCAATAGGTCTTACATAAAAATACTCCTAATAATCTACCTGAAAGCTATTAAACACAAACTTCTTTCCTTGTAAGAAGGGTATGGCCATGCTGTATGCCACATACTGAAATGCTTGAAAAGCTTTATACGAAGATGTTCCTCAACAGTTACAAGAAAACTGCTTTCATCCCTGTGTTCGTTCAATGAGTGAATGTTTAGAGATTCTGTCATTCCTGCAAAGGAATGTTTAATAAGTCTTACATGAAGATGTTTCTAAACAGCTACAAGGAAATTTTTTTAAATATAGTGTTATTACATTGAATAAACATTAAAGACATCCTGTCATGACTGTAGGCAAATGTCTGATAAGACTTGAGCAAAATATTAATAAACAATTACTTGCAAGCTGGGTTCATCACAGTATTCTTTCCTGGCTATGGAGATGATAGCCATTCTGTATGGCATAAAGTGATATGTTTGAAGAGCCTTTGATTTATATTCTTAAACAGCTAACAAGCAAGATGGTTTCTTCACAGTGTTCTTTCAGTGAATGAATGTTCTAGATATTGTCACATCTGTGGTGAAATATTTGATATATGATGTTCCTAAACAGCTACCTATAAACTGGATTCAGCATGTGTTCTTTCATTTTGTGAAAATGATAGTCGCTCTGTGTGGAATATACTTAAGTATTTGAAGTGTATTATGTGCAGATGTTCCTAAACAGTGAAAAGAAGATGGTTTTTGCATAATTTTCTTTCAGATAACAAATGTTATAGACATTGTCACATCTGTAGTCAAATGTTTGATATGATTTATGTGAAAATATCCCTAAACAGCTACCTGTTGGCTTGATCAAGCACAATGCTGTTTCATTGTAAGAAAGTGATAGCTGTTCCATGTGGCATATACTGAAATGTTTGAAATGTCATCTGTGAAGATGTTCCTTAAGAGCTACTTGCTGGGTGTTTTCAAGACAATGTTCTTTCAGTGAATGGATGTTGTAGATAGTCTATCACACCCGTAGTGAAATGCTGGATAAGTTTTATGAAGATGTCCCTAAGTAGCTACAAGCAAAATGGTTTCACAACAGTGTTCTTACAGACATTGAAGGTTATAGATATTCTGTCATGCCTGTAGTGAAATGTTTGATAAGACTTGCATGAACACTTACATGAAGATGTTTCTAAACAGCCACAAGCAAGCTTTTTCAACACAGTATTTCATTGAATGAATGTAATAATTATCACATTGTGGCTGCAGAGAAACGTTTGATAAGACACACACAAAATGTTCATAAATAGCATGTGCCAGCTGGTTGCATCACAATGTTGTTTAATTTAATGGAAGTGATCATCATTCTGTATAGCATATGATGTGTTTGAATAGCCTTATATAAAGATATTCCTAAAAACTTATGAGCAATCTGGTTTCACCAGAGTGTGTTCCTCAGTGAAGGAATCTTACAGAGATTCTGTCAGAGCAGTAGTGACATGTTTGGTGTTTTGTATGAAGAAACCCTAAATGGCTTCCTGCAAGATGAGTTCAACACAGTGTTATTTCATTTTAAGAAAATGATAGTCATTCTGTTTGGCATAAACTGAAATATTAGAAAAGCCTTATATCAAGAGGTTCCTAATTAGCTACCAGCAATCTGGCTTCACAATAGTGTTCTTTCATTGAATGGATGTAATAGATACTTTGTAGTGAAATGTATGATAAGTCTCTTATGAAAAGGTTCCTAAACAGCTGCCTGCAATCTGGCTTCAGCACATTATATCATTGTCTCAAAGTGATATTCATTCAGTATGTCTTATATGGAAACGCTTGAAATGGTGAACATGAAGAAGTTTCTAAATATATACAAGCAAGATTGTTTCTCCACAGTTTTCTTTCAGTGACTGAATGTTACGTATAGTCTGTCACGACTATTGTAAAATGTTTGATGAGTCTTATGTAAAAACGTTCCTAGATAGCTATCTGTGAGCTCTATTTAGCACAGTGTTCTTTCATTGTAGGAAAATGATACCCATTCATTATGGCATATACTGAAATGTGAGAAATGTCTCCAATACAAATGTTCCTAATAATAGCTTCAAGATGCTTTCACCACAGAGTTCTTTCAGTGAAACAATATTGCAGATATTCTGTGACACTTGTAGTGAAGTGTTAGTTAAAACTTACTTGCAAGCTGGATTCAGCACAGTGTTTCTTTCATTGTTTGAAACTCATATTCAATCAGAACAGCAAATATTGAAATGGTTATAATGACTAATATGAAGATGATCCTTAATGGCTGCAAGTAAGATGGTTTCACCACAGTTTTCTCTCAGTGAACAAATGCTATATATATTCTGTCCCGCATGCAATGAAATGTTTGTTAAGTCTTATATGAACATGTTCCTAAACAGCTACCCGCAAACTGGGCTTAGAACAGTGTTCTCACACTGTTAGTAATTGATAGGTCATCTGTAGGGCATATGCTGAAATGTTTGAAATGTCTTATGTGAATATGCCCCTAAACAGCTGTAAGCACATTTGTTTCACCAGAGTTCCTTTAGTGTCTGAATCTTATGGATATTTTTCAAGTCTGTAGTGTAATTTTTTAAGTATTTTATGAAGTTCTTCCTAAACAGATACTAGGAAACAAGGGTTCAGCTCATCCTTCTTTCCTTGAGTGAATATTAAAATCATTCTGTCATGACCATAGCGCAATATTTGTTAAGACTTATAAAAAGATATTTCTAAAAGACAACTTTCCAGCTGGGTTCTTAACATTGTTCTTTCATTTTATGGAAGTGATAACCATTCTGGATGGAATACACTGAAATGTTTGAAAAGACTTGTATGAAGATACTCCTAAATAGCTACAAGCAATCTGGTTACACCACAGTGTTCTTTCATTTAATAAACTTTATCTATAGTCTCCTAAGGCTGTAGTGAAATGTTTTATATCATATATGAAAATGTTCCTACAGCTACCTGCAAGCTGGGATCAGCACACTGACTTTTCATTGTAATAAAGTGATAGTTACTTTGTATGGCATACACTGAAATGTCAGAAAAGACTTATATGAGTGTATTTCTAAAGAGATACAAGCAAGCTGGTTTCACAATAGTGATCTTTCATTGAATTAATGTAATAGATATTCTGTCGCACATGTTGTGAAATGTTCAATAAATCTTACATGAAAATGTTACTATAAGTCTACCTGAAAGCTGAGTTAAGTACAATGTTTTTTCATTTTAAGAAAGTATAGCTGTTCTCTATGGCTCATACTGAAATGCTAGAAAAGACTTACATGAAGATGTTCCTTAAAAGCTACAAGGAAGTTGGTTTCACCACAGCATTCTTTCAATGAGTGAATGTTATAGATATTCCATCATGCCCGTAGTGAAATGTTTGATAGGACTTATTTGAAGATTCCCCTAAAGAGCTGCAAGCAAGGTGTTTTCACCACAGTGTTCATTCAGAAAATGAATGTTATACGTATTCTGTCATGCCTCAAGAGAACTATTTGATGTCTTATGTGAGAGTGTTCCTGAACAGCTACAAGCAAGCTTTTTCAACATAGTGTGGTTTCCTTGAATGAATGTTATGGATATCATGTTGCGGCTGTAGAGAAACGTTTGATAAGACATAAATGAAATGCTCATAAAGAGCCACTGGTTTCATCAGAACGTTCTTTCTGGATATGGAAGTGATAGCCATTCTGTAGGCATAATGAAGTGTTTGAAGAGCCTTATACGAAGACATTCCCAAGGCGCCAGAAGTAATCTGGCTTCACCACAGTGTTCTTTCAGTGAACGAGTGTTATAGCTAGTCTGTCATGCCTGTAGTGAAATGTTTAATAAGTCTTATATGAAGAGGTTTCAAACAGCCGCCAGCAAGCCGGGTTTAGCACAGTGTCCTTTAACTGTAAGTAAGTGAGAGCCATTCTGTATGGCATATACTTAAATGTTAGAGAGGTCTTATATGAAGATGTTCCTAAATAGAATCCAACAAGATGTGTTCAGGACAGAATAATTTCATCATAAGATAGTGACAGCCGTTTAGTATGGCATATACTGAAATGCTGAAAAGGACTGAAATGAAGATCTTCCTTAACAGTAAAACCAAGCCACTTTCACCATAGTGTTCTTTCATTGAATGGATGTAATAGATATTCTGTCATGCCTGTAGTCAAATGTTCAATAGGTCTTACATAAAAATACTCCTAATAATCTACCTGAAAGCTATTAAACACAAACTTCTTTCCTTGTAAGAAGGGTATGGCCATGCTGTATGCCACATACTGAAATGCTTGAAAAGCTTTATACGAAGATGTTCCTCAACAGTTACAAGAAAACTGCTTTCATCCCTGTGTTCGTTCAATGAGTGAATGTTTAGAGATTCTGTCATTCCTGCAAAGGAATGTTTAATAAGTCTTACATGAAGATGTTTCTAAACAGCTACAAGGAAATTTTTTTAAATATAGTGTTATTACATTGAATAAACATTAAAGACATCCTGTCATGACTGTAGGCAAATGTCTGATGAGACTTGAGCAAGATATTAATAAACAATTACTTGCAAGCTGGGTTCATCACAGTATTCTTTCCTGGCTATGGAGATGATAGCCATTCTGTATGGCATAAAGTGATATGTTTGAAGAGCCTTTGATTTATATTCTTAAACAGCTAACAAGCAAGATGGTTTCTTCACAGTGTTCTTTCAGTGAATGAATGTTCTAGATATTGTCACATCTGTGGTGAAATATTTGATATATGATGTTCCTAAACAGCTACCTATAAACTGGATTCAGCATGTGTTCTTTCCTTTTGTGCAAATGATAGTCGCTCTGTGTGGAATATACTTAAGTATTTGAAGTGTATTATGTGCAGATGTTCCTAAACAGTGAAAAGAAGATGGTTTTTGCATAATTTTCTTTCAGATAACAAATGTTATAGACATTGTCACATCTGTAGTCAAATGTTTGATATGATTTATGTGAAAATATCCCTAAACAGCTACCTGTTGGCTTGATTAAGCACAATGCTCTTTCATTGTAAGAAAGTGATAGCTGTTCCATGTGGCATATACTGAAATGTTTGAAATGTCATCTGTGAAGATGTTCCTTAAGAGCTACTTGCTGGGTGTTTTCAAGACAATGTTCTTTCAGTGAATGGATGTTGTAGATAGTCTATCACACCCGTAGTGAAATGCTGGATAAGTTTTATGAAGATGTCCCTAAGTAGCTACAAGCAAAATGGTTTCACAACAGTGTTCTTACAGACATTGAAGGTTATAGATATTCTGTCATGCCTGTAGTGAAATGTTTGATAAGACTTGCATGAACACTTACATGAAGATGTTTCTAAACAGCCACAAGCAAGCTTTTTCAACACAGTATTTCATTGAATGAATGTAATAATTATCACATTGTGGCTGCAGAGAAACGTTTGATAAGACACACACAAAATGTTCATAAATAGCATGTGCCAGCTGGTTGCATCACAATGTTGTTTAATTTAATGGAAGTGATCATCATTCTGTATAGCATATGATGTGTTTGAATAGCCTTATATAAAGATATTCCTAAAAACTTATGAGCAATCTGGTTTCACCAGAGTGTGTTCCTCAGTGAAGGAATCTTACAGAGATTCTGTCAGAGCAGTAGTGACATGTTTGGTGTTTTGTATGAAGAAACCCTAAATGGCTTCCTGCAAGATGAGTTCAACACAGTGTTATTTCATTTTAAGAAAATGATAGTCATTCTGTTTGGCATAAACTGAAATATTAGAAAAGCCTTATATCAAGAGGTTCCTAATTAGCTACCAGCAATCTGGCTTCACAATAGTGTTCTTTCATTGAATGGATGTAATAGATACTTTGTAGTGAAATGTATGATAAGTCTCTTATGAAAAGGTTCCTAAACAGCTGCCTGCAATCTGGCTTCAGCACATTATATCATTGTCTCAAAGTGATATTCATTCAGTATGTCTTATATGGAAACGCTTGAAATGGTGAACATGAAGAAGTTTCTAAATATATACAAGCAAGATTGTTTCTCCACAGTTTTCTTTCAGTGACTGAATGTTACGTATAGTCTGTCACGACTATTGTAAAATGTTTGATGAGTCTTATGTAAAAACGTTCCTAGATAGCTATCTGTGAGCTCTATTTAGCACAGTGTTCTTTCATTGTAGGAAAATGATACCCATTCATTATGGCATATACTGAAATGTGAGAAATGTCTCCAATACAAATGTTCCTAATAATAGCTTCAAGATGCTTTCACCACAGAGTTCTTTCAGTGAAACAATATTGCAGATATTCTGTGACACTTGTAGTGAAGTGTTAGTTAAAACTTACTTGCAAGCTGGATTCAGCACAGTGTTTCTTTCATTGTTTGAAACTCATATTCAATCAGAACAGCAAATATTGAAATGGTTATAATGACTAATATGAAGAGGATCCTTAATGGCTGCAAGTAAGATGGTTTCACCACAGTTTTCTCTCAGTGAACAAATGCTATATATATTCTGTCCCGCATGCAATGAAATGTTTGTTAAGTCTTATATGAACATGTTCCTAAACAGCTACCCGCAAACTGGGCTTAGAACAGTGTTCTCACACTGTTAGTAATTGATAGGTCATCTGTAGGGCATATGCTGAAATGTTTGAAATGTCTTATGTGAATATGCCCCTAAACAGCTGTAAGCACATTTGTTTCACCAGAGTTCCTTTAGTGTCTGAATCTTATGGATATTTTTCAAGTCTGTAGTGTAATTTTTTTAAGTATTTTATGAAGTTCTTCCTAAACAGATACTAGGAAACAAGGGTTCAGCTCATCCTTCTTTCCTTGAGTGAATATTAAAATCATTCTGTCATGACCATAGCGCAATATTTGTTAAGACTTATAAAAAGATATTTCTAAAAGACAACTTTCCAGCTGGGTTCTTAACATTGTTCTTTCATTTTATGGAAGTGATAACCATTCTGGATGGAATACACTGAAATGTTTGAAAAGACTTGTATGAAGATACTCCTAAATAGCTACAAGCAATCTGGTTACACCACAGTGTTCTTTCATTTAATAAACTTTATCTATAGTCTCCTAAGGCTGTAGTGAAATGTTTTATATCATATATGAAAATGTTCCTACAGCTACCTGCAAGCTGGGATCAGCACACTGACTTTTCATTGTAATAAAGTGATAGTTACTTTGTATGGCATACACTGAAATGTCAGAAAAGACTTATATGAGTGTATTTCTAAAGAGATACAAGCAAGCTGGTTTCACAATAGTGATCTTTCATTGAATTAATGTAATAGATATTCTGTCGCACATGTTGTGAAATGTTCAATAAATCTTACATGAAAATGTTACTATAAGTCTACCTGAAAGCTGAGTTAAGTACAATGTTTTTTCATTTTAAGAAAGTATAGCTGTTCTCTATGGCTCATACTGAAATGCTAGAAAAGACTTACATGAAGATGTTCCTTAAAAGCTACAAGGAAGTTGGTTTCACCACAGCATTCTTTCAATGAGTGAATGTTATAGATATTCCATCATGCCCGTAGTGAAATGTTTGATAGGACTTATTTGAAGATTCCCCTAAAGAGCTGCAAGCAAGGTGTTTTCACCACAGTGTTCATTCAGAAAATGAATGTTATACGTATTCTGTCATGCCTCAAGAGAACTATTTGATGTCTTATGTGAGAGTGTTCCTGAACAGCTACAAGCAAGCTTTTTCAACATAGTGTGGTTTCCTTGAATGAATGTTATGGATATCATGTTGCGGCTGTAGAGAAACGTTTGATAAGACATAAATGAAATGCTCATAAAGAGCCACTGGTTTCATCAGAACGTTCTTTCTGGATATGGAAGTGATAGCCATTCTGTAGGCATAATGAAGTGTTTGAAGAGCCTTATACGAAGACATTCCCAAGGCGCCAGAAGTAATCTGGCTTCACCACAGTGTTCTTTCAGTGAACGAGTGTTATAGCTAGTCTGTCATGCCTGTAGTGAAATGTTTAATAAGTCTTATATGAAGAGGTTTCAAACAGCCGCCAGCAAGCCGGGTTTAGCACAGTGTCCTTTAACTGTAAGTAAGTGAGAGCCATTCTGTATGGCATATACTTAAATGTTAGAGAGGTCTTATATGAAGATGTTCCTAAATAGAATCCAACAAGATGTGTTCAGGACAGAATAATTTCATCATAAGATAGTGACAGCCGTTTAGTATGGCATATACTGAAATGCTGAAAAGGACTGAAATGAAGATCTTCCTTAACAGTAAAACCAAGCCACTTTCACCATAGTGTTCTTTCATTGAATGGATGTAATAGATATTCTGTCATGCCTGTAGTTAAATGTTCAATAGGTCTTACATAAAAATACTCCTAATAATCTACCTGAAAGCTATTAAACACAAACTTCTTTCCTTGTAAGAAGGGTATGGCCATGCTGTATGCCACATACTGAAATGCTTGAAAAGCTTTATACGAAGATGTTCCTCAACAGTTACAAGAAAACTGCTTTCATCCCTGTGTTCGTTCAATGAGTGAATGTTTAGAGATTCTGTCATTCCTGCAAAGGAATGTTTAATAAGTCTTACATGAAGATGTTTCTAAACAGCTACAAGGAAATTTTTTTAAATATAGTGTTATTACATTGAATAAACATTAAAGACATCCTGTCATGACTGTAGGCAAATGTCTGATGAGACTTGAGCAAGATATTAATAAACAATTACTTGCAAGCTGGGTTCATCACAGTATTCTTTCCTGGCTATGGAGATGATAGCCATTCTGTATGGCATAAAGTGATATGTTTGAAGAGCCTTTGATTTATATTCTTAAACAGCTAACAAGCAAGATGGTTTCTTCACAGTGTTCTTTCAGTGAATGAATGTTCTAGATATTGTCACATCTGTGGTGAAATATTTGATATATGATGTTCCTAAACAGCTACCTATAAACTGGATTCAGCATGTGTTCTTTCATTTTGTGAAAATGATAGTCGCTCTGTGTGGAATATACTTAAGTATTTGAAGTGTATTATGTGCAGATGTTCCTAAACAGTGAAAAGAAGATGGTTTTTGCATAATTTTCTTTCAGATAACAAATGTTATAGACATTGTCACATCTGTAGTCAAATGTTTGATATGATTTATGTGAAAATATCCCTAAACAGCTACCTGTTGGCTTGATTAAGCACAATGCTCTTTCATTGTAAGAAAGTGATAGCTGTTCCATGTGGCATATACTGAAATGTTTGAAATGTCATCTGTGAAGATGTTCCTTAAGAGCTACTTGCTGGGTGTTTTCAAGACAATGTTCTTTCAGTGAATGGATGTTGTAGATAGTCTATCACACCCGTAGTGAAATGCTGGATAAGTTTTATGAAGATGTCCCTAAGTAGCTACAAGCAAAATGGTTTCACAACAGTGTTCTTACAGACATTGAAGGTTATAGATATTCTGTCATGCCTGTAGTGAAATGTTTGATAAGACTTGCATGAACACTTACATGAAGATGTTTCTAAACAGCCACAAGCAAGCTTTTTCAACACAGTATTTCATTGAATGAATGTAATAATTATCACATTGTGGCTGCAGAGAAACGTTTGATAAGACACACACAAAATGTTCATAAATAGCATGTGCCAGCTGGTTGCATCACAATGTTGTTTAATTTAATGGAAGTGATCATCATTCTGTATAGCATATGATGTGTTTGAATAGCCTTATATAAAGATATTCCTAAAAACTTATGAGCAATCTGGTTTCACCAGAGTGTGTTCCTCAGTGAAGGAATCTTACAGAGATTCTGTCAGAGCAGTAGTGACATGTTTGGTGTTTTGTATGAAGAAACCCTAAATGGCTTCCTGCAAGATGAGTTCAACACAGTGTTATTTCATTTTAAGAAAATGATAGTCATTCTGTTTGGCATAAACTGAAATATTAGAAAAGCCTTATATCAAGAGGTTCCTAATTAGCTACCAGCAATCTGGCTTCACAATAGTGTTCTTTCATTGAATGGATGTAATAGATACTTTGTAGTGAAATGTATGATAAGTCTCTTATGAAAAGGTTCCTAAACAGCTGCCTGCAATCTGGCTTCAGCACATTATATCATTGTCTCAAAGTGATATTCATTCAGTATGTCTTATATGGAAACGCTTGAAATGGTGAACATGAAGAAGTTTCTAAATATATACAAGCAAGATTGTTTCTCCACAGTTTTCTTTCAGTGACTGAATGTTACGTATAGTCTGTCACGACTATTGTAAAATGTTTGATGAGTCTTATGTAAAAACGTTCCTAGATAGCTATCTGTGAGCTCTATTTAGCACAGTGTTCTTTCATTGTAGGAAAATGATACCCATTCATTATGGCATATACTGAAATGTGAGAAATGTCTCCAATACAAATGTTCCTAATAATAGCTTCAAGATGCTTTCACCACAGAGTTCTTTCAGTGAAACAATATTGCAGATATTCTGTGACACTTGTAGTGAAGTGTTAGTTAAAACTTACTTGCAAGCTGGATTCAGCACAGTGTTTCTTTCATTGTTTGAAACTCATATTCAATCAGAACAGCAAATATTGAAATGGTTATAATGACTAATATGAAGATGATCCTTAATGGCTGCAAGTAAGATGGTTTCACCACAGTTTTCTCTCAGTGAACAAATGCTATATATATTCTGTCCCGCATGCAATGAAATGTTTGTTAAGTCTTATATGAACATGTTCCTAAACAGCTACCCGCAAACTGGGCTTAGAACAGTGTTCTCACACTGTTAGTAATTGATAGGTCATCTGTAGGGCATATGCTGAAATGTTTGAAATGTCTTATGTGAATATGCCCCTAAACAGCTGTAAGCACATTTGTTTCACCAGAGTTCCTTTAGTGTCTGAATCTTATGGATATTTTTCAAGTCTGTAGTGTAATTTTTTTAAGTATTTTATGAAGTTCTTCCTAAACAGATACTAGGAAACAAGGGTTCAGCTCATCCTTCTTTCCTTGAGTGAATATTAAAATCATTCTGTCATGACCATAGCGCAATATTTGTTAAGACTTATAAAAAGATATTTCTAAAAGACAACTTTCCAGCTGGGTTCTTAACATTGTTCTTTCATTTTATGGAAGTGATAACCATTCTGGATGGAATACACTGAAATGTTTGAAAAGACTTGTATGAAGATACTCCTAAATAGCTACAAGCAATCTGGTTACACCACAGTGTTCTTTCATTTAATAAACTTTATCTATAGTCTCCTAAGGCTGTAGTGAAATGTTTTATATCATATATGAAAATGTTCCTACAGCTACCTGCAAGCTGGGATCAGCACACTGACTTTTCATTGTAATAAAGTGATAGTTACTTTGTATGGCATACACTGAAATGTCAGAAAAGACTTATATGAGTGTATTTCTAAAGAGATACAAGCAAGCTGGTTTCACAATAGTGATCTTTCATTGAATTAATGTAATAGATATTCTGTCGCACATGTTGTGAAATGTTCAATAAATCTTACATGAAAATGTTACTATAAGTCTACCTGAAAGCTGAGTTAAGTACAATGTTTTTTCATTTTAAGAAAGTATAGCTGTTCTCTATGGCTCATACTGAAATGCTAGAAAAGACTTACATGAAGATGTTCCTTAAAAGCTACAAGGAAGTTGGTTTCACCACAGCATTCTTTCAATGAGTGAATGTTATAGATATTCCATCATGCCCGTAGTGAAATGTTTGATAGGACTTATTTGAAGATTCCCCTAAAGAGCTGCAAGCAAGGTGTTTTCACCACAGTGTTCATTCAGAAAATGAATGTTATACGTATTCTGTCATGCCTCAAGAGAACTATTTGATGTCTTATGTGAGAGTGTTCCTGAACAGCTACAAGCAAGCTTTTTCAACATAGTGTGGTTTCCTTGAATGAATGTTATGGATATCATGTTGCGGCTGTAGAGAAACGTTTGATAAGACATAAATGAAATGCTCATAAAGAGCCACTGGTTTCATCAGAACGTTCTTTCTGGATATGGAAGTGATAGCCATTCTGTAGGCATAATGAAGTGTTTGAAGAGCCTTATACGAAGACATTCCCAAGGCGCCAGAAGTAATCTGGCTTCACCACAGTGTTCTTTCAGTGAACGAGTGTTATAGCTAGTCTGTCATGCCTGTAGTGAAATGTTTAATAAGTCTTATATGAAGAGGTTTCAAACAGCCGCCAGCAAGCCGGGTTTAGCACAGTGTCCTTTAACTGTAAGTAAGTGAGAGCCATTCTGTATGGCATATACTTAAATGTTAGAGAGGTCTTATATGAAGATGTTCCTAAATAGAATCCAACAAGATGTGTTCAGGACAGAATAATTTCATCATAAGATAGTGACAGCCGTTTAGTATGGCATATACTGAAATGCTGAAAAGGACTGAAATGAAGATCTTCCTTAACAGTAAAACCAAGCCACTTTCACCATAGTGTTCTTTCATTGAATGGATGTAATAGATATTCTGTCATGCCTGTAGTCAAATGTTCAATAGGTCTTACATAAAAATACTCCTAATAATCTACCTGAAAGCTATTAAACACAAACTTCTTTCCTTGTAAGAAGGGTATGGCCATGCTGTATGCCACATACTGAAATGCTTGAAAAGCTTTATACGAAGATGTTCCTCAACAGTTACAAGAAAACTGCTTTCATCCCTGTGTTCGTTCAATGAGTGAATGTTTAGAGATTCTGTCATTCCTGCAAAGGAATGTTTAATAAGTCTTACATGAAGATGTTTCTAAACAGCTACAAGGAAATTTTTTTAAATATAGTGTTATTACATTGAATAAACATTAAAGACATCCTGTCATGACTGTAGGCAAATGTCTGATGAGACTTGAGCAAGATATTAATAAACAATTACTTGCAAGCTGGGTTCATCACAGTATTCTTTCCTGGCTATGGAGATGATAGCCATTCTGTATGGCATAAAGTGATATGTTTGAAGAGCCTTTGATTTATATTCTTAAACAGCTAACAAGCAAGATGGTTTCTTCACAGTGTTCTTTCAGTGAATGAATGTTCTAGATATTGTCACATCTGTGGTGAAATATTTGATATATGATGTTCCTAAACAGCTACCCATAAACTGGATTCAGCATGTGTTCTTTCATTTTGTGAAAATGATAGTCGCTCTGTGTGGAATATACTTAAGTATTTGAAGTGTATTATGTGCAGATGTTCCTAAACAGTGAAAAGAAGATGGTTTTTGCATAATTTTCTTTCAGATAACAAATGTTATAGACATTGTCACATCTGTAGTCAAATGTTTGATATGATTTATGTGAAAATATCCCTAAACAGCTACCTGTTGGCTTGATTAAGCACAATGCTCTTTCATTGTAAGAAAGTGATAGCTGTTCCATGTGGCATATACTGAAATGTTTGAAATGTCATCTGTGAAGATGTTCCTTAAGAGCTACTTGCTGGGTGTTTTCAAGACAATGTTCTTTCAGTGAATGGATGTTGTAGATAGTCTATCACACCCGTAGTGAAATGCTGGATAAGTTTTATGAAGATGTCCCTAAGTAGCTACAAGCAAAATGGTTTCACAACAGTGTTCTTACAGACATTGAAGGTTATAGATATTCTGTCATGCCTGTAGTGAAATGTTTGATAAGACTTGCATGAACACTTACATGAAGATGTTTCTAAACAGCCACAAGCAAGCTTTTTCAACACAGTATTTCATTGAATGAATGTAATAATTATCACATTGTGGCTGCAGAGAAACGTTTGATAAGACACACACAAAATGTTCATAAATAGCATGTGCCAGCTGGTTGCATCACAATGTTGTTTAATTTAATGGAAGTGATCATCATTCTGTATAGCATATGATGTGTTTGAATAGCCTTATATAAAGATATTCCTAAAAACTTATGAGCAATCTGGTTTCACCAGAGTGTGTTCCTCAGTGAAGGAATCTTACAGAGATTCTGTCAGAGCAGTAGTGACATGTTTGGTGTTTTGTATGAAGAAACCCTAAATGGCTTCCTGCAAGATGAGTTCAACACAGTGTTATTTCATTTTAAGAAAATGATAGTCATTCTGTTTGGCATAAACTGAAATATTAGAAAAGCCTTATATCAAGAGGTTCCTAATTAGCTACCAGCAATCTGGCTTCACAATAGTGTTCTTTCATTGAATGGATGTAATAGATACTTTGTAGTGAAATGTATGATAAGTCTCTTATGAAAAGGTTCCTAAACAGCTGCCTGCAATCTGGCTTCAGCACATTATATCATTGTCTCAAAGTGATATTCATTCAGTATGTCTTATATGGAAACGCTTGAAATGGTGAACATGAAGAAGTTTCTAAATATATACAAGCAAGATTGTTTCTCCACAGTTTTCTTTCAGTGACTGAATGTTACGTATAGTCTGTCACGACTATTGTAAAATGTTTGATGAGTCTTATGTAAAAACGTTCCTAGATAGCTATCTGTGAGCTCTATTTAGCACAGTGTTCTTTCATTGTAGGAAAATGATACCCATTCATTATGGCATATACTGAAATGTGAGAAATGTCTCCAATACAAATGTTCCTAATAATAGCTTCAAGATGCTTTCACCACAGAGTTCTTTCAGTGAAACAATATTGCAGATATTCTGTGACACTTGTAGTGAAGTGTTAGTTAAAACTTACTTGCAAGCTGGATTCAGCACAGTGTTTCTTTCATTGTTTGAAACTCATATTCAATCAGAACAGCAAATATTGAAATGGTTATAATGACTAATATGAAGATGATCCTTAATGGCTGCAAGTAAGATGGTTTCACCACAGTTTTCTCTCAGTGAACAAATGCTATATATATTCTGTCCCGCATGCAATGAAATGTTTGTTAAGTCTTATATGAACATGTTCCTAAACAGCTACCCGCAAACTGGGCTTAGAACAGTGTTCTCACACTGTTAGTAATTGATAGGTCATCTGTAGGGCATATGCTGAAATGTTTGAAATGTCTTATGTGAATATGCCCCTAAACAGCTGTAAGCACATTTGTTTCACCAGAGTTCCTTTAGTGTCTGAATCTTATGGATATTTTTCAAGTCTGTAGTGTAATTTTTTTAAGTATTTTATGAAGTTCTTCCTAAACAGATACTAGGAAACAAGGGTTCAGCTCATCCTTCTTTCCTTGAGTGAATATTAAAATCATTCTGTCATGACCATAGCGCAATATTTGTTAAGACTTATAAAAAGATATTTCTAAAAGACAACTTTCCAGCTGGGTTCTTAACATTGTTCTTTCATTTTATGGAAGTGATAACCATTCTGGATGGAATACACTGAAATGTTTGAAAAGACTTGTATGAAGATACTCCTAAATAGCTACAAGCAATCTGGTTACACCACAGTGTTCTTTCATTTAATAAACTTTATCTATAGTCTCCTATAGCTGTAGTGAAATGTTTTATATCATATATGAAAATGTTCCTACAGCTACCTGCAAGCTGGGATCAGCACACTGACTTTTCATTGTAATAAAGTGATAGTTACTTTGTATGGCATACACTGAAATGTCAGAAAAGACTTATATGAGTGTATTTCTAAAGAGATACAAGCAAGCTGGTTTCACAATAGTGATCTTTCATTGAATTAATGTAATAGATATTCTGTCGCACATGTTGTGAAATGTTCAATAAATCTTACATGAAAATGTTACTATAAGTCTACCTGAAAGCTGAGTTAAGTACAATGTTTTTTCATTTTAAGAAAGTATAGCTGTTCTCTATGGCTCATACTGAAATGCTAGAAAAGACTTACATGAAGATGTTCCTTAAAAGCTACAAGGAAGTTGGTTTCACCACAGCATTCTTTCAATGAGTGAATGTTATAGATATTCCATCATGCCCGTAGTGAAATGTTTGATAGGACTTATTTGAAGATTCCCCTAAAGAGCTGCAAGCAAGGTGTTTTCACCACAGTGTTCATTCAGAAAATGAATGTTATACGTATTCTGTCATGCCTCAAGAGAACTATTTGATGTCTTATGTGAGAGTGTTCCTGAACAGCTACAAGCAAGCTTTTTCAACATAGTGTGGTTTCCTTGAATGAATGTTATGGATATCATGTTGCGGCTGTAGAGAAACGTTTGATAAGACATAAATGAAATGCTCATAAAGAGCCACTGGTTTCATCAGAACGTTCTTTCTGGATATGGAAGTGATAGCCATTCTGTAGGCATAATGAAGTGTTTGAAGAGCCTTATACGAAGACATTCCCAAGGCGCCAGAAGTAATCTGGCTTCACCACAGTGTTCTTTCAGTGAACGAGTGTTATAGCTAGTCTGTCATGCCTGTAGTGAAATGTTTAATAAGTCTTATATGAAGAGGTTTCAAACAGCCGCCAGCAAGCCGGGTTTAGCACAGTGTCCTTTAACTGTAAGTAAGTGAGAGCCATTCTGTATGGCATATACTTAAATGTTAGAGAGGTCTTATATGAAGATGTTCCTAAATAGAATCCAACAAGATGTGTTCAGGACAGAATAATTTCATCATAAGATAGTGACAGCCGTTTAGTATGGCATATACTGAAATGCTGAAAAGGACTGAAATGAAGATCTTCCTTAACAGTAAAACCAAGCCACTTTCACCATAGTGTTCTTTCATTGAATGGATGTAATAGATATTCTGTCATGCCTGTAGTCAAATGTTCAATAGGTCTTACATAAAAATACTCCTAATAATCTACCTGAAAGCTATTAAACACAAACTTCTTTCCTTGTAAGAAGGGTATGGCCATGCTGTATGCCACATACTGAAATGCTTGAAAAGCTTTATACGAAGATGTTCCTCAACAGTTACAAGAAAACTGCTTTCATCCCTGTGTTCGTTCAATGAGTGAATGTTTAGAGATTCTGTCATTCCTGCAAAGGAATGTTTAATAAGTCTTACATGAAGATGTTTCTAAACAGCTACAAGGAAATTTTTTTAAATATAGTGTTATTACATTGAATAAACATTAAAGACATCCTGTCATGACTGTAGGCAAATGTCTGATGAGACTTGAGCAAGATATTAATAAACAATTACTTGCAAGCTGGGTTCATCACAGTATTCTTTCCTGGCTATGGAGATGATAGCCATTCTGTATGGCATAAAGTGATATGTTTGAAGAGCCTTTGATTTATATTCTTAAACAGCTAACAAGCAAGATGGTTTCTTCACAGTGTTCTTTCAGTGAATGAATGTTCTAGATATTGTCACATCTGTGGTGAAATATTTGATATATGATGTTCCTAAACAGCTACCCATAAACTGGATTCAGCATGTGTTCTTTCATTTTGTGAAAATGATAGTCGCTCTGTGTGGAATATACTTAAGTATTTGAAGTGTATTATGTGCAGATGTTCCTAAACAGTGAAAAGAAGATGGTTTTTGCATAATTTTCTTTCAGATAACAAATGTTATAGACATTGTCACATCTGTAGTCAAATGTTTGATATGATTTATGTGAAAATATCCCTAAACAGCTACCTGTTGGCTTGATTAAGCACAATGCTCTTTCATTGTAAGAAAGTGATAGCTGTTCCATGTGGCATATACTGAAATGTTTGAAATGTCATCTGTGAAGATGTTCCTTAAGAGCTACTTGCTGGGTGTTTTCAAGACAATGTTCTTTCAGTGAATGGATGTTGTAGATAGTCTATCACACCCGTAGTGAAATGCTGGATAAGTTTTATGAAGATGTCCCTAAGTAGCTACAAGCAAAATGGTTTCACAACAGTGTTCTTACAGACATTGAAGGTTATAGATATTCTGTCATGCCTGTAGTGAAATGTTTGATAAGACTTGCATGAACACTTACATGAAGATGTTTCTAAACAGCCACAAGCAAGCTTTTTCAACACAGTATTTCATTGAATGAATGTAATAATTATCACATTGTGGCTGCAGAGAAACGTTTGATAAGACACACACAAAATGTTCATAAATAGCATGTGCCAGCTGGTTGCATCACAATGTTGTTTAATTTAATGGAAGTGATCATCATTCTGTATAGCATATGATGTGTTTGAATAGCCTTATATAAAGATATTCCTAAAAACTTATGAGCAATCTGGTTTCACCAGAGTGTGTTCCTCAGTGAAGGAATCTTACAGAGATTCTGTCAGAGCAGTAGTGACATGTTTGGTGTTTTGTATGAAGAAACCCTAAATGGCTTCCTGCAAGATGAGTTCAACACAGTGTTATTTCATTTTAAGAAAATGATAGTCATTCTGTTTGGCATAAACTGAAATATTAGAAAAGCCTTATATCAAGAGGTTCCTAATTAGCTACCAGCAATCTGGCTTCACAATAGTGTTCTTTCATTGAATGGATGTAATAGATACTTTGTAGTGAAATGTATGATAAGTCTCTTATGAAAAGGTTCCTAAACAGCTGCCTGCAATCTGGCTTCAGCACATTATATCATTGTCTCAAAGTGATATTCATTCAGTATGTCTTATATGGAAACGCTTGAAATGGTGAACATGAAGAAGTTTCTAAATATATACAAGCAAGATTGTTTCTCCACAGTTTTCTTTCAGTGACTGAATGTTACGTATAGTCTGTCACGACTATTGTAAAATGTTTGATGAGTCTTATGTAAAAACGTTCCTAGATAGCTATCTGTGAGCTCTATTTAGCACAGTGTTCTTTCATTGTAGGAAAATGATACCCATTCATTATGGCATATACTGAAATGTGAGAAATGTCTCCAATACAAATGTTCCTAATAATAGCTTCAAGATGCTTTCACCACAGAGTTCTTTCAGTGAAACAATATTGCAGATATTCTGTGACACTTGTAGTGAAGTGTTAGTTAAAACTTACTTGCAAGCTGGATTCAGCACAGTGTTTCTTTCATTGTTTGAAACTCATATTCAATCAGAACAGCAAATATTGAAATGGTTATAATGACTAATATGAAGATGATCCTTAATGGCTGCAAGTAAGATGGTTTCACCACAGTTTTCTCTCAGTGAACAAATGCTATATATATTCTGTCCCGCATGCAATGAAATGTTTGTTAAGTCTTATATGAACATGTTCCTAAACAGCTACCCGCAAACTGGGCTTAGAACAGTGTTCTCACACTGTTAGTAATTGATAGGTCATCTGTAGGGCATATGCTGAAATGTTTGAAATGTCTTATGTGAATATGCCCCTAAACAGCTGTAAGCACATTTGTTTCACCAGAGTTCCTTTAGTGTCTGAATCTTATGGATATTTTTCAAGTCTGTAGTGTAATTTTTTTAAGTATTTTATGAAGTTCTTCCTAAACAGATACTAGGAAACAAGGGTTCAGCTCATCCTTCTTTCCTTGAGTGAATATTAAAATCATTCTGTCATGACCATAGCGCAATATTTGTTAAGACTTATAAAAAGATATTTCTAAAAGACAACTTTCCAGCTGGGTTCTTAACATTGTTCTTTCATTTTATGGAAGTGATAACCATTCTGGATGGAATACACTGAAATGTTTGAAAAGACTTGTATGAAGATACTCCTAAATAGCTACAAGCAATCTGGTTACACCACAGTGTTCTTTCATTTAATAAACTTTATCTATAGTCTCCTATAGCTGTAGTGAAATGTTTTATATCATATATGAAAATGTTCCTACAGCTACCTGCAAGCTGGGATCAGCACACTGACTTTTCATTGTAATAAAGTGATAGTTACTTTGTATGGCATACACTGAAATGTCAGAAAAGACTTATATGAGTGTATTTCTAAAGAGATACAAGCAAGCTGGTTTCACAATAGTGATCTTTCATTGAATTAATGTAATAGATATTCTGTCGCACATGTTGTGAAATGTTCAATAAATCTTACATGAAAATGTTACTATAAGTCTACCTGAAAGCTGAGTTAAGTACAATGTTTTTTCATTTTAAGAAAGTATAGCTGTTCTCTATGGCTCATACTGAAATGCTAGAAAAGACTTACATGAAGATGTTCCTTAAAAGCTACAAGGAAGTTGGTTTCACCACAGCATTCTTTCAAAGAGTGAATGTTATAGATATTCCATCATGCCCGTAGTGAAATGTTTGATAGGACTTATTTGAAGATTCCCCTAAAGAGCTGCAAGCAAGGTGTTTTCACCACAGTGTTCATTCAGAAAATGAATGTTATACGTATTCTGTCATGCCTCAAGAGAACTATTTGATGTCTTATGTGAGAGTGTTCCTGAACAGCTACAAGCAAGCTTTTTCAACATAGTGTGGTTTCCTTGAATGAATGTTATGGATATCATGTTGCGGCTGTAGAGAAACGTTTGATAAGACATAAATGAAATGCTCATAAAGAGCCACTGGTTTCATCAGAACGTTCTTTCTGGATATGGAAGTGATAGCCATTCTGTAGGCATAATGAAGTGTTTGAAGAGCCTTATACGAAGACATTCCCAAGGCGCCAGAAGTAATCTGGCTTCACCACAGTGTTCTTTCAGTGAACGAGTGTTATAGCTAGTCTGTCATGCCTGTAGTGAAATGTTTAATAAGTCTTATATGAAGAGGTTTCAAACAGCCGCCAGCAAGCCGGGTTTAGCACAGTGTCCTTTAACTGTAAGTAAGTGAGAGCCATTCTGTATGGCATATACTTAAATGTTAGAGAGGTCTTATATGAAGATGTTCCTAAATAGAATCCAACAAGATGTGTTCAGGACAGAATAATTTCATCATAAGATAGTGACAGCCGTTTAGTATGGCATATACTGAAATGCTGAAAAGGACTGAAATGAAGATCTTCCTTAACAGTAAAACCAAGCCACTTTCACCATAGTGTTCTTTCATTGAATGGATGTAATAGATATTCTGTCATGCCTGTAGTTAAATGTTCAATAGGTCTTACATAAAAATACTCCTAATAATCTACCTGAAAGCTATTAAACACAACCTTCTTTCCTCGTAAGAAGGGTATGGCCATGCTGTATGCCACATACTGAAATGCTTGAAAAGCTTTATACGAAGATGTTCCTCAACAGTTACAAGAAAACTGCTTTCATCCCTGTGTTCGTTCAATGAGTGAATGTTTAGAGATTCTGTCATTCCTGCAAAGGAATGTTTAATAAGTCTTACATGAAGATGTTTCTAAACAGCTACAAGGAAATTTTTTTAAATATAGTGTTATTACATTGAATAAACATTAAAGACATCCTGTCATGACTGTAGGCAAATGTCTGATGAGACTTGAGCAAAATATTAATAAACAATTACTTGCAAGCTGGGTTCATCACAGTATTCTTTCCTGGCTATGGAGATGATAGCCATTCTGTATGGCATAAAGTGATATGTTTGAAGAGCCTTTGATTTATATTCTTAAACAGCTAACAAGCAAGATGGTTTCTTCACAGTGTTCTTTCAGTGAATGAATGTTCTAGATATTGTCACATCTGTGGTGAAATATTTGATATATGATGTTCCTAAACAGCTACCCATAAACTGGATTCAGCATGTGTTCTTTCATTTTGTGAAAATGATAGTCGCTCTGTGTGGAATATACTTAAGTATTTGAAGTGTATTATGTGCAGATGTTCCTAAACAGTGAAAAGAAGATGGTTTTTGCATAATTTTCTTTCAGATAACAAATGTTATAGACATTGTCACATCTGTAGTCAAATGTTTGATATGATTTATGTGAAAATATCCCTAAACAGCTACCTGTTGGCTTGATTAAGCACAATGCTGTTTCATTGTAAGAAAGTGATAGCTGTTCCATGTGGCATATACTGAAATGTTTGAAATGTCATCTGTGAAGATGTTCCTTAAGAGCTACTTGCTGGGTGTTTTCAAGACAATGTTCTTTCAGTGAATGGATGTTGTAGATAGTCTATCACACCCGTAGTGAAATGCTGGATAAGTTTTATGAAGATGTCCCTAAGTAGCTACAAGCAAAATGGTTTCACAACAGTGTTCTTACAGACATTGAAGGTTATAGATATTCTGTCATGCCTGTAGTGAAATGTTTGATAAGACTTGCATGAACACTTACATGAAGATGTTTCTAAACAGCCACAAGCAAGCTTTTTCAACACAGTATTTCATTGAATGAATGTAATAATTATCACATTGTGGCTGCAGAGAAACGTTTGATAAGACACACACAAAATGTTCATAAATAGCATGTGCCAGCTGGTTGCATCACAATGTTGTTTAATTTAATGGAAGTGATCATCATTCTGTATAGCATATGATGTGTTTGAATAGCCTTATATAAAGATATTCCTAAAAACTTATGAGCAATCTGGTTTCACCAGAGTGTGTTCCTCAGTGAAGGAATCTTACAGAGATTCTGTCAGAGCAGTAGTGACATGTTTGGTGTTTTGTATGAAGAAACCCTAAATGGCTTCCTGCAAGATGAGTTCAACACAGTGTTATTTCATTTTAAGAAAATGATAGTCATTCTGTTTGGCATAAACTGAAATATTAGAAAAGCCTTATATCAAGAGGTTCCTAATTAGCTACCAGCAATCTGGCTTCACAATAGTGTTCTTTCATTGAATGGATGTAATAGATACTTTGTAGTGAAATGTATGATAAGTCTCTTAGGAAAAGGTTCCTAAACAGCTGCCTGCAATCTGGCTTCAGCACATTATATCATTGTCTCAAAGTGATATTCATTCAGTATGTCTTATATGGAAACGCTTGAAATGGTGAACATGAAGAAGTTTCTAAATATATACAAGCAAGATTGTTTCTCCACAGTTTTCTTTCAGTGACTGAATGTTACGTATAGTCTGTCACGACTATTGTAAAATGTTTGATGAGTCTTATGTAAAAACGTTCCTAGATAGCTATCTGTGAGCTCTATTTAGCACAGTGTTCTTTCATTGTAGGAAAATGATACCCATTCATTATGGCATATACTGAAATGTGAGAAATGTCTCCAATACAAATGTTCCTAATAATAGCTTCAAGATGCTTTCACCACAGAGTTCTTTCAGTGAAACAATATTGCAGATATTCTGTGACACTTGTAGTGAAGTGTTAGTTAAAACTTACTTGCAAGCTGGATTCAGCACAGTGTTTCTTTCATTGTTTGAAACTCATATTCAATCAGAACAGCAAATATTGAAATGGTTATAATGACTAATATGAAGATGATCCTTAATGGCTGCAAGTAAGATGGTTTCACCACAGTTTTCTCTCAGTGAACAAATGCTATATATATTCTGTCCCGCATGCAATGAAATGTTTGTTAAGTCTTATATGAACATGTTCCTAAACAGCTACCCGCAAACTGGGCTTAGAACAGTGTTCTCACACTGTTAGTAATTGATAGGTCATCTGTAGGGCATATGCTGAAATGTTTGAAATGTCTTATGTGAATATGCCCCTAAACAGCTGTAAGCACATTTGTTTCACCAGAGTTCCTTTAGTGTCTGAATCTTATGGATATTTTTCAAGTCTGTAGTGTAATTTTTTTAAGTATTTTATGAAGTTCTTCCTAAACAGATACTAGGAAACAAGGGTTCAGCTCATCCTTCTTTCCTTGAGTGAATATTAAAATCATTCTGTCATGACCATAGCGCAATATTTGTTAAGACTTATAAAAAGATATTTCTAAAAGACAACTTTCCAGCTGGGTTCTTAACATTGTTCTTTCATTTTATGGAAGTGATAACCATTCTGGATGGAATACACTGAAATGTTTGAAAAGACTTGTATGAAGATACTCCTAAATAGCTACAAGCAATCTGGTTACACCACAGTGTTCTTTCATTTAATAAACTTTATCTATAGTCTCCTATAGCTGTAGTGAAATGTTTTATATCATATATGAAAATGTTCCTACAGCTACCTGCAAGCTGGGATCAGCACACTGACTTTTCATTGTAATAAAGTGATAGTTACTTTGTATGGCATACACTGAAATGTCAGAAAAGACTTATATGAGTGTATTTCTAAAGAGATACAAGCAAGCTGGTTTCACAATAGTGATCTTTCATTGAATTAATGTAATAGATATTCTGTCGCACATGTTGTGAAATGTTCAATAAATCTTACATGAAAATGTTACTATAAGTCTACCTGAAAGCTGAGTTAAGTACAATGTTTTTTCATTTTAAGAAAGTATAGCTGTTCTCTATGGCTCATACTGAAATGCTAGAAAAGACTTACATGAAGATGTTCCTTAAAAGCTACAAGGAAGTTGGTTTCACCACAGCATTCTTTCAAAGAGTGAATGTTATAGATATTCCATCATGCCCGTAGTGAAATGTTTGATAGGACTTATTTGAAGATTCCCCTAAAGAGCTGCAAGCAAGGTGTTTTCACCACAGTGTTCATTCAGAAAATGAATGTTATACGTATTCTGTCATGCCTCAAGAGAACTATTTGATGTCTTATGTGAGAGTGTTCCTGAACAGCTACAAGCAAGCTTTTTCAACATAGTGTGGTTTCCTTGAATGAATGTTATGGATATCATGTTGCGGCTGTAGAGAAACGTTTGATAAGACATAAATGAAATGCTCATAAAGAGCCACTGGTTTCATCAGAACGTTCTTTCTGGATATGGAAGTGATAGCCATTCTGTAGGCATAATGAAGTGTTTGAAGAGCCTTATACGAAGACATTCCCAAGGCGCCAGAAGTAATCTGGCTTCACCACAGTGTTCTTTCAGTGAACGAGTGTTATAGCTAGTCTGTCATGCCTGTAGTGAAATGTTTAATAAGTCTTATATGAAGAGGTTTCAAACAGCCGCCAGCAAGCCGGGTTTAGCACAGTGTCCTTTAACTGTAAGTAAGTGAGAGCCATTCTGTATGGCATATACTTAAATGTTAGAGAGGTCTTATATGAAGATGTTCCTAAATAGAATCCAACAAGATGTGTTCAGGACAGAATAATTTCATCATAAGATAGTGACAGCCGTTTAGTATGGCATATACTGAAATGCTGAAAAGGACTGAAATGAAGATCTTCCTTAACAGTAAAACCAAGCCACTTTCACCATAGTGTTCTTTCATTGAATGGATGTAATAGATATTCTGTCATGCCTGTAGTTAAATGTTCAATAGGTCTTACATAAAAATACTCCTAATAATCTACCTGAAAGCTATTAAACACAACCTTCTTTCCTCGTAAGAAGGGTATGGCCATGCTGTATGCCACATACTGAAATGCTTGAAAAGCTTTATACGAAGATGTTCCTCAACAGTTACAAGAAAACTGCTTTCATCCCTGTGTTCGTTCAATGAGTGAATGTTTAGAGATTCTGTCATTCCTGCAAAGGAATGTTTAATAAGTCTTACATGAAGATGTTTCTAAACAGCTACAAGGAAATTTTTTTAAATATAGTGTTATTACATTGAATAAACATTAAAGACATCCTGTCATGACTGTAGGCAAATGTCTGATGAGACTTGAGCAAAATATTAATAAACAATTACTTGCAAGCTGGGTTCATCACAGTATTCTTTCCTGGCTATGGAGATGATAGCCATTCTGTATGGCATAAAGTGATATGTTTGAAGAGCCTTTGATTTATATTCTTAAACAGCTAACAAGCAAGATGGTTTCTTCACAGTGTTCTTTCAGTGAATGAATGTTCTAGATATTGTCACATCTGTGGTGAAATATTTGATATATGATGTTCCTAAACAGCTACCCATAAACTGGATTCAGCATGTGTTCTTTCATTTTGTGAAAATGATAGTCGCTCTGTGTGGAATATACTTAAGTATTTGAAGTGTATTATGTGCAGATGTTCCTAAACAGTGAAAAGAAGATGGTTTTTGCATAATTTTCTTTCAGATAACAAATGTTATAGACATTGTCACATCTGTAGTCAAATGTTTGATATGATTTATGTGAAAATATCCCTAAACAGCTACCTGTTGGCTTGATTAAGCACAATGCTGTTTCATTGTAAGAAAGTGATAGCTGTTCCATGTGGCATATACTGAAATGTTTGAAATGTCATCTGTGAAGATGTTCCTTAAGAGCTACTTGCTGGGTGTTTTCAAGACAATGTTCTTTCAGTGAATGGATGTTGTAGATAGTCTATCACACCCGTAGTGAAATGCTGGATAAGTTTTATGAAGATGTCCCTAAGTAGCTACAAGCAAAATGGTTTCACAACAGTGTTCTTACAGACATTGAAGGTTATAGATATTCTGTCATGCCTGTAGTGAAATGTTTGATAAGACTTGCATGAACACTTACATGAAGATGTTTCTAAACAGCCACAAGCAAGCTTTTTCAACACAGTATTTCATTGAATGAATGTAATAATTATCACATTGTGGCTGCAGAGAAACGTTTGATAAGACACACACAAAATGTTCATAAATAGCATGTGCCAGCTGGTTGCATCACAATGTTGTTTAATTTAATGGAAGTGATCATCATTCTGTATAGCATATGATGTGTTTGAATAGCCTTATATAAAGATATTCCTAAAAACTTATGAGCAATCTGGTTTCACCAGAGTGTGTTCCTCAGTGAAGGAATCTTACAGAGATTCTGTCAGAGCAGTAGTGACATGTTTGGTGTTTTGTATGAAGAAACCCTAAATGGCTTCCTGCAAGATGAGTTCAACACAGTGTTATTTCATTTTAAGAAAATGATAGTCATTCTGTTTGGCATAAACTGAAATATTAGAAAAGCCTTATATCAAGAGGTTCCTAATTAGCTACCAGCAATCTGGCTTCACAATAGTGTTCTTTCATTGAATGGATGTAATAGATACTTTGTAGTGAAATGTATGATAAGTCTCTTAGGAAAAGGTTCCTAAACAGCTGCCTGCAATCTGGCTTCAGCACATTATATCATTGTCTCAAAGTGATATTCATTCAGTATGTCTTATATGGAAACGCTTGAAATGGTGAACATGAAGAAGTTTCTAAATATATACAAGCAAGATTGTTTCTCCACAGTTTTCTTTCAGTGACTGAATGTTACGTATAGTCTGTCACGACTATTGTAAAATGTTTGATGAGTCTTATGTAAAAACGTTCCTAGATAGCTATCTGTGAGCTCTATTTAGCACAGTGTTCTTTCATTGTAGGAAAATGATACCCATTCATTATGGCATATACTGAAATGTGAGAAATGTCTCCAATACAAATGTTCCTAATAATAGCTTCAAGATGCTTTCACCACAGAGTTCTTTCAGTGAAACAATATTGCAGATATTCTGTGACACTTGTAGTGAAGTGTTAGTTAAAACTTACTTGCAAGCTGGATTCAGCACAGTGTTTCTTTCATTGTTTGAAACTCATATTCAATCAGAACAGCAAATATTGAAATGGTTATAATGACTAATATGAAGATGATCCTTAATGGCTGCAAGTAAGATGGTTTCACCACAGTTTTCTCTCAGTGAACAAATGCTATATATATTCTGTCCCGCATGCAATGAAATGTTTGTTAAGTCTTATATGAACATGTTCCTAAACAGCTACCCGCAAACTGGGCTTAGAACAGTGTTCTCACACTGTTAGTAATTGATAGGTCATCTGTAGGGCATATGCTGAAATGTTTGAAATGTCTTATGTGAATATGCCCCTAAACAGCTGTAAGCACATTTGTTTCACCAGAGTTCCTTTAGTGTCTGAATCTTATGGATATTTTTCAAGTCTGTAGTGTAATTTTTTTAAGTATTTTATGAAGTTCTTCCTAAACAGATACTAGGAAACAAGGGTTCAGCTCATCCTTCTTTCCTTGAGTGAATATTAAAATCATTCTGTCATGACCATAGCGCAATATTTGTTAAGACTTATAAAAAGATATTTCTAAAAGACAACTTTCCAGCTGGGTTCTTAACATTGTTCTTTCATTTTATGGAAGTGATAACCATTCTGGATGGAATACACTGAAATGTTTGAAAAGACTTGTATGAAGATACTCCTAAATAGCTACAAGCAATCTGGTTACACCACAGTGTTCTTTCATTTAATAAACTTTATCTATAGTCTCCTATAGCTGTAGTGAAATGTTTTATATCATATATGAAAATGTTCCTACAGCTACCTGCAAGCTGGGATCAGCACACTGACTTTTCATTGTAATAAAGTGATAGTTACTTTGTATGGCATACACTGAAATGTCAGAAAAGACTTATATGAGTGTATTTCTAAAGAGATACAAGCAAGCTGGTTTCACAATAGTGATCTTTCATTGAATTAATGTAATAGATATTCTGTCGCACATGTTGTGAAATGTTCAATAAATCTTACATGAAAATGTTACTATAAGTCTACCTGAAAGCTGAGTTAAGTACAATGTTTTTTCATTTTAAGAAAGTATAGCTGTTCTCTATGGCTCATACTGAAATGCTAGAAAAGACTTACATGAAGATGTTCCTTAAAAGCTACAAGGAAGTTGGTTTCACCACAGCATTCTTTCAAAGAGTGAATGTTATAGATATTCCATCATGCCCGTAGTGAAATGTTTGATAGGACTTATTTGAAGATTCCCCTAAAGAGCTGCAAGCAAGGTGTTTTCACCACAGTGTTCATTCAGAAAATGAATGTTATACGTATTCTGTCATGCCTCAAGAGAACTATTTGATGTCTTATGTGAGAGTGTTCCTGAACAGCTACAAGCAAGCTTTTTCAACATAGTGTGGTTTCCTTGAATGAATGTTATGGATATCATGTTGCGGCTGTAGAGAAACGTTTGATAAGACATAAATGAAATGCTCATAAAGAGCCACTGGTTTCATCAGAACGTTCTTTCTGGATATGGAAGTGATAGCCATTCTGTAGGCATAATGAAGTGTTTGAAGAGCCTTATACGAAGACATTCCCAAGGCGCCAGAAGTAATCTGGCTTCACCACAGTGTTCTTTCAGTGAACGAGTGTTATAGCTAGTCTGTCATGCCTGTAGTGAAATGTTTAATAAGTCTTATATGAAGAGGTTTCAAACAGCCGCCAGCAAGCCGGGTTTAGCACAGTGTCCTTTAACTGTAAGTAAGTGAGAGCCATTCTGTATGGCATATACTTAAATGTTAGAGAGGTCTTATATGAAGATGTTCCTAAATAGAATCCAACAAGATGTGTTCAGGACAGAATAATTTCATCATAAGATAGTGACAGCCGTTTAGTATGGCATATACTGAAATGCTGAAAAGGACTGAAATGAAGATCTTCCTTAACAGTAAAACCAAGCCACTTTCACCATAGTGTTCTTTCATTGAATGGATGTAATAGATATTCTGTCATGCCTGTAGTTAAATGTTCAATAGGTCTTACATAAAAATACTCCTAATAATCTACCTGAAAGCTATTAAACACAACCTTCTTTCCTCGTAAGAAGGGTATGGCCATGCTGTATGCCACATACTGAAATGCTTGAAAAGCTTTATACGAAGATGTTCCTCAACAGTTACAAGAAAACTGCTTTCATCCCTGTGTTCGTTCAATGAGTGAATGTTTAGAGATTCTGTCATTCCTGCAAAGGAATGTTTAATAAGTCTTACATGAAGATGTTTCTAAACAGCTACAAGGAAATTTTTTTAAATATAGTGTTATTACATTGAATAAACATTAAAGACATCCTGTCATGACTGTAGGCAAATGTCTGATAAGACTTGAGCAAAATATTAATAAACAATTACTTGCAAGCTGGGTTCATCACAGTATTCTTTCCTGGCTATGGAGATGATAGCCATTCTGTATGGCATAAAGTGATATGTTTGAAGAGCCTTTGATTTATATTCTTAAACAGCTAACAAGCAAGATGGTTTCTTCACAGTGTTCTTTCAGTGAATGAATGTTCTAGATATTGTCACATCTGTGGTGAAATATTTGATATATGATGTTCCTAAACAGCTACCCATAAACTGGATTCAGCATGTGTTCTTTCATTTTGTGAAAATGATAGTCGCTCTGTGTGGAATATACTTAAGTATTTGAAGTGTATTATGTGCAGATGTTCCTAAACAGTGAAAAGAAGATGGTTTTTGCATAATTTTCTTTCAGATAACAAATGTTATAGACATTGTCACATCTGTAGTCAAATGTTTGATATGATTTATGTGAAAATATCCCTAAACAGCTACCTGTTGGCTTGATTAAGCACAATGCTCTTTCATTGTAAGAAAGTGATAGCTGTTCCATGTGGCATATACTGAAATGTTTGAAATGTCATCTGTGAAGATGTTCCTTAAGAGCTACTTGCTGGGTGTTTTCAAGACAATGTTCTTTCAGTGAATGGATGTTGTAGATAGTCTATCACACCCGTAGTGAAATGCTGGATAAGTTTTATGAAGATGTCCCTAAGTAGCTACAAGCAAAATGGTTTCACAACAGTGTTCTTACAGACATTGAAGGTTATAGATATTCTGTCATGCCTGTAGTGAAATGTTTGATAAGACTTGCATGAACACTTACATGAAGATGTTTCTAAACAGCCACAAGCAAGCTTTTTCAACACAGTATTTCATTGAATGAATGTAATAATTATCACATTGTGGCTGCAGAGAAACGTTTGATAAGACACACACAAAATGTTCATAAATAGCATGTGCCAGCTGGTTGCATCACAATGTTGTTTAATTTAATGGAAGTGATCATCATTCTGTATAGCATATGATGTGTTTGAATAGCCTTATATAAAGATATTCCTAAAAACTTATGAGCAATCTGGTTTCACCAGAGTGTGTTCTTCAGTGAAGGAATCTTACAGAGATTCTGTCAGAGCAGTAGTGACATGTTTGGTGTTTTGTATGAAGAAACCCTAAATGGCTTCCTGCAAGATGAGTTCAACACAGTGTTATTTCATTTTAAGAAAATGATAGTCATTCTGTTTGGCATAAACTGAAATATTAGAAAAGCCTTATATCAAGAGGTTCCTAATTAGCTACCAGCAATCTGGCTTCACAATAGTGTTCTTTCATTGAATGGATGTAATAGATACTTTGTAGTGAAATGTATGATAAGTCTCTTATGAAAAGGTTCCTAAACAGCTGCCTGCAATCTGGCTTCAGCACATTATATCATTGTCTCAAAGTGATATTCATTCAGTATGTCTTATATGGAAACGCTTGAAATGGTGAACATGAAGAAGTTTCTAAATATATACAAGCAAGATTGTTTCTCCACAGTTTTCTTTCAGTGACTGAATGTTACGTATAGTCTGTCACGACTATTGTAAAATGTTTGATGAGTCTTATGTAAAAACGTTCCTAGATAGCTATCTGTGAGCTCTATTTAGCACAGTGTTCTTTCATTGTAGGAAAATGATACCCATTCATTATGGCATATACTGAAATGTGAGAAATGTCTCCAATACAAATGTTCCTAATAATAGCTTCAAGATGCTTTCACCACAGAGTTCTTTCAGTGAAACAATATTGCAGATATTCTGTGACACTTGTAGTGAAGTGTTAGTTAAAACTTACTTGCAAGCTGGATTCAGCACAGTGTTTCTTTCATTGTTTGAAACTCATATTCAATCAGAACAGCAAATATTGAAATGGTTATAATGACTAATATGAAGATGATCCTTAATGGCTGCAAGTAAGATGGTTTCACCACAGTTTTCTCTCAGTGAACAAATGCTATATATATTCTGTCCCGCATGCAATGAAATGTTTGTTAAGTCTTATATGAACATGTTCCTAAACAGCTACCCGCAAACTGGGCTTAGAACAGTGTTCTCACACTGTTAGTAATTGATAGGTCATCTGTAGGGCATATGCTGAAATGTTTGAAATGTCTTATGTGAATATGCCCCTAAACAGCTGTAAGCACATTTGTTTCACCAGAGTTCCTTTAGTGTCTGAATCTTATGGATATTTTTCAAGTCTGTAGTGTAATTTTTTTAAGTATTTTATGAAGTTCTTCCTAAACAGATACTAGGAAACAAGGGTTCAGCTCATCCTTCTTTCCTTGAGTGAATATTAAAATCATTCTGTCATGACCATAGCGCAATATTTGTTAAGACTTATAAAAAGATATTTCTAAAAGACAACTTTCCAGCTGGGTTCTTAACATTGTTCTTTCATTTTATGGAAGTGATAACCATTCTGGATGGAATACACTGAAATGTTTGAAAAGACTTGTATGAAGATACTCCTAAATAGCTACAAGCAATCTGGTTACACCACAGTGTTCTTTCATTTAATAAACTTTATCTATAGTCTCCTATAGCTGTAGTGAAATGTTTTATATCATATATGAAAATGTTCCTACAGCTACCTGCAAGCTGGGATCAGCACACTGACTTTTCATTGTAATAAAGTGATAGTTACTTTGTATGGCATACACTGAAATGTCAGAAAAGACTTATATGAGTGTATTTCTAAAGAGATACAAGCAAGCTGGTTTCACAATAGTGATCTTTCATTGAATTAATGTAATAGATATTCTGTCGCACATGTTGTGAAATGTTCAATAAATCTTACATGAAAATGTTACTATAAGTCTACCTGAAAGCTGAGTTAAGTACAATGTTTTTTCATTTTAAGAAAGTATAGCTGTTCTCTATGGCTCATACTGAAATGCTAGAAAAGACTTACATGAAGATGTTCCTTAAAAGCTACAAGGAAGTTGGTTTCACCACAGCATTCTTTCAATGAGTGAATGTTATAGATATTCCATCATGCCCGTAGTGAAATGTTTGATAGGACTTATTTGAAGATTCCCCTAAAGAGCTGCAAGCAAGGTGTTTTCACCACAGTGTTCATTCAGAAAATGAATGTTATACGTATTCTGTCATGCCTCAAGAGAACTATTTGATGTCTTATGTGAGAGTGTTCCTGAACAGCTACAAGCAAGCTTTTTCAACATAGTGTGGTTTCCTTGAATGAATGTTATGGATATCATGTTGCGGCTGTAGAGAAACGTTTGATAAGACATAAATGAAATGCTCATAAAGAGCCACTGGTTTCATCAGAACGTTCTTTCTGGATATGGAAGTGATAGCCATTCTGTAGGCATAATGAAGTGTTTGAAGAGCCTTATACGAAGACATTCCCAAGGCGCCAGAAGTAATCTGGCTTCACCACAGTGTTCTTTCAGTGAACGAGTGTTATAGCTAGTCTGTCATGCCTGTAGTGAAATGTTTAATAAGTCTTATATGAAGAGGTTTCAAACAGCCGCCAGCAAGCCGGGTTTAGCACAGTGTCCTTTAACTGTAAGTAAGTGAGAGCCATTCTGTATGGCATATACTTAAATGTTAGAGAGGTCTTATATGAAGATGTTCCTAAATAGAATCCAACAAGATGTGTTCAGGACAGAATAATTTCATCATAAGATAGTGACAGCCGTTTAGTATGGCATATACTGAAATGCTGAAAAGGACTGAAATGAAGATCTTCCTTAACAGTAAAACCAAGCCACTTTCACCATCGTGTTCTTTCATTGAATGGATGTAATAGATATTCTGTCATGCCTGTAGTTAAATGTTCAATAGGTCTTACATAAAAATACTCCTAATAATCTACCTGAAAGCTATTAAACACAACCTTCTTTCCTTGTAAGAAGGGTATGGCCATGCTGTATGCCACATACTGAAATGCTTGAAAAGCTTTATACGAAGATGTTCCTCAACAGTTACAAGAAAACTGCTTTCATCCCTGTGTTCGTTCAATGAGTGACTGTTTAGAGATTCTGTCATTCCTGCAAAGGAATGTTTAATAAGTCTTACATGAAGATGTTTCTAAACAGCTACAAGGAAATTTTTTTAAATATAGTGTTATTACATTGAATAAACATTAAAGACATCCTGTCATGACTGTAGGCAAATGTCTGATGAGACTTGAGCAAAATATTAATAAACAATTACTTGCAAGCTGGGTTCATCACAGTATTCTTTCCTGGCTATGGAGATGATAGCCATTCTGTATGGCATAAAGTGATATGTTTGAAGAGCCTTTGATTTATATTCTTAAACAGCTAACAAGCAAGATGGTTTCTTCACAGTGTTCTTTCAGTGAATGAATGTTCTAGATATTGTCACATCTGTGGTGAAATATTTGATATATGATGTTCCTAAACAGCTACCCATAAACTGGATTCAGCATGTGTTCTTTCATTTTGTGAAAATGATAGTCGCTCTGTGTGGAATATACTTAAGTATTTGAAGTGTATTATGTGCAGATGTTCCTAAACAGTGAAAAGAAGATGGTTTTTGCATAATTTTCTTTCAGATAACAAATGTTATAGACATTGTCACATCTGTAGTCAAATGTTTGATATGATTTATGTGAAAATATCCCTAAACAGCTACCTGTTGGCTTGATTAAGCACAATGCTCTTTCATTGTAAGAAAGTGATAGCTGTTCCATGTGGCATATACTGAAATGTTTGAAATGTCATCTGTGAAGATGTTCCTTAAGAGCTACTTGCTGGGTGTTTTCAAGACAATGTTCTTTCAGTGAATGGATGTTGTAGATAGTCTATCACACCCGTAGTGAAATGCTGGATAAGTTTTATGAAGATGTCCCTAAGTAGCTACAAGCAAAATGGTTTCACAACAGTGTTCTTACAGACATTGAAGGTTATAGATATTCTGTCATGCCTGTAGTGAAATGTTTGATAAGACTTGCATGAACACTTACATGAAGATGTTTCTAAACAGCCACAAGCAAGCTTTTTCAACACAGTATTTCATTGAATGAATGTAATAATTATCACATTGTGGCTGCAGAGAAACGTTTGATAAGACACACACAAAATGTTCATAAATAGCATGTGCCAGCTGGTTGCATCACAATGTTGTTTAATTTAATGGAAGTGATCATCATTCTGTATAGCATATGATGTGTTTGAATAGCCTTATATAAAGATATTCCTAAAAACTTATGAGCAATCTGGTTTCACCAGAGTGTGTTCCTCAGTGAAGGAATCTTACAGAGATTCTGTCAGAGCAGTAGTGACATGTTTGGTGTTTTGTATGAAGAAACCCTAAATGGCTTCCTGCAAGATGAGTTCAACACAGTGTTATTTCATTTTAAGAAAATGATAGTCATTCTGTTTGGCATAAACTGAAATATTAGAAAAGCCTTATATCAAGAGGTTCCTAATTAGCTACCAGCAATCTGGCTTCACAATAGTGTTCTTTCATTGAATGGATGTAATAGATACTTTGTAGTGAAATGTATGATAAGTCTCTTAGGAAAAGGTTCCTAAACAGCTGCCTGCAATCTGGCTTCAGCACATTATATCATTGTCTCAAAGTGATATTCATTCAGTATGTCTTATATGGAAACGCTTGAAATGGTGAACATGAAGAAGTTTCTAAATATATACAAGCAAGATTGTTTCTCCACAGTTTTCTTTCAGTGACTGAATGTTACGTATAGTCTGTCACGACTATTGTAAAATGTTTGATGAGTCTTATGTAAAAACGTTCCTAGATAGCTATCTGTGAGCTCTATTTAGCACAGTGTTCTTTCATTGTAGGAAAATGATACCCATTCATTATGGCATATACTGAAATGTGAGAAATGTCTCCAATACAAATGTTCCTAATAATAGCTTCAAGATGCTTTCACCACAGAGTTCTTTCAGTGAAACAATATTGCAGATATTCTGTGACACTTGTAGTGAAGTGTTAGTTAAAACTTACTTGCAAGCTGGATTCAGCACAGTGTTTCTTTCATTGTTTGAAACTCATATTCAATCAGAACAGCAAATATTGAAATGGTTATAATGACTAATATGAAGAGGATCCTTAATGGCTGCAAGTAAGATGGTTTCACCACAGTTTTCTCTCAGTGAACAAATGCTATATATATTCTGTCCCGCATGCAATGAAATGTTTGTTAAGTCTTATATGAACATGTTCCTAAACAGCTACCCGCAAACTGGGCTTAGAACAGTGTTCTCACACTGTTAGTAATTGATAGGTCATCTGTAGGGCATATGCTGAAATGTTGGAAATGTCTTATGTGAATATGCCCCTAAACAGCTGTAAGCACATTTGTTTCACCAGAGTTCCTTTAGTGTCTGAATCTTATGGATATTTTTCAAGTCTGTAGTGTAATTTTTTAAGTATTTTATGAAGTTCTTCCTAAACAGATACTAGGAAACAAGGGTTCAGCTCATCCTTCTTTCCTTGAGTGAATATTAAAATCATTCTGTCATGACCATAGCGCAATATTTGTTAAGACTTATAAAAAGATATTTCTAAAAGACAACTTTCCAGCTGGGTTCTTAACATTGTTCTTTCATTTTATGGAAGTGATAACCATTCTGGATGGAATACACTGAAATGTTTGAAAAGACTTGTATGAAGATACTCCTAAATAGCTACAAGCAATCTGGTTACACCACAGTGTTCTTTCATTTAATAAACTTTATCTATAGTCTCCTATAGCTGTAGTGAAATGTTTTATATCATATATGAAAATGTTCCTACAGCTACCTGCAAGCTGGGATCAGCACACTGACTTTTCATTGTAATAAAGTGATAGTTACTTTGTATGGCATACACTGAAATGTCAGAAAAGACTTATATGAGTGTATTTCTAAAGAGATACAAGCAAGCTGGTTTCACAATAGTGATCTTTCATTGAATTAATGTAATAGATATTCTGTCGCACATGTTGTGAAATGTTCAATAAATCTTACATGAAAATGTTACTATAAGTCTACCTGAAAGCTGAGTTAAGTACAATGTTTTTTCATTTTAAGAAAGTATAGCTGTTCTCTATGGCTCATACTGAAATGCTAGAAAAGACTTACATGAAGATGTTCCTTAAAAGCTACAAGGAAGTTGGTTTCACCACAGCATTCTTTCAATGAGTGAATGTTATAGATATTCCATCATGCCCGTAGTGAAATGTTTGATAGGACTTATTTGAAGATTCCCCTAAAGAGCTGCAAGCAAGGTGTTTTCACCACAGTGTTCATTCAGAAAATGAATGTTATACGTATTCTGTCATG
This sequence comes from Equus asinus, assembly GCF_041296235.1. Lineage (NCBI taxonomy): Eukaryota > Metazoa > Chordata > Mammalia > Perissodactyla > Equidae > Equus > Equus asinus. The sequence continues at coordinate 12,454,698 of NC_091815.1, read as the reverse complement.
CCTCAAGAGAACTATTTGATGTCTTATGTGAGAGTGTTCCTGAACAGCTACAAGCAAGCTTTTTCAACATAGTGTGGTTTCCTTGAATGAATGTTATGGATATCATGTTGCGGCTGTAGAGAAACGTTTGATAAGACATAAATGAAATGCTCATAAAGAGCCACTGGTTTCATCAGAACGTTCTTTCTGGATATGGAAGTGATAGCCATTCTGTAGGCATAATGAAGTGTTTGAAGAGCCTTATACGAAGACATTCCCAAGGCGCCAGAAGTAATCTGGCTTCACCACAGTGTTCTTTCAGTGAACGAGTGTTATAGCTAGTCTGTCATGCCTGTAGTGAAATGTTTAATAAGTCTTATATGAAGAGGTTTCAAACAGCCGCCAGCAAGCCGGGTTTAGCACAGTGTCCTTTAACTGTAAGTAAGTGAGAGCCATTCTGTATGGCATATACTTAAATGTTAGAGAGGTCTTATATGAAGATGTTCCTAAATAGAATCCAACAAGATGTGTTCAGGACAGAATAATTTCATCATAAGATAGTGACAGCCGTTTAGTATGGCATATACTGAAATGCTGAAAAGGACTGAAATGAAGATCTTCCTTAACAGTAAAACCAAGCCACTTTCACCATAGTGTTCTTTCATTGAATGGATGTAATAGATATTCTGTCATGCCTGTAGTTAAATGTTCAATAGGTCTTACATAAAAATACTCCTAATAATCTACCTGAAAGCTATTAAACACAACCTTCTTTCCTCGTAAGAAGGGTATGGCCATGCTGTATGCCACATACTGAAATGCTTGAAAAGCTTTATACGAAGATGTTCCTCAACAGTTACAAGAAAACTGCTTTCATCCCTGTGTTCGTTCAATGAGTGAATGTTTAGAGATTCTGTCATTCCTGCAAAGGAATGTTTAATAAGTCTTACATGAAGATGTTTCTAAACAGCTACAAGGAAATTTTTTTAAATATAGTGTTATTACATTGAATAAACATTAAAGACATCCTGTCATGACTGTAGGCAAATGTCTGATAAGACTTGAGCAAAATATTAATAAACAATTACTTGCAAGCTGGGTTCATCACAGTATTCTTTCCTGGCTATGGAGATGATAGCCATTCTGTATGGCATAAAGTGATATGTTTGAAGAGCCTTTGATTTATATTCTTAAACAGCTAACAAGCAAGATGGTTTCTTCACAGTGTTCTTTCAGTGAATGAATGTTCTAGATATTGTCACATCTGTGGTGAAATATTTGATATATGATGTTCCTAAACAGCTACCTATAAACTGGATTCAGCATGTGTTCTTTCATTTTGTGAAAATGATAGTCGCTCTGTGTGGAATATACTTAAGTATTTGAAGTGTATTATGTGCAGATGTTCCTAAACAGTGAAAAGAAGATGGTTTTTGCATAATTTTCTTTCAGATAACAAATGTTATAGACATTGTCACATCTGTAGTCAAATGTTTGATATGATTTATGTGAAAATATCCCTAAACAGCTACCTGTTGGCTTGATTAAGCACAATGCTCTTTCATTGTAAGAAAGTGATAGCTGTTCCATGTGGCATATACTGAAATGTTTGAAATGTCATCTGTGAAGATGTTCCTTAAGAGCTACTTGCTGGGTGTTTTCAAGACAATGTTCTTTCAGTGAATGGATGTTGTAGATAGTCTATCACACCCGTAGTGAAATGCTGGATAAGTTTTATGAAGATGTCCCTAAGTAGCTACAAGCAAAATGGTTTCACAACAGTGTTCTTACAGACATTGAAGGTTATAGATATTCTGTCATGCCTGTAGTGAAATGTTTGATAAGACTTGCATGAACACTTACATGAAGATGTTTCTAAACAGCCACAAGCAAGCTTTTTCAACACAGTATTTCATTGAATGAATGTAATAATTATCACATTGTGGCTGCAGAGAAACGTTTGATAAGACACACACAAAATGTTCATAAATAGCATGTGCCAGCTGGTTGCATCACAATGTTGTTTAATTTAATGGAAGTGATCATCATTCTGTATAGCATATGATGTGTTTGAATAGCCTTATATAAAGATATTCCTAAAAACTTATGAGCAATCTGGTTTCACCAGAGTGTGTTCCTCAGTGAAGGAATCTTACAGAGATTCTGTCAGAGCAGTAGTGACATGTTTGGTGTTTTGTATGAAGAAACCCTAAATGGCTTCCTGCAAGATGAGTTCAACACAGTGTTATTTCATTTTAAGAAAATGATAGTCATTCTGTTTGGCATAAACTGAAATATTAGAAAAGCCTTATATCAAGAGGTTCCTAATTAGCTACCAGCAATCTGGCTTCACAATAGTGTTCTTTCATTGAATGGATGTAATAGATACTTTGTAGTGAAATGTATGATAAGTCTCTTAGGAAAAGGTTCCTAAACAGCTGCCTGCAATCTGGCTTCAGCACATTATATCATTGTCTCAAAGTGATATTCATTCAGTATGTCTTATATGGAAACGCTTGAAATGGTGAACATGAAGAAGTTTCTAAATATATACAAGCAAGATTGTTTCTCCACAGTTTTCTTTCAGTGACTGAATGTTACGTATAGTCTGTCACGACTATTGTAAAATGTTTGATGAGTCTTATGTAAAAACGTTCCTAGATAGCTATCTGTGAGCTCTATTTAGCACAGTGTTCTTTCATTGTAGGAAAATGATACCCATTCATTATGGCATATACTGAAATGTGAGAAATGTCTCCAATACAAATGTTCCTAATAATAGCTTCAAGATGCTTTCACCACAGAGTTCTTTCAGTGAAACAATATTGCAGATATTCTGTGACACTTGTAGTGAAGTGTTAGTTAAAACTTACTTGCAAGCTGGATTCAGCACAGTGTTTCTTTCATTGTTTGAAACTCATATTCAATCAGAACAGCAAATATTGAAATGGTTATAATGACTAATATGAAGATGATCCTTAATGGCTGCAAGTAAGATGGTTTCACCACAGTTTTCTCTCAGTGAACAAATGCTATATATATTCTGTCCCGCATGCAATGAAATGTTTGTTAAGTCTTATATGAACATGTTCCTAAACAGCTACCCGCAAACTGGGCTTAGAACAGTGTTCTCACACTGTTAGTAATTGATAGGTCATCTGTAGGGCATATGCTGAAATGTTTGAAATGTCTTATGTGAATATGCCCCTAAACAGCTGTAAGCACATTTGTTTCACCAGAGTTCCTTTAGTGTCTGAATCTTATGGATATTTTTCAAGTCTGTAGTGTAATTTTTTAAGTATTTTATGAAGTTCTTCCTAAACAGATACTAGGAAACAAGGGTTCAGCTCATCCTTCTTTCCTTGAGTGAATATTAAAATCATTCTGTCATGACCATAGCGCAATATTTGTTAAGACTTATAAAAAGATATTTCTAAAAGACAACTTTCCAGCTGGGTTCTTAACATTGTTCTTTCATTTTATGGAAGTGATAACCATTCTGGATGGAATACACTGAAATGTTTGAAAAGACTTGTATGAAGATACTCCTAAATAGCTACAAGCAATCTGGTTACACCACAGTGTTCTTTCATTTAATAAACTTTATATATAGTCTCCTATAGCTGTAGTGAAATGTTTTATATCATATATGAAAATGTTCCTACAGCTACCTGCAAGCTGGGATCAGCACACTGACTTTTCATTGTAATAAAATGATAGTTACTTTGTATGGCATACACTGAAATGTCAGAAAAGACTTATATGAGTGTATTTCTAAAGAGATACAAGCAAGCTGGTTTCACAATAGTGATCTTTCATTGAATTAATGTAATAGATATTCTGTCGCACATGTTGTGAAATGTTCAATAAATCTTACATGAAAATGTTACTATAAGTCTACCTGAAAGCTGAGTTAAGTACAATGTTTTCTCATTTTAAGAAAGTATAGCTGTTCTCTATGGCTCATACTGAAATGCTAGAAAAGACTTACATGAAGATGTTCCTTAAAAGCTACAAGGAAGTTGGTTTCACCACAGCATTCTTTCAAAGAGTGAATGTTATAGATATTCCATCATGCCCGTAGTGAAATGTTTGATAGGACTTATTTGAAGATTCCCCTAAAGAGCTGCAAGCAAGGTGTTTTCACCACAGTGTTCATTCAGAAAATGAATGTTATACGTATTCTGTCATGCCTCAAGAGAACTATTTGATGTCTTATGTGAGAGTGTTCCTGAACAGCTACAAGCAAGCTTTTTCAACATAGTGTGGTTTCCTTGAATGAATGTTATGGATATCATGTTGCGGCTGTAGAGAAACGTTTGATAAGACATAAATGAAATGCTCATAAAGAGCCACTGGTTTCATCAGAACGTTCTTTCTGGATATGGAAGTGATAGCCATTCTGTAGGCATAATGAAGTGTTTGAAGAGCCTTATACGAAGACATTCCCAAGGCGCCAGAAGTAATCTGGCTTCACCACAGTGTTCTTTCAGTGAACGAGTGTTATAGCTAGTCTGTCATGCCTGTAGTGAAATGTTTAATAAGTCTTATATGAAGAGGTTTCAAACAGCCGCCAGCAAGCCGGGTTTAGCACAGTGTCCTTTAACTGTAAGTAAGTGAGAGCCATTCTGTATGGCATATACTTAAATGTTAGAGAGGTCTTATATGAAGATGTTCCTAAATAGAATCCAACAAGATGTGTTCAGGACAGAATAATTTCATCATAAGATAGTGACAGCCGTTTAGTATGGCATATACTGAAATGCTGAAAAGGACTGAAATGAAGATCTTCCTTAACAGTAAAACCAAGCCACTTTCACCATAGTGTTCTTTCATTGAATGGATGTAATAGATATTCTGTCATGCCTGTAGTTAAATGTTCAATAGGTCTTACATAAAAATACTCCTAATAATCTACCTGAAAGCTATTAAACACAAACTTCTTTCCTCGTAAGAAGGGTATGGCCATGCTGTATGCCACATACTGAAATGCTTGAAAAGCTTTATACGAAGATGTTCCTCAACAGTTACAAGAAAACTGCTTTCATCCCTGTGTTCGTTCAATGAGTGAATGTTTAGAGATTCTGTCATTCCTGCAAAGGAATGTTTAATAAGTCTTACATGAAGATGTTTCTAAACAGCTACAAGGAAATTTTTTTAAATATAGTGTTATTACATTGAATAAACATTAAAGACATCCTGTCATGACTGTAGGCAAATGTCTGATAAGACTTGAGCAAAATATTAATAAACAATTACTTGCAAGCTGGGTTCATCACAGTATTCTTTCCTGGCTATGGAGATGATAGCCATTCTGTATGGCATAAAGTGATATGTTTGAAGAGCCTTTGATTTATATTCTTAAACAGCTAACAAGCAAGATGGTTTCTTCACAGTGTTCTTTCAGTGAATGAATGTTCTAGATATTGTCACATCTGTGGTGAAATATTTGATATATGATGTTCCTAAACAGCTACCTATAAACTGGATTCAGCATGTGTTCTTTCATTTTGTGAAAATGATAGTCGCTCTGTGTGGAATATACTTAAGTATTTGAAGTGTATTATGTGCAGATGTTCCTAAACAGTGAAAAGAAGATGGTTTTTGCATAATTTTCTTTCAGATAACAAATGTTATAGACATTGTCACATCTGTAGTCAAATGTTTGATATGATTTATGTGAAAATATCCCTAAACAGCTACCTGTTGGCTTGATTAAGCACAATGCTCTTTCATTGTAAGAAAGTGATAGCTGTTCCATGTGGCATATACTGAAATGTTTGAAATGTCATCTGTGAAGATGTTCCTTAAGAGCTACTTGCTGGGTGTTTTCAAGACAATGTTCTTTCAGTGAATGGATGTTGTAGATAGTCTATCACACCCGTAGTGAAATGCTGGATAAGTTTTATGAAGATGTCCCTAAGTAGCTACAAGCAAAATGGTTTCACAACAGTGTTCTTACAGACATTGAAGGTTATAGATATTCTGTCATGCCTGTAGTGAAATGTTTGATAAGACTTGCATGAACACTTACATGAAGATGTTTCTAAACAGCCACAAGCAAGCTTTTTCAACACAGTATTTCATTGAATGAATGTAATAATTATCACATTGTGGCTGCAGAGAAACGTTTGATAAGACACACACAAAATGTTCATAAATAGCATGTGCCAGCTGGTTGCATCACAATGTTGTTTAATTTAATGGAAGTGATCATCATTCTGTATAGCATATGATGTGTTTGAATAGCCTTATATAAAGATATTCCTAAAAACTTATGAGCAATCTGGTTTCACCAGAGTGTGTTCCTCAGTGAAGGAATCTTACAGAGATTCTGTCAGAGCAGTAGTGACATGTTTGGTGTTTTGTATGAAGAAACCCTAAATGGCTTCCTGCAAGATGAGTTCAACACAGTGTTATTTCATTTTAAGAAAATGATAGTCATTCTGTTTGGCATAAACTGAAATATTAGAAAAGCCTTATATCAAGAGGTTCCTAATTAGCTACCAGCAATCTGGCTTCACAATAGTGTTCTTTCATTGAATGGATGTAATAGATACTTTGTAGTGAAATGTATGATAAGTCTCTTATGAAAAGGTTCCTAAACAGCTGCCTGCAATCTGGCTTCAGCACATTATATCATTGTCTCAAAGTGATATTCATTCAGTATGTCTTATATGGAAACGCTTGAAATGGTGAACATGAAGAAGTTTCTAAATATATACAAGCAAGATTGTTTCTCCACAGTTTTCTTTCAGTGACTGAATGTTATGTATAGTCTGTCACGACTATTGTAAAATGTTTGATGAGTCTTATGTAAAAACGTTCCTAGATAGCTATCTGTGAGCTCTATTTAGCACAGTGTTCTTTCATTGTAGGAAAATGATACCCATTCATTATGGCATATACTGAAATGTGAGAAATGTCTCCAATACAAATGTTCCTAATAATAGCTTCAAGATGCTTTCACCACAGAGTTCTTTCAGTGAAACAATATTGCAGATATTCTGTGACACTTGTAGTGAAGTGTTAGTTAAAACTTACTTGCAAGCTGGATTCAGCACAGTGTTTCTTTCATTGTTTGAAACTCATATTCAATCAGAACAGCAAATATTGAAATGGTTATAATGACTAATATGAAGATGATCCTTAATGGCTGCAAGTAAGATGGTTTCACCACAGTTTTCTCTCAGTGAACAAATGCTATATATATTCTGTCCCGCATGCAATGAAATGTTTGTTAAGTCTTATATGAACATGTTCCTAAACAGCTACCCGCAAACTGGGCTTAGAACAGTGTTCTCACACTGTTAGTAATTGATAGGTCATCTGTAGGGCATATGCTGAAATGTTTGAAATGTCTTATGTGAATATGCCCCTAAACAGCTGTAAGCACATTTGTTTCACCAGAGTTCCTTTAGTGTCTGAATCTTATGGATATTTTTCAAGTCTGTAGTGTAATTTTTTAAGTATTTTATGAAGTTCTTCCTAAACAGATACTAGGAAACAAGGGTTCAGCTCATCCTTCTTTCCTTGAGTGAATATTAAAATCATTCTGTCATGACCATAGCGCAATATTTGTTAAGACTTATAAAAAGATATTTCTAAAAGACAACTTTCCAGCTGGGTTCTTAACATTGTTCTTTCATTTTATGGAAGTGATAACCATTCTGGATGGAATACACTGAAATGTTTGAAAAGACTTGTATGAAGATACTCCTAAATAGCTACAAGCAATCTGGTTACACCACAGTGTTCTTTCATTTAATAAACTTTATATATAGTCTCCTAAGGCTGTAGTGAAATGTTTTATATCATATATGAAAATGTTCCTACAGCTACCTGCAAGCTGGGATCAGCACACTGACTTTTCATTGTAATAAAGTGATAGTTACTTTGTATGGCATACACTGAAATGTCAGAAAAGACTTATATGAGTGTATTTCTAAAGAGATACAAGCAAGCTGGTTTCACAATAGTGATCTTTCATTGAATTAATGTAATAGATATTCTGTCGCACATGTTGTGAAATGTTCAATAAATCTTACATGAAAATGTTACTATAAGTCTACCTGAAAGCTGAGTTAAGTACAATGTTTTTTCATTTTAAGAAAGTATAGCTGTTCTCTATGGCTCATACTGAAATGCTAGAAAAGACTTACATGAAGATGTTCCTTAAAAGCTACAAGGAAGTTGGTTTCACCACAGCATTCTTTCAAAGAGTGAATGTTATAGATATTCCATCATGCCCGTAGTGAAATGTTTGATAGGACTTATTTGAAGATTCCCCTAAAGAGCTGCAAGCAAGGTGTTTTCACCACAGTGTTCATTCAGAAAATGAATGTTATACGTATTCTGTCATGCCTCAAGAGAACTATTTGATGTCTTATGTGAGAGTGTTCCTGAACAGCTACAAGCAAGCTTTTTCAACATAGTGTGGTTTCCTTGAATGAATGTTATGGATATCATGTTGCGGCTGTAGAGAAACGTTTGATAAGACATAAATGAAATGCTCATAAAGAGCCACTGGTTTCATCAGAACGTTCTTTCTGGATATGGAAGTGATAGCCATTCTGTAGGCATAATGAAGTGTTTGAAGAGCCTTATACGAAGACATTCCCAAGGCGCCAGAAGTAATCTGGCTTCACCACAGTGTTCTTTCAGTGAACGAGTGTTATAGCTAGTCTGTCATGCCTGTAGTGAAATGTTTAATAAGTCTTATATGAAGAGGTTTCAAACAGCCGCCAGCAAGCCGGGTTTAGCACAGTGTCCTTTAACTGTAAGTAAGTGAGAGCCATTCTGTATGGCATATACTTAAATGTTAGAGAGGTCTTATATGAAGATGTTCCTAAATAGAATCCAACAAGATGTGTTCAGGACAGAATAATTTCATCATAAGATAGTGACAGCCGTTTAGTATGGCATATACTGAAATGCTGAAAAGGACTGAAATGAAGATCTTCCTTAACAGTAAAACCAAGCCACTTTCACCATAGTGTTCTTTCATTGAATGGATGTAATAGATATTCTGTCATGCCTGTAGTTAAATGTTCAATAGGTCTTACATAAAAATACTCCTAATAATCTACCTGAAAGCTATTAAACACAAACTTCTTTCCTTGTAAGAAGGGTATGGCCATGCTGTATGCCACATACTGAAATGCTTGAAAAGCTTTATACGAAGATGTTCCTCAACAGTTACAAGAAAACTGCTTTCATCCCTGTGTTCGTTCAATGAGTGAATGTTTAGAGATTCTGTCATTCCTGCAAAGGAATGTTTAATAAGTCTTACATGAAGATGTTTCTAAACAGCTACAAGGAAATTTTTTTAAATATAGTGTTATTACATTGAATAAACATTAAAGACATCCTGTCATGACTGTAGGCAAATGTCTGATAAGACTTGAGCAAAATATTAATAAACAATTACTTGCAAGCTGGGTTCATCACAGTATTCTTTCCTGGCTATGGAGATGATAGCCATTCTGTATGGCATAAAGTGATATGTTTGAAGAGCCTTTGATTTATATTCTTAAACAGCTAACAAGCAAGATGGTTTCTTCACAGTGTTCTTTCAGTGAATGAATGTTCTAGATATTGTCACATCTGTGGTGAAATATTTGATATATGATGTTCCTAAACAGCTACCTATAAACTGGATTCAGCATGTGTTCTTTCATTTTGTGAAAATGATAGTCGCTCTGTGTGGAATATACTTAAGTATTTGAAGTGTATTATGTGCAGATGTTCCTAAACAGTGAAAAGAAGATGGTTTTTGCATAATTTTCTTTCAGATAACAAATGTTATAGACATTGTCACATCTGTAGTCAAATGTTTGATATGATTTATGTGAAAATATCCCTAAACAGCTACCTGTTGGCTTGATTAAGCACAATGCTGTTTCATTGTAAGAAAGTGATAGCTGTTCCATGTGGCATATACTGAAATGTTTGAAATGTCATCTGTGAAGATGTTCCTTAAGAGCTACTTGCTGGGTGTTTTCAAGACAATGTTCTTTCAGTGAATGGATGTTGTAGATAGTCTATCACACCCGTAGTGAAATGCTGGATAAGTTTTATGAAGATGTCCCTAAGTAGCTACAAGCAAAATGGTTTCACAACAGTGTTCTTACAGACATTGAAGGTTATAGATATTCTGTCATGCCTGTAGTGAAATGTTTGATAAGACTTGCATGAACACTTACATGAAGATGTTTCTAAACAGCCACAAGCAAGCTTTTTCAACACAGTATTTCATTGAATGAATGTAATAATTATCACATTGTGGCTGCAGAGAAACGTTTGATAAGACACACACAAAATGTTCATAAATAGCATGTGCCAGCTGGTTGCATCACAATGTTGTTTAATTTAATGGAAGTGATCATCATTCTGTATAGCATATGATGTGTTTGAATAGCCTTATATAAAGATATTCCTAAAAACTTATGAGCAATCTGGTTTCACCAGAGTGTGTTCCTCAGTGAAGGAATCTTACAGAGATTCTGTCAGAGCAGTAGTGACATGTTTGGTGTTTTGTATGAAGAAACCCTAAATGGCTTCCTGCAAGATGAGTTCAACACAGTGTTATTTCATTTTAAGAAAATGATAGTCATTCTGTTTGGCATAAACTGAAATATTAGAAAAGCCTTATATCAAGAGGTTCCTAATTAGCTACCAGCAATCTGGCTTCACAATAGTGTTCTTTCATTGAATGGATGTAATAGATACTTTGTAGTGAAATGTATGATAAGTCTCTTAGGAAAAGGTTCCTAAACAGCTGCCTGCAATCTGGCTTCAGCACATTATATCATTGTCTCAAAGTGATATTCATTCAGTATGTCTTATATGGAAACGCTTGAAATGGTGAACATGAAGAAGTTTCTAAATATATACAAGCAAGATTGTTTCTCCACAGTTTTCTTTCAGTGACTGAATGTTATGTATAGTCTGTCACGACTATTGTAAAATGTTTGATGAGTCTTATGTAAAAACGTTCCTAGATAGCTATCTGTGAGCTCTATTTAGCACGGTGTTCTTTCATTGTAGGAAAATGATACCCATTCATTATGGCATATACTGAAATGTGAGAAATGTCTCCAATACAAATGTTCCTAATAATAGCTTCAAGATGCTTTCACCACAGAGTTCTTTCAGTGAAACAATATTGCAGATATTCTGTGACACTTGTAGTGAAGTGTTAGTTAAAACTTACTTGCAAGCTGGATTCAGCACAGTGTTTCTTTCATTGTTTGAAACTCATATTCAATCAGAACAGCAAATATTGAAATGGTTATAATGACTAATATGAAGATGATCCTTAATGGCTGCAAGTAAGATGGTTTCACCACAGTTTTCTCTCAGTGAACAAATGCTATATATATTCTGTCCCGCATGCAATGAAATGTTTGTTAAGTCTTATATGAACATGTTCCTAAACAGCTACCCGCAAACTGGGCTTAGAACAGTGTTCTCACACTGTTAGTAATTGATAGGTCATCTGTAGGGCATATGCTGAAATGTTTGAAATGTCTTATGTGAATATGCCCCTAAACAGCTGTAAGCACATTTGTTTCACCAGAGTTCCTTTAGTGTCTGAATCTTATGGATATTTTTCAAGTCTGTAGTGTAATTTTTTAAGTATTTTATGAAGTTCTTCCTAAACAGATACTAGGAAACAAGGGTTCAGCTCATCCTTCTTTCCTTGAGTGAATATTAAAATCATTCTGTCATGACCATAGCGCAATATTTGTTAAGACTTATAAAAAGATATTTCTAAAAGACAACTTTCCAGCTGGGTTCTTAACATTGTTCTTTCATTTTATGGAAGTGATAACCATTCTGGATGGAATACACTGAAATGTTTGAAAAGACTTGTATGAAGATACTCCTAAATAGCTACAAGCAATCTGGTTACACCACAGTGTTCTTTCATTTAATAAACTTTATCTATAGTCTCCTATAGCTGTAGTGAAATGTTTTATATCATATATGAAAATGTTCCTACAGCTACCTGCAAGCTGGGATCAGCACACTGACTTTTCATTGTAATAAAGTGATAGTTACTTTGTATGGCATACACTGAAATGTCAGAAAAGACTTATATGAGTGTATTTCTAAAGAGATACAAGCAAGCTGGTTTCACAATAGTGATCTTTCATTGAATTAATGTAATAGATATTCTGTCGCACATGTTGTGAAATGTTCAATAAATCTTACATGAAAATGTTACTATAAGTCTACCTGAAAGCTGAGTTAAGTACAATGTTTTTTCATTTTAAGAAAGTATAGCTGTTCTCTATGGCTCATACTGAAATGCTAGAAAAGACTTACATGAAGATGTTCCTTAAAAGCTACAAGGAAGTTGGTTTCACCACAGCATTCTTTCAATGAGTGAATGTTATAGATATTCCATCATGCCCGTAGTGAAATGTTTGATAGGACTTATTTGAAGATTCCCCTAAAGAGCTGCAAGCAAGGTGTTTTCACCACAGTGTTCATTCAGAAAATGAATGTTATACGTATTCTGTCATGCCTCAAGAGAACTATTTGATGTCTTATGTGAGAGTGTTCCTGAACAGCTACAAGCAAGCTTTTTCAACATAGTGTGGTTTCCTTGAATGAATGTTATGGATATCATGTTGCGGCTGTAGAGAAACGTTTGATAAGACATAAATGAAATGCTCATAAAGAGCCACTGGTTTCATCAGAACGTTCTTTCTGGATATGGAAGTGATAGCCATTCTGTAGGCATAATGAAGTGTTTGAAGAGCCTTATACGAAGACATTCCCAAGGCGCCAGAAGTAATCTGGCTTCACCACAGTGTTCTTTCAGTGAACGAGTGTTATAGCTAGTCTGTCATGCCTGTAGTGAAATGTTTAATAAGTCTTATATGAAGAGGTTTCAAACAGCCGCCAGCAAGCCGGGTTTAGCACAGTGTCCTTTAACTGTAAGTAAGTGAGAGCCATTCTGTATGGCATATACTTAAATGTTAGAGAGGTCTTATATGAAGATGTTCCTAAATAGAATCCAACAAGATGTGTTCAGGACAGAATAATTTCATCATAAGATAGTGACAGCCGTTTAGTATGGCATATACTGAAATGCTGAAAAGGACTGAAATGAAGATCTTCCTTAACAGTAAAACCAAGCCACTTTCACCATAGTGTTCTTTCATTGAATGGATGTAATAGATATTCTGTCATGCCTGTAGTTAAATGTTCAATAGGTCTTACATAAAAATACTCCTAATAATCTACCTGAAAGCTATTAAACACAAACTTCTTTCCTTGTAAGAAGGGTATGGCCATGCTGTATGCCACATACTGAAATGCTTGAAAAGCTTTATACGAAGATGTTCCTCAACAGTTACAAGAAAACTGCTTTCATCCCTGTGTTCGTTCAATGAGTGAATGTTTAGAGATTCTGTCATTCCTGCAAAGGAATGTTTAATAAGTCTTACATGAAGATGTTTCTAAACAGCTACAAGGAAATTTTTTTAAATATAGTGTTATTACATTGAATAAACATTAAAGACATCCTGTCATGACTGTAGGCAAATGTCTGATAAGACTTGAGCAAAATACTAATAAACAATTACTTGCAAGCTGGGTTCATCACAGTATTCTTTCCTGGCTATGGAGATGATAGCCATTCTGTATGGCATAAAGTGATATGTTTGAAGAGCCTTTGATTTATATTCTTAAACAGCTAACAAGCAAGATGGTTTCTTCACAGTGTTCTTTCAGTGAATGAATGTTCTAGATATTGTCACATCTGTGGTGAAATATTTGATATATGATGTTCCTAAACAGCTACCTATAAACTGGATTCAGCATGTGTTCTTTCATTTTGTGAAAATGATAGTCGCTCTGTGTGGAATATACTTAAGTATTTGAAGTGTATTATGTGCAGATGTTCCTAAACAGTGAAAAGAAGATGGTTTTTGCATAATTTTCTTTCAGATAACAAATGTTATAGACATTGTCACATCTGTAGTCAAATGTTTGATATGATTTATGTGAAAATATCCCTAAACAGCTACCTGTTGGCTTGATTAAGCACAATGCTCTTTCATTGTAAGAAAGTGATAGCTGTTCCATGTGGCATATACTGAAATGTTTGAAATGTCATCTGTGAAGATGTTCCTTAAGAGCTACTTGCTGGGTGTTTTCAAGACAATGTTCTTTCAGTGAATGGATGTTGTAGATAGTCTATCACACCCGTAGTGAAATGCTGGATAAGTTTTATGAAGATGTCCCTAAGTAGCTACAAGCAAAATGGTTTCACAACAGTGTTCTTACAGACATTGAAGGTTATAGATATTCTGTCATGCCTGTAGTGAAATGTTTGATAAGACTTGCATGAACACTTACATGAAGATGTTTCTAAACAGCCACAAGCAAGCTTTTTCAACACAGTATTTCATTGAATGAATGTAATAATTATCACATTGTGGCTGCAGAGAAACGTTTGATAAGACACACACAAAATGTTCATAAATAGCATGTGCCAGCTGGTTGCATCACAATGTTGTTTAATTTAATGGAAGTGATCATCATTCTGTATAGCATATGATGTGTTTGAATAGCCTTATATAAAGATATTCCTAAAAACTTATGAGCAATCTGGTTTCACCAGAGTGTGTTCCTCAGTGAAGGAATCTTACAGAGATTCTGTCAGAGCAGTAGTGACATGTTTGGTGTTTTGTATGAAGAAACCCTAAATGGCTTCCTGCAAGATGAGTTCAACACAGTGTTATTTCATTTTAAGAAAATGATAGTCATTCTGTTTGGCATAAACTGAAATATTAGAAAAGCCTTATATCAAGAGGTTCCTAATTAGCTACCAGCAATCTGGCTTCACAATAGTGTTCTTTCATTGAATGGATGTAATAGATACTTTGTAGTGAAATGTATGATAAGTCTCTTAGGAAAAGGTTCCTAAACAGCTGCCTGCAATCTGGCTTCAGCACATTATATCATTGTCTCAAAGTGATATTCATTCAGTATGTCTTATATGGAAACGCTTGAAATGGTGAACATGAAGAAGTTTCTAAATATATACAAGCAAGATTGTTTCTCCACAGTTTTCTTTCAGTGACTGAATGTTACGTATAGTCTGTCACGACTATTGTAAAATGTTTGATGAGTCTTATGTAAAAACGTTCCTAGATAGCTATCTGTGAGCTCTATTTAGCACAGTGTTCTTTCATTGTAGGAAAATGATACCCATTCATTATGGCATATACTGAAATGTGAGAAATGTCTCCAATACAAATGTTCCTAATAATAGCTTCAAGATGCTTTCACCACAGAGTTCTTTCAGTGAAACAATATTGCAGATATTCTGTGACACTTGTAGTGAAGTGTTAGTTAAAACTTACTTGCAAGCTGGATTCAGCACAGTGTTTCTTTCATTGTTTGAAACTCATATTCAATCAGAACAGCAAATATTGAAATGGTTATAATGACTAATATGAAGATGATCCTTAATGGCTGCAAGTAAGATGGTTTCACCACAGTTTTCTCTCAGTGAACAAATGCTATATATATTCTGTCCCGCATGCAATGAAATGTTTGTTAAGTCTTATATGAACATGTTCCTAAACAGCTACCCGCAAACTGGGCTTAGAACAGTGTTCTCACACTGTTAGTAATTGATAGGTCATCTGTAGGGCATATGCTGAAATGTTTGAAATGTCTTATGTGAATATGCCCCTAAACAGCTGTAAGCACATTTGTTTCACCAGAGTTCCTTTAGTGTCTGAATCTTATGGATATTTTTCAAGTCTGTAGTGTAATTTTTTAAGTATTTTATGAAGTTCTTCCTAAACAGATACTAGGAAACAAGGGTTCAGCTCATCCTTCTTTCCTTGAGTGAATATTAAAATCATTCTGTCATGACCATAGCGCAATATTTGTTAAGACTTATAAAAAGATATTTCTAAAAGACAACTTTCCAGCTGGGTTCTTAACATTGTTCTTTCATTTTATGGAAGTGATAACCATTCTGGATGGAATACACTGAAATGTTTGAAAAGACTTGTATGAAGATACTCCTAAATAGCTACAAGCAATCTGGTTACACCACAGTGTTCTTTCATTTAATAAACTTTATCTATAGTCTCCTATAGCTGTAGTGAAATGTTTTATATCATATATGAAAATGTTCCTACAGCTACCTGCAAGCTGGGATCAGCACACTGACTTTTCATTGTAATAAAATGATAGTTACTTTGTATGGCATACACTGAAATGTCAGAAAAGACTTATATGAGTGTATTTCTAAAGAGATACAAGCAAGCTGGTTTCACAATAGTGATCTTTCATTGAATTAATGTAATAGATATTCTGTCGCACATGTTGTGAAATGTTCAATAAATCTTACATGAAAATGTTACTATAAGTCTACCTGAAAGCTGAGTTAAGTACAATGTTTTCTCATTTTAAGAAAGTATAGCTGTTCTCTATGGCTCATACTGAAATGCTAGAAAAGACTTACATGAAGATGTTCCTTAAAAGCTACAAGGAAGTTGGTTTCACCACAGCATTCTTTCAAAGAGTGAATGTTATAGATATTCCATCATGCCCGTAGTGAAATGTTTGATAGGACTTATTTGAAGATTCCCCTAAAGAGCTGCAAGCAAGGTGTTTTCACCACAGTGTTCATTCAGAAAATGAATGTTATACGTATTCTGTCATGCCTCAAGAGAACTATTTGATGTCTTATGTGAGAGTGTTCCTGAACAGCTACAAGCAAGCTTTTTCAACATAGTGTGGTTTCCTTGAATGAATGTTATGGATATCATGTTGCGGCTGTAGAGAAACGTTTGATAAGACATAAATGAAATGCTCATAAAGAGCCACTGGTTTCATCAGAACGTTCTTTCTGGATATGGAAGTGATAGCCATTCTGTAGGCATAATGAAGTGTTTGAAGAGCCTTATACGAAGACATTCCCAAGGCGCCAGAAGTAATCTGGCTTCACCACAGTGTTCTTTCAGTGAACGAGTGTTATAGCTAGTCTGTCATGCCTGTAGTGAAATGTTTAATAAGTCTTATATGAAGAGGTTTCAAACAGCCGCCAGCAAGCCGGGTTTAGCACAGTGTCCTTTAACTGTAAGTAAGTGAGAGCCATTCTGTATGGCATATACTTAAATGTTAGAGAGGTCTTATATGAAGATGTTCCTAAATAGAATCCAACAAGATGTGTTCAGGACAGAATAATTTCATCATAAGATAGTGACAGCCGTTTAGTATGGCATATACTGAAATGCTGAAAAGGACTGAAATGAAGATCTTCCTTAACAGTAAAACCAAGCCACTTTCACCATAGTGTTCTTTCATTGAATGGATGTAATAGATATTCTGTCATGCCTGTAGTTAAATGTTCAATAGGTCTTACATAAAAATACTCCTAATAATCTACCTGAAAGCTATTAAACACAAACTTCTTTCCTCGTAAGAAGGGTATGGCCATGCTGTATGCCACATACTGAAATGCTTGAAAAGCTTTATACGAAGATGTTCCTCAACAGTTACAAGAAAACTGCTTTCATCCCTGTGTTCGTTCAATGAGTGAATGTTTAGAGATTCTGTCATTCCTGCAAAGGAATGTTTAATAAGTCTTACATGAAGATGTTTCTAAACAGCTACAAGGAAATTTTTTTAAATATAGTGTTATTACATTGAATAAACATTAAAGACATCCTGTCATGACTGTAGGCAAATGTCTGATAAGACTTGAGCAAAATACTAATAAACAATTACTTGCAAGCTGGGTTCATCACAGTATTCTTTCCTGGCTATGGAGATGATAGCCATTCTGTATGGCATAAAGTGATATGTTTGAAGAGCCTTTGATTTATATTCTTAAACAGCTAACAAGCAAGATGGTTTCTTCACAGTGTTCTTTCAGTGAATGAATGTTCTAGATATTGTCACATCTGTGGTGAAATATTTGATATATGATGTTCCTAAACAGCTACCTATAAACTGGATTCAGCATGTGTTCTTTCATTTTGTGAAAATGATAGTCGCTCTGTGTGGAATATACTTAAGTATTTGAAGTGTATTATGTGCAGATGTTCCTAAACAGTGAAAAGAAGATGGTTTTTGCATAATTTTCTTTCAGATAACAAATGTTATAGACATTGTCACATCTGTAGTCAAATGTTTGATATGATTTATGTGAAAATATCCCTAAACAGCTACCTGTTGGCTTGATTAAGCACAATGCTCTTTCATTGTAAGAAAGTGATAGCTGTTCCATGTGGCATATACTGAAATGTTTGAAATGTCATCTGTGAAGATGTTCCTTAAGAGCTACTTGCTGGGTGTTTTCAAGACAATGTTCTTTCAGTGAATGGATGTTGTAGATAGTCTATCACACCCGTAGTGAAATGCTGGATAAGTTTTATGAAGATGTCCCTAAGTAGCTACAAGCAAAATGGTTTCACAACAGTGTTCTTACAGACATTGAAGGTTATAGATATTCTGTCATGCCTGTAGTGAAATGTTTGATAAGACTTGCATGAACACTTACATGAAGATGTTTCTAAACAGCCACAAGCAAGCTTTTTCAACACAGTATTTCATTGAATGAATGTAATAATTATCACATTGTGGCTGCAGAGAAACGTTTGATAAGACACACACAAAATGTTCATAAATAGCATGTGCCAGCTGGTTGCATCACAATGTTGTTTAATTTAATGGAAGTGATCATCATTCTGTATAGCATATGATGTGTTTGAATAGCCTTATATAAAGATATTCCTAAAAACTTATGAGCAATCTGGTTTCACCAGAGTGTGTTCCTCAGTGAAGGAATCTTACAGAGATTCTGTCAGAGCAGTAGTGACATGTTTGGTGTTTTGTATGAAGAAACCCTAAATGGCTTCCTGCAAGATGAGTTCAACACAGTGTTATTTCATTTTAAGAAAATGATAGTCATTCTGTTTGGCATAAACTGAAATATTAGAAAAGCCTTATATCAAGAGGTTCCTAATTAGCTACCAGCAATCTGGCTTCACAATAGTGTTCTTTCATTGAATGGATGTAATAGATACTTTGTAGTGAAATGTATGATAAGTCTCTTATGAAAAGGTTCCTAAACAGCTGCCTGCAATCTGGCTTCAGCACATTATATCATTGTCTCAAAGTGATATTCATTCAGTATGTCTTATATGGAAACGCTTGAAATGGTGAACATGAAGAAGTTTCTAAATATATACAAGCAAGATTGTTTCTCCACAGTTTTCTTTCAGTGACTGAATGTTACGTATAGTCTGTCACGACTATTGTAAAATGTTTGATGAGTCTTATGTAAAAACGTTCCTAGATAGCTATCTGTGAGCTCTATTTAGCACAGTGTTCTTTCATTGTAGGAAAATGATACCCATTCATTATGGCATATACTGAAATGTGAGAAATGTCTCCAATACAAATGTTCCTAATAATAGCTTCAAGATGCTTTCACCACAGAGTTCTTTCAGTGAAACAATATTGCAGATATTCTGTGACACTTGTAGTGAAGTGTTAGTTAAAACTTACTTGCAAGCTGGATTCAGCACAGTGTTTCTTTCATTGTTTGAAACTCATATTCAATCAGAACAGCAAATATTGAAATGGTTATAATGACTAATATGAAGATGATCCTTAATGGCTGCAAGTAAGATGGTTTCACCACAGTTTTCTCTCAGTGAACAAATGCTATATATATTCTGTCCCGCATGCAATGAAATGTTTGTTAAGTCTTATATGAACATGTTCCTAAACAGCTACCCGCAAACTGGGCTTAGAACAGTGTTCTCACACTGTTAGTAATTGATAGGTCATCTGTAGGGCATATGCTGAAATGTTTGAAATGTCTTATGTGAATATGCCCCTAAACAGCTGTAAGCACATTTGTTTCACCAGAGTTCCTTTAGTGTCTGAATCTTATGGATATTTTTCAAGTCTGTAGTGTAATTTTTTAAGTATTTTATGAAGTTCTTCCTAAACAGATACTAGGAAACAAGGGTTCAGCTCATCCTTCTTTCCTTGAGTGAATATTAAAATCATTCTGTCATGACCATAGCGCAATATTTGTTAAGACTTATAAAAAGATATTTCTAAAAGACAACTTTCCAGCTGGGTTCTTAACATTGTTCTTTCATTTTATGGAAGTGATAACCATTCTGGATGGAATACACTGAAATGTTTGAAAAGACTTGTATGAAGATACTCCTAAATAGCTACAAGCAATCTGGTTACACCACAGTGTTCTTTCATTTAATAAACTTTATATATAGTCTCCTATAGCTGTAGTGAAATGTTTTATATCATATATGAAAATGTTCCTACAGCTACCTGCAAGCTGGGATCAGCACACTGACTTTTCATTGTAATAAAATGATAGTTACTTTGTATGGCATACACTGAAATGTCAGAAAAGACTTATATGAGTGTATTTCTAAAGAGATACAAGCAAGCTGGTTTCACAATAGTGATCTTTCATTGAATTAATGTAATAGATATTCTGTCGCACATGTTGTGAAATGTTCAATAAATCTTACATGAAAATGTTACTATAAGTCTACCTGAAAGCTGAGTTAAGTACAATGTTTTCTCATTTTAAGAAAGTATAGCTGTTCTCTATGGCTCATACTGAAATGCTAGAAAAGACTTACATGAAGATGTTCCTTAAAAGCTACAAGGAAGTTGGTTTCACCACAGCATTCTTTCAAAGAGTGAATGTTATAGATATTCCATCATGCCCGTAGTGAAATGTTTGATAGGACTTATTTGAAGATTCCCCTAAAGAGCTGCAAGCAAGGTGTTTTCACCACAGTGTTCATTCAGAAAATGAATGTTATACGTATTCTGTCATGCCTCAAGAGAACTATTTGATGTCTTATGTGAGAGTGTTCCTGAACAGCTACAAGCAAGCTTTTTCAACATAGTGTGGTTTCCTTGAATGAATGTTATGGATATCATGTTGCGGCTGTAGAGAAACGTTTGATAAGACATAAATGAAATGCTCATAAAGAGCCACTGGTTTCATCAGAACGTTCTTTCTGGATATGGAAGTGATAGCCATTCTGTAGGCATAATGAAGTGTTTGAAGAGCCTTATACGAAGACATTCCCAAGGCGCCAGAAGTAATCTGGCTTCACCACAGTGTTCTTTCAGTGAACGAGTGTTATAGCTAGTCTGTCATGCCTGTAGTGAAATGTTTAATAAGTCTTATATGAAGAGGTTTCAAACAGCCGCCAGCAAGCCGGGTTTAGCACAGTGTCCTTTAACTGTAAGTAAGTGAGAGCCATTCTGTATGGCATATACTTAAATGTTAGAGAGGTCTTATATGAAGATGTTCCTAAATAGAATCCAACAAGATGTGTTCAGGACAGAATAATTTCATCATAAGATAGTGACAGCCGTTTAGTATGGCATATACTGAAATGCTGAAAAGGACTGAAATGAAGATCTTCCTTAACAGTAAAACCAAGCCACTTTCACCATAGTGTTCTTTCATTGAATGGATGTAATAGATATTCTGTCATGCCTGTAGTTAAATGTTCAATAGGTCTTACATAAAAATACTCCTAATAATCTACCTGAAAGCTATTAAACACAAACTTCTTTCCTCGTAAGAAGGGTATGGCCATGCTGTATGCCACATACTGAAATGCTTGAAAAGCTTTATACGAAGATGTTCCTCAACAGTTACAAGAAAACTGCTTTCATCCCTGTGTTCGTTCAATGAGTGAATGTTTAGAGATTCTGTCATTCCTGCAAAGGAATGTTTAATAAGTCTTACATGAAGATGTTTCTAAACAGCTACAAGGAAATTTTTTTAAATATAGTGTTATTACATTGAATAAACATTAAAGACATCCTGTCATGACTGTAGGCAAATGTCTGATAAGACTTGAGCAAAATATTAATAAACAATTACTTGCAAGCTGGGTTCATCACAGTATTCTTTCCTGGCTATGGAGATGATAGCCATTCTGTATGGCATAAAGTGATATGTTTGAAGAGCCTTTGATTTATATTCTTAAACAGCTAACAAGCAAGATGGTTTCTTCACAGTGTTCTTTCAGTGAATGAATGTTCTAGATATTGTCACATCTGTGGTGAAATATTTGATATATGATGTTCCTAAACAGCTACCTATAAACTGGATTCAGCATGTGTTCTTTCATTTTGTGAAAATGATAGTCGCTCTGTGTGGAATATACTTAAGTATTTGAAGTGTATTATGTGCAGATGTTCCTAAACAGTGAAAAGAAGATGGTTTTTGCATAATTTTCTTTCAGATAACAAATGTTATAGACATTGTCACATCTGTAGTCAAATGTTTGATATGATTTATGTGAAAATATCCCTAAACAGCTACCTGTTGGCTTGATTAAGCACAATGCTCTTTCATTGTAAGAAAGTGATAGCTGTTCCATGTGGCATATACTGAAATGTTTGAAATGTCATCTGTGAAGATGTTCCTTAAGAGCTACTTGCTGGGTGTTTTCAAGACAATGTTCTTTCAGTGAATGGATGTTGTAGATAGTCTATCACACCCGTAGTGAAATGCTGGATAAGTTTTATGAAGATGTCCCTAAGTAGCTACAAGCAAAATGGTTTCACAACAGTGTTCTTACAGACATTGAAGGTTATAGATATTCTGTCATGCCTGTAGTGAAATGTTTGATAAGACTTGCATGAACACTTACATGAAGATGTTTCTAAACAGCCACAAGCAAGCTTTTTCAACACAGTATTTCATTGAATGAATGTAATAATTATCACATTGTGGCTGCAGAGAAACGTTTGATAAGACACACACAAAATGTTCATAAATAGCATGTGCCAGCTGGTTGCATCACAATGTTGTTTAATTTAATGGAAGTGATCATCATTCTGTATAGCATATGATGTGTTTGAATAGCCTTATATAAAGATATTCCTAAAAACTTATGAGCAATCTGGTTTCACCAGAGTGTGTTCCTCAGTGAAGGAATCTTACAGAGATTCTGTCAGAGCAGTAGTGACATGTTTGGTGTTTTGTATGAAGAAACCCTAAATGGCTTCCTGCAAGATGAGTTCAACACAGTGTTATTTCATTTTAAGAAAATGATAGTCATTCTGTTTGGCATAAACTGAAATATTAGAAAAGCCTTATATCAAGAGGTTCCTAATTAGCTACCAGCAATCTGGCTTCACAATAGTGTTCTTTCATTGAATGGATGTAATAGATACTTTGTAGTGAAATGTATGATAAGTCTCTTATGAAAAGGTTCCTAAACAGCTGCCTGCAATCTGGCTTCAGCACATTATATCATTGTCTCAAAGTGATATTCATTCAGTATGTCTTATATGGAAACGCTTGAAATGGTGAACATGAAGAAGTTTCTAAATATATACAAGCAAGATTGTTTCTCCACAGTTTTCTTTCAGTGACTGAATGTTATGTATAGTCTGTCACGACTATTGTAAAATGTTTGATGAGTCTTATGTAAAAACGTTCCTAGATAGCTATCTGTGAGCTCTATTTAGCACAGTGTTCTTTCATTGTAGGAAAATGATACCCATTCATTATGGCATATACTGAAATGTGAGAAATGTCTCCAATACAAATGTTCCTAATAATAGCTTCAAGATGCTTTCACCACAGAGTTCTTTCAGTGAAACAATATTGCAGATATTCTGTGACACTTGTAGTGAAGTGTTAGTTAAAACTTACTTGCAAGCTGGATTCAGCACAGTGTTTCTTTCATTGTTTGAAACTCATATTCAATCAGAACAGCAAATATTGAAATGGTTATAATGACTAATATGAAGATGATCCTTAATGGCTGCAAGTAAGATGGTTTCACCACAGTTTTCTCTCAGTGAACAAATGCTATATATATTCTGTCCCGCATGCAATGAAATGTTTGTTAAGTCTTATATGAACATGTTCCTAAACAGCTACCCGCAAACTGGGCTTAGAACAGTGTTCTCACACTGTTAGTAATTGATAGGTCATCTGTAGGGCATATGCTGAAATGTTTGAAATGTCTTATGTGAATATGCCCCTAAACAGCTGTAAGCACATTTGTTTCACCAGAGTTCCTTTAGTGTCTGAATCTTATGGATATTTTTCAAGTCTGTAGTGTAATTTTTTAAGTATTTTATGAAGTTCTTCCTAAACAGATACTAGGAAACAAGGGTTCAGCTCATCCTTCTTTCCTTGAGTGAATATTAAAATCATTCTGTCATGACCATAGCGCAATATTTGTTAAGACTTATAAAAAGATATTTCTAAAAGACAACTTTCCAGCTGGGTTCTTAACATTGTTCTTTCATTTTATGGAAGTGATAACCATTCTGGATGGAATACACTGAAATGTTTGAAAAGACTTGTATGAAGATACTCCTAAATAGCTACAAGCAATCTGGTTACACCACAGTGTTCTTTCATTTAATAAACTTTATATATAGTCTCCTAAGGCTGTAGTGAAATGTTTTATATCATATATGAAAATGTTCCTACAGCTACCTGCAAGCTGGGATCAGCACACTGACTTTTCATTGTAATAAAGTGATAGTTACTTTGTATGGCATACACTGAAATGTCAGAAAAGACTTATATGAGTGTATTTCTAAAGAGATACAAGCAAGCTGGTTTCACAATAGTGATCTTTCATTGAATTAATGTAATAGATATTCTGTCGCACATGTTGTGAAATGTTCAATAAATCTTACATGAAAATGTTACTATAAGTCTACCTGAAAGCTGAGTTAAGTACAATGTTTTTTCATTTTAAGAAAGTATAGCTGTTCTCTATGGCTCATACTGAAATGCTAGAAAAGACTTACATGAAGATGTTCCTTAAAAGCTACAAGGAAGTTGGTTTCACCACAGCATTCTTTCAAAGAGTGAATGTTATAGATATTCCATCATGCCCGTAGTGAAATGTTTGATAGGACTTATTTGAAGATTCCCCTAAAGAGCTGCAAGCAAGGTGTTTTCACCACAGTGTTCATTCAGAAAATGAATGTTATACGTATTCTGTCATGCCTCAAGAGAACTATTTGATGTCTTATGTGAGAGTGTTCCTGAACAGCTACAAGCAAGCTTTTTCAACATAGTGTGGTTTCCTTGAATGAATGTTATGGATATCATGTTGCGGCTGTAGAGAAACGTTTGATAAGACATAAATGAAATGCTCATAAAGAGCCACTGGTTTCATCAGAACGTTCTTTCTGGATATGGAAGTGATAGCCATTCTGTAGGCATAATGAAGTGTTTGAAGAGCCTTATACGAAGACATTCCCAAGGCGCCAGAAGTAATCTGGCTTCACCACAGTGTTCTTTCAGTGAACGAGTGTTATAGCTAGTCTGTCATGCCTGTAGTGAAATGTTTAATAAGTCTTATATGAAGAGGTTTCAAACAGCCGCCAGCAAGCCGGGTTTAGCACAGTGTCCTTTAACTGTAAGTAAGTGAGAGCCATTCTGTATGGCATATACTTAAATGTTAGAGAGGTCTTATATGAAGATGTTCCTAAATAGAATCCAACAAGATGTGTTCAGGACAGAATAATTTCATCATAAGATAGTGACAGCCGTTTAGTATGGCATATACTGAAATGCTGAAAAGGACTGAAATGAAGATCTTCCTTAACAGTAAAACCAAGCCACTTTCACCATAGTGTTCTTTCATTGAATGGATGTAATAGATATTCTGTCATGCCTGTAGTTAAATGTTCAATAGGTCTTACATAAAAATACTCCTAATAATCTACCTGAAAGCTATTAAACACAAACTTCTTTCCTTGTAAGAAGGGTATGGCCATGCTGTATGCCACATACTGAAATGCTTGAAAAGCTTTATACGAAGATGTTCCTCAACAGTTACAAGAAAACTGCTTTCATCCCTGTGTTCGTTCAATGAGTGAATGTTTAGAGATTCTGTCATTCCTGCAAAGGAATGTTTAATAAGTCTTACATGAAGATGTTTCTAAACAGCTACAAGGAAATTTTTTTAAATATAGTGTTATTACATTGAATAAACATTAAAGACATCCTGTCATGACTGTAGGCAAATGTCTGATAAGACTTGAGCAAAATATTAATAAACAATTACTTGCAAGCTGGGTTCATCACAGTATTCTTTCCTGGCTATGGAGATGATAGCCATTCTGTATGGCATAAAGTGATATGTTTGAAGAGCCTTTGATTTATATTCTTAAACAGCTAACAAGCAAGATGGTTTCTTCACAGTGTTCTTTCAGTGAATGAATGTTCTAGATATTGTCACATCTGTGGTGAAATATTTGATATATGATGTTCCTAAACAGCTACCTATAAACTGGATTCAGCATGTGTTCTTTCATTTTGTGAAAATGATAGTCGCTCTGTGTGGAATATACTTAAGTATTTGAAGTGTATTATGTGCAGATGTTCCTAAACAGTGAAAAGAAGATGGTTTTTGCATAATTTTCTTTCAGATAACAAATGTTATAGACATTGTCACATCTGTAGTCAAATGTTTGATATGATTTATGTGAAAATATCCCTAAACAGCTACCTGTTGGCTTGATTAAGCACAATGCTGTTTCATTGTAAGAAAGTGATAGCTGTTCCATGTGGCATATACTGAAATGTTTGAAATGTCATCTGTGAAGATGTTCCTTAAGAGCTACTTGCTGGGTGTTTTCAAGACAATGTTCTTTCAGTGAATGGATGTTGTAGATAGTCTATCACACCCGTAGTGAAATGCTGGATAAGTTTTATGAAGATGTCCCTAAGTAGCTACAAGCAAAATGGTTTCACAACAGTGTTCTTACAGACATTGAAGGTTATAGATATTCTGTCATGCCTGTAGTGAAATGTTTGATAAGACTTGCATGAACACTTACATGAAGATGTTTCTAAACAGCCACAAGCAAGCTTTTTCAACACAGTATTTCATTGAATGAATGTAATAATTATCACATTGTGGCTGCAGAGAAACGTTTGATAAGACACACACAAAATGTTCATAAATAGCATGTGCCAGCTGGTTGCATCACAATGTTGTTTAATTTAATGGAAGTGATCATCATTCTGTATAGCATATGATGTGTTTGAATAGCCTTATATAAAGATATTCCTAAAAACTTATGAGCAATCTGGTTTCACCAGAGTGTGTTCCTCAGTGAAGGAATCTTACAGAGATTCTGTCAGAGCAGTAGTGACATGTTTGGTGTTTTGTATGAAGAAACCCTAAATGGCTTCCTGCAAGATGAGTTCAACACAGTGTTATTTCATTTTAAGAAAATGATAGTCATTCTGTTTGGCATAAACTGAAATATTAGAAAAGCCTTATATCAAGAGGTTCCTAATTAGCTACCAGCAATCTGGCTTCACAATAGTGTTCTTTCATTGAATGGATGTAATAGATACTTTGTAGTGAAATGTATGATAAGTCTCTTAGGAAAAGGTTCCTAAACAGCTGCCTGCAATCTGGCTTCAGCACATTATATCATTGTCTCAAAGTGATATTCATTCAGTATGTCTTATATGGAAACGCTTGAAATGGTGAACATGAAGAAGTTTCTAAATATATACAAGCAAGATTGTTTCTCCACAGTTTTCTTTCAGTGACTGAATGTTATGTATAGTCTGTCACGACTATTGTAAAATGTTTGATGAGTCTTATGTAAAAACGTTCCTAGATAGCTATCTGTGAGCTCTATTTAGCACGGTGTTCTTTCATTGTAGGAAAATGATACCCATTCATTATGGCATATACTGAAATGTGAGAAATGTCTCAAATACAAATGTTCCTAATAATAGCTTCAAGATGCTTTCACCACAGAGTTCTTTCAGTGAAACAATATTGCAGATATTCTGTGACACTTGTAGTGAAGTGTTAGTTAAAACTTACTTGCAAGCTGGATTCAGCACAGTGTTTCTTTCATTGTTTGAAACTCATATTCAATCAGAACAGCAAATATTGAAATGGTTATAATGACTAATATGAAGATGATCCTTAATGGCTGCAAGTAAGATGGTTTCACCACAGTTTTCTCTCAGTGAACAAATGCTATATATATTCTGTCCCGCATGCAATGAAATGTTTGTTAAGTCTTATATGAACATGTTCCTAAACAGCTACCCGCAAACTGGGCTTAGAACAGTGTTCTCACACTGTTAGTAATTGATAGGTCATCTGTAGGGCATATGCTGAAATGTTTGAAATGTCTTATGTGAATATGCCCCTAAACAGCTGTAAGCACATTTGTTTCACCAGAGTTCCTTTAGTGTCTGAATCTTATGGATATTTTTCAAGTCTGTAGTGTAATTTTTTAAGTATTTTATGAAGTTCTTCCTAAACAGATACTAGGAAACAAGGGTTCAGCTCATCCTTCTTTCCTTGAGTGAATATTAAAATCATTCTGTCATGACCATAGCGCAATATTTGTTAAGACTTATAAAAAGATATTTCTAAAAGACAACTTTCCAGCTGGGTTCTTAACATTGTTCTTTCATTTTATGGAAGTGATAACCATTCTGGATGGAATACACTGAAATGTTTGAAAAGACTTGTATGAAGATACTCCTAAATAGCTACAAGCAATCTGGTTACACCACAGTGTTCTTTCATTTAATAAACTTTATCTATAGTCTCCTATAGCTGTAGTGAAATGTTTTATATCATATATGAAAATGTTCCTACAGCTACCTGCAAGCTGGGATCAGCACACTGACTTTTCATTGTAATAAAGTGATAGTTACTTTGTATGGCATACACTGAAATGTCAGAAAAGACTTATATGAGTGTATTTCTAAAGAGATACAAGCAAGCTGGTTTCACAATAGTGATCTTTCATTGAATTAATGTAATAGATATTCTGTCGCACATGTTGTGAAATGTTCAATAAATCTTACATGAAAATGTTACTATAAGTCTACCTGAAAGCTGAGTTAAGTACAATGTTTTTTCATTTTAAGAAAGTATAGCTGTTCTCTATGGCTCATACTGAAATGCTAGAAAAGACTTACATGAAGATGTTCCTTAAAAGCTACAAGGAAGTTGGTTTCACCACAGCATTCTTTCAATGAGTGAATGTTATAGATATTCCATCATGCCCGTAGTGAAATGTTTGATAGGACTTATTTGAAGATTCCCCTAAAGAGCTGCAAGCAAGGTGTTTTCACCACAGTGTTCATTCAGAAAATGAATGTTATACGTATTCTGTCATGCCTCAAGAGAACTATTTGATGTCTTATGTGAGAGTGTTCCTGAACAGCTACAAGCAAGCTTTTTCAACATAGTGTGGTTTCCTTGAATGAATGTTATGGATATCATGTTGCGGCTGTAGAGAAACGTTTGATAAGACATAAATGAAATGCTCATAAAGAGCCACTGGTTTCATCAGAACGTTCTTTCTGGATATGGAAGTGATAGCCATTCTGTAGGCATAATGAAGTGTTTGAAGAGCCTTATACGAAGACATTCCCAAGGCGCCAGAAGTAATCTGGCTTCACCACAGTGTTCTTTCAGTGAACGAGTGTTATAGCTAGTCTGTCATGCCTGTAGTGAAATGTTTAATAAGTCTTATATGAAGAGGTTTCAAACAGCCGCCAGCAAGCCGGGTTTAGCACAGTGTCCTTTAACTGTAAGTAAGTGAGAGCCATTCTGTATGGCATATACTTAAATGTTAGAGAGGTCTTATATGAAGATGTTCCTAAATAGAATCCAACAAGATGTGTTCAGGACAGAATAATTTCATCATAAGATAGTGACAGCCGTTTAGTATGGCATATACTGAAATGCTGAAAAGGACTGAAATGAAGATCTTCCTTAACAGTAAAACCAAGCCACTTTCACCATAGTGTTCTTTCATTGAATGGATGTAATAGATATTCTGTCATGCCTGTAGTTAAATGTTCAATAGGTCTTACATAAAAATACTCCTAATAATCTACCTGAAAGCTATTAAACACAAACTTCTTTCCTTGTAAGAAGGGTATGGCCATGCTGTATGCCACATACTGAAATGCTTGAAAAGCTTTATACGAAGATGTTCCTCAACAGTTACAAGAAAACTGCTTTCATCCCTGTGTTCGTTCAATGAGTGAATGTTTAGAGATTCTGTCATTCCTGCAAAGGAATGTTTAATAAGTCTTACATGAAGATGTTTCTAAACAGCTACAAGGAAATTTTTTTAAATATAGTGTTATTACATTGAATAAACATTAAAGACATCCTGTCATGACTGTAGGCAAATGTCTGATAAGACTTGAGCAAAATATTAATAAACAATTACTTGCAAGCTGGGTTCATCACAGTATTCTTTCCTGGCTATGGAGATGATAGCCATTCTGTATGGCATAAAGTGATATGTTTGAAGAGCCTTTGATTTATATTCTTAAACAGCTAACAAGCAAGATGGTTTCTTCACAGTGTTCTTTCAGTGAATGAATGTTCTAGATATTGTCACATCTGTGGTGAAATATTTGATATATGATGTTCCTAAACAGCTACCTATAAACTGGATTCAGCATGTGTTCTTTCATTTTGTGAAAATGATAGTCGCTCTGTGTGGAATATACTTAAGTATTTGAAGTGTATTATGTGCAGATGTTCCTAAACAGTGAAAAGAAGATGGTTTTTGCATAATTTTCTTTCAGATAACAAATGTTATAGACATTGTCACATCTGTAGTCAAATGTTTGATATGATTTATGTGAAAATATCCCTAAACAGCTACCTGTTGGCTTGATTAAGCACAATGCTGTTTCATTGTAAGAAAGTGATAGCTGTTCCATGTGGCATATACTGAAATGTTTGAAATGTCATCTGTGAAGATGTTCCTTAAGAGCTACTTGCTGGGTGTTTTCAAGACAATGTTCTTTCAGTGAATGGATGTTGTAGATAGTCTATCACACCCGTAGTGAAATGCTGGATAAGTTTTATGAAGATGTCCCTAAGTAGCTACAAGCAAAATGGTTTCACAACAGTGTTCTTACAGACATTGAAGGTTATAGATATTCTGTCATGCCTGTAGTGAAATGTTTGATAAGACTTGCATGAACACTTACATGAAGATGTTTCTAAACAGCCACAAGCAAGCTTTTTCAACACAGTATTTCATTGAATGAATGTAATAATTATCACATTGTGGCTGCAGAGAAACGTTTGATAAGACACACACAAAATGTTCATAAATAGCATGTGCCAGCTGGTTGCATCACAATGTTGTTTAATTTAATGGAAGTGATCATCATTCTGTATAGCATATGATGTGTTTGAATAGCCTTATATAAAGATATTCCTAAAAACTTATGAGCAATCTGGTTTCACCAGAGTGTGTTCCTCAGTGAAGGAATCTTACAGAGATTCTGTCAGAGCAGTAGTGACATGTTTGGTGTTTTGTATGAAGAAACCCTAAATGGCTTCCTGCAAGATGAGTTCAACACAGTGTTATTTCATTTTAAGAAAATGATAGTCATTCTGTTTGGCATAAACTGAAATATTAGAAAAGCCTTATATCAAGAGGTTCCTAATTAGCTACCAGCAATCTGGCTTCACAATAGTGTTCTTTCATTGAATGGATGTAATAGATACTTTGTAGTGAAATGTATGATAAGTCTCTTAGGAAAAGGTTCCTAAACAGCTGCCTGCAATCTGGCTTCAGCACATTATATCATTGTCTCAAAGTGATATTCATTCAGTATGTCTTATATGGAAACGCTTGAAATGGTGAACATGAAGAAGTTTCTAAATATATACAAGCAAGATTGTTTCTCCACAGTTTTCTTTCAGTGACTGAATGTTATGTATAGTCTGTCACGACTATTGTAAAATGTTTGATGAGTCTTATGTAAAAACGTTCCTAGATAGCTATCTGTGAGCTCTATTTAGCACGGTGTTCTTTCATTGTAGGAAAATGATACCCATTCATTATGGCATATACTGAAATGTGAGAAATGTCTCAAATACAAATGTTCCTAATAATAGCTTCAAGATGCTTTCACCACAGAGTTCTTTCAGTGAAACAATATTGCAGATATTCTGTGACACTTGTAGTGAAGTGTTAGTTAAAACTTACTTGCAAGCTGGATTCAGCACAGTGTTTCTTTCATTGTTTGAAACTCATATTCAATCAGAACAGCAAATATTGAAATGGTTATAATGACTAATATGAAGATGATCCTTAATGGCTGCAAGTAAGATGGTTTCACCACAGTTTTCTCTCAGTGAACAAATGCTATATATATTCTGTCCCGCATGCAATGAAATGTTTGTTAAGTCTTATATGAACATGTTCCTAAACAGCTACCCGCAAACTGGGCTTAGAACAGTGTTCTCACACTGTTAGTAATTGATAGGTCATCTGTAGGGCATATGCTGAAATGTTTGAAATGTCTTATGTGAATATGCCCCTAAACAGCTGTAAGCACATTTGTTTCACCAGAGTTCCTTTAGTGTCTGAATCTTATGGATATTTTTCAAGTCTGTAGTGTAATTTTTTAAGTATTTTATGAAGTTCTTCCTAAACAGATACTAGGAAACAAGGGTTCAGCTCATCCTTCTTTCCTTGAGTGAATATTAAAATCATTCTGTCATGACCATAGCGCAATATTTGTTAAGACTTATAAAAAGATATTTCTAAAAGACAACTTTCCAGCTGGGTTCTTAACATTGTTCTTTCATTTTATGGAAGTGATAACCATTCTGGATGGAATACACTGAAATGTTTGAAAAGACTTGTATGAAGATACTCCTAAATAGCTACAAGCAATCTGGTTACACCACAGTGTTCTTTCATTTAATAAACTTTATCTATAGTCTCCTATAGCTGTAGTGAAATGTTTTATATCATATATGAAAATGTTCCTACAGCTACCTGCAAGCTGGGATCAGCACACTGACTTTTCATTGTAATAAAGTGATAGTTACTTTGTATGGCATACACTGAAATGTCAGAAAAGACTTATATGAGTGTATTTCTAAAGAGATACAAGCAAGCTGGTTTCACAATAGTGATCTTTCATTGAATTAATGTAATAGATATTCTGTCGCACATGTTGTGAAATGTTCAATAAATCTTACATGAAAATGTTACTATAAGTCTACCTGAAAGCTGAGTTAAGTACAATGTTTTTTCATTTTAAGAAAGTATAGCTGTTCTCTATGGCTCATACTGAAATGCTAGAAAAGACTTACATGAAGATGTTCCTTAAAAGCTACAAGGAAGTTGGTTTCACCACAGCATTCTTTCAATGAGTGAATGTTATAGATATTCCATCATGCCCGTAGTGAAATGTTTGATAGGACTTATTTGAAGATTCCCCTAAAGAGCTGCAAGCAAGGTGTTTTCACCACAGTGTTCATTCAGAAAATGAATGTTATACGTATTCTGTCATGCCTCAAGAGAACTATTTGATGTCTTATGTGAGAGTGTTCCTGAACAGCTACAAGCAAGCTTTTTCAACATAGTGTGGTTTCCTTGAATGAATGTTATGGATATCATGTTGCGGCTGTAGAGAAACGTTTGATAAGACATAAATGAAATGCTCATAAAGAGCCACTGGTTTCATCAGAACGTTCTTTCTGGATATGGAAGTGATAGCCATTCTGTAGGCATAATGAAGTGTTTGAAGAGCCTTATACGAAGACATTCCCAAGGCGCCAGAAGTAATCTGGCTTCACCACAGTGTTCTTTCAGTGAACGAGTGTTATAGCTAGTCTGTCATGCCTGTAGTGAAATGTTTAATAAGTCTTATATGAAGAGGTTTCAAACAGCCGCCAGCAAGCCGGGTTTAGCACAGTGTCCTTTAACTGTAAGTAAGTGAGAGCCATTCTGTATGGCATATACTTAAATGTTAGAGAGGTCTTATATGAAGATGTTCCTAAATAGAATCCAACAAGATGTGTTCAGGACAGAATAATTTCATCATAAGATAGTGACAGCCGTTTAGTATGGCATATACTGAAATGCTGAAAAGGACTGAAATGAAGATCTTCCTTAACAGTAAAACCAAGCCACTTTCACCATAGTGTTCTTTCATTGAATGGATGTAATAGATATTCTGTCATGCCTGTAGTTAAATGTTCAATAGGTCTTACATAAAAATACTCCTAATAATCTACCTGAAAGCTATTAAACACAAACTTCTTTCCTTGTAAGAAGGGTATGGCCATGCTGTATGCCACATACTGAAATGCTTGAAAAGCTTTATACGAAGATGTTCCTCAACAGTTACAAGAAAACTGCTTTCATCCCTGTGTTCGTTCAATGAGTGAATGTTTAGAGATTCTGTCATTCCTGCAAAGGAATGTTTAATAAGTCTTACATGAAGATGTTTCTAAACAGCTACAAGGAAATTTTTTTAAATATAGTGTTATTACATTGAATAAACATTAAAGACATCCTGTCATGACTGTAGGCAAATGTCTGATAAGACTTGAGCAAAATATTAATAAACAATTACTTGCAAGCTGGGTTCATCACAGTATTCTTTCCTGGCTATGGAGATGATAGCCATTCTGTATGGCATAAAGTGATATGTTTGAAGAGCCTTTGATTTATATTCTTAAACAGCTAACAAGCAAGATGGTTTCTTCACAGTGTTCTTTCAGTGAATGAATGTTCTAGATATTGTCACATCTGTGGTGAAATATTTGATATATGATGTTCCTAAACAGCTACCTATAAACTGGATTCAGCATGTGTTCTTTCATTTTGTGAAAATGATAGTCGCTCTGTGTGGAATATACTTAAGTATTTGAAGTGTATTATGTGCAGATGTTCCTAAACAGTGAAAAGAAGATGGTTTTTGCATAATTTTCTTTCAGATAACAAATGTTATAGACATTGTCACATCTGTAGTCAAATGTTTGATATGATTTATGTGAAAATATCCCTAAACAGCTACCTGTTGGCTTGATTAAGCACAATGCTGTTTCATTGTAAGAAAGTGATAGCTGTTCCATGTGGCATATACTGAAATGTTTGAAATGTCATCTGTGAAGATGTTCCTTAAGAGCTACTTGCTGGGTGTTTTCAAGACAATGTTCTTTCAGTGAATGGATGTTGTAGATAGTCTATCACACCCGTAGTGAAATGCTGGATAAGTTTTATGAAGATGTCCCTAAGTAGCTACAAGCAAAATGGTTTCACAACAGTGTTCTTACAGACATTGAAGGTTATAGATATTCTGTCATGCCTGTAGTGAAATGTTTGATAAGACTTGCATGAACACTTACATGAAGATGTTTCTAAACAGCCACAAGCAAGCTTTTTCAACACAGTATTTCATTGAATGAATGTAATAATTATCACATTGTGGCTGCAGAGAAACGTTTGATAAGACACACACAAAATGTTCATAAATAGCATGTGCCAGCTGGTTGCATCACAATGTTGTTTAATTTAATGGAAGTGATCATCATTCTGTATAGCATATGATGTGTTTGAATAGCCTTATATAAAGATATTCCTAAAAACTTATGAGCAATCTGGTTTCACCAGAGTGTGTTCCTCAGTGAAGGAATCTTACAGAGATTCTGTCAGAGCAGTAGTGACATGTTTGGTGTTTTGTATGAAGAAACCCTAAATGGCTTCCTGCAAGATGAGTTCAACACAGTGTTATTTCATTTTAAGAAAATGATAGTCATTCTGTTTGGCATAAACTGAAATATTAGAAAAGCCTTATATCAAGAGGTTCCTAATTAGCTACCAGCAATCTGGCTTCACAATAGTGTTCTTTCATTGAATGGATGTAATAGATACTTTGTAGTGAAATGTATGATAAGTCTCTTAGGAAAAGGTTCCTAAACAGCTGCCTGCAATCTGGCTTCAGCACATTATATCATTGTCTCAAAGTGATATTCATTCAGTATGTCTTATATGGAAACGCTTGAAATGGTGAACATGAAGAAGTTTCTAAATATATACAAGCAAGATTGTTTCTCCACAGTTTTCTTTCAGTGACTGAATGTTATGTATAGTCTGTCACGACTATTGTAAAATGTTTGATGAGTCTTATGTAAAAACGTTCCTAGATAGCTATCTGTGAGCTCTATTTAGCACGGTGTTCTTTCATTGTAGGAAAATGATACCCATTCATTATGGCATATACTGAAATGTGAGAAATGTCTCAAATACAAATGTTCCTAATAATAGCTTCAAGATGCTTTCACCACAGAGTTCTTTCAGTGAAACAATATTGCAGATATTCTGTGACACTTGTAGTGAAGTGTTAGTTAAAACTTACTTGCAAGCTGGATTCAGCACAGTGTTTCTTTCATTGTTTGAAACTCATATTCAATCAGAACAGCAAATATTGAAATGGTTATAATGACTAATATGAAGATGATCCTTAATGGCTGCAAGTAAGATGGTTTCACCACAGTTTTCTCTCAGTGAACAAATGCTATATATATTCTGTCCCGCATGCAATGAAATGTTTGTTAAGTCTTATATGAACATGTTCCTAAACAGCTACCCGCAAACTGGGCTTAGAACAGTGTTCTCACACTGTTAGTAATTGATAGGTCATCTGTAGGGCATATGCTGAAATGTTTGAAATGTCTTATGTGAATATGCCCCTAAACAGCTGTAAGCACATTTGTTTCACCAGAGTTCCTTTAGTGTCTGAATCTTATGGATATTTTTCAAGTCTGTAGTGTAATTTTTTAAGTATTTTATGAAGTTCTTCCTAAACAGATACTAGGAAACAAGGGTTCAGCTCATCCTTCTTTCCTTGAGTGAATATTAAAATCATTCTGTCATGACCATAGCGCAATATTTGTTAAGACTTATAAAAAGATATTTCTAAAAGACAACTTTCCAGCTGGGTTCTTAACATTGTTCTTTCATTTTATGGAAGTGATAACCATTCTGGATGGAATACACTGAAATGTTTGAAAAGACTTGTATGAAGATACTCCTAAATAGCTACAAGCAATCTGGTTACACCACAGTGTTCTTTCATTTAATAAACTTTATCTATAGTCTCCTATAGCTGTAGTGAAATGTTTTATATCATATATGAAAATGTTCCTACAGCTACCTGCAAGCTGGGATCAGCACACTGACTTTTCATTGTAATAAAGTGATAGTTACTTTGTATGGCATACACTGAAATGTCAGAAAAGACTTATATGAGTGTATTTCTAAAGAGATACAAGCAAGCTGGTTTCACAATAGTGATCTTTCATTGAATTAATGTAATAGATATTCTGTCGCACATGTTGTGAAATGTTCAATAAATCTTACATGAAAATGTTACTATAAGTCTACCTGAAAGCTGAGTTAAGTACAATGTTTTTTCATTTTAAGAAAGTATAGCTGTTCTCTATGGCTCATACTGAAATGCTAGAAAAGACTTACATGAAGATGTTCCTTAAAAGCTACAAGGAAGTTGGTTTCACCACAGCATTCTTTCAATGAGTGAATGTTATAGATATTCCATCATGCCCGTAGTGAAATGTTTGATAGGACTTATTTGAAGATTCCCCTAAAGAGCTGCAAGCAAGGTGTTTTCACCACAGTGTTCATTCAGAAAATGAATGTTATACGTATTCTGTCATGCCTCAAGAGAACTATTTGATGTCTTATGTGAGAGTGTTCCTGAACAGCTACAAGCAAGCTTTTTCAACATAGTGTGGTTTCCTTGAATGAATGTTATGGATATCATGTTGCGGCTGTAGAGAAACGTTTGATAAGACATAAATGAAATGCTCATAAAGAGCCACTGGTTTCATCAGAACGTTCTTTCTGGATATGGAAGTGATAGCCATTCTGTAGGCATAATGAAGTGTTTGAAGAGCCTTATACGAAGACATTCCCAAGGCGCCAGAAGTAATCTGGCTTCACCACAGTGTTCTTTCAGTGAACGAGTGTTATAGCTAGTCTGTCATGCCTGTAGTGAAATGTTTAATAAGTCTTATATGAAGAGGTTTCAAACAGCCGCCAGCAAGCCGGGTTTAGCACAGTGTCCTTTAACTGTAAGTAAGTGAGAGCCATTCTGTATGGCATATACTTAAATGTTAGAGAGGTCTTATATGAAGATGTTCCTAAATAGAATCCAACAAGATGTGTTCAGGACAGAATAATTTCATCATAAGATAGTGACAGCCGTTTAGTATGGCATATACTGAAATGCTGAAAAGGACTGAAATGAAGATCTTCCTTAACAGTAAAACCAAGCCACTTTCACCATAGTGTTCTTTCATTGAATGGATGTAATAGATATTCTGTCATGCCTGTAGTTAAATGTTCAATAGGTCTTACATAAAAATACTCCTAATAATCTACCTGAAAGCTATTAAACACAAACTTCTTTCCTTGTAAGAAGGGTATGGCCATGCTGTATGCCACATACTGAAATGCTTGAAAAGCTTTATACGAAGATGTTCCTCAACAGTTACAAGAAAACTGCTTTCATCCCTGTGTTCGTTCAATGAGTGAATGTTTA
This sequence comes from Equus asinus, assembly GCF_041296235.1. Classification (NCBI taxonomy): domain Eukaryota; kingdom Metazoa; phylum Chordata; class Mammalia; order Perissodactyla; family Equidae; genus Equus; species Equus asinus. The sequence continues at coordinate 12,416,273 of NC_091815.1, read as the reverse complement.
GAGATTCTGTCATTCCTGCAAAGGAATGTTTAATAAGTCTTACATGAAGATGTTTCTAAACAGCTACAAGGAAATTTTTTTAAATATAGTGTTATTACATTGAATAAACATTAAAGACATCCTGTCATGACTGTAGGCAAATGTCTGATAAGACTTGAGCAAAATATTAATAAACAATTACTTGCAAGCTGGGTTCATCACAGTATTCTTTCCTGGCTATGGAGATGATAGCCATTCTGTATGGCATAAAGTGATATGTTTGAAGAGCCTTTGATTTATATTCTTAAACAGCTAACAAGCAAGATGGTTTCTTCACAGTGTTCTTTCAGTGAATGAATGTTCTAGATATTGTCACATCTGTGGTGAAATATTTGATATATGATGTTCCTAAACAGCTACCTATAAACTGGATTCAGCATGTGTTCTTTCATTTTGTGAAAATGATAGTCGCTCTGTGTGGAATATACTTAAGTATTTGAAGTGTATTATGTGCAGATGTTCCTAAACAGTGAAAAGAAGATGGTTTTTGCATAATTTTCTTTCAGATAACAAATGTTATAGACATTGTCACATCTGTAGTCAAATGTTTGATATGATTTATGTGAAAATATCCCTAAACAGCTACCTGTTGGCTTGATTAAGCACAATGCTCTTTCATTGTAAGAAAGTGATAGCTGTTCCATGTGGCATATACTGAAATGTTTGAAATGTCATCTGTGAAGATGTTCCTTAAGAGCTACTTGCTGGGTGTTTTCAAGACAATGTTCTTTCAGTGAATGGATGTTGTAGATAGTCTATCACACCCGTAGTGAAATGCTGGATAAGTTTTATGAAGATGTCCCTAAGTAGCTACAAGCAAAATGGTTTCACAACAGTGTTCTTACAGACATTGAAGGTTATAGATATTCTGTCATGCCTGTAGTGAAATGTTTGATAAGACTTGCATGAACACTTACATGAAGATGTTTCTAAACAGCCACAAGCAAGCTTTTTCAACACAGTATTTCATTGAATGAATGTAATAATTATCACATTGTGGCTGCAGAGAAACGTTTGATAAGACACACACAAAATGTTCATAAATAGCATGTGCCAGCTGGTTGCATCACAATGTTGTTTAATTTAATGGAAGTGATCATCATTCTGTATAGCATATGATGTGTTTGAATAGCCTTATATAAAGATATTCCTAAAAACTTATGAGCAATCTGGTTTCACCAGAGTGTGTTCCTCAGTGAAGGAATCTTACAGAGATTCTGTCAGAGCAGTAGTGACATGTTTGGTGTTTTGTATGAAGAAACCCTAAATGGCTTCCTGCAAGATGAGTTCAACACAGTGTTATTTCATTTTAAGAAAATGATAGTCATTCTGTTTGGCATAAACTGAAATATTAGAAAAGCCTTATATCAAGAGGTTCCTAATTAGCTACCAGCAATCTGGCTTCACAATAGTGTTCTTTCATTGAATGGATGTAATAGATACTTTGTAGTGAAATGTATGATAAGTCTCTTAGGAAAAGGTTCCTAAACAGCTGCCTGCAATCTGGCTTCAGCACATTATATCATTGTCTCAAAGTGATATTCATTCAGTATGTCTTATATGGAAACGCTTGAAATGGTGAACATGAAGAAGTTTCTAAATATATACAAGCAAGATTGTTTCTCCACAGTTTTCTTTCAGTGACTGAATGTTATGTATAGTCTGTCACGACTATTGTAAAATGTTTGATGAGTCTTATGTAAAAACGTTCCTAGATAGCTATCTGTGAGCTCTATTTAGCACAGTGTTCTTTCATTGTAGGAAAATGATACCCATTCATTATGGCATATACTGAAATGTGAGAAATGTCTCCAATACAAATGTTCCTAATAATAGCTTCAAGATGCTTTCACCACAGAGTTCTTTCAGTGAAACAATATTGCAGATATTCTGTGACACTTGTAGTGAAGTGTTAGTTAAAACTTACTTGCAAGCTGGATTCAGCACAGTGTTTCTTTCATTGTTTGAAACTCATATTCAATCAGAACAGCAAATATTGAAATGGTTATAATGACTAATATGAAGATGATCCTTAATGGCTGCAAGTAAGATGGTTTCACCACAGTTTTCTCTCAGTGAACAAATGCTATATATATTCTGTCCCGCATGCAATGAAATGTTTGTTAAGTCTTATATGAACATGTTCCTAAACAGCTACCCGCAAACTGGGCTTAGAACAGTGTTCTCACACTGTTAGTAATTGATAGGTCATCTGTAGGGCATATGCTGAAATGTTTGAAATGTCTTATGTGAATATGCCCCTAAACAGCTGTAAGCACATTTGTTTCACCAGAGTTCCTTTAGTGTCTGAATCTTATGGATATTTTTCAAGTCTGTAGTGTAATTTTTTAAGTATTTTATGAAGTTCTTCCTAAACAGATACTAGGAAACAAGGGTTCAGCTCATCCTTCTTTCCTTGAGTGAATATTAAAATCATTCTGTCATGACCATAGCGCAATATTTGTTAAGACTTATAAAAAGATATTTCTAAAAGACAACTTTCCAGCTGGGTTCTTAACATTGTTCTTTCATTTTATGGAAGTGATAACCATTCTGGATGGAATACACTGAAATGTTTGAAAAGACTTGTATGAAGATACTCCTAAATAGCTACAAGCAATCTGGTTACACCACAGTGTTCTTTCATTTAATAAACTTTATATATAGTCTCCTATAGCTGTAGTGAAATGTTTTATATCATATATGAAAATGTTCCTACAGCTACCTGCAAGCTGGGATCAGCACACTGACTTTTCATTGTAATAAAGTGATAGTTACTTTGTATGGCATACACTGAAATGTCAGAAAAGACTTATATGAGTGTATTTCTAAAGAGATACAAGCAAGCTGGTTTCACAATAGTGATCTTTCATTGAATTAATGTAATAGATATTCTGTCGCACATGTTGTGAAATGTTCAATAAATCTTACATGAAAATGTTACTATAAGTCTACCTGAAAGCTGAGTTAAGTACAATGTTTTTTCATTTTAAGAAAGTATAGCTGTTCTCTATGGCTCATACTGAAATGCTAGAAAAGACTTACATGAAGATGTTCCTTAAAAGCTACAAGGAAGTTGGTTTCACCACAGCATTCTTTCAATGAGTGAATGTTATAGATATTCCATCATGCCCGTAGTGAAATGTTTGATAGGACTTATTTGAAGATTCCCCTAAAGAGCTGCAAGCAAGGTGTTTTCACCACAGTGTTCATTCAGAAAATGAATGTTATACGTATTCTGTCATGCCTCAAGAGAACTATTTGATGTCTTATGTGAGAGTGTTCCTGAACAGCTACAAGCAAGCTTTTTCAACATAGTGTGGTTTCCTTGAATGAATGTTATGGATATCATGTTGCGGCTGTAGAGAAACGTTTGATAAGACATAAATGAAATGCTCATAAAGAGCCACTGGTTTCATCAGAACGTTCTTTCTGGATATGGAAGTGATAGCCATTCTGTAGGCATAATGAAGTGTTTGAAGAGCCTTATACGAAGACATTCCCAAGGCGCCAGAAGTAATCTGGCTTCACCACAGTGTTCTTTCAGTGAACGAGTGTTATAGCTAGTCTGTCATGCCTGTAGTGAAATGTTTAATAAGTCTTATATGAAGAGGTTTCAAACAGCCGCCAGCAAGCCGGGTTTAGCACAGTGTCCTTTAACTGTAAGTAAGTGAGAGCCATTCTGTATGGCATATACTTAAATGTTAGAGAGGTCTTATATGAAGATGTTCCTAAATAGAATCCAACAAGATGTGTTCAGGACAGAATAATTTCATCATAAGATAGTGACAGCCGTTTAGTATGGCATATACTGAAATGCTGAAAAGGACTGAAATGAAGATCTTCCTTAACAGTAAAACCAAGCCACTTTCACCATAGTGTTCTTTCATTGAATGGATGTAATAGATATTCTGTCATGCCTGTAGTTAAATGTTCAATAGGTCTTACATAAAAATACTCCTAATAATCTACCTGAAAGCTATTAAACACAACCTTCTTTCCTTGTAAGAAGGGTATGGCCATGCTGTATGCCACATACTGAAATGCTTGAAAAGCTTTATACGAAGATGTTCCTCAACAGTTACAAGAAAACTGCTTTCATCCCTGTGTTCGTTCAATGAGTGAATGTTTAGAGATTCTGTCATTCCTGCAAAGGAATGTTTAATAAGTCTTACATGAAGATGTTTCTAAACAGCTACAAGGAAATTTTTTTAAATATAGTGTTATTACATTGAATAAACATTAAAGACATCCTGTCATGACTGTAGGCAAATGTCTGATAAGACTTGAGCAAAATATTAATAAACAATTACTTGCAAGCTGGGTTCATCACAGTATTCTTTCCTGGCTATGGAGATGATAGCCATTCTGTATGGCATAAAGTGATATGTTTGAAGAGCCTTTGATTTATATTCTTAAACAGCTAACAAGCAAGATGGTTTCTTCACAGTGTTCTTTCAGTGAATGAATGTTCTAGATATTGTCACATCTGTGGTGAAATATTTGATATATGATGTTCCTAAACAGCTACCTATAAACTGGATTCAGCATGTGTTCTTTCATTTTGTGAAAATGATAGTCGCTCTGTGTGGAATATACTTAAGTATTTGAAGTGTATTATGTGCAGATGTTCCTAAACAGTGAAAAGAAGATGGTTTTTGCATAATTTTCTTTCAGATAACAAATGTTATAGACATTGTCACATCTGTAGTCAAATGTTTGATATGATTTATGTGAAAATATCCCTAAACAGCTACCTGTTGGCTTGATTAAGCACAATGCTGTTTCATTGTAAGAAAGTGATAGCTGTTCCATGTGGCATATACTGAAATGTTTGAAATGTCATCTGTGAAGATGTTCCTTAAGAGCTACTTGCTGGGTGTTTTCAAGACAATGTTCTTTCAGTGAATGGATGTTGTAGATAGTCTATCACACCCGTAGTGAAATGCTGGATAAGTTTTATGAAGATGTCCCTAAGTAGCTACAAGCAAAATGGTTTCACAACAGTGTTCTTACAGACATTGAAGGTTATAGATATTCTGTCATGCCTGTAGTGAAATGTTTGATAAGACTTGCATGAACACTTACATGAAGATGTTTCTAAACAGCCACAAGCAAGCTTTTTCAACACAGTATTTCATTGAATGAATGTAATAATTATCACATTGTGGCTGCAGAGAAACGTTTGATAAGACACACACAAAATGTTCATAAATAGCATGTGCCAGCTGGTTGCATCACAATGTTGTTTAATTTAATGGAAGTGATCATCATTCTGTATAGCATATGATGTGTTTGAATAGCCTTATATAAAGATATTCCTAAAAACTTATGAGCAATCTGGTTTCACCAGAGTGTGTTCCTCAGTGAAGGAATCTTACAGAGATTCTGTCAGAGCAGTAGTGACATGTTTGGTGTTTTGTATGAAGAAACCCTAAATGGCTTCCTGCAAGATGAGTTCAACACAGTGTTATTTCATTTTAAGAAAATGATAGTCATTCTGTTTGGCATAAACTGAAATATTAGAAAAGCCTTATATCAAGAGGTTCCTAATTAGCTACCAGCAATCTGGCTTCACAATAGTGTTCTTTCATTGAATGGATGTAATAGATACTTTGTAGTGAAATGTATGATAAGTCTCTTATGAAAAGGTTCCTAAACAGCTGCCTGCAATCTGGCTTCAGCACATTATATCATTGTCTCAAAGTGATATTCATTCAGTATGTCTTATATGGAAACGCTTGAAATGGTGAACATGAAGAAGTTTCTAAATATATACAAGCAAGATTGTTTCTCCACAGTTTTCTTTCAGTGACTGAATGTTACGTATAGTCTGTCACGACTATTGTAAAATGTTTGATGAGTCTTATGTAAAAACGTTCCTAGATAGCTATCTGTGAGCTCTATTTAGCACAGTGTTCTTTCATTGTAGGAAAATGATACCCATTCATTATGGCATATACTGAAATGTGAGAAATGTCTCCAATACAAATGTTCCTAATAATAGCTTCAAGATGCTTTCACCACAGAGTTCTTTCAGTGAAACAATATTGCAGATATTCTGTGACACTTGTAGTGAAGTGTTAGTTAAAACTTACTTGCAAGCTGGATTCAGCACAGTGTTTCTTTCATTGTTTGAAACTCATATTCAATCAGAACAGCAAATATTGAAATGGTTATAATGACTAATATGAAGATGATCCTTAATGGCTGCAAGTAAGATGGTTTCACCACAGTTTTCTCTCAGTGAACAAATGCTATATATATTCTGTCCCGCATGCAATGAAATGTTTGTTAAGTCTTATATGAACATGTTCCTAAACAGCTACCTGCAAACTGGGCTTAGAACAGTGTTCTCACACTGTTAGTAATTGATAGGTCATCTGTAGGGCATATGCTGAAATGTTTGAAATGTCTTATGTGAATATGCCCCTAAACAGCTGTAAGCACATTTGTTTCACCAGAGTTCCTTTAGTGTCTGAATCTTATGGATATTTTTCAAGTCTGTAGTGTAATTTTTTAAGTATTTTATGAAGTTCTTCCTAAACAGATACTAGGAAACAAGGGTTCAGCTCATCCTTCTTTCCTTGAGTGAATATTAAAATCATTCTGTCATGACCATAGCGCAATATTTGTTAAGACTTATAAAAAGATATTTCTAAAAGACAACTTTCCAGCTGGGTTCTTAACATTGTTCTTTCATTTTATGGAAGTGATAACCATTCTGGATGGAATACACTGAAATGTTTGAAAAGACTTGTATGAAGATACTCCTAAATAGCTACAAGCAATCTGGTTACACCACAGTGTTCTTTCATTTAATAAACTTTATCTATAGTCTCCTATAGCTGTAGTGAAATGTTTTATATCATATATGAAAATGTTCCTACAGCTACCTGCAAGCTGGGATCAGCACACTGACTTTTCATTGTAATAAAGTGATAGTTACTTTGTATGGCATACACTGAAATGTCAGAAAAGACTTATATGAGTGTATTTCTAAAGAGATACAAGCAAGCTGGTTTCACAATAGTGATCTTTCATTGAATTAATGTAATAGATATTCTGTCGCACATGTTGTGAAATGTTCAATAAATCTTACATGAAAATGTTACTATAAGTCTACCTGAAAGCTGAGTTAAGTACAATGTTTTTTCATTTTAAGAAAGTATAGCTGTTCTCTATGGCTCATACTGAAATGCTAGAAAAGACTTACATGAAGATGTTCCTTAAAAGCTACAAGGAAGTTGGTTTCACCACAGCATTCTTTCAAAGAGTGAATGTTATAGATATTCCATCATGCCCGTAGTGAAATGTTTGATAGGACTTATTTGAAGATTCCCCTAAAGAGCTGCAAGCAAGGTGTTTTCACCACAGTGTTCATTCAGAAAATGAATGTTATACGTATTCTGTCATGCCTCAAGAGAACTATTTGATGTCTTATGTGAGAGTGTTCCTGAACAGCTACAAGCAAGCTTTTTCAACATAGTGTGGTTTCCTTGAATGAATGTTATGGATATCATGTTGCGGCTGTAGAGAAACGTTTGATAAGACATAAATGAAATGCTCATAAAGAGCCACTGGTTTCATCAGAACGTTCTTTCTGGATATGGAAGTGATAGCCATTCTGTAGGCATAATGAAGTGTTTGAAGAGCCTTATACGAAGACATTCCCAAGGCGCCAGAAGTAATCTGGCTTCACCACAGTGTTCTTTCAGTGAACGAGTGTTATAGCTAGTCTGTCATGCCTGTAGTGAAATGTTTAATAAGTCTTATATGAAGAGGTTTCAAACAGCCGCCAGCAAGCCGGGTTTAGCACAGTGTCCTTTAACTGTAAGTAAGTGAGAGCCATTCTGTATGGCATATACTTAAATGTTAGAGAGGTCTTATATGAAGATGTTCCTAAATAGAATCCAACAAGATGTGTTCAGGACAGAATAATTTCATCATAAGATAGTGACAGCCGTTTAGTATGGCATATACTGAAATGCTGAAAAGGACTGAAATGAAGATCTTCCTTAACAGTAAAACCAAGCCACTTTCACCATAGTGTTCTTTCATTGAATGGATGTAATAGATATTCTGTCATGCCTGTAGTTAAATGTTCAATAGGTCTTACATAAAAATACTCCTAATAATCTACCTGAAAGCTATTAAACACAACCTTCTTTCCTTGTAAGAAGGGTATGGCCATGCTGTATGCCACATACTGAAATGCTTGAAAAGCTTTATACGAAGATGTTCCTCAACAGTTACAAGAAAACTGCTTTCATCCCTGTGTTCGTTCAATGAGTGAATGTTTAGAGATTCTGTCATTCCTGCAAAGGAATGTTTAATAAGTCTTACATGAAGATGTTTCTAAACAGCTACAAGGAAATTTTTTTAAATATAGTGTTATTACATTGAATAAACATTAAAGACATCCTGTCATGACAGTAGGCAAATGTCTGATAAGACTTGAGCAAAATATTAATAAACAATTACTTGCAAGCTGGGTTCATCACAGTATTCTTTCCTGGCTATGGAGATGATAGCCATTCTGTATGGCATAAAGTGATATGTTTGAAGAGCCTTTGATTTATATTCTTAAACAGCTAACAAGCAAGATGGTTTCTTCACAGTGTTCTTTCAGTGAATGAATGTTCTAGATATTGTCACATCTGTGGTGAAATATTTGATATATGATGTTCCTAAACAGCTACCTATAAACTGGATTCAGCATGTGTTCTTTCATTTTGTGAAAATGATAGTCGCTCTGTGTGGAATATACTTAAGTATTTGAAGTGTATTATGTGCAGATGTTCCTAAACAGTGAAAAGAAGATGGTTTTTGCATAATTTTCTTTCAGATAACAAATGTTATAGACATTGTCACATCTGTAGTCAAATGTTTGATATGATTTATGTGAAAATATCCCTAAACAGCTACCTGTTGGCTTGATTAAGCACAATGCTCTTTCATTGTAAGAAAGTGATAGCTGTTCCATGTGGCATATACTGAAATGTTTGAAATGTCATCTGTGAAGATGTTCCTTAAGAGCTACTTGCTGGGTGTTTTCAAGACAATGTTCTTTCAGTGAATGGATGTTGTAGATAGTCTATCACACCCGTAGTGAAATGCTGGATAAGTTTTATGAAGATGTCCCTAAGTAGCTACAAGCAAAATGGTTTCACAACAGTGTTCTTACAGACATTGAAGGTTATAGATATTCTGTCATGCCTGTAGTGAAATGTTTGATAAGACTTGCATGAACACTTACATGAAGATGTTTCTAAACAGCCACAAGCAAGCTTTTTCAACACAGTATTTCATTGAATGAATGTAATAATTATCACATTGTGGCTGCAGAGAAACGTTTGATAAGACACACACAAAATGTTCATAAATAGCATGTGCCAGCTGGTTGCATCACAATGTTGTTTAATTTAATGGAAGTGATCATCATTCTGTATAGCATATGATGTGTTTGAATAGCCTTATATAAAGATATTCCTAAAAACTTATCAGCAATCTGGTTTCACCAGAGTGTGTTCCTCAGTGAAGGAATCTTACAGAGATTCTGTCAGAGCAGTAGTGACATGTTTGGTGTTTTGTATGAAGAAACCCTAAATGGCTTCCTGCAAGATGAGTTCAACACAGTGTTATTTCATTTTAAGAAAATGATAGTCATTCTGTTTGGCATAAACTGAAATATTAGAAAAGCCTTATATCAAGAGGTTCCTAATTAGCTACCAGCAATCTGGCTTCACAATAGTGTTCTTTCATTGAATGGATGTAATAGATACTTTGTAGTGAAATGTATGATAAGTCTCTTATGAAAAGGTTCCTAAACAGCTGCCTGCAATCTGGCTTCAGCACATTATATCATTGTCTCAAAGTGATATTCATTCAGTATGTCTTATATGGAAACGCTTGAAATGGTGAACATGAAGAAGTTTCTAAATATATACAAGCAAGATTGTTTCTCCACAGTTTTCTTTCAGTGACTGAATGTTACGTATAGTCTGTCACGACTATTGTAAAATGTTTGATGAGTCTTATGTAAAAACGTTCCTAGATAGCTATCTGTGAGCTCTATTTAGCACAGTGTTCTTTCATTGTAGGAAAATGATACCCATTCATTATGGCATATACTGAAATGTGAGAAATGTCTCAAATACAAATGTTCCTAATAATAGCTTCAAGATGCTTTCACCACAGAGTTCTTTCAGTGAAACAATATTGCAGATATTCTGTGACACTTGTAGTGAAGTGTTAGTTAAAACTTACTTGCAAGCTGGATTCAGCACAGTGTTTCTTTCATTGTTTGAAACTCATATTCAATCAGAACAGCAAATATTGAAATGGTTATAATGACTAATATGAAGATGATCCTTAATGGCTGCAAGTAAGATGGTTTCACCACAGTTTTCTCTCAGTGAACAAATGCTATATATATTCTGTCCCGCATGCAATGAAATGTTTGTTAAGTCTTATATGAACATGTTCCTAAACAGCTACCCGCAAACTGGGCTTAGAACAGTGTTCTCACACTGTTAGTAATTGATAGGTCATCTGTAGGGCATATGCTGAAATGTTTGAAATGTCTTATGTGAATATGCCCCTAAACAGCTGTAAGCACATTTGTTTCACCAGAGTTCCTTTAGTGTCTGAATCTTATGGATATTTTTCAAGTCTGTAGTGTAATTTTTTAAGTATTTTATGAAGTTCTTCCTAAACAGATACTAGGAAACAAGGGTTCAGCTCATCCTTCTTTCCTTGAGTGAATATTAAAATCATTCTGTCATGACCATAGCGCAATATTTGTTAAGACTTATAAAAAGATATTTCTAAAAGACAACTTTCCAGCTGGGTTCTTAACATTGTTCTTTCATTTTATGGAAGTGATAACCATTCTGGATGGAATACACTGAAATGTTTGAAAAGACTTGTATGAAGATACTCCTAAATAGCTACAAGCAATCTGGTTACACCACAGTGTTCTTTCATTTAATAAACTTTATATATAGTCTCCTATAGCTGTAGTGAAATGTTTTATATCATATATGAAAATGTTCCTACAGCTACCTGCAAGCTGGGATCAGCACACTGACTTTTCATTGTAATAAAGTGATAGTTACTTTGTATGGCATACACTGAAATGTCAGAAAAGACTTATATGAGTGTATTTCTAAAGAGATACAAGCAAGCTGGTTTCACAATAGTGATCTTTCATTGAATTAATGTAATAGATATTCTGTCGCACATGTTGTGAAATGTTCAATAAATCTTACATGAAAATGTTACTATAAGTCTACCTGAAAGCTGAGTTAAGTACAATGTTTTTTCATTTTAAGAAAGTATAGCTGTTCTCTATGGCTCATACTGAAATGCTAGAAAAGACTTACATGAAGATGTTCCTTAAAAGCTACAAGGAAGTTGGTTTCACCACAGCATTCTTTCAAAGAGTGAATGTTATAGATATTCCATCATGCCCGTAGTGAAATGTTTGATAGGACTTATTTGAAGATTCCCCTAAAGAGCTGCAAGCAAGGTGTTTTCACCACAGTGTTCATTCAGAAAATGAATGTTATACGTATTCTGTCATGCCTCAAGAGAACTATTTGATGTCTTATGTGAGAGTGTTCCTGAACAGCTACAAGCAAGCTTTTTCAACATAGTGTGGTTTCCTTGAATGAATGTTATGGATATCATGTTGCGGCTGTAGAGAAACGTTTGATAAGACATAAATGAAATGCTCATAAAGAGCCACTGGTTTCATCAGAACGTTCTTTCTGGATATGGAAGTGATAGCCATTCTGTAGGCATAATGAAGTGTTTGAAGAGCCTTATACGAAGACATTCCCAAGGCGCCAGAAGTAATCTGGCTTCACCACAGTGTTCTTTCAGTGAACGAGTGTTATAGCTAGTCTGTCATGCCTGTAGTGAAATGTTTAATAAGTCTTATATGAAGAGGTTTCAAACAGCCGCCAGCAAGCCGGGTTTAGCACAGTGTCCTTTAACTGTAAGTAAGTGAGAGCCATTCTGTATGGCATATACTTAAATGTTAGAGAGGTCTTATATGAAGATGTTCCTAAATAGAATCCAACAAGATGTGTTCAGGACAGAATAATTTCATCATAAGATAGTGACAGCCGTTTAGTATGGCATATACTGAAATGCTGAAAAGGACTGAAATGAAGATCTTCCTTAACAGTAAAACCAAGCCACTTTCACCATAGTGTTCTTTCATTGAATGGATGTAATAGATATTCTGTCATGCCTGTAGTTAAATGTTCAATAGGTCTTACATAAAAATACTCCTAATAATCTACCTGAAAGCTATTAAACACAACCTTCTTTCCTTGTAAGAAGGGTATGGCCATGCTGTATGCCACATACTGAAATGCTTGAAAAGCTTTATACGAAGATGTTCCTCAACAGTTACAAGAAAACTGCTTTCATCCCTGTGTTCGTTCAATGAGTGAATGTTTAGAGATTCTGTCATTCCTGCAAAGGAATGTTTAATAAGTCTTACATGAAGATGTTTCTAAACAGCTACAAGGAAATTTTTTTAAATATAGTGTTATTACATTGAATAAACATTAAAGACATCCTGTCATGACAGTAGGCAAATGTCTGATAAGACTTGAGCAAAATATTAATAAACAATTACTTGCAAGCTGGGTTCATCACAGTATTCTTTCCTGGCTATGGAGATGATAGCCATTCTGTATGGCATAAAGTGATATGTTTGAAGAGCCTTTGATTTATATTCTTAAACAGCTAACAAGCAAGATGGTTTCTTCACAGTGTTCTTTCAGTGAATGAATGTTCTAGATATTGTCACATCTGTGGTGAAATATTTGATATATGATGTTCCTAAACAGCTACCTATAAACTGGATTCAGCATGTGTTCTTTCATTTTGTGAAAATGATAGTCGCTCTGTGTGGAATATACTTAAGTATTTGAAGTGTATTATGTGCAGATGTTCCTAAACAGTGAAAAGAAGATGGTTTTTGCATAATTTTCTTTCAGATAACAAATGTTATAGACATTGTCACATCTGTAGTCAAATGTTTGATATGATTTATGTGAAAATATCCCTAAACAGCTACCTGTTGGCTTGATTAAGCACAATGCTCTTTCATTGTAAGAAAGTGATAGCTGTTCCATGTGGCATATACTGAAATGTTTGAAATGTCATCTGTGAAGATGTTCCTTAAGAGCTACTTGCTGGGTGTTTTCAAGACAATGTTCTTTCAGTGAATGGATGTTGTAGATAGTCTATCACACCCGTAGTGAAATGCTGGATAAGTTTTATGAAGATGTCCCTAAGTAGCTACAAGCAAAATGGTTTCACAACAGTGTTCTTACAGACATTGAAGGTTATAGATATTCTGTCATGCCTGTAGTGAAATGTTTGATAAGACTTGCATGAACACTTACATGAAGATGTTTCTAAACAGCCACAAGCAAGCTTTTTCAACACAGTATTTCATTGAATGAATGTAATAATTATCACATTGTGGCTGCAGAGAAACGTTTGATAAGACACACACAAAATGTTCATAAATAGCATGTGCCAGCTGGTTGCATCACAATGTTGTTTAATTTAATGGAAGTGATCATCATTCTGTATAGCATATGATGTGTTTGAATAGCCTTATATAAAGATATTCCTAAAAACTTATGAGCAATCTGGTTTCACCAGAGTGTGTTCCTCAGTGAAGGAATCTTACAGAGATTCTGTCAGAGCAGTAGTGACATGTTTGGTGTTTTGTATGAAGAAACCCTAAATGGCTTCCTGCAAGATGAGTTCAACACAGTGTTATTTCATTTTAAGAAAATGATAGTCATTCTGTTTGGCATAAACTGAAATATTAGAAAAGCCTTATATCAAGAGGTTCCTAATTAGCTACCAGCAATCTGGCTTCACAATAGTGTTCTTTCATTGAATGGATGTAATAGATACTTTGTAGTGAAATGTATGATAAGTCTCTTATGAAAAGGTTCCTAAACAGCTACCTGCAATCTGGCTTCAGCACATTATATCATTGTCTCAAAGTGATATTCATTCAGTATGTCTTATATGGAAACGCTTGAAATGGTGAACATGAAGAAGTTTCTAAATATATACAAGCAAGATTGTTTCTCCACAGTTTTCTTTCAGTGACTGAATGTTATGTATAGTCTGTCACGACTATTGTAAAATGTTTGATGAGTCTTATGTAAAAACGTTCCTAGATAGCTATCTGTGAGCTCTATTTAGCACAGTGTTCTTTCATTGTAGGAAAATGATACCCATTCATTATGGCATATACTGAAATGTGAGAAATGTCTCCAATACAAATGTTCCTAATAATAGCTTCAAGATGCTTTCACCACAGAGTTCTTTCAGTGAAACAATATTGCAGATATTCTGTGACACTTGTAGTGAAGTGTTAGTTAAAACTTACTTGCAAGCTGGATTCAGCACAGTGTTTCTTTCATTGTTTGAAACTCATATTCAATCAGAACAGCAAATATTGAAATGGTTATAATGACTAATATGAAGATGATCCTTAATGGCTGCAAGTAAGATGGTTTCACCACAGTTTTCTCTCAGTGAACAAATGCTATATATATTCTGTCCCGCATGCAATGAAATGTTTGTTAAGTCTTATATGAACATGTTCCTAAACAGCTACCCGCAAACTGGGCTTAGAACAGTGTTCTCACACTGTTAGTAATTGATAGGTCATCTGTAGGGCATATGCTGAAATGTTTGAAATGTCTTATGTGAATATGCCCCTAAACAGCTGTAAGCACATTTGTTTCACCAGAGTTCCTTTAGTGTCTGAATCTTATGGATATTTTTCAAGTCTGTAGTGTAATTTTTTAAGTATTTTATGAAGTTCTTCCTAAACAGATACTAGGAAACAAGGGTTCAGCTCATCCTTCTTTCCTTGAGTGAATATTAAAATCATTCTGTCATGACCATAGCGCAATATTTGTTAAGACTTATAAAAAGATATTTCTAAAAGACAACTTTCCAGCTGGGTTCTTAACATTGTTCTTTCATTTTATGGAAGTGATAACCATTCTGGATGGAATACACTGAAATGTTTGAAAAGACTTGTATGAAGATACTCCTAAATAGCTACAAGCAATCTGGTTACACCACAGTGTTCTTTCATTTAATAAACTTTATATATAGTCTCCTATAGCTGTAGTGAAATGTTTTATATCATATATGAAAATGTTCCTACAGCTACCTGCAAGCTGGGATCAGCACACTGACTTTTCATTGTAATAAAGTGATAGTTACTTTGTATGGCATACACTGAAATGTCAGAAAAGACTTATATGAGTGTATTTCTAAAGAGATACAAGCAAGCTGGTTTCACAATAGTGATCTTTCATTGAATTAATGTAATAGATATTCTGTCGCACATGTTGTGAAATGTTCAATAAATCTTACATGAAAATGTTACTATAAGTCTACCTGAAAGCTGAGTTAAGTACAATGTTTTTTCATTTTAAGAAAGTATAGCTGTTCTCTATGGCTCATACTGAAATGCTAGAAAAGACTTACATGAAGATGTTCCTTAAAAGCTACAAGGAAGTTGGTTTCACCACAACATTCTTTCAAAGAGTGAATGTTATAGATATTCCATCATGCCCGTAGTGAAATGTTTGATAGGACTTATTTGAAGATTCCCCTAAAGAGCTGCAAGCAAGGTGTTTTCACCACAGTGTTCATTCAGAAAATGAATGTTATACGTATTCTGTCATGCCTCAAGAGAACTATTTGATGTCTTATGTGAGAGTGTTCCTGAACAGCTACAAGCAAGCTTTTTCAACATAGTGTGGTTTCCTTGAATGAATGTTATGGATATCATGTTGCGGCTGTAGAGAAACGTTTGATAAGACATAAATGAAATGCTCATAAAGAGCCACTGGTTTCATCAGAACGTTCTTTCTGGATATGGAAGTGATAGCCATTCTGTAGGCATAATGAAGTGTTTGAAGAGCCTTATACGAAGACATTCCCAAGGCGCCAGAAGTAATCTGGCTTCACCACAGTGTTCTTTCAGTGAACGAGTGTTATAGCTAGTCTGTCATGCCTGTAGTGAAATGTTTAATAAGTCTTATATGAAGAGGTTTCAAACAGCCGCCAGCAAGCCGGGTTTAGCACAGTGTCCTTTAACTGTAAGTAAGTGAGAGCCATTCTGTATGGCATATACTTAAATGTTAGAGAGGTCTTATATGAAGATGTTCCTAAATAGAATCCAACAAGATGTGTTCAGGACAGAATAATTTCATCATAAGATAGTGACAGCCGTTTAGTATGGCATATACTGAAATGCTGAAAAGGACTGAAATGAAGATCTTCCTTAACAGTAAAACCAAGCCACTTTCACCATAGTGTTCTTTCATTGAATGGATGTAATAGATATTCTGTCATGCCTGTAGTTAAATGTTCAATAGGTCTTACATAAAAATACTCCTAATAATCTACCTGAAAGCTATGAAACACAACCTTCTTTCCTTGTAAGAAGGGTATGGCCATGCTGTATGCCATATACTGAAATGCTTGAAAAGCTTTATACGAAGATGTTCCTCAACAGTTACAAGAAAACTGCTTTCATCCCTGTGTTCGTTCAATGAGTGAATGTTTAGAGATTCTGTCATTCCTGCAAAGGAATGTTTAATAAGTCTTACATGAAGATGTTTCTAAACAGCTACAAGGAAATTTTTTTAAATATAGTGTTATTACATTGAATAAACATTAAAGACATCCTGTCATGACTGTAGGCAAATGTCTGATAAGACTTGAGCAAAATATTAATAAACAATTACTTGCAAGCTGGGTTCATCACAGTATTCTTTCCTGGCTATGGAGATGATAGCCATTCTGTATGGCATAAAGTGATATGTTTGAAGAGCCTTTGATTTATATTCTTAAACAGCTAACAAGCAAGATGGTTTCTTCACAGTGTTCTTTCAGTGAATGAATGTTCTAGATATTGTCACATCTGTGGTGAAATATTTGATATATGATGTTCCTAAACAGCTACCTATAAACTGGATTCAGCATGTGTTCTTTCATTTTGTGAAAATGATAGTCGCTCTGTGTGGAATATACTTAAGTATTTGAAGTGTATTATGTGCAGATGTTCCTAAACAGTGAAAAGAAGATGGTTTTTGCATAATTTTCTTTCAGATAACAAATGTTATAGACATTGTCACATCTGTAGTCAAATGTTTGATATGATTTATGTGAAAATATCCCTAAACAGCTACCTGTTGGCTTGATTAAGCACAATGCTCTTTCATTGTAAGAAAGTGATAGCTGTTCCATGTGGCATATACTGAAATGTTTGAAATGTCATCTGTGAAGATGTTCCTTAAGAGCTACTTGCTGGGTGTTTTCAAGACAATGTTCTTTCAGTGAATGGATGTTGTAGATAGTCTATCACACCCGTAGTGAAATGCTGGATAAGTTTTATGAAGATGTCCCTAAGTAGCTACAAGCAAAATGGTTTCACAACAGTGTTCTTACAGACATTGAAGGTTATAGATATTCTGTCATGCCTGTAGTGAAATGTTTGATAAGACTTGCATGAACACTTACATGAAGATGTTTCTAAACAGCCACAAGCAAGCTTTTTCAACACAGTATTTCATTGAATGAATGTAATAATTATCACATTGTGGCTGCAGAGAAACGTTTGATAAGACACACACAAAATGTTCATAAATAGCATGTGCCAGCTGGTTGCATCACAATGTTGTTTAATTTAATGGAAGTGATCATCATTCTGTATAGCATATGATGTGTTTGAATAGCCTTATATAAAGATATTCCTAAAAACTTATGAGCAATCTGGTTTCACCAGAGTGTGTTCCTCAGTGAAGGAATCTTACAGAGATTCTGTCAGAGCAGTAGTGACATGTTTGGTGTTTTGTATGAAGAAACCCTAAATGGCTTCCTGCAAGATGAGTTCAACACAGTGTTATTTCATTTTAAGAAAATGATAGTCATTCTGTTTGGCATAAACTGAAATATTAGAAAAGCCTTATATCAAGAGGTTCCTAATTAGCTACCAGCAATCTGGCTTCACAATAGTGTTCTTTCATTGAATGGATGTAATAGATACTTTGTAGTGAAATGTATGATAAGTCTCTTATGAAAAGGTTCCTAAACAGCTACCTGCAATCTGGCTTCAGCACATTATATCATTGTCTCAAAGTGATATTCATTCAGTATGTCTTATATGGAAACGCTTGAAATGGTGAACATGAAGAAGTTTCTAAATATATACAAGCAAGATTGTTTCTCCACAGTTTTCTTTCAGTGACTGAATGTTATGTATAGTCTGTCACGACTATTGTAAAATGTTTGATGAGTCTTATGTAAAAACGTTCCTAGATAGCTATCTGTGAGCTCTATTTAGCACAGTGTTCTTTCATTGTAGGAAAATGATACCCATTCATTATGGCATATACTGAAATGTGAGAAATGTCTCAAATACAAATGTTCCTAATAATAGCTTCAAGATGCTTTCACCACAGAGTTCTTTCAGTGAAACAATATTGCAGATATTCTGTGACACTTGTAGTGAAGTGTTAGTTAAAACTTACTTGCAAGCTGGATTCAGCACAGTGTTTCTTTCATTGTTTGAAACTCATATTCAATCAGAACAGCAAATATTGAAATGGTTATAATGACTAATATGAAGATGATCCTTAATGGCTGCAAGTAAGATGGTTTCACCACAGTTTTCTCTCAGTGAACAAATGCTATATATATTCTGTCCCGCATGCAATGAAATGTTTGTTAAGTCTTATATGAACATGTTCCTAAACAGCTACCCGCAAACTGGGCTTAGAACAGTGTTCTCACACTGTTAGTAATTGATAGGTCATCTGTAGGGCATATGCTGAAATGTTTGAAATGTCTTATGTGAATATGCCCCTAAACAGCTGTAAGCACATTTGTTTCACCAGAGTTCCTTTAGTGTCTGAATCTTATGGATATTTTTCAAGTCTGTAGTGTAATTTTTTAAGTATTTTATGAAGTTCTTCCTAAACAGATACTAGGAAACAAGGGTTCAGCTCATCCTTCTTTCCTTGAGTGAATATTAAAATCATTCTGTCATGACCATAGCACAATATTTGTTAAGACTTATAAAAAGATATTTCTAAAAGACAACTTTCCAGCTGGGTTCTTAACATTGTTCTTTCATTTTATGGAAGTGATAACCATTCTGGATGGAATACACTGAAATGTTTGAAAAGACTTGTATGAAGATACTCCTAAATAGCTACAAGCAATCTGGTTACACCACAGTGTTCTTTCATTTAATAAACTTTATATATAGTCTCCTATAGCTGTAGTGAAATGTTTTATATCATATATGAAAATGTTCCTACAGCTACCTGCAAGCTGGGATCAGCACACTGACTTTTCATTGTAATAAAGTGATAGTTACTTTGTATGGCATACACTGAAATGTCAGAAAAGACTTATATGAGTGTATTTCTAAAGAGATACAAGCAAGCTGGTTTCACAATAGTGATCTTTCATTGAATTAATGTAATAGATATTCTGTCGCACATGTTGTGAAATGTTCAATAAATCTTACATGAAAATGTTACTATAAGTCTACCTGAAAGCTGAGTTAAGTACAATGTTTTTTCATTTTAAGAAAGTATAGCTGTTCTCTATGGCTCATACTGAAATGCTAGAAAAGACTTACATGAAGATGTTCCTTAAAAGCTACAAGGAAGTTGGTTTCACCACAGCATTCTTTCAATGAGTGAATGTTATAGATATTCCATCATGCCCGTAGTGAAATGTTTGATAGGACTTATTTGAAGATTCCCCAAAGAGCTGCAAGCAAGGTGTTTTCACCACAGTGTTCATTCAGAAAATGAATGTTATACGTATTCTGTCATGCCTCAAGAGAACTATTTGATGTCTTATGTGAGAGTGTTCCTGAACAGCTACAAGCAAGCTTTTTCAACATAGTGTGGTTTCCTTGAATGAATGTTATGGATATCATGTTGCGGCTGTAGAGAAACGTTTGATAAGACATAAATGAAATGCTCATAAAGAGCCACTGGTTTCATCAGAACGTTCTTTCTGGATATGGAAGTGATAGCCATTCTGTAGGCATAATGAAGTGTTTGAAGAGCCTTATACGAAGACATTCCCAAGGCGCCAGAAGTAATCTGGCTTCACCACAGTGTTCTTTCAGTGAACGAGTGTTATAGCTAGTCTGTCATGCCTGTAGTGAAATGTTTAATAAGTCTTATATGAAGAGGTTTCAAACAGCCGCCAGCAAGCCGGGTTTAGCACAGTGTCCTTTAACTGTAAGTAAGTGAGAGCCATTCTGTATGGCATATACTTAAATGTTAGAGAGGTCTTATATGAAGATGTTCCTAAATAGAATCCAACAAGATGTGTTCAGGACAGAATAATTTCATCATAAGATAGTGACAGCCGTTTAGTATGGCATATACTGAAATGCTGAAAAGGACTGAAATGAAGATCTTCCTTAACAGTAAAACCAAGCCACTTTCACCATAGTGTTCTTTCATTGAATGGATGTAATAGATATTCTGTCATGCCTGTAGTTAAATGTTCAATAGGTCTTACATAAAAATACTCCTAATAATCTACCTGAAAGCTATTAAACACAACCTTCTTTCCTTGTAAGAAGGGTATGGCCATGCTGTATGCCACATACTGAAATGCTTGAAAAGCTTTATACGAAGATGTTCCTCAACAGTTACAAGAAAACTGCTTTCATCCCTGTGTTCGTTCAATGAGTGAATGTTTAGAGATTCTGTCATTCCTGCAAAGGAATGTTTAATAAGTCTTACATGAAGATGTTTCTAAACAGCTACAAGGAAATTTTTTTAAATATAGTGTTATTACATTGAATAAACATTAAAGACATCCTGTCATGACTGTAGGCAAATGTCTGATAAGACTTGAGCAAAATATTAATAAACAATTACTTGCAAGCTGGGTTCATCACAGTATTCTTTCCTGGCTATGGAGATGATAGCCATTCTGTATGGCATAAAGTGATATGTTTGAAGAGCCTTTGATTTATATTCTTAAACAGCTAACAAGCAAGATGGTTTCTTCACAGTGTTCTTTCAGTGAATGAATGTTCTAGATATTGTCACATCTGTGGTGAAATATTTGATATATGATGTTCCTAAACAGCTACCTATAAACTGGATTCAGCATGTGTTCTTTCATTTTGTGAAAATGATAGTCGCTCTGTGTGGAATATACTTAAGTATTTGAAGTGTATTATGTGCAGATGTTCCTAAACAGTGAAAAGAAGATGGTTTTTGCATAATTTTCTTTCAGATAACAAATGTTATAGACATTGTCACATCTGTAGTCAAATGTTTGATATGATTTATGTGAAAATATCCCTAAACAGCTACCTGTTGGCTTGATTAAGCACAATGCTCTTTCATTGTAAGAAAGTGATAGCTGTTCCATGTGGCATATACTGAAATGTTTGAAATGTCATCTGTGAAGATGTTCCTTAAGAGCTACTTGCTGGGTGTTTTCAAGACAATGTTCTTTCAGTGAATGGATGTTGTAGATAGTCTATCACACCCGTAGTGAAATGCTGGATAAGTTTTATGAAGATGTCCCTAAGTAGCTACAAGCAAAATGGTTTCACAACAGTGTTCTTACAGACATTGAAGGTTATAGATATTCTGTCATGCCTGTAGTGAAATGTTTGATAAGACTTGCATGAACACTTACATGAAGATGTTTCTAAACAGCCACAAGCAAGCTTTTTCAACACAGTATTTCATTGAATGAATGTAATAATTATCACATTGTGGCTGCAGAGAAACGTTTGATAAGACACACACAAAATGTTCATAAATAGCATGTGCCAGCTGGTTGCATCACAATGTTGTTTAATTTAATGGAAGTGATCATCATTCTGTATAGCATATGATGTGTTTGAATAGCCTTATATAAAGATATTCCTAAAAACTTATGAGCAATCTGGTTTCACCAGAGTGTGTTCCTCAGTGAAGGAATCTTACAGAGATTCTGTCAGAGCAGTAGTGACATGTTTGGTGTTTTGTATGAAGAAACCCTAAATGGCTTCCTGCAAGATGAGTTCAACACAGTGTTATTTCATTTTAAGAAAATGATAGTCATTCTGTTTGGCATAAACTGAAATATTAGAAAAGCCTTATATCAAGAGGTTCCTAATTAGCTACCAGCAATCTGGCTTCACAATAGTGTTCTTTCATTGAATGGATGTAATAGATACTTTGTAGTGAAATGTATGATAAGTCTCTTATGAAAAGGTTCCTAAACAGCTGCCTGCAATCTGGCTTCAGCACATTATATCATTGTCTCAAAGTGATATTCATTCAGTATGTCTTATATGGAAACGCTTGAAATGGTGAACATGAAGAAGTTTCTAAATATATACAAGCAAGATTGTTTCTCCACAGTTTTCTTTCAGTGACTGAATGTTATGTATAGTCTGTCACGACTATTGTAAAATGTTTGATGAGTCTTATGTAAAAACGTTCCTAGATAGCTATCTGTGAGCTCTATTTAGCACAGTGTTCTTTCATTGTAGGAAAATGATACCCATTCATTATGGCATATACTGAAATGTGAGAAATGTCTCAAATACAAATGTTCCTAATAATAGCTTCAAGATGCTTTCACCACAGAGTTCTTTCAGTGAAACAATATTGCAGATATTCTGTGACACTTGTAGTGAAGTGTTAGTTAAAACTTACTTGCAAGCTGGATTCAGCACAGTGTTTCTTTCATTGTTTGAAACTCATATTCAATCAGAACAGCAAATATTGAAATGGTTATAATGACTAATATGAAGATGATCCTTAATGGCTGCAAGTAAGATGGTTTCACCACAGTTTTCTCTCAGTGAACAAATGCTATATATATTCTGTCCCGCATGCAATGAAATGTTTGTTAAGTCTTATATGAACATGTTCCTAAACAGCTACCCGCAAACTGGGCTTAGAACAGTGTTCTCACACTGTTAGTAATTGATAGGTCATCTGTAGGGCATATGCTGAAATGTTTGAAATGTCTTATGTGAATATGCCCCTAAACAGCTGTAAGCACATTTGTTTCACCAGAGTTCCTTTAGTGTCTGAATCTTATGGATATTTTTCAAGTCTGTAGTGTAATTTTTTAAGTATTTTATGAAGTTCTTCCTAAACAGATACTAGGAAACAAGGGTTCAGCTCATCCTTCTTTCCTTGAGTGAATATTAAAATCATTCTGTCATGACCATAGCGCAATATTTGTTAAGACTTATAAAAAGATATTTCTAAAAGACAACTTTCCAGCTGGGTTCTTAACATTGTTCTTTCATTTTATGGAAGTGATAACCATTCTGGATGGAATACACTGAAATGTTTGAAAAGACTTGTATGAAGATACTCCTAAATAGCTACAAGCAATCTGGTTACACCACAGTGTTCTTTCATTTAATAAACTTTATATATAGTCTCCTATAGCTGTAGTGAAATGTTTTATATCATATATGAAAATGTTCCTACAGCTACCTGCAAGCTGGGATCAGCACACTGACTTTTCATTGTAATAAAGTGATAGTTACTTTGTATGGCATACACTGAAATGTCAGAAAAGACTTATATGAGTGTATTTCTAAAGAGATACAAGCAAGCTGGTTTCACAATAGTGATCTTTCATTGAATTAATGTAATAGATATTCTGTCGCACATGTTGTGAAATGTTCAATAAATCTTACATGAAAATGTTACTATAAGTCTACCTGAAAGCTGAGTTAAGTACAATGTTTTTTCATTTTAAGAAAGTATAGCTGTTCTCTATGGCTCATACTGAAATGCTAGAAAAGACTTACATGAAGATGTTCCTTAAAAGCTACAAGGAAGTTGGTTTCACCACAGCATTCTTTCAATGAGTGAATGTTATAGATATTCCATCATGCCCGTAGTGAAATGTTTGATAGGACTTATTTGAAGATTCCCCTAAAGAGCTGCAAGCAAGGTGTTTTCACCACAGTGTTCATTCAGAAAATGAATGTTATACGTATTCTGTCATGCCTCAAGAGAACTATTTGATGTCTTATGTGAGAGTGTTCCTGAACAGCTACAAGCAAGCTTTTTCAACATAGTGTGGTTTCCTTGAATGAATGTTATGGATATCATGTTGCGGCTGTAGAGAAACGTTTGATAAGACATAAATGAAATGCTCATAAAGAGCCACTGGTTTCATCAGAACGTTCTTTCTGGATATGGAAGTGATAGCCATTCTGTAGGCATAATGAAGTGTTTGAAGAGCCTTATACGAAGACATTCCCAAGGCGCCAGAAGTAATCTGGCTTCACCACAGTGTTCTTTCAGTGAACGAGTGTTATAGCTAGTCTGTCATGCCTGTAGTGAAATGTTTAATAAGTCTTATATGAAGAGGTTTCAAACAGCCGCCAGCAAGCCGGGTTTAGCACAGTGTCCTTTAACTGTAAGTAAGTGAGAGCCATTCTGTATGGCATATACTTAAATGTTAGAGAGGTCTTATATGAAGATGTTCCTAAATAGAATCCAACAAGATGTGTTCAGGACAGAATAATTTCATCATAAGATAGTGACAGCCGTTTAGTATGGCATATACTGAAATGCTGAAAAGGACTGAAATGAAGATCTTCCTTAACAGTAAAACCAAGCCACTTTCACCATAGTGTTCTTTCATTGAATGGATGTAATAGATATTCTGTCATGCCTGTAGTTAAATGTTCAATAGGTCTTACATAAAAATACTCCTAATAATCTACCTGAAAGCTATTAAACACAACCTTCTTTCCTTGTAAGAAGGGTATGGCCATGCTGTATGCCACATACTGAAATGCTTGAAAAGCTTTATACGAAGATGTTCCTCAACAGTTACAAGAAAACTGCTTTCATCCCTGTGTTCGTTCAATGAGTGAATGTTTAGAGATTCTGTCATTCCTGCAAAGGAATGTTTAATAAGTCTTACATGAAGATGTTTCTAAACAGCTACAAGGAAATTTTTTTAAATATAGTGTTATTACATTGAATAAACATTAAAGACATCCTGTCATGACTGTAGGCAAATGTCTGATAAGACTTGAGCAAAATATTAATAAACAATTACTTGCAAGCTGGGTTCATCACAGTATTCTTTCCTGGCTATGGAGATGATAGCCATTCTGTATGGCATAAAGTGATATGTTTGAAGAGCCTTTGATTTATATTCTTAAACAGCTAACAAGCAAGATGGTTTCTTCACAGTGTTCTTTCAGTGAATGAATGTTCTAGATATTGTCACATCTGTGGTGAAATATTTGATATATGATGTTCCTAAACAGCTACCTATAAACTGGATTCAGCATGTGTTCTTTCATTTTGTGAAAATGATAGTCGCTCTGTGTGGAATATACTTAAGTATTTGAAGTGTATTATGTGCAGATGTTCCTAAACAGTGAAAAGAAGATGGTTTTTGCATAATTTTCTTTCAGATAACAAATGTTATAGACATTGTCACATCTGTAGTCAAATGTTTGATATGATTTATGTGAAAATATCCCTAAACAGCTACCTGTTGGCTTGATTAAGCACAATGCTCTTTCATTGTAAGAAAGTGATAGCTGTTCCATGTGGCATATACTGAAATGTTTGAAATGTCATCTGTGAAGATGTTCCTTAAGAGCTACTTGCTGGGTGTTTTCAAGACAATGTTCTTTCAGTGAATGGATGTTGTAGATAGTCTATCACACCCGTAGTGAAATGCTGGATAAGTTTTATGAAGATGTCCCTAAGTAGCTACAAGCAAAATGGTTTCACAACAGTGTTCTTACAGACATTGAAGGTTATAGATATTCTGTCATGCCTGTAGTGAAATGTTTGATAAGACTTGCATGAACACTTACATGAAGATGTTTCTAAACAGCCACAAGCAAGCTTTTTCAACACAGTATTTCATTGAATGAATGTAATAATTATCACATTGTGGCTGCAGAGAAACGTTTGATAAGACACACACAAAATGTTCATAAATAGCATGTGCCAGCTGGTTGCATCACAATGTTGTTTAATTTAATGGAAGTGATCATCATTCTGTATAGCATATGATGTGTTTGAATAGCCTTATATAAAGATATTCCTAAAAACTTATCAGCAATCTGGTTTCACCAGAGTGTGTTCCTCAGTGAAGGAATCTTACAGAGATTCTGTCAGAGCAGTAGTGACATGTTTGGTGTTTTGTATGAAGAAACCCTAAATGGCTTCCTGCAAGATGAGTTCAACACAGTGTTATTTCATTTTAAGAAAATGATAGTCATTCTGTTTGGCATAAACTGAAATATTAGAAAAGCCTTATATCAAGAGGTTCCTAATTAGCTACCAGCAATCTGGCTTCACAATAGTGTTCTTTCATTGAATGGATGTAATAGATACTTTGTAGTGAAATGTATGATAAGTCTCTTATGAAAAGGTTCCTAAACAGCTGCCTGCAATCTGGCTTCAGCACATTATATCATTGTCTCAAAGTGATATTCATTCAGTATGTCTTATATGGAAACGCTTGAAATGGTGAACATGAAGAAGTTTCTAAATATATACAAGCAAGATTGTTTCTCCACAGTTTTCTTTCAGTGACTGAATGTTACGTATAGTCTGTCACGACTATTGTAAAATGTTTGATGAGTCTTATGTAAAAACGTTCCTAGATAGCTATCTGTGAGCTCTATTTAGCACAGTGTTCTTTCATTGTAGGAAAATGATACCCATTCATTATGGCATATACTGAAATGTGAGAAATGTCTCAAATACAAATGTTCCTAATAATAGCTTCAAGATGCTTTCACCACAGAGTTCTTTCAGTGAAACAATATTGCAGATATTCTGTGACACTTGTAGTGAAGTGTTAGTTAAAACTTACTTGCAAGCTGGATTCAGCACAGTGTTTCTTTCATTGTTTGAAACTCATATTCAATCAGAACAGCAAATATTGAAATGGTTATAATGACTAATATGAAGATGATCCTTAATGGCTGCAAGTAAGATGGTTTCACCACAGTTTTCTCTCAGTGAACAAATGCTATATATATTCTGTCCCGCATGCAATGAAATGTTTGTTAAGTCTTATATGAACATGTTCCTAAACAGCTACCCGCAAACTGGGCTTAGAACAGTGTTCTCACACTGTTAGTAATTGATAGGTCATCTGTAGGGCATATGCTGAAATGTTTGAAATGTCTTATGTGAATATGCCCCTAAACAGCTGTAAGCACATTTGTTTCACCAGAGTTCCTTTAGTGTCTGAATCTTATGGATATTTTTCAAGTCTGTAGTGTAATTTTTTAAGTATTTTATGAAGTTCTTCCTAAACAGATACTAGGAAACAAGGGTTCAGCTCATCCTTCTTTCCTTGAGTGAATATTAAAATCATTCTGTCATGACCATAGCGCAATATTTGTTAAGACTTATAAAAAGATATTTCTAAAAGACAACTTTCCAGCTGGGTTCTTAACATTGTTCTTTCATTTTATGGAAGTGATAACCATTCTGGATGGAATACACTGAAATGTTTGAAAAGACTTGTATGAAGATACTCCTAAATAGCTACAAGCAATCTGGTTACACCACAGTGTTCTTTCATTTAATAAACTTTATCTATAGTCTCCTATAGCTGTAGTGAAATGTTTTATATCATATATGAAAATGTTCCTACAGCTACCTGCAAGCTGGGATCAGCACACTGACTTTTCATTGTAATAAAGTGATAGTTACTTTGTATGGCATACACTGAAATGTCAGAAAAGACTTATATGAGTGTATTTCTAAAGAGATACAAGCAAGCTGGTTTCACAATAGTGATCTTTCATTGAATTAATGTAATAGATATTCTGTCGCACATGTTGTGAAATGTTCAATAAATCTTACATGAAAATGTTACTATAAGTCTACCTGAAAGCTGAGTTAAGTACAATGTTTTTTCATTTTAAGAAAGTATAGCTGTTCTCTATGGCTCATACTGAAATGCTAGAAAAGACTTACATGAAGATGTTCCTTAAAAGCTACAAGGAAGTTGGTTTCACCACAGCATTCTTTCAAAGAGTGAATGTTATAGATATTCCATCATGCCCGTAGTGAAATGTTTGATAGGACTTATTTGAAGATTCCCCTAAAGAGCTGCAAGCAAGGTGTTTTCACCACAGTGTTCATTCAGAAAATGAATGTTATACGTATTCTGTCATGCCTCAAGAGAACTATTTGATGTCTTATGTGAGAGTGTTCCTGAACAGCTACAAGCAAGCTTTTTCAACATAGTGTGGTTTCCTTGAATGAATGTTATGGATATCATGTTGCGGCTGTAGAGAAACGTTTGATAAGACATAAATGAAATGCTCATAAAGAGCCACTGGTTTCATCAGAACGTTCTTTCTGGATATGGAAGTGATAGCCATTCTGTAGGCATAATGAAGTGTTTGAAGAGCCTTATACGAAGACATTCCCAAGGCGCCAGAAGTAATCTGGCTTCACCACAGTGTTCTTTCAGTGAACGAGTGTTATAGCTAGTCTGTCATGCCTGTAGTGAAATGTTTAATAAGTCTTATATGAAGAGGTTTCAAACAGCCGCCAGCAAGCCGGGTTTAGCACAGTGTCCTTTAACTGTAAGTAAGTGAGAGCCATTCTGTATGGCATATACTTAAATGTTAGAGAGGTCTTATATGAAGATGTTCCTAAATAGAATCCAACAAGATGTGTTCAGGACAGAATAATTTCATCATAAGATAGTGACAGCCGTTTAGTATGGCATATACTGAAATGCTGAAAAGGACTGAAATGAAGATCTTCCTTAACAGTAAAACCAAGCCACTTTCACCATAGTGTTCTTTCATTGAATGGATGTAATAGATATTCTGTCATGCCTGTAGTTAAATGTTCAATAGGTCTTACATAAAAATACTCCTAATAATCTACCTGAAAGCTATTAAACACAAACTTCTTTCCTTGTAAGAAGGGTATGGCCATGCTGTATGCCACATACTGAAATGCTTGAAAAGCTTTATACGAAGATGTTCCTCAACAGTTACAAGAAAACTGCTTTCATCCCTGTGTTCGTTCAATGAGTGAATGTTTAGAGATTCTGTCATTCCTGCAAAGGAATGTTTAATAAGTCTTACATGAAGATGTTTCTAAACAGCTACAAGGAAATTTTTTTAAATATAGTGTTATTACATTGAATAAACATTAAAGACATCCTGTCATGACTGTAGGCAAATGTCTGATAAGACTTGAGCAAAATATTAATAAACAATTACTTGCAAGCTGGGTTCATCACAGTATTCTTTCCTGGCTATGGAGATGATAGCCATTCTGTATGGCATAAAGTGATATGTTTGAAGAGCCTTTGATTTATATTCTTAAACAGCTAACAAGCAAGATGGTTTCTTCACAGTGTTCTTTCAGTGAATGAATGTTCTAGATATTGTCACATCTGTGGTGAAATATTTGATATATGATGTTCCTAAACAGCTACCTATAAACTGGATTCAGCATGTGTTCTTTCATTTTGTGAAAATGATAGTCGCTCTGTGTGGAATATACTTAAGTATTTGAAGTGTATTATGTGCAGATGTTCCTAAACAGTGAAAAGAAGATGGTTTTTGCATAATTTTCTTTCAGATAACAAATGTTATAGACATTGTCACATCTGTAGTCAAATGTTTGATATGATTTATGTGAAAATATCCCTAAACAGCTACCTGTTGGCTTGATTAAGCACAATGCTCTTTCATTGTAAGAAAGTGATAGCTGTTCCATGTGGCATATACTGAAATGTTTGAAATGTCATCTGTGAAGATGTTCCTTAAGAGCTACTTGCTAGGTGTTTTCAAGACAATGTTCTTTCAGTGAATGAATGTTGTAGATAGTCTATCACACCCGTAGTGAAATGCTGGATAAGTTTTATGAAGATGTCCCTAAGTAGCTACAAGCAAAATGGTTTCACAACAGTGTTCTTACAGACATTGAAGGTTATAGATATTCTGTCATGCCTGTAGTGAAATGTTTGATAAGACTTGCATGAACACTTACATGAAGATGTTTCTAAACAGCCACAAGCAAGCTTTTTCAACACAGTATTTCATTGAATGAATGTAATAATTATCACATTGTGGCTGCAGAGAAACGTTTGATAAGACACACACAAAATGTTCATAAATAGCATGTGCCAGCTGGTTGCATCACAATGTTGTTTAATTTAATGGAAGTGATCATCATTCTGTATAGCATATGATGTGTTTGAATAGCCTTATATAAAGATATTCCTAAAAACTTATCAGCAATCTGGTTTCACCAGAGTGTGTTCCTCAGTGAAGGAATCTTACAGAGATTCTGTCAGAGCAGTAGTGACATGTTTGGTGTTTTGTATGAAGAAACCCTAAATGGCTTCCTGCAAGATGAGTTCAACACAGTGTTATTTCATTTTAAGAAAATGATAGTCATTCTGTTTGGCATAAACTGAAATATTAGAAAAGCCTTATATCAAGAGGTTCCTAATTAGCTACCAGCAATCTGGCTTCACAATAGTGTTCTTTCATTGAATGGATGTAATAGATACTTTGTAGTGAAATGTATGATAAGTCTCTTAGGAAAAGGTTCCTAAACAGCTGCCTGCAATCTGGCTTCAGCACATTATATCATTGTCTCAAAGTGATATTCATTCAGTATGTCTTATATGGAAACGCTTGAAATGGTGAACATGAAGAAGTTTCTAAATATATACAAGCAAGATTGTTTCTCCACAGTTTTCTTTCAGTGACTGAATGTTACGTATAGTCTGTCACGACTATTGTAAAATGTTTGATGAGTCTTATGTAAAAACGTTCCTAGATAGCTATCTGTGAGCTCTATTTAGCACAGTGTTCTTTCATTGTAGGAAAATGATACCCATTCATTATGGCATATACTGAAATGTGAGAAATGTCTCAAATACAAATGTTCCTAATAATAGCTTCAAGATGCTTTCACCACAGAGTTCTTTCAGTGAAACAATATTGCAGATATTCTGTGACACTTGTAGTGAAGTGTTAGTTAAAACTTACTTGCAAGCTGGATTCAGCACAGTGTTTCTTTCATTGTTTGAAACTCATATTCAATCAGAACAGCAAATATTGAAATGGTTATAATGACTAATATGAAGATGATCCTTAATGGCTGCAAGTAAGATGGTTTCACCACAGTTTTCTCTCAGTGAACAAATGCTATATATATTCTGTCCCGCATGCAATGAAATGTTTGTTAAGTCTTATATGAACATGTTCCTAAACAGCTACCCGCAAACTGGGCTTAGAACAGTGTTCTCACACTGTTAGTAATTGATAGGTCATCTGTAGGGCATATGCTGAAATGTTTGAAATGTCTTATGTGAATATGCCCCTAAACAGCTGTAAGCACATTTGTTTCACCAGAGTTCCTTTAGTGTCTGAATCTTATGGATATTTTTCAAGTCTGTAGTGTAATTTTTTAAGTATTTTATGAAGTTCTTCCTAAACAGATACTAGGAAACAAGGGTTCAGCTCATCCTTCTTTCCTTGAGTGAATATTAAAATCATTCTGTCATGACCATAGCGCAATATTTGTTAAGACTTATAAAAAGATATTTCTAAAAGACAACTTTCCAGCTGGGTTCTTAACATTGTTCTTTCATTTTATGGAAGTGATAACCATTCTGGATGGAATACACTGAAATGTTTGAAAAGACTTGTATGAAGATACTCCTAAATAGCTACAAGCAATCTGGTTACACCACAGTGTTCTTTCATTTAATAAACTTTATCTATAGTCTCCTATAGCTGTAGTGAAATGTTTTATATCATATATGAAAATGTTCCTACAGCTACCTGCAAGCTGGGATCAGCACACTGACTTTTCATTGTAATAAAGTGATAGTTACTTTGTATGGCATACACTGAAATGTCAGAAAAGACTTATATGAGTGTATTTCTAAAGAGATACAAGCAAGCTGGTTTCACAATAGTGATCTTTCATTGAATTAATGTAATAGATATTCTGTCGCACATGTTGTGAAATGTTCAATAAATCTTACATGAAAATGTTACTATAAGTCTACCTGAAAGCTGAGTTAAGTACAATGTTTTTTCATTTTAAGAAAGTATAGCTGTTCTCTATGGCTCATACTGAAATGCTAGAAAAGACTTACATGAAGATGTTCCTTAAAAGCTACAAGGAAGTTGGTTTCACCACAGCATTCTTTCAAAGAGTGAATGTTATAGATATTCCATCATGCCCGTAGTGAAATGTTTGATAGGACTTATTTGAAGATTCCCCTAAAGAGCTGCAAGCAAGGTGTTTTCACCACAGTGTTCATTCAGAAAATGAATGTTATACGTATTCTGTCATGCCTCAAGAGAACTATTTGATGTCTTATGTGAGAGTGTTCCTGAACAGCTACAAGCAAGCTTTTTCAACATAGTGTGGTTTCCTTGAATGAATGTTATGGATATCATGTTGCGGCTGTAGAGAAACGTTTGATAAGACATAAATGAAATGCTCATAAAGAGCCACTGGTTTCATCAGAACGTTCTTTCTGGATATGGAAGTGATAGCCATTCTGTAGGCATAATGAAGTGTTTGAAGAGCCTTATACGAAGACATTCCCAAGGCGCCAGAAGTAATCTGGCTTCACCACAGTGTTCTTTCAGTGAACGAGTGTTATAGCTAGTCTGTCATGCCTGTAGTGAAATGTTTAATAAGTCTTATATGAAGAGGTTTCAAACAGCCGCCAGCAAGCCGGGTTTAGCACAGTGTCCTTTAACTGTAAGTAAGTGAGAGCCATTCTGTATGGCATATACTTAAATGTTAGAGAGGTCTTATATGAAGATGTTCCTAAATAGAATCCAACAAGATGTGTTCAGGACAGAATAATTTCATCATAAGATAGTGACAGCCGTTTAGTATGGCATATACTGAAATGCTGAAAAGGACTGAAATGAAGATCTTCCTTAACAGTAAAACCAAGCCACTTTCACCATAGTGTTCTTTCATTGAATGGATGTAATAGATATTCTGTCATGCCTGTAGTTAAATGTTCAATAGGTCTTACATAAAAATACTCCTAATAATCTACCTGAAAGCTATTAAACACAACCTTCTTTCCTTGTAAGAAGGGTATGGCCATGCTGTATGCCACATACTGAAATGCTTGAAAAGCTTTATACGAAGATGTTCCTCAACAGTTACAAGAAAACTGCTTTCATCCCTGTGTTCGTTCAATGAGTGAATGTTTAGAGATTCTGTCATTCCTGCAAAGGAATGTTTAATAAGTCTTACATGAAGATGTTTCTAAACAGCTACAAGGAAATTTTTTTAAATATAGTGTTATTACATTGAATAAACATTAAAGACATCCTGTCATGACTGTAGGCAAATGTCTGATAAGACTTGAGCAAAATATTAATAAACAATTACTTGCAAGCTGGGTTCATCACAGTATTCTTTCCTGGCTATGGAGATGATAGCCATTCTGTATGGCATAAAGTGATATGTTTGAAGAGCCTTTGATTTATATTCTTAAACAGCTAACAAGCAAGATGGTTTCTTCACAGTGTTCTTTCAGTGAATGAATGTTCTAGATATTGTCACATCTGTGGTGAAATATTTGATATATGATGTTCCTAAACAGCTACCTATAAACTGGATTCAGCATGTGTTCTTTCATTTTGTGAAAATGATAGTCGCTCTGTGTGGAATATACTTAAGTATTTGAAGTGTATTATGTGCAGATGTTCCTAAACAGTGAAAAGAAGATGGTTTTTGCATAATTTTCTTTCAGATAACAAATGTTATAGACATTGTCACATCTGTAGTCAAATGTTTGATATGATTTATGTGAAAATATCCCTAAACAGCTACCTGTTGGCTTGATTAAGCACAATGCTGTTTCATTGTAAGAAAGTGATAGCTGTTCCATGTGGCATATACTGAAATGTTTGAAATGTCATCTGTGAAGATGTTCCTTAAGAGCTACTTGCTGGGTGTTTTCAAGACAATGTTCTTTCAGTGAATGGATGTTGTAGATAGTCTATCACACCCGTAGTGAAATGCTGGATAAGTTTTATGAAGATGTCCCTAAGTAGCTACAAGCAAAATGGTTTCACAACAGTGTTCTTACAGACATTGAAGGTTATAGATATTCTGTCATGCCTGTAGTGAAATGTTTGATAAGACTTGCATGAACACTTACATGAAGATGTTTCTAAACAGCCACAAGCAAGCTTTTTCAACACAGTATTTCATTGAATGAATGTAATAATTATCACATTGTGGCTGCAGAGAAACGTTTGATAAGACACACACAAAATGTTCATAAATAGCATGTGCCAGCTGGTTGCATCACAATGTTGTTTAATTTAATGGAAGTGATCATCATTCTGTATAGCATATGATGTGTTTGAATAGCCTTATATAAAGATATTCCTAAAAACTTATGAGCAATCTGGTTTCACCAGAGTGTGTTCCTCAGTGAAGGAATCTTACAGAGATTCTGTCAGAGCAGTAGTGACATGTTTGGTGTTTTGTATGAAGAAACCCTAAATGGCTTCCTGCAAGATGAGTTCAACACAGTGTTATTTCATTTTAAGAAAATGATAGTCATTCTGTTTGGCATAAACTGAAATATTAGAAAAGCCTTATATCAAGAGGTTCCTAATTAGCTACCAGCAATCTGGCTTCACAATAGTGTTCTTTCATTGAATGGATGTAATAGATACTTTGTAGTGAAATGTATGATAAGTCTCTTAGGAAAAGGTTCCTAAACAGCTGCCTGCAATCTGGCTTCAGCACATTATATCATTGTCTCAAAGTGATATTCATTCAGTATGTCTTATATGGAAACGCTTGAAATGGTGAACATGAAGAAGTTTCTAAATATATACAAGCAAGATTGTTTCTCCACAGTTTTCTTTCAGTGACTGAATGTTACGTATAGTCTGTCACGACTATTGTAAAATGTTTGATGAGTCTTATGTAAAAACGTTCCTAGATAGCTATCTGTGAGCTCTATTTAGCACAGTGTTCTTTCATTGTAGGAAAATGATACCCATTCATTATGGCATATACTGAAATGTGAGAAATGTCTCAAATACAAATGTTCCTAATAATAGCTTCAAGATGCTTTCACCACAGAGTTCTTTCAGTGAAACAATATTGCAGATATTCTGTGACACTTGTAGTGAAGTGTTAGTTAAAACTTACTTGCAAGCTGGATTCAGCACAGTGTTTCTTTCATTGTTTGAAACTCATATTCAATCAGAACAGCAAATATTGAAATGGTTATAATGACTAATATGAAGATGATCCTTAATGGCTGCAAGTAAGATGGTTTCACCACAGTTTTCTCTCAGTGAACAAATGCTATATATATTCTGTCCCGCATGCAATGAAATGTTTGTTAAGTCTTATATGAACATGTTCCTAAACAGCTACCCGCAAACTGGGCTTAGAACAGTGTTCTCACACTGTTAGTAATTGATAGGTCATCTGTAGGGCATATGCTGAAATGTTTGAAATGTCTTATGTGAATATGCCCCTAAACAGCTGTAAGCACATTTGTTTCACCAGAGTTCCTTTAGTGTCTGAATCTTATGGATATTTTTCAAGTCTGTAGTGTAATTTTTTAAGTATTTTATGAAGTTCTTCCTAAACAGATACTAGGAAACAAGGGTTCAGCTCATCCTTCTTTCCTTGAGTGAATATTAAAATCATTCTGTCATGACCATAGCGCAATATTTGTTAAGACTTATAAAAAGATATTTCTAAAAGACAACTTTCCAGCTGGGTTCTTAACATTGTTCTTTCATTTTATGGAAGTGATAACCATTCTGGATGGAATACACTGAAATGTTTGAAAAGACTTGTATGAAGATACTCCTAAATAGCTACAAGCAATCTGGTTACACCACAGTGTTCTTTCATTTAATAAACTTTATCTATAGTCTCCTATAGCTGTAGTGAAATGTTTTATATCATATATGAAAATGTTCCTACAGCTACCTGCAAGCTGGGATCAGCACACTGACTTTTCATTGTAATAAAGTGATAGTTACTTTGTATGGCATACACTGAAATGTCAGAAAAGACTTATATGAGTGTATTTCTAAAGAGATACAAGCAAGCTGGTTTCACAATAGTGATCTTTCATTGAATTAATGTAATAGATATTCTGTCGCACATGTTGTGAAATGTTCAATAAATCTTACATGAAAATGTTACTATAAGTCTACCTGAAAGCTGAGTTAAGTACAATGTTTTTTCATTTTAAGAAAGTATAGCTGTTCTCTATGGCTCATACTGAAATGCTAGAAAAGACTTACATGAAGATGTTCCTTAAAAGCTACAAGGAAGTTGGTTTCACCACAGCATTCTTTCAAAGAGTGAATGTTATAGATATTCCATCATGCCCGTAGTGAAATGTTTGATAGGACTTATTTGAAGATTCCCCTAAAGAGCTGCAAGCAAGGTGTTTTCACCACAGTGTTCATTCAGAAAATGAATGTTATACGTATTCTGTCATGCCTCAAGAGAACTATTTGATGTCTTATGTGAGAGTGTTCCTGAACAGCTACAAGCAAGCTTTTTCAACATAGTGTGGTTTCCTTGAATGAATGTTATGGATATCATGTTGCGGCTGTAGAGAAACGTTTGATAAGACATAAATGAAATGCTCATAAAGAGCCACTGGTTTCATCAGAACGTTCTTTCTGGATATGGAAGTGATAGCCATTCTGTAGGCATAATGAAGTGTTTGAAGAGC
Source organism: Equus asinus (assembly GCF_041296235.1). Taxonomy (NCBI): domain Eukaryota; kingdom Metazoa; phylum Chordata; class Mammalia; order Perissodactyla; family Equidae; genus Equus; species Equus asinus. The sequence goes on along the minus strand of NC_091815.1, from coordinate 12,379,382 downwards.
CTTATACGAAGACATTCCCAAGGCGCCAGAAGTAATCTGGCTTCACCACAGTGTTCTTTCAGTGAACGAGTGTTATAGCTAGTCTGTCATGCCTGTAGTGAAATGTTTAATAAGTCTTATATGAAGAGGTTTCAAACAGCCGCCAGCAAGCCGGGTTTAGCACAGTGTCCTTTAACTGTAAGTAAGTGAGAGCCATTCTGTATGGCATATACTTAAATGTTAGAGAGGTCTTATATGAAGATGTTCCTAAATAGAATCCAACAAGATGTGTTCAGGACAGAATAATTTCATCATAAGATAGTGACAGCCGTTTAGTATGGCATATACTGAAATGCTGAAAAGGACTGAAATGAAGATCTTCCTTAACAGTAAAACCAAGCCACTTTCACCATAGTGTTCTTTCATTGAATGGATGTAATAGATATTCTGTCATGCCTGTAGTTAAATGTTCAATAGGTCTTACATAAAAATACTCCTAATAATCTACCTGAAAGCTATTAAACACAACCTTCTTTCCTCGTAAGAAGGGTATGGCCATGCTGTATGCCATATACTGAAATGCTTGAAAAGCTTTATACGAAGATGTTCCTCAACAGTTACAAGAAAACTGCTTTCATCCCTGTGTTCGTTCAATGAGTGAATGTTTAGAGATTCTGTCATTCCTGCAAAGGAATGTTTAATAAGTCTTACATGAAGATGTTTCTAAACAGCTACAAGGAAATTTTTTTAAATATAGTGTTATTACATTGAATAAACATTAAAGACATCCTGTCATGACTGTAGGCAAATGTCTGATAAGACTTGAGCAAAATATTAATAAACAATTACTTGCAAGCTGGGTTCATCACAGTATTCTTTCCTGGCTATGGAGATGATAGCCATTCTGTATGGCATAAAGTGATATGTTTGAAGAGCCTTTGATTTATATTCTTAAACAGCTAACAAGCAAGATGGTTTCTTCACAGTGTTCTTTCAGTGAATGAATGTTCTAGATATTGTCACATCTGTGGTGAAATATTTGATATATGATGTTCCTAAACAGCTACCTATAAACTGGATTCAGCATGTGTTCTTTCATTTTGTGAAAATGATAGTCGCTCTGTGAATATACTTAAGTATTTGAAGTGTATTATGTGCAGATGTTCCTAAACAGTGAAAAGAAGATGGTTTTTGCATAATTTTCTTTCAGATAACAAATGTTATAGACATTGTCACATCTGTAGTCAAATGTTTGATATGATTTATGTGAAAATATCCCTAAACAGCTACCTGTTGGCTTGATTAAGCACAATGCTCTTTCATTGTAAGAAAGTGATAGCTGTTCCATGTGGCATATACTGAAATGTTTGAAATGTCATCTGTGAAGATGTTCCTTAAGAGCTACTTGCTGGGTGTTTTCAAGACAATGTTCTTTCAGTGAATGGATGTTGTAGATAGTCTATCACACCCGTAGTGAAATGCTGGATAAGTTTTATGAAGATGTCCCTAAGTAGCTACAAGCAAAATGGTTTCACAACAGTGTTCTTACAGACATTGAAGGTTATAGATATTCTGTCATGCCTGTAGTGAAATGTTTGATAAGACTTGCATGAACACTTACATGAAGATGTTTCTAAACAGCCACAAGCAAGCTTTTTCAACACAGTATTTCATTGAATGAATGTAATAATTATCACATTGTGGCTGCAGAGAAACGTTTGATAAGACACACACAAAATGTTCATAAATAGCATGTGCCAGCTGGTTGCATCACAATGTTGTTTAATTTAATGGAAGTGATCATCATTCTGTATAGCATATGATGTGTTTGAATAGCCTTATATAAAGATATTCCTAAAAACTTATGAGCAATCTGGTTTCACCAGAGTGTGTTCCTCAGTGAAGGAATCTTACAGAGATTCTGTCAGAGCAGTAGTGACATGTTTGGTGTTTTGTATGAAGAAACCCTAAATGGCTTCCTGCAAGATGAGTTCAACACAGTGTTATTTCATTTTAAGAAAATGATAGTCATTCTGTTTGGCATAAACTGAAATATTAGAAAAGCCTTATATCAAGAGGTTCCTAATTAGCTACCAGCAATCTGGCTTCACAATAGTGTTCTTTCATTGAATGGATGTAATAGATACTTTGTAGTGAAATGTATGATAAGTCTCTTATGAAAAGGTTCCTAAACAGCTGCCTGCAATCTGGCTTCAGCACATTATATCATTGTCTCAAAGTGATATTCATTCAGTATGTCTTATATGGAAACGCTTGAAATGGTGAACATGAAGAAGTTTCTAAATATATACAAGCAAGATTGTTTCTCCACAGTTTTCTTTCAGTGACTGAATGTTACGTATAGTCTGTCACGACTATTGTAAAATGTTTGATGAGTCTTATGTAAAAACGTTCCTAGATAGCTATCTGTGAGCTCTATTTAGCACAGTGTTCTTTCATTGTAGGAAAATGATACCCATTCATTATGGCATATACTGAAATGTGAGAAATGTCTCAAATACAAATGTTCCTAATAATAGCTTCAAGATGCTTTCACCACAGAGTTCTTTCAGTGAAACAATATTGCAGATATTCTGTGACACTTGTAGTGAAGTGTTAGTTAAAACTTACTTGCAAGCTGGATTCAGCACAGTGTTTCTTTCATTGTTTGAAACTCATATTCAATCAGAACAGCAAATATTGAAATGGTTATAATGACTAATATGAAGAGGATCCTTAATGGCTGCAAGTAAGATGGTTTCACCACAGTTTTCTCTCAGTGAACAAATGCTATATATATTCTGTCCCGCATGCAATGAAATGTTTGTTAAGTCTTATATGAACATGTTCCTAAACAGCTACCCGCAAACTGGGCTTAGAACAGTGTTCTCACACTGTTAGTAATTGATAGGTCATCTGTAGGGCATATGCTGAAATGTTTGAAATGTCTTATGTGAATATGCCCCTAAACAGCTGTAAGCACATTTGTTTCACCAGAGTTCCTTTAGTGTCTGAATCTTATGGATATTTTTCAAGTCTGTAGTGTAATTTTTTAAGTATTTTATGAAGTTCTTCCTAAACAGATACTAGGAAACAAGGGTTCAGCTCATCCTTCTTTCCTTGAGTGAATATTAAAATCATTCTGTCATGACCATAGCGCAATATTTGTTAAGACTTATAAAAAGATATTTCTAAAAGACAACTTTCCAGCTGGGTTCTTAACATTGTTCTTTCATTTTATGGAAGTGATAACCATTCTGGATGGAATACACTGAAATGTTTGAAAAGACTTGTATGAAGATACTCCTAAATAGCTACAAGCAATCTGGTTACACCACAGTGTTCTTTCATTTAATAAACTTTATCTATAGTCTCCTATAGCTGTAGTGAAATGTTTTATATCATATATGAAAATGTTCCTACAGCTACCTGCAAGCTGGGATCAGCACACTGACTTTTCATTGTAATAAAGTGATAGTTACTTTGTATGGCATACACTGAAATGTCAGAAAAGACTTATATGAGTCTATTTCTAAAGAGATACAAGCAAGCTGGTTTCACAATAGTGATCTTTCATTGAATTAATGTAATAGATATTCTGTCGCACATGTTGTGAAATGTTCAATAAATCTTACATGAAAATGTTACTATAAGTCTACCTGAAAGCTGAGTTAAGTACAATGTTTTTTCATTTTAAGAAAGTATAGCTGTTCTCTATGGCTCATACTGAAATGCTAGAAAAGACTTACATGAAGATGTTCCTTAAAAGCTACAAGGAAGTTGGTTTCACCACAGCATTCTTTCAAAGAGTGAATGTTATAGATATTCCATCATGCCCGTAGTGAAATGTTTGATAGGACTTATTTGAAGATTCCCCTAAAGAGCTGCAAGCAAGGTGTTTTCACCACAGTGTTCATTCAGAAAATGAATGTTATACGTATTCTGTCATGCCTCAAGAGAACTATTTGATGTCTTATGTGAGAGTGTTCCTGAACAGCTACAAGCAAGCTTTTTCAACATAGTGTGGTTTCCTTGAATGAATGTTATGGATATCATGTTGCGGCTGTAGAGAAACGTTTGATAAGACATAAATGAAATGCTCATAAAGAGCCACTGGTTTCATCAGAACGTTCTTTCTGGATATGGAAGTGATAGCCATTCTGTAGGCATAATGAAGTGTTTGAAGAGCCTTATACGAAGACATTCCCAAGGCGCCAGAAGTAATCTGGCTTCACCACAGTGTTCTTTCAGTGAACGAGTGTTATAGCTAGTCTGTCATGCCTGTAGTGAAATGTTTAATAAGTCTTATATGAAGAGGTTTCAAACAGCCGCCAGCAAGCCGGGTTTAGCACAGTGTCCTTTAACTGTAAGTAAGTGAGAGCCATTCTGTATGGCATATACTTAAATGTTAGAGAGGTCTTATATGAAGATGTTCCTAAATAGAATCCAACAAGATGTGTTCAGGACAGAATAATTTCATCATAAGATAGTGACAGCCGTTTAGTATGGCATATACTGAAATGCTGAAAAGGACTGAAATGAAGATCTTCCTTAACAGTAAAACCAAGCCACTTTCACCATAGTGTTCTTTCATTGAATGGATGTAATAGATATTCTGTCATGCCTGTAGTTAAATGTTCAATAGGTCTTACATAAAAATACTCCTAATAATCTACCTGAAAGCTATTAAACACAACCTTCTTTCCTCGTAAGAAGGGTATGGCCATGCTGTATGCCATATACTGAAATGCTTGAAAAGCTTTATACGAAGATGTTCCTCAACAGTTACAAGAAAACTGCTTTCATCCCTGTGTTCGTTCAATGAGTGAATGTTTAGAGATTCTGTCATTCCTGCAAAGGAATGTTTAATAAGTCTTACATGAAGATGTTTCTAAACAGCTACAAGGAAATTTTTTTAAATATAGTGTTATTACATTGAATAAACATTAAAGACATCCTGTCATGACTGTAGGCAAATGTCTGATAAGACTTGAGCAAAATATTAATAAACAATTACTTGCAAGCTGGGTTCATCACAGTATTCTTTCCTGGCTATGGAGATGATAGCCATTCTGTATGGCATAAAGTGATATGTTTGAAGAGCCTTTGATTTATATTCTTAAACAGCTAACAAGCAAGATGGTTTCTTCACAGTGTTCTTTCAGTGAATGAATGTTCTAGATATTGTCACATCTGTGGTGAAATATTTGATATATGATGTTCCTAAACAGCTACCTATAAACTGGATTCAGCATGTGTTCTTTCATTTTGTGAAAATGATAGTCGCTCTGTGTGGAATATACTTAAGTATTTGAAGTGTATTATGTGCAGATGTTCCTAAACAGTGAAAAGAAGATGGTTTTTGCATAATTTTCTTTCAGATAACAAATGTTATAGACATTGTCACATCTGTAGTCAAATGTTTGATATGATTTATGTGAAAATATCCCTAAACAGCTACCTGTTGGCTTGATTAAGCACAATGCTCTTTCATTGTAAGAAAGTGATAGCTGTTCCATGTGGCATATACTGAAATGTTTGAAATGTCATCTGTGAAGATGTTCCTTAAGAGCTACTTGCTGGGTGTTTTCAAGACAATGTTCTTTCAGTGAATGGATGTTGTAGATAGTCTATCACACCCGTAGTGAAATGCTGGATAAGTTTTATGAAGATGTCCCTAAGTAGCTACAAGCAAAATGGTTTCACAACAGTGTTCTTACAGACATTGAAGGTTATAGATATTCTGTCATGCCTGTAGTGAAATGTTTGATAAGACTTGCATGAACACTTACATGAAGATGTTTCTAAACAGCCACAAGCAAGCTTTTTCAACACAGTATTTCATTGAATGAATGTAATAATTATCACATTGTGGCTGCAGAGAAACGTTTGATAAGACACACACAAAATGTTCATAAATAGCATGTGCCAGCTGGTTGCATCACAATGTTGTTTAATTTAATGGAAGTGATCATCATTCTGTATAGCATATGATGTGTTTGAATAGCCTTATATAAAGATATTCCTAAAAACTTATGAGCAATCTGGTTTCACCAGAGTGTGTTCCTCAGTGAAGGAATCTTACAGAGATTCTGTCAGAGCAGTAGTGACATGTTTGGTGTTTTGTATGAAGAAACCCTAAATGGCTTCCTGCAAGATGAGTTCAACACAGTGTTATTTCATTTTAAGAAAATGATAGTCATTCTGTTTGGCATAAACTGAAATATTAGAAAAGCCTTATATCAAGAGGTTCCTAATTAGCTACCAGCAATCTGGCTTCACAATAGTGTTCTTTCATTGAATGGATGTAATAGATACTTTGTAGTGAAATGTATGATAAGTCTCTTAGGAAAAGGTTCCTAAACAGCTGCCTGCAATCTGGCTTCAGCACATTATATCATTGTCTCAAAGTGATATTCATTCAGTATGTCTTATATGGAAACGCTTGAAATGGTGAACATGAAGAAGTTTCTAAATATATACAAGCAAGATTGTTTCTCCACAGTTTTCTTTCAGTGACTGAATGTTACGTATAGTCTGTCACGACTATTGTAAAATGTTTGATGAGTCTTATGTAAAAACGTTCCTAGATAGCTATCTGTGAGCTCTATTTAGCACAGTGTTCTTTCATTGTAGGAAAATGATACCCATTCATTATGGCATATACTGAAATGTGAGAAATGTCTCAAATACAAATGTTCCTAATAATAGCTTCAAGATGCTTTCACCACAGAGTTCTTTCAGTGAAACAATATTGCAGATATTCTGTGACACTTGTAGTGAAGTGTTAGTTAAAACTTACTTGCAAGCTGGATTCAGCACAGTGTTTCTTTCATTGTTTGAAACTCATATTCAATCAGAACAGCAAATATTGAAATGGTTATAATGACTAATATGAAGAGGATCCTTAATGGCTGCAAGTAAGATGGTTTCACCACAGTTTTCTCTCAGTGAACAAATGCTATATATATTCTGTCCCGCATGCAATGAAATGTTTGTTAAGTCTTATATGAACATGTTCCTAAACAGCTACCCGCAAACTGGGCTTAGAACAGTGTTCTCACACTGTTAGTAATTGATAGGTCATCTGTAGGGCATATGCTGAAATGTTTGAAATGTCTTATGTGAATATGCCCCTAAACAGCTGTAAGCACATTTGTTTCACCAGAGTTCCTTTAGTGTCTGAATCTTATGGATATTTTTCAAGTCTGTAGTGTAATTTTTTAAGTATTTTATGAAGTTCTTCCTAAACAGATACTAGGAAACAAGGGTTCAGCTCATCCTTCTTTCCTTGAGTGAATATTAAAATCATTCTGTCATGACCATAGCGCAATATTTGTTAAGACTTATAAAAAGATATTTCTAAAAGACAACTTTCCAGCTGGGTTCTTAACATTGTTCTTTCATTTTATGGAAGTGATAACCATTCTGGATGGAATACACTGAAATGTTTGAAAAGACTTGTATGAAGATACTCCTAAATAGCTACAAGCAATCTGGTTACACCACAGTGTTCTTTCATTTAATAAACTTTATCTATAGTCTCCTATAGCTGTAGTGAAATGTTTTATATCATATATGAAAATGTTCCTACAGCTACCTGCAAGCTGGGATCAGCACACTGACTTTTCATTGTAATAAAGTGATAGTTACTTTGTATGGCATACACTGAAATGTCAGAAAAGACTTATATGAGTGTATTTCTAAAGAGATACAAGCAAGCTGGTTTCACAATAGTGATCTTTCATTGAATTAATGTAATAGATATTCTGTCGCACATGTTGTGAAATGTTCAATAAATCTTACATGAAAATGTTACTATAAGTCTACCTGAAAGCTGAGTTAAGTACAATGTTTTTTCATTTTAAGAAAGTATAGCTGTTCTCTATGGCTCATACTGAAATGCTAGAAAAGACTTACATGAAGATGTTCCTTAAAAGCTACAAGGAAGTTGGTTTCACCACAGCATTCTTTCAAAGAGTGAATGTTATAGATATTCCATCATGCCCGTAGTGAAATGTTTGATAGGACTTATTTGAAGATTCCCCTAAAGAGCTGCAAGCAAGGTGTTTTCACCACAGTGTTCATTCAGAAAATGAATGTTATACGTATTCTGTCATGCCTCAAGAGAACTATTTGATGTCTTATGTGAGAGTGTTCCTGAACAGCTACAAGCAAGCTTTTTCAACATAGTGTGGTTTCCTTGAATGAATGTTATGGATATCATGTTGCGGCTGTAGAGAAACGTTTGATAAGACATAAATGAAATGCTCATAAAGAGCCACTGGTTTCATCAGAACGTTCTTTCTGGATATGGAAGTGATAGCCATTCTGTAGGCATAATGAAGTGTTTGAAGAGCCTTATACGAAGACATTCCCAAGGCGCCAGAAGTAATCTGGCTTCACCACAGTGTTCTTTCAGTGAACGAGTGTTATAGCTAGTCTGTCATGCCTGTAGTGAAATGTTTAATAAGTCTTATATGAAGAGGTTTCAAACAGCCGCCAGCAAGCCGGGTTTAGCACAGTGTCCTTTAACTGTAAGTAAGTGAGAGCCATTCTGTATGGCATATACTTAAATGTTAGAGAGGTCTTATATGAAGATGTTCCTAAATAGAATCCAACAAGATGTGTTCAGGACAGAATAATTTCATCATAAGATAGTGACAGCCGTTTAGTATGGCATATACTGAAATGCTGAAAAGGACTGAAATGAAGATCTTCCTTAACAGTAAAACCAAGCCACTTTCACCATAGTGTTCTTTCATTGAATGGATGTAATAGATATTCTGTCATGCCTGTAGTTAAATGTTCAATAGGTCTTACATAAAAATACTCCTAATAATCTACCTGAAAGCTATTAAACACAACCTTCTTTCCTTGTAAGAAGGGTATGGCCATGCTGTATGCCACATACTGAAATGCTTGAAAAGCTTTATACGAAGATGTTCCTCAACAGTTACAAGAAAACTGCTTTCATCCCTGTGTTCGTTCAATGAGTGAATGTTTAGAGATTCTGTCATTCCTGCAAAGGAATGTTTAATAAGTCTTACATGAAGATGTTTCTAAACAGCTACAAGGAAATTTTTTTAAATATAGTGTTATTACATTGAATAAACATTAAAGACATCCTGTCATGACTGTAGGCAAATGTCTGATAAGACTTGAGCAAAATATTAATAAACAATTACTTGCAAGCTGGGTTCATCACAGTATTCTTTCCTGGCTATGGAGATGATAGCCATTCTGTATGGCATAAAGTGATATGTTTGAAGAGCCTTTGATTTATATTCTTAAACAGCTAACAAGCAAGATGGTTTCTTCACAGTGTTCTTTCAGTGAATGAATGTTCTAGATATTGTCACATCTGTGGTGAAATATTTGATATATGATGTTCCTAAACAGCTACCTATAAACTGGATTCAGCATGTGTTCTTTCATTTTGTGAAAATGATAGTCGCTCTGTGTGGAATATACTTAAGTATTTGAAGTGTATTATGTGCAGATGTTCCTAAACAGTGAAAAGAAGATGGTTTTTGCATAATTTTCTTTCAGATAACAAATGTTATAGACATTGTCACATCTGTAGTCAAATGTTTGATATGATTTATGTGAAAATATCCCTAAACAGCTACCTGTTGGCTTGATTAAGCACAATGCTCTTTCATTGTAAGAAAGTGATAGCTGTTCCATGTGGCATATACTGAAATGTTTGAAATGTCATCTGTGAAGATGTTCCTTAAGAGCTACTTGCTGGGTGTTTTCAAGACAATGTTCTTTCAGTGAATGGATGTTGTAGATAGTCTATCACACCCGTAGTGAAATGCTGGATAAGTTTTATGAAGATGTCCCTAAGTAGCTACAAGCAAAATGGTTTCACAACAGTGTTCTTACAGACATTGAAGGTTATAGATATTCTGTCATGCCTGTAGTGAAATGTTTGATAAGACTTGCATGAACACTTACATGAAGATGTTTCTAAACAGCCACAAGCAAGCTTTTTCAACACAGTATTTCATTGAATGAATGTAATAATTATCACATTGTGGCTGCAGAGAAACGTTTGATAAGACACACACAAAATGTTCATAAATAGCATGTGCCAGCTGGTTGCATCACAATGTTGTTTAATTTAATGGAAGTGATCATCATTCTGTATAGCATATGATGTGTTTGAATAGCCTTATATAAAGATATTCCTAAAAACTTATGAGCAATCTGGTTTCACCAGAGTGTGTTCCTCAGTGAAGGAATCTTACAGAGATTCTGTCAGAGCAGTAGTGACATGTTTGGTGTTTTGTATGAAGAAACCCTAAATGGCTTCCTGCAAGATGAGTTCAACACAGTGTTATTTCATTTTAAGAAAATGATAGTCATTCTGTTTGGCATAAACTGAAATATTAGAAAAGCCTTATATCAAGAGGTTCCTAATTAGCTACCAGCAATCTGGCTTCACAATAGTGTTCTTTCATTGAATGGATGTAATAGATACTTTGTAGTGAAATGTATGATAAGTCTCTTATGAAAAGGTTCCTAAACAGCTGCCTGCAATCTGGCTTCAGCACATTATATCATTGTCTCAAAGTGATATTCATTCAGTATGTCTTATATGGAAACGCTTGAAATGGTGAACATGAAGAAGTTTCTAAATATATACAAGCAAGATTGTTTCTCCACAGTTTTCTTTCAGTGACTGAATGTTACGTATAGTCTGTCACGACTATTGTAAAATGTTTGATGAGTCTTATGTAAAAACGTTCCTAGATAGCTATCTGTGAGCTCTATTTAGCACAGTGTTCTTTCATTGTAGGAAAATGATACCCATTCATTATGGCATATACTGAAATGTGAGAAATGTCTCAAATACAAATGTTCCTAATAATAGCTTCAAGATGCTTTCACCACAGAGTTCTTTCAGTGAAACAATATTGCAGATATTCTGTGACACTTGTAGTGAAGTGTTAGTTAAAACTTACTTGCAAGCTGGATTCAGCACAGTGTTTCTTTCATTGTTTGAAACTCATATTCAATCAGAACAGCAAATATTGAAATGGTTATAATGACTAATATGAAGATGATCCTTAATGGCTGCAAGTAAGATGGTTTCACCACAGTTTTCTCTCAGTGAACAAATGCTATATATATTCTGTCCCGCATGCAATGAAATGTTTGTTAAGTCTTATATGAACATGTTCCTAAACAGCTACCCGCAAACTGGGCTTAGAACAGTGTTCTCACACTGTTAGTAATTGATAGGTCATCTGTAGGGCATATGCTGAAATGTTTGAAATGTCTTATGTGAATATGCCCCTAAACAGCTGTAAGCACATTTGTTTCACCAGAGTTCCTTTAGTGTCTGAATCTTATGGATATTTTTCAAGTCTGTAGTGTAATT